>NC_083572.1:29672966-30272966 GCF_027579695.1 Neoarius graeffei
ATACCATAAGGGTACAAGTATGAGTAGAGAGAGAGAATAAAAAGCATGAATCTAATAAATGATAAATTTAACAGCACGGTGCCTCCACTGCGAAAATACTACACTTACCTTTGAAGCTAATGTATGGTGTATTTTCTTCAGAATTTAAAATAAACAGTAGCTTGAATGAAAGAACTAATAGCTAGTCTGCAGTGTGCATGTCAGAATGTTCAAATATAAACAAACAGGCATACTAACACCTTCTGCGCGCTTCGGCAGCGCATTGATACGGAGCTCAGATATCAATGTGCTGCCGAAGCGCGCAGAAGGTGTTAGTATGCATGTCATTATAGTGCGGACTTTCCATAGCATAGAAAATCGCTACGTTTCAATTTGTGTAACTGAACTTGTTTCATATCACTGGTCATATAAACCTATGTAAACAGGAAAAACGCGGAAGAGTTTGGTCGCATCTAACTACAGCCCCAAAAAATACCATTGGCCATACTGAGCCTAGCTACATTGCTAACAGGAGTGACAGCGCGTCTGACTGCGTCTGACTGACTGGGAGGTCGCACAAAGCTCGGACAGGTACGGAGCAGCTCGTCTCAATTCAGATAAGAGCATATCTCATTATGGAAGTACGGTGGACTGTTCCTTTAACATGACTGGGTATAAAAAGAGCATCTCAGAGTGGCAGCGGCTCTCAGAAGTAAAGATGGGAAGAGGATCACCAATCCCCCTAATTCTGCACCGACAAATAGTGGAGCAATATCAGAAAGGAGTTCAACAGTGTAAAATTGCAAAGAGTTTGAACATATCATCATCTACAGTGCATAATATCATCAAAAGATTCAGAGAATCTGGAAGAATCTCTGTGCGTAAGGGTCAAGGCCGGAAAACCATACTGGGTGCCCGTGATCTTCGGGCCCTTGGATGGCACTACATCACATACAGGTATGCTTCTGTATTGGAAATCACAAAATGGGCTCAGGAATATTTCCAGAGAACATTATCTGTGGACACAATTCACCATGCCATCCGCCGTCGCCAGCTAAAACTCTATAGTTCAAAGAAGAAGCCGTATTTAAACATGATCCAGAAGCGCAGATATCTTCTCTGGGCCAAGGCTCATTTAAAATGGACTGTGGCAAAGTGGAAAACTGTTCTGTGGTCAGACGGATCAAAATTTGAAGTTCTTTTTGGAAATCAGGGACGCCGTGTCATTCGGACTAAAGAGGAGAAGGACGACCCAAGTTGTTATCAGCGCGCAGTTCAGAAGCCTGCATCTCTGATGGCATGGGGTTGCATTAGTGCGTGTGGCATGGGCACCTTACACATCTGGAAAGACACCATCAATGCTGAAAGGTATATCCAGGTTCTAGAGCAACATATGCTCCCATCCAGATGATGTCTCTTTCAGGGAAGACCTTGCATTTTCCAACATGACAATGCCAAACCACATCCTGCATCAATTACAGCATCATGGCTGTGTAGAAGAAGGGTCCGGGTACTGAACTGGCCAGCCTGCAGTTCAGATCTTTCTCCCATAGAAAACATTTGGCGCATCATAAAACGGAAGATATGACAAAAAAGACCGAAGACAGTTGAGCAACTAGAATCCTACATTAGACAAGAATGGGTTAACATTCCTATCCCTAAACTTGAGCAACTTGTCTCCTCAGTCCCCAGATGTTTACAGACTGTTGTAAAGAGAAAAGGGGATGTCTCACAGTGGTAAACATGGCCTTGTCTCAACTTTTTTGAGATGTGTTGTTGTCATGAAATTTAAAAATCACCTAATTTTTCTCTTTAAATGATACATTTTCTCAGTTTAAACATTTGATATGTCATCTATGTTCTATTCTGAATAAAATATGGAATTTTGAAACTTCCACATCATTGCATTCCATTTTTATTTACAATTTGCACTTTGTCCCAACTTTTTTGGAATCGGGGTTGTATAATTAAATAATAATAATGATTATATTTATTAATGAGAAATAATAATAATAATATCACATCATATCACACATCACATTATCTCTAGCCGCTTTATCCTTCTACAGGGTCGCAGGCAAGCTGGAGCCTATCCCAGCTGACTACGGGTGAAAGGCAGGGTACACCCTGGACAAGTCGCCAGGTCATCACAGGGCTGACACACAGACACAGACAACCATTCACACTCACATTCACACCTACGGTCAATTTAGAGTCACCAGTTAACCTAACCTGCATGTCTTTGGACTGTGGGGGAAACCGGAGCACCCGGAGGAAACCCACATGGACACGGGGAGAACATGCAAACTCCACACAGAAAGGCCCTCGCCGGCCCCGGGGCTCGAACCCAGGACCTTCTTGCTGTGAGGCGACAGCGCTAACCACTACACCACCGTGCCGCCCGTAATAATAATAATAATAATAATAGGAGATATTATTTGACAATAAATGCTTCCCAAAGGAGCATGCAATGTAATAACCAATATGAATAAAATAGTAGCACCTGCACAAGAAGAGCAGAAACAATTAGCCTACATCATAGAGATGTTACAGGTAGCACATCAACAGTGTGTATACCAGCAGTACATAGTAAGAAAAATAAAACTGGGTAAAGTATCAAAAGAAAAGAAGTGGAAAAGAAAAAAAAAGCACGCGCGCAGTTGGGGCCCGTTGGTGCACAGGTGGCAGCTCTCTGAACTGCAGGCAGAACAGCAACCGCTGCAATGCCCTTCTAAAATACTGGCTATCCAGGCAAGACCAGAGGAACGTGTGTGTGTGTGTGTGTGTCAGTGTAAGTGTGGGTTCGCGTTACTCACAATCCACCGGTCAGACCAGATGGATCAGGTTACAGATGTCGGTACAGTCATGCAGCAGATGCTCCTGAGCAGAGGGCTAGCTACTGCTGTGGGTTAGCTCACTCGAACAAGATGCTGCTCACCCCAAATCCCTCGGTAGCTGGCTGGGTCCTAGTCCCGACACAGTGAGTCCCCGGGAACTGATGAAAGCGCTCCGGTGGGCCCAGCAATGGAGGGCAGATGTGTCCGCAGAAAAAAAACAGCAAGATCACTCACTGGAGTGACACCGGAGTCCCAGGTACACGTTATGGCCACAAGCAGACCAAACTATAAAAATACTCTCTGCAAAATCAGTGCTGAAATAGAGCTCACAAACAACACGATCTCTCTCTCCTCTGCTGCAGGCGGGAACTCATGTGAGCTTCTCTCTCACGAAGTGATGGAACATTCAAAAAGCCCGTGAACTCGCGGGCATTAAACATATACCAATTATCATTGGCTGACATCAAAATTCAAATAAAAATACAACGAGCAAATAAGTCTGATTGGTCCGAATGCACAGTATGTCACAACACATCAGAACAGTGAAAATATTCCAAACCACAAGGCATTATGGTAAATGAAGTTAATTACACAGAAAATAGGGCAATCCAATATAGAGTATAAAATACAGTGTTATTTTAGAGGACCTTACATGTATACTATTCCTCCTTATTCAGGTGACATTGGGCATACCTAACAACTTGTGTTTTCTCTCTCTTCTCCCCCTCCCCCAAATCTGTCCCTCTGAGTTACATGTCGGTCCTGGGATCGAGATGCTGACCTCTTCTGCTCCTCGGACCTGCCTGATCCATCCTGGTGCCCTGTGTCTGGTTGGAGTCTCATCGCATCGCTCCTGTGGAGGATGGCCCCATGTGGACAGTTGAAAGTGACACTTGGAGGACACTCTGGACACTTACAGTAATGCTTTTATGGCTGAGGACCACAGTTGACTTGCTAAATTTAGGACTGCAGTTGTCATGAACAGTTTTGCACTCAAGTTTCCATCAATGAAGAGTTTATAACATCAATGAAACTGACTTCATGTTAAAACTGTTAATGTTATAGTCATGTTGTCTGTTGTTGCCCAAATGAGGATGGGTTCCCTTTTGAGTCTGGTTCCTCTCGAGGTTTCTTACTCATGTTATCTGAGGGAGTTTTTCCTTGCCACCGTCGCCACAGACTTGCTCATTTGGGATAGATTAGGGATAAAATTAGCTCATGTTTTAAGTTGTTCAAACTCTGTAAAGCTGCTTTGCAACAATGTTTATTGTTAAAAGCGCTATACAGATAAACTTGACTTGGCTTGACTCTTGGGAGTGGAGCTTGACAGTACCAAGTGTTTGCATAAGCACATTCGCAATATCACAAAAGGTTGTTTCTTCAAGCTTCACATATTTAAAATCAAGAAGTGCATAACGGAAAAAGTTGCAAAGAAAACAGTTCACTCTATGATTACGTCAAAGCTGGATTACTGCAAGTCTATTTTTGTGGTTTGCCAGAGTCTACATTAAAGAACTTATCTTCTATTCAGAAGACGGCTGCAAAGTTGATAACTGGAACTAAGAAGTATGCTCATATAACTCTGGTTTTCTGGGAATTGCATTGGCTACTGATCAGAAAACGTCTGATTACAAGATTTTATTGCTGACTTTTAAATGCATCCATGGCATGGCTCCTGCATATCTCATGGATTTGGTTTGCAAGCATTGCAACAAAGGAACATGAGCTGAAGAAAATAACTTCTTACAAGTTCCAACTGTGAAGTTGTTTACTTTTGGGGTCACAGCTTTACTTTTGCATCTCCCTTTCTGTGGAATAACCTGCCAGAAGTTCTTCAATTTGAAACCGACATTAACTCTTTCAAGAAACACTTAAAAATTTTCTTATTTTCATATTGAACACTTGTTAGTAACAATGTCATTTGTTTTAATTTGAGTAGTTTTAAATTATTTTTCTCATTATATATAGTTTTTCAAGCAATTTTCATTTTTATTTATTGATTTATATATAGTTTCTTCAATTAAGTATTTCTTCCTTCGTGTTTTGAATATAATTTGTTAAGCACTTTAGAGTACTGCATATAGATCACTATATGAATATTTATTATTATTATTATTATTATTATTATTATTATGAGTTCACAGATGCCATAATTGATTAGTCACAGGGAACAGAGTACCACCAGAACTCATACCCAAACATACAACTGATGAACTCAACTGTTGTGGTGATGATAACTCCCATCCACCGGTTCCCCAGGTTGTGGATAGGGGAATGGCCTCAAGATATAGAGGTTGGCTGTGAATAGCCTTAATAAGCAGCGCCGGACAAAATCACTGAATGCCCTTTGGCTAGGCATTATATCCATTTAGCCACCCACGCAGGGTTACGTGAAGACACCGGTGAGCAGGATGTCGGATTGGTAGATGAAGCAATGAACAAGTGACTGTGAATTTGGTTCAATCTACTAGGTGGCAAGGTGCTTCACTTCAACACTGTTGGATGTCACGGTAAGGCACAATCACCCTTGATAGGATACTGCACATGTTTGTATGGAGTAGTGACTGCAAGTGTTTATCCAGCTACCGAAAGCTTATCATGACACATACCCCTAAACGACGTTCATCCTGCATCGCTCGTCGTAAACAAGGACCACGTCCTGCAGTGATGTCCCAGGCTGCAGTCGAAAAATCAGCTACTAGGGACAACAACACGATACCTAAGACACCCTATGCATGACTAATGAAGGGGAAGAAGGACATCTTCATCGGCACACTCAATGTACAGACACTCCAGAAAGTCGAGAAAATCCCTGAAATGATTGCCTCAGCTGAGGCCTCAAACCATGACATTGTCTGCGTACAAGAACACAGATTCATACATGAGGACCTACCAACAAAGATATACTCCTATGGAAACTGGAGACTGGTTACCTGCTCAGCTTGGAAAAACAGTGTGAATGCGACAAATGGAGGAATCGGGATGCTCGTCAGCCCTGAAGGCTTCAAAGCACTCACCAGTGTCGAAATGATAACACCAAGGATAATGATATCCACCTTCAATGGCAATCCTCAAACCACTGCAATCTGCTGTTATAGTCCAACTAATGTGAGTGATGAGTCCAAAGTGGAACATTTTTATGAGGAACTGACATCAGTCACCAGACAAGTCCCGAAACACAACATTCTCATCATTGGTAGAGATTTCAAGGCCCATCTTGGATATCATGATGGCTTTAAATTCGCATACCACTCAGTGACCAACCGAAATGGCCAAATGCTTAAAGACTACCTCCATGAAAACAACCTAGTTTGCCTAAACACCATCTTCCAGAAAAGATCAGGTCAGCAATGGACATACAGAGTTCCAAATGGAAACAAAGTCCAGCTGGACTACGTCATCATGAACTGGAAGTGGAGAAACACTGCTAAAAATTGCAGAGCTTTCAATTCCTTTGTGAGTGTCGCATCTGATTACCGCATTGTCTTGGCCAGAATTAGCCTGAGCCTGAAAGCCAACAAGAAGAAATTAAGCAGTGTTGCTCCATATGACTGGTCAACTTTAAATACAAACCCAGAGATCCATAAGGCATTTGTTATTCAGCTGAACAACAGATTTGCTGCTCTTCAAGACTCCGCACCGATTTCTTCTGTAAATACCACCTACAAAAACTTTGAAACGGCATGCAGAGAAACAGCCAAGAATATCATTCCACCGAAACCCAAGGCAAAGAAACAAAAACCATGAGAAACTGAAAAGATATGCCAAAAACATAAGGACCTACATATAGCTGCACAACTCAAAAACTTGGTACCATCTCCTGAAAATGTTAATAAATTCAAAGATGCTCGGATGGCGCTTAAAACTTTCTACATAGCCGAGCAAATGGAATACTTTCAAAGTAAGATCAACCACATCAGAATTACTGCCAGCAATAAAAAGTCTGCTGAAGCTTGGAAAACCGTCAACGAAGTCAGCGGTAGAAAAAATAGTAACCGTGGCACACTAAAAGCCTCCAGTCAGGAGGAGCAACTGCACCTATGGCAGCAACATTCTGAAGACCTGCTCGGTAAGCCACCCCAGATATCTGACGAAGTAATAACACCACTATTCACTGATGAGATCAATATAAAGAAAGGTCCCCTTACAATGGAAGAACTCAAGGAAGCAGTAAGTTGCATTCAAAATGGCAAAGCTTGTGGGCTCGACAAAATACCTGCAGAAGTGTGGAAGATAGATGATTTTCATCAGATCTTATTAGACATGTGCAACAGCGTCTATAACCAAGACCCTATCGAAAGATGGACCGAAAGCTGCTTACTTCCTTTCCCCAAAAAAGGCAATCTAGGGATCATGAAGAACTATCGAGGCATCACACTAACAGTAATCGCGGTGAAAATTTACAATCAAGCTGCTAAACAGAGTATGCCCCGAGGTCGACCCATTGCTGAGGAAAAATCAGAACGGTTTCTGAACAAACAGGTCTACTTCAGGACAGATACTGACCATCCGAAGAATCTTAGAGGGCGTGAATGCAAAAAACCTCCCAGCTACCCTTCTATTTGTCGACTTCTCCAAGGCATTTGATTCCATACATTGCGGAAAAATGGAGGAGATCCTAACTGCCTATGGAATACGGCAAGAAACAGTGAATGCCATCATGATGCTATATAAAAACACGCGGTCCATGGTACGCTCACCTGATGGAGACACTGATTTCTTTGACATCACCACTGGAGTTCTCCAAGGAGACACTCTGGCCCCATTCCTATTTATCATCTGCCTGGACTATGTACTAAGAAAAGCCATCGACGAAAATCTGGAGCTTGGTTTTTCTCTTACGGAACGTAGGAGCAGGCGACATGCAGCTCAGAAGATCACAGATGCCGACTACGCCAATGACATTGCAATACTCGCTGACCACCTGAACGATGCAACAACTCTCCTTCATAACATTGAAAAACTAGCTAAAGAAATCGGGCTTTACGTCAATGCAGAGAAAACAGAGTTCATGTGCCTAAATCAAGACGCATCTACTGGTATGAAAAACCTGAGTGGTGAGAAGATCAAGCAGGTGGACGATTTCAAGTACTTGGGTAGCTACATTGCTTAAATGGAACAGGATGTTAATATCAGACTTGGGAAAGCTTGGGGAGCACTAAATGGCATGGAGAAAATCTGGAAATCAGACCTCCCAGACGAGCTCAAGAGAAACTTCTTTAGAGCGACTGTAGAATCTGTTCTTACGTATGGTTCTATCACATGGACCCTAACATCGAAATTGGAGAAGAAGATTGAGAGGCATATACCTGCATGCTTCACGTTGCTCTCAACAGATCCTGGAGTGACCACCCAACCAACAAAGAACTTTACAGAAACATCCTTCCCATCGGCGACTCTATCCGACAACAGAGGCTGCTCTTCGCTGGTCACTGCTGGCGCAGCAAAGAAGAACTGGCTGGGGACACCATTCTATGGTATCCATCACATGGAAGAAGATCTAAAGGCCACCCTAAAAGGACCTACATCGACCAACTGTGTGATGACACAGGATGTAGGTCCAAGGAACTACCAGCTCTGATGAGCGATAGGGCCGTTTGGAGGGAAAGGGTCAAAGCTAGCTCGACCCGGTAAGTAAGTTGTGCCACTTGAGCCTGTCTGATATTGTATTTTAGCAGTGCAAAGATCATTACTTGGATCCATCTCTATATCTTAGCTTAAACAACAACTCAGGTCACAGCTTAACTTGTGTATATATCTGTAGCTGGTGCTAATATCCAGAAAAAACAATGTGCATAACTTTTCTTCTTAGAGGGCACAAGGACATCTAACAAAGTTCCCTGGGAAAGAAATAAAGGAATCTTGCTGTCCTCCCCCCCCCCCCCCCCCCATACTCCCCAACCCCTATGATATCTCATACCATAGGGGAAATGTCCTTCTGTCATAGTAAACAAGTGGTAATTAGAGCAACTGACCTCATTAGAAAGTCTAGCTCAGTTTTGGGTAGATACACTCCAGATATGAGTATCTGCTTACTGTGCAATACCACTGACAGTTTCCAGTTTCAGGCTTCAGTATGCATAACATTCTAAAGGAGGTTGGCTTTCAGAACCAGATGCCTCTGTGTTCGTTTCCCTTTCAATATCAACCTTTTTTTGGCAATTCATTTATAACTTTGTTTGCTAAACTTAAGTAGGATATTCCCCTCTCTTGGAGTCTCTCTTAGGCTGTGGTATGAAACCAGCAAAATGAGTCGCACGGCTATGATGTATATAGAAATTAGTTGTTTTTTGTCTTGCTTTTGTGGCTGGATCCTGATCTGTTCTACTCTGCCTACTGAGTACTGGAATTTCTCTGAGGTAGGTGAGACAGTACTCACCACGGTCAACTACTATTCCAACCTATGGATGGATTGTATATCTGACACCACTGGTGTTTCTGACTGCAAGTACTATCCTTCTATGATGGCCCTTCCAGGTAAAGACCTGCATAATGCTTGAATTCTCACAATAAATTATTGGCACTTTATTCAAATGAAGTCCTAAAATAATATACAGTCTGGTTCATAAATATTTGAACATTGATAAAGGTATAGTGATTTTAACTGTCTATCACAGAATTTTGGGGGTTTAAATAATTGGTGCAAATTAAATAATGAGTATGGCCTCAAAGCACAGCCTTTCAGCTTTAATTTAAGTGTATTTCAATCCTAATAGGATGAACAGTGTAGCAATTACAGCATTTTTATAGGTGGACTCCCCCTTTTTAAATGACCAAAAGTAACTTGCCAAATTAATATAATCATAAATTAAATTGTCATTTTTAATACTTGCAAATACTGACATCTGGAAACCGTAGCTATCACCAGATTCTGGGTTTCTTTCCTGGTGATGCTCTGACAGAACTTTACTGAATTTGTCTTCAGTTCTTGCTTTTTCTTTGTGGGGGTATGGAGGGATCTTCAGGTTTGTCTTCAGATGAGTGACTTAGCCATTGCAGAACATTTCCCTTCTTTGCCTTTAAAAAATTCTTGGGCTGCTTTTGAAGTAGGCTTTGGGTCACTGTCCATCTGAATTTTAAAGTACCATCTAATGCATTTTGAAGTATTTACCTGAATCTGAGCAGATAATATAGTGTGCATATAGTGCATAATATTTGCACTTCAGAATTCATCCTGCTCTTTTTGTCAGCAGTCACATCATCAAAAAATACAAGTTCCATTACCAGCCATACATGCCCACACCTTAAGATGAAATGGCATACTTCAGATAATGCTCAGTTCTTTCCCTTTTCCATACTCTTCTTTTCCCATCATTTTGGTACAAGTTGATCTTTGTCTCATTGCCCATAGGATGTTGTTCCAGAATTGTTTTTTTTTTTAAGATGTTTTTGACAAACTGTAACAGGGTTTCCTGTGTTTTAAAATTTACCAGTGGTTTACATCTTGTGGCAAACTCTCTGTATTTACTCTGGTGAAGCCTTCTCTTGATTGTTGACTTTGACATAGATATACCCAAGCTCCTGGTGGGTGTTTTTGATCTGGTCAACTTGTTTCACTGTGGAAACAATTATTTTGTCATCCACCACCAATGATATCTGTGGTCTTCTGAGCCTTTTGGTGTTCCTAAGCTTAGCAGTACGTGTTCTTTTTGAGTGTGTGTGTGTGTGTGTGTGTGTGTGTGTGTGTGTGTGTGTGTGTGTGTGTGTGTGTGTTGGGGGGGGGGGGGGGGTTGCTGTCTCTCTTGTCCAATTAAAAATTATCAAATTAATTTATCAAATTAAAGCTGAAAGGCTGCACTTTGAACTTATATACATTACTTAATTTTAACTCAAATATACTGCAGTAGACAGCTAAAGTAACATTCAGTGTATAAATATTTATGGACCTGACTATACAGTTTATGGAAAATTATAATAGTATTTTCTGGATTTGCTGATTAAGCCCCAAACCCTTTCTTCAGTTTTCTTGCATGTCTGCCGTGCCCTGGCCATTGTTTCTGTAATTCTGGGATTTTGGGGGGCTTTGCTTACCTTGATTGGAATGAAGTGCACCAAGATTGGGGGTTCTGAACTTGTTAATGCAAGAGTAACATTAGCAGCTGCCTTTATCTATATGCTATCAGGTAGGATATTATATTTAAGTTTAGATATTGCTCGATTCTGGTTATGAATACACTAATGCAAAACCTTTTTATCACAGGACTCAGTGGTATGGCAGTTTACTCCATGTGGGGAAACAGAATGCGGGCAGAATTTGTGGATATAAACTATAAACCACAGAAGTAAGTGATACTGTGAAAACTTGTAAATAGTTTCAGGCTATTGTAATTGGTTGCTGATGAATTGATCAGCAAGGTCAATTAATTAGTCTGATCTCAAGCATTTTATGGTAATCAGCATGGCCAATCAGCCTGCAAGCATGGTTGATAAATAAAAGTGCTTGAGCACCCCCTTTTGTCTGCCTCAGTAATTGCATGCTGCCTTCAGTGTAATGAAACACCTCAGAGAACAAATGGTAAGCCTGAATCCTTAGCTCTCAAAAAGTTAATTAATTTATTTAACTGTATAAGCTACCATTTATAAAATAAGCAGTGTATACACTAGTCTCTATATAATTTGTTTGATTCCTGTCTTCTAGTGAGAAATGAGTTTAAACATGAGCTTAATTTAAGATAGCTTATGGCGCAAATGCAACAAAGGCATAAAGCTTTACAGATGGCATACTTGCATAACACAGGCATATACCGAGCAGCCATAACGTTAAAACCACCTGCTTAATATTGTGTAGGTCACCCTTGTGCCATCTTTGTCCAGAGCATCCCATAGATGCCAGGACGGCATGGTGGTGTAAGTGGTTAGTATGGTTGCCTTACAGCAAGAAGGTTCCGGTTTTGAACCCAGCGGCCGGCGAGGGCCTTTCTGTGTGGAGTTTGCATGTTCTCCCCGTGTCTGCGTGGGTTTCCTCCGGGTGCTCCGGTTTCCCCCACAGTCCAAAGACATGCAGTTAGGTTGACTTGGGGTGGCCTTGGGCTGAGGTGCCCTTGAGCAAGGTACCTAACCCCTGACTGCTCCCTGGGCGCTGTGTGTGGCTGCCCACTGCTCTGGGTGTGCGTGTGTGCATGTGTTCACTGCTTCAGATGGGTTAAATGCAGAGGATGAATTTCACTGTGCTTGAAGTGTGCATATGACAAATAAAGGTTTCTTCTTCTTCATTAGGATTGAGATCAGGGGAATTTGGAGGCCAAGTCAACACCTTGAATTTTTTGTCATGTTCCTCAAACCATTCCTGAACAAATTTTGCAGTGTGGCAAGATGCATTATAATGCTGAAAGAGGCCACTGCCATTAAGGAATATGATTGCCATGAAGGGGTGTACTTGATCTGCAACAAGATTTAGGGAGGTGGTATATGTCAAAGTAACAGCCACATGAGTACCAGGATCAATGGGTTCCCAGCAGAGCCTTGCTCAGAGCATCATACCACTTCTGCCAGCTTGTCTTCTTCCCAAAGTGCATCCAGGTGCTATCTCCTTTACAGGTAACCTGGCCATCCGCATCATTCATCATACTAGGCCAAATTCTTTAACTGCTCCATGGTGCAGTTCTGATGCTCACATGCCCATTGTCGGTGGCTTTGGTGGTGGACAGAAGTCAACATAGGCACTCTGACTTGTCTGTGGAAATGCAGCGAGCTGCAATGCACTGCATGTTTTGACACCTTTCTATCATAGTCAGCATTAACATTTGCTCTCCACACACACATTAGTGAGATTTGGCTGCCCATGACCCTGTCACCAGTTCACTGGTTATCCTTCCTTGGACCACTTTAATAGGTACTAACCACTGCATACCAACACCCCACAAGTCCTGCCATTTTGGAGATGCTCTGACCCAGTTGTCCAGCCATCACAATTTGACCCATGTCAAAGTTGCTCAGATCCTTATACTTTCCCATGTTTCCTGCTTCCAATGCATCACCTTTCAGAACTGACTGTTCACTTGCTGCCTGATATGTCCCATCCCTTGACAGGTGCCACTGTAACAAGATAGTGTCATTCGCTTCACCTGTCAGTGGTTTTAATATTATGGCTGATCAGTGTACTCACTGTAGATTAGGGCTGAAGGATAGATGCTGCTATGTCAACATTGACATCACATGTGTAACAGAATAGAAAGTAGACTATGTGTGAGCTCCATTAAACTGGAATAATCTATTTCATCTGATTTATTGTTACTCTTTTTGCAAAAACTGTGTGTATGCTTTTCACATGCACTCTTCTGAGATTTAATAGATTGTTCCTTTTGCAGATTTGAACTTGGTGCAGCATTATTTATAGGTTGGGGAGGTTCCAGTTTGGTTATATGTGGAGGTGCAGTTTTGTGTTATTTCTCTGGGAGAGAGGGATTCAGCTCAGGGTGAGGTTAATAGACAGTAAAACTGAATAAAAACACTTTCACAGAAAATAATATAATACTATCAAAACAGATATTCTTGGTGAAACGTGACCAGTTAAAAAAAAATAAAGATGCTTAATGCCACTCTTCAATCCTCTCCATAGATCAAATAACACACTACTTGGGGCAGAAGCTTACACAAGAGCTCAATCAAGAGGGACCTATGTGACAGCTCGAACCAGAAGGGCCCATATGTTGCCTGCCTACTCCAAGCCCACTACAACAATCATGACCCGCTTCTATTCAGGCAGAGAGAGTAAGGGAAACAGAAGGACACAAAGGACATACAGAGCCTGCAAGACAGCAGCCCCTATGCTCAACATGGATTCATATGTGTGACTTCCATGCTGTGGAAACAGTATATTGAGTGGATCTGGCTTAGGTGCTTAAATCTGTGATGCATTCATAGAAAAACTCATCAAGAACAGATCAAGGAAACTATAACCTGGGATGAAATTTAATGATGTGAAGTTATAGTACACTAAAAAAAAGGATAAAAGCATGCATCATTCTTTGAAAAGTTAATCAGCCCATTCAAAATAAACAAAAGCCCTTCAGGTACCTTCTGATAGATAAATAGACAAACTTTTTAGCATTTACAAAAATGTATTTAATTTAATAATAGATGTGCTTTAATTGTACTACTTACAGCATATGTAAGATACAGAATATTTAAATCTCTCTCCTTAAAGGGAGAGCTCTCTCTTTTTCCTTGGCCTAATATCACTTTTAGTTACCCTTACAAGACTTCTTCAAATTTCTGTTAATCACATCTTGCTGCAGTTCAAAACTATTGTAATTAAAGAACTATTATGTATTTTCTATTTTTTATTCATTTTATTTATATCATTACATGTATTTTGCCAAAAGGCAACAAAGTAAAATAAAGATTTCACATAAGCCATTCACAGATTTTATTTATTTATTTATTTATTTATTTTATTTTTTATCTGACCAACATAGTCGATGACAGTCAGTCTTTGTCAAGAATAAATGTATTTTTGAATATATATATATATATATATATATATATATATATATATATATATATATATATATATATATATATATTAGATAATGCAGCATTGATGATAATGATAATGGTAATAGGAGTATATTTTGTTTAAAAGATGTACATGTTTTGTAGCTATTGGACTGGGATTCCATGGGACCCAGCAAATAAGTCATAGAAGCATGTTTTTTTTTGTTTGTTTGTTTGTTTGTTTGTTTGTTTGTTTGTTTGTTTGTTTGTTTGTTTGTTTGTTTGTTTGTTTTTTCTTCTCACATGGCCAGGCAGCTATGAAGTTTTCAGGACAAAGGGAGGACACATTAACAAGAAAGCATATTGAATAGAGTGGCATGTTCATGCAGTGCTGCGTAATGTTTACATGTTTATTCATTCATTGTTAGTAACTGATTTATCCTGGTCAAGGTCACTATGGTCTGTATTACTTATTTGTTTACAGGAACAAACAAATAAAACTGTGGGACAAACTTTTTGTGAGAGTAGTGGGAGATGAGTCAAAATTCCTTTTGGTGTCAGTAAATGGGTTGAGTGGAGACAGATGTATGTGCGGAAGAGTTTATTGAAAGTTTGCAAGCAAACAATTCAATAAGGCAGGCAGAAATCATAAATGATAAACAGGCAAAGGGTTGGGCGAGGCACAAGCAGACTATACTAGGCAAGAGGTAAACCAGAAATACAAGACACGAGTAAAAAAACAGGAAGATAGTATGGTAACATGGCTTGGTATTGGTGCTAATCAATGCAATACAAAAGGAAAGTCTGGTGCTACAAAACAGCTAACTTCTGGGATATGAGAGGACATTTATCATTGGTTAACTGGCCTGCACTTTTTAATGACAATGATCCTGAAAAAGTCTGCACAAGAATCACAGAAGTAATCTGTGATGCCATGGATCTTTATATCCCAAGCAAAACTCACCAGAAAAACAGAGGACAAAGCCTGGTTTGATGATAGGTGCAGAAAACTTGCAAAAACTAAGACACCAGAACACAAGGAAAGGTTTGTCCAAACAAGAACAGCATTCAACCAGGCAGAAAAACAGGCTAAGAAAGACAACTGCAAGAAAATAAAGAATGACCTTGCTGACAAAAGTCTGAGCAGTAAGAAGTGGTGGGGCATTATGAATTCGCTTTCTGAAAGGTCTGGTCACTCTGAAATCCCTGCTATTGAACATTCTAACACTGATCACATAACAGCAAAAGAAAAAGCCAACATCTTTTGTCAGACTTTTGCAGGGAAATTCAGGTTGGAAGATGCTCACCATCAACCACAGGATACAACAATGCAGACTCAAGTCTTGCTGGAAAAAGTAATCTTCAAAACCAAAGACATTGCAAAGACCCTCCAATGTCTCAAGACTGACAAAGCTACTGATCCTGACCAAATTCTGAGTAGAGTCTTGAAAGAGTGCTGTGCAGAATTGGCAAGTCTATTGTGCCATTTCTATCAACTATGCTTCTCAAAAGGTGTTTTCCCTGACCAATGGAAAACTGCCTCTGTCATCCCAGTACACAAGAGGGATTCCAGAGCTGACCCCAAGAAGTACCGATCCATTTCCTTGCTAAGCATCATCAGCAAGGTGATGGAAGCTGTGGTCAATAAGCAACTTCAAAACCACCTGCTTAATAACAAATTGATCTCCAGCAGACAATTTGGCTTCAGACCACATCACAGTACTGGTGACCTTCTTACCATTCTTAGTCAAACTTGGAATGCATCCCTAGACAGAAATGAAGAAGTATGCATTGTTGCATGTGACATCAAAGGAGCTTTTGACAAAGTGTGGCACAATGGTCTGTGTACCAAATTGAGATGCAAAGGAGTGTCAGGTCTGCTTCTCACATGGTGACAGAGTTATCTTCATGGAAGGTCCATTAAGGTTGTTCTATCAGGTCAATCATCTGAAGCTTCAGACATCAATGCCTCAGTGCCTCAGGGGTCCATACTTGGCCCTCTTCTATTCTCAGTCTTCATAGATGACTTAGAAGACACCTGTGAAAATCAGCTCTGTTTATATGCTGATGACTCTACATTATTTGCACCAATAAGATCTGCAAATGAGAGAGCAAGTGTAGTAACTAGTCTAAACAAGGACCTTGAGAAGATGAGGGTATGGGCTAAAAAATGGAAAGTCACCTTTGAACCCACAAAATGTAAGGCCATGATCCTGTCCAGGAAAAGGATGCCAACAATTCCTGAACTTTATTTTGGAAATACCAAACTGGTAGTAGAGAAGGAAATAAAAATCCTGGGCATCATAATCAACAGTAAACTACTGTGGACCAGGCACATCTCAGAAATTTCAAAGAGGGCTGGGCAGAGACTTGGAGCACTGCAGAAAATCACCAACAAGCTGGATTCTGCAGGAAGAACAACTATATATAATGCTCAAATCTGTAGCATTATGGAATTCAGTGGTGCTTGAAAGTTTGTGAACCCTTTAGAATTGTCTATATTTCTGCATAAATATGACCTAAAACATCATCAGATTTTCACACAAGCCCTAAAAGTAGATAAAGAGAACCCAGTTAAACAAATGAGACAAAATATTATACTTGGTCATTTATTTATTGAGGAAAATGATCCAATATTGCATATTTGTGAGTGGCAAAAGTATGTGAACCTTTGCTTTCAGTATCTGGTGTGACCCCCTTGTGCAGCAACAACTGCAACTAAACATTCCAGGTAACTGTTGATCAGTCCTGCACACCAGATTGGAGGAATTTTAGCCCATTACTCTGTACAGAACAGCTTCAACACTGGGATGTTGGTGGGTTTCCTCACATGAACTGCTTGCTTCAGGTCCTTCCACAACATTTCGATTGGATTAAGGTCAGGACTTTGACTTGGCCATTCCAAAACATTAACTTTATTCTTCTTTAACCATTCTTTGGTAGAATGACTTGTGTGCTTAGGGTCATTGTCTTGCTGCATGACCCACCTTCTCTTGAGATTCAGTTCATGGACAGATGTCCTGACATTTTCCTTTAGAATTTGCTGGTATAATTCAGAATTCATTGTTCCATCAATAATGGCAAGTCGTCCTGGCCCAGATGCAGCAAAACAGGCCCAAACCATGATACTACCACCACCATGTTTCACAGCTGGGATAAGGTTATTATGCTAGAATGCAGTGTTTTCCTTTCTCCAAACATAATGCTTCTCATTTAAACCAAAAAGTTCTATTTTGGTCTCATCCATCCACAAAACATTTTTCCAATTGCCTTCTGGCTTGTCCACATGATTTTTACCAAACTGCAGATGAGCAGCAATGTTCTTTTTGGAGACCAGTGGCTTTCTCCTTGCAACCCTGCCATGCACACCATTGTTGTTCTCCTGATGGTGGACTCATGAACATCAACATTAGCCAATGTGAGAGAGGCCTTCAGTTGCTTAGAAGTTACCCTGGGGTCCTTTGTCACCTCACCGACTATTGCACGCCTTGCTCTTGGGGTGATCTTTGTTGGTGGACCACTCCTGGGGAGGGTAACAATGGTCTTGAATTTCCTAAATTTTGTACACAATCTGTCTGACTGTGGATTGTTAGAGTCCAAACTCTTTAGAGATGGTTTTGTAACCTTTTCCAGCCTGATGAGCATCAACAAGGTTTTTTCTGAGGTCCTCAGAAATCTCCTTTGTTTGTCCCATGATATACTTCCACAAACAAGTGTTGTGAAGATCAAACTTTGATAGATCCCTGTTCTTTAAATAAAACAGGGTGCCCAATCACACCTGATTGTCATCCCATTGACTGAAAACACCTGACCCTAATTTCACCTTCAAATTAATTGCTAATCCTAGAGGTTCACATACTTTTGCCACTCAGAGATATGTAATATTGGATCATTTTCCTCAATAAATAAATTACCAAGTATAATATTTTTGTCTCATTTGTTTAACTGGGTTCTCTTTATCTACTTTTAGGACTTGTGTGAAAATCTGATGATATTTTAGGTCATATTTATGCAGAAATATAGACAATTCTAAAGGGTTCACAAACTTTCAAGCACCACTGTATGTCTGTCTGTCACGGATGAGTGCCTCTCCAACTGTCTTAAACCAGCTTGACTCAATTCAATGGAAAGCTCTCCAAATTATTGGAATAGATCAGATCTCTGCTGGTAGGGAGTTGGCCATCACTACTCTCCAGCACAGTAGGGAGGTTGCTACTGTCCCAGTTCTTTACAAAATGCACACCAGCCATTGTTTCTGAGACCTCCAAGCTGTGCTGCCAAAGCAATATGTCTCCTGCAGAACTACCTGTACTGACACTTCTATGCCTACCCATGCCCTAACAATGCCAAAAGCCAGAACATCTACACTGGACAGAACCTTCCTTCATTCTTCAATCAGGCTGTGGAACAACCTCCCAGACACAGTTGTAAGTAAACTGAATAATCAGAGTCTTCAATCTTTTAAATAATGCATGAATAAGCACCTGATGGCACCTGATGGCTTTTCTTACAAAGCCCCACAGTTGTGGAACAGCCTTCCAAGTAATGTTAGGGAATCAGACACAGTTTCAGCATTTAAGTCTCGGCTGAAAGCATATCTGTTTAATCAAGGGTGGCACGGTGGTGTAGTGGTTAGCACGGTAGCCTCACAGCAAGAAGGTTCTGGGTTTGAGCCCAGCAGCCAGTGAGGGCCTTTCTGTGTGGAGTTTGCACGTTCTCCCTGTGTCTGCGTGGGTTTCCTCCGGGTGCTCTGGTTTCCTCTACAATCCAAAGACATGCAGTTAGGTTGATGTGGGGTGGCCTTGGGCTGAAGTGCCCTTGAGCAAGGTACCTAACCCCTGACTGCTCCCTGGGCACTGTGTGTGGCTGCCCACTGCTCTGGGTGTGTGTATGTGTGTGTTCACTGCTTCAGATGGGTTAAATGCAGAGGATGAATTTCAATGTGCTTGAAGTGTGCATGTGACAAATAAAGGTTTCTTCTCCTTACAAAAAGCCTTTTGTTAATGGTGTTTATGTGGTAAAGGTGTAGATCTGGAGGATCCTCAGACATAGAGTGTTTTGGTAAACTGGGATGTATGGATGTTCTCAGTCCCTCACTCGCTTGCTCACTTGAGTTTGTTGACAGTGTAGTGGCTGGCTGCTTTATGTCCCGGGGCTCCCTCATGCCTGTGTTACCTTCTGGCTCTCCCCTTTTAGTTATGCTGTCAAAGTTACTTGCTGGAGTCCCTGCTTGTACTCAGTGCAATATGTATACTGTTCCTACTTATTCAGGTGACATTGGGCATACCTAACCACCTGTGTTTTCTCTCTCCCCCCCAAAAAAAAAAAAAATCTGTCCCTCTGAGTTACATGTCAATCTGGAGATCGAGATGCTGACCTCTTCTGCTCCTCGGACCTGCCTGATCCATCCTGGTGCCCTGTGTCTGGTTGGAGTCTCATCACATCGCTCCTGTGGAGTACAGCCCCATGTGGATAGTTGAAAGTCACACCCAGAGGATGCTCTGGACACTTACAGTAATGCTTTTATGGCTGAGGACTACAGTTGACTTGCTAACTTTAGGACTGCAGTTGTCATGAACAGTTTTGCACTCAAGTTTCCATCAATGAAGAAAGAAAGAAAGAAAGAAAGAAAGAAAGAAAGAAAGAAAGAAAGAAAGAAAGAAAGAAAGAAAGAAAGAAAGAAAGCACAACTTTATTCATCACACACTTGTGAAATTTCCTCTCTGCATTTAACCCATCTGTAGCAGTGAACACACACACATGAAGAGTTATAACATCAACGAAATTGACTTCATGTTAAAACTGTTAATGTTATAGTCATGTTGTCTGTTGTTGCCCAAATGAGGATGGGTTCCCTTTTGAGTCTGGTTCCTCTCGAGGTTTCTTCCTCATGTCGTCTGAGGGAGTTTTTCCTTGCCACCGTCGCCACAGGCTTGCTCATTGGGGATAGATTAGAGATCAAATTAGCTCACGTTTTAAGTCGTTCAAATTCTGTAAAGCTGCTTTGCGACAATGTTTATTATTAAAAGTGCTATACAAGTAAACTTGACTTGACTTCATGTGTCACCACTCTCTGTCAGCAGGTTGTCCTATGTTTACAGTTAAAGAGGGTGGTAGTCATGACTGGATGACCCATGTGTTGTAAGTAAATCACCTGGCTTTTTAGAGCACTTATGATTTATGAGCTGGCTGGACTTGCTCCTTAAACTGCCAGAGAACAGTGCAATAAGACTTGGTTCTGTCCATTTTTGGTAGGAATAAGTTCTCTCTCTTCTCAGCCCCATGGGTTTCCAGCCATGCATGCTTCTGTTTCAGTCCCTGAATGTAATAATTTCTTTATCTCTGAGCAGCAGTGAATCAATTTGATTGGTGAACTCAGTACCTGAGTTAAGCCCTGTGAAGACCTGGCGATTTGTCCAGGGTGTACCCCGCCTTTCACCCGTAGTCAGCTGGAATAGGCTCTGGCTTGCCTGTGACCCTGTAGAACAGGAAAAAGCAGCTAGAGATAATGAGAGAATGAGATGAGATGAGTACCTGAGTTAGCTATTTTTCACAATTGCACTATATATATATATATATATATATATATATATATATATATATATATATATATATATATATATATATATATTTAGTACTGCATAAATGTAGACAGCATTCTTTTATGCATGCACTGATTGCGCTTTAATCCAGGGCAGGTGCTTGTCATTCGAGGTGTGCACTGCTCAGAGTGCACATGAGTGAAAGTTTGGTGTGTGCGCAAATGGATGTGGATATGACAGAACCTCCTCCCTCCAAAGAACTCCCTCTGGGAGCTAAAACCCCTCTTGGATAGCCCTGGGGATGAGGACCTGGTGCTGGAAGCCATGCCATCTGCGGTCTACTCTGGTTTGGGAGGGACTTGGCACTTGAACAAGGATCAAGGTGGGGGCTTGGGCTTGGGTCGGGCTTTGAATAGGGACAAGGACACACACGGAGGCTTGGGCTCAGGTCGAGACATGGGCTTGGGCCCCGGACAGGACTTGGGCTCTGGACAAGGCATGGACATAGGCTCTGGACAGGACTTGCGCTTTGGATAGGGCATGGACTTGGGCATAGACATAAGCTTTGTCTGAGCAATGTTCTCATCCTTGCTGAAGCCTGGTGGTTGAGTGACAATGTCCTCGAAGCTGGGTGGCATGGTGAGGAGCTGGTTGGCATGGTGAGGGTGGGATGGCGATGACATCCTCAAAGACAGGTGGTGCGGTGATGACGTCCTTGAAACTGAAACCAGGTGGTATTGTGACAATGTTCTTAATTTCCCTGAGGGAACCCTCCCAAAGGGATCAATAAAGTTTTATCTAATCTAATCTAATCTAATCTAATCTAATGTATTTGAAGCTGGGCGGCATGGCGATGATGTCCTCAAAGCTGAAGCCAGGTGGCAGGATGACATCTTCAAAGATGGGTGGCAGGACAACATCTTTGAAGCTGGGCAGCGGGATAATATCTTCTAAGCTGGTCAGCAGGATGAAGAGCTCATCTATTCTGAAATCTGGAGTTGAGGACACCCTCTTGGCTCCTGGTACTGGCAGTGGAGCAGAGGCTGCCCTGTCTGCCTCTGGTGCTAACTATGGAGTTGGCAGTACAGCAGAGGCTGCTCTGTTGGCCTCTGGTGCTGGAGTTGGCAGTAGTGTAGAGGCCGCCCTTGTCAGTCTCCGGCACTGGAGCTGGCTCTGGCTCTTGCACTGGAGCAGAGGCAGCCCTGTTGGCCTCTGGCACAGGCTCTGGAATGTGCAGTGGACCAGAGGCTGCCCTGTTGGCCTCTGGTGCCAGAACTGGCAATGGAGCAGAGGTCACCCTGTTGGTCTCAGGTGTAGGCTCTGGAACAGGCAGTGAAGCTGAAGCTGCCCTGTTGGCCTCAGGTGCAGGCTCTGGAACAGACAGTGGAGCAGGGGCCAACCTGTCAGCCTCAGGTGCAGGCTCTGGAATGGGCAGTGAAGCTGAGGCTGCCCTGTTGGCCTCTAGCACTGGCAGTGGGGCTGGCTGAGGAGCAGGCTCTGGAGCAATGGCTTCCTTCTTTGCTGCTGCATCAGCCTCTTGAGGGAGCTCTGGAGCCACAGCCTCCTCCCCTGCTGCTGTGTCAGCCTCTGGAGGGAGCTCTGGAGCCTCAGCCTCCACCCCTGCTGCTGCATCAGCCTCTGGAAGGAACTCTGGAGCCACAGCATCCTCCAGCTTGGGTTCCACCAGGTCTGAATAAAAGAGCACACATTGTAGCAGGAACCCATTTGGGGGATACTCCACTCCATCATAGGGTGCTGGTGTGTCCATCTCTACCTGCTGCAGAAAAATTGACAATCCAGGCTGAGGAACTGAAAACTTGGTGTGGGCTTGAGCAGCATACCTGCTCTCTTCTGCTACATCCATGTTTTAGCAAAGTATTCTGTCAGTAAACGGGTTGAGTGGAGACAGATGTATGTGCAGAAGATTTTATCAAATGTTTGCAGGCAAACAATCCAATATAGCAGGTAGAAATCATAGTAAAATACCTCAGGGTGATCATTGACTCCAGTCTTTCATTTGAAACTCATATCGATAATATTTAGAAGGATAGACTTCTTTCATCTCAGAAATATTGCTAAGATATGAAATATAATGTCACTACATGAGGCAGAAAAACTAGTTCATGCCTTTGTTACCTGTAGATAGGAATATTGTAATGTCTTACTTCCTGGATATTCCAATAAGGGCATAAAACAAGCTCCAGTTAGTTCAAAATGCAGCAGGAAGAGTCCTTACTAGAACTAGAAGATATGACCACATCACCCCTATCTTCCCCACACTGCACATCACACACACTGCACTGGCTCCCATTCAAATTTTGCATTGGTTCTAAAATACTACTATTGACCTATAAAGCACTGAATGGACTCACACCACACTACCTAAAAGAACTTCTGGTCCTTTATGACCTGCCATGCCTACTTAGATCAAAAGGTGCAGGCTATTTTTGGTACTTCATACAGTGAAGGGGACATCGGGGCAGATCCTTTTCTTACAAAGCCCCACAGTTATGGAACTGCCTTCCAGGTAGTGTTCGGGACTCAGACACAGTCTGTGTTTATGTCTAGGCTGAAAACATATCTGTTTTGTCAAGCCTTTTGTTAATAGCTTTTTATTAGGTAAAAGGGTAGATCTGGAGGATCCTCAGGCATTGAGTGTTTTGGTAAACTGGGATGTACAGATGCTGTCACCCCCCCACTCTCAGACATTTACTCAGGTTTGTTGATGGTGGAGTGGCTGGCTGTTTTATGTCCCAGGGCTCCCTCATATCTGTGTTACCTTCTGGCTCTCCCTTTTAGTTATACTGTCATAGTTAGTCCTGCCGGAGTCCCTGCTTGCACTCAGCTCACAATGTATACTGTTCTTAGCCATGAGGTGACAACGGGCATACTTAACAACCTTATCACCCTCTCTCTCTCTCTCTCTCTCTCTCTCTCTCTCTCTCCCTTTCTGTCTCCCTATGTCTCTCCCTTTGTTTCTCTCTGTCAAGTTACACGTCAATCCTGAGACACCAGTGATTCTGGTCTCACCTGCTTTTAGGACCTGCCTGAGCCATCCTGATGCCCTACTTCTGGCTGGAGTCTCATCACATTGCACCTGTGGAGGATGGTCCCACATGGACAGTAAAAATAAATTCACTTAGAAGATGGCTCTGGACACTTGCAGTTTTGTTATGATGATTTAGGACTACATTTGACATGATAACTTTCGGACTGCAGTTGTCATGAACAGTTTTGCATTCAAGTCTCTATTAATGAACAGTTGATAACATCAACAAAATAGACTTCATGCTAAACCTATAATGAATTTCCTGGTTACACAATTATACTTTGCGACTATATAGGACACAATTGTAGAAGTAAGTTATTTATAATCATGCTATCTGTTATCACTCAGATGAGGATGGGTTCCCTTTTGAGTCTGGTTCCTCTCAAGGTTTCTTCCTTGTGTCATCTGAGGGAGTTTTCCTTGCCACCATCCCCTCAAGCTTGCTCATCAGGGATAAATAAATTCATTAAATGTGTTTGATAAAATTTGTTTGTATATTTAAAGTCTTTATTTTTCTGTAAAGCTGCTTTGCAACAATGTCTGTTGTTAAAAGCACTATACAAATAAACTGACTTGACTTATCCACAAAGGACCAGTGTATTATACTGTGACTAGTAAGTAAGTACTGACTAGCTTCCAAATGGCTGACATTAGCAGTGTTGTTTACATCATCTTTGAGAAATGGAGAGGATGTTCGGAGGCGTTCAATGACCACTCAGCTATGGATGTTTTTTAGCGATTCACATTATGAAGTGATTATAATATAAATTGTGATATTTTATATACAACAGTATGCAATAAAATGAAAACAAAATGGCAAGTTTATGTCATTATCAGACTATGGGCTGGCTGCTGTTCAGCTCAATCAAATAGCTCATGCATTAAAAAAATAATAAATAAATAAATAAATAAATAAATATCCTGACACTGATTTTGTGCAGAAAGCAGATCAGTCTACACATATTGTGTTCAATGTCGTGAACAAATTCACAGGTTGTGTTAATTTTAAAACTACATATAACTATGTATAAAAAAGCTGAATTCTTCCAACACAATTTTCTTTAATACTAACACAAAATGTGTAAACTAGAGTTGTACATGTGAAAATTTTCTATACAATCCTTCTAAAAGGGTAGCAGCAAATTGGAGAACACACAGTTATAGCACATTACAAATTAAAAATAAAAATAAAATGCACTATATAAATCAAAGAAGAAGAAATGGAATACATGTCTATAACATGCAGTTCTTAGTGCAAAACAGATAGTGTAAAGATGAAGTAGTGCACACCTAGTAGATACAGTACTGATGTCTGTAGAAGCAAGTTTACCTGTTGTGCAATATGTAGTTGGAGTGTCAGTACAAATTAACAGCAAATACTGGGTTGTGAGGGGATGGGGTGGAGAACACAGTGTCTTGTGAGGAGCCTCAATCATAATCTCCCACTGAGGCCTCAGACACCCTCCATTCCCCACCCTGAAACAACTCGATCGTTAATTACAGTGATATTCTTCTATAATTTCTACCAAAAATTCAGAAAAAAAAATTAAAACTAAGTGTTTTCATTTTCCTATTCTTTTACCATCACTGATGCCTCTGCTTCTAATGGCATTTTTAAATTTTGTTTTTACAACAATAGAAGAGGTACCATCAAGTTTGAGCTGTTATATCACAGTCTTCATAAAAATCCTTAAATCCACAGTCTTTGCAAAAATCTGCTCACTGAAGGTTATGAATGAGTTGAAACACAGATTTTATTAGGCTCTTGCCCTTTATTATCATACAGTCTAGACTCACAGATTATAGAGAACCATTGTCCTAACTTTTAAGTGACCAGTCCTCAAATGAATGCTGAATTCCATTACTTTCCAAAATCCCACATCAGAATTTAAAGAACATAAAAATGGTCTGGTCATGACATGAGGAAGGAAAGCTACGGCATTAATCACTGTACAGACTATGGAAGGGAAACTGTCAGACAAAGAGAAAAGGGAAGAGCTAAAAAGGGCAAAAGCAAAACAAAAGAACCACAAAGAGTCAACGGCTTCCTTAAAGTCAAAGGCAGGCATTAATGCCGACTTCTGTTTATATCAAATTCATGACTTATAATTATTCTTAATTTCCCTGAGGGAACCCACCCAAAGGGATCAATAAAGTTTTATCTAATCTATCTAATCTAATCTTATGGATACCATTGTAGAAGAAATTGATCTCTTTTTTTAAATAGCTAAGGTTTTACTTCATGCCCCTACAAATAATGCAAAATCAAGCAAATTGTAAACTTTTTTGGATTAAAAAAATGTATTAATGAATATCTTCCACAGTGTTTTACTGTGGAAGTGTAGTGTGTGTGTGTGTGTGTGTGTGTGTGTGTGTGTGTGTGTGTCAGTTGTCATGTGTTCTAGTAAGTGCATTTGCATATATCTACACTATCAGGTGCTCCGAGTGCTAGGACCAGTCATTCTGGTGTGTCAGCTTTTATACAACTCCATCCTGTTAATGTCAACCATAACACCCTTATTTACGATTCAAATGATACAGTAAAGTTAGAACAGCTGTTTCAGATGCATAATGATGAGTATTCATTGAGTGTATGGCCATTTTCATATTAGAACATTTTAAGCAGAAAAAATTAAGCTTGTGGCCTCCTTCCAGGCATCAAATTAACAGTTTGCAACTAGTATGTTCTGGCCTTGGCCTAGTAATAAAGAGATTTCAGGGAACAGCTGACATAGTATTAAGTTTATCAATTAATGAGTGTATGCAATCAACATGCTTTGAACAGAACATTGTTAACCAAGAGTTCATTTTATTTTGTATTAGTATTAGAGTTCATTTTATTTTGGCCAAGATAGAATACCTGTCCACTATGACCCAAGAGGCCATAACCTCTATCAAAGGACCTACTCACTTTCAGTCATTTTCAGTGACTACTTTATCTTGGTCAGTGTAACAGTTAATATGGAACCCATCCCAGGAACCCCAGACACAAGGTAGGAGTAAGTGTGTCTAGGGAACTGTTTCTCCAAATGCTGTCTGTAAATTCCTTTAGCCAAAGGAATAAGGTTCATTTAATGAAACTATTGTATTTACATAATACTACTATGTTTTCTTTTAATTTTATGATTAGTATTAATTTTTACTCATGGCATGCTTATTAGTAGGTCATTATACTGTAATCATATTGTTCTATCTATATGATTCATATATACAGTGATTCTTTCAAATACAGTGGATATAAAAAGTATACACACTCCGTTAAAATGATTTTTTTTTACATCATAAAAACCTATGAGACCATGATAAATAATTTCAAAACTTTTCCCACCTTTAGTGTGATCTATAACTTGTACAATTCAATTGAAAAACAAACAAATCTGTTAGGGCGAAAAAACATAAAAAATAAAAAAATGTACAATAAGCTGGTTGCATAAGTTCAGTCAGCAGGCTGGTGATGTCCAAAAGAGCCAGCCCCAGGGACTGCCTCACCCCCTTTTTGGTCTGAGGTCTCAGGCAGGCTGCAGTCACTGCATTCTTATCAATTTGGGGATGCACTTGCCCATGACCAAAGTGGAAGCCCAGATATCATACTTCCACCTGCCCAAGTGCACACTTCTTCAGATTTGCCATGAGCCCAGCACACGTCAGCGACCTCAGGACCCCCCTCAGATCTTGTAGGTGCCACTCCCAATCATTACTATAAATGATTATATAATCAAAGTAAGCCTCTGCATACGCATTGTGGGGATGGAGAATTCGGTCCATGAGATGCTGAAATGTCATGGGGGCCCCAAACAACTCAAAAGGAAGGGTGACAAATTGGTGTAAACTGAACAAAGTGGAAAACACCATTTTTTCCAGGGATAATTGAGTCAAGGTGTTAGGACTAGGACTGTTTTGGCCTCTAGAGGCCGCTGTTATTTCCTTTTCATGTCGTGTTTATTTTGGCCTCTAGAGGCCGCCACTGTTCCTGTGTTTTGTGTTTGTGTTAATTGCCTAATTATCTTCACCTGTGTCCTTAATTAGTTTGTCTATTTATACCCCTGAGTTCAGTCCTCTTGTCACGGAGTCTTTGTGCTGTTATGTTTATCTCCAGTTTCCTTTGTACTGTGTTTTTTGATCTTCTTAGCTTTTGTATTTTTGCACTTTGCTTTTCTTTTGGATTATACTCTTTGGGTTTTTTTTGTCTTTTGTTTTGCCCTGTATATAGTGTATATAGTTTAAATAAACCTTTTGATTCTTTTTCTACTTCCGCCTCACGCCTCTGCATTTGAGTCATCCCCCTGGTGGCCTAGTGGGGGTTTGCTGGATTATCACACCAACGAACCAGGTTCGAATCCCAGCAAAACCCTAACAGAAAGACTCCGTCATGACCGACTCAGCAGAGGCTGCTTCAACTGTCTACCCGGCCAACCTTCAGGGAATTATGGCAGCTTTGACACGCTTCGGAGCGACCATGGACGCTCATGGACGTACGCTCACCAGCCAACGTGAGGCCCTCGCTCGCCACGAGGAACTGCTTCAGCAAATTGGGAAAACCCTGGCACAGCTGACATCTCTGCCTGCATCTCCTGCTCCTGATCCAGTTCCTGCTCCTGCTCCAGTGCCTCCTGCAATGCTGCCTTCTTCACCTCGCGAACCCAGCCTTCCTGCACCACAGAGGTATGACGGCAAGCACAGTGAGTGCCGAGAGTTCCTTACCCAGTGTCAACTCACCTTTGAGCTTCAGCCTACCACCTACACTACGGATCGCCGCAAGATTGCCTTTGTGATCACCTTATTAGCTGGTAAGGCGCGAGCCTGGGCTACTGCTATCTGGCAAAGACAGGGACCTGAGTGCTTTGATTTCCAGCTGTTTTCTGAAGAGATGCTTCGGGTCTTCGATCAGGCAGACATCAGTACCGACGCAGCCCGAAAGCTCATGTCCATCCGGCAAGGAGGAAGCGTCGCAGATTACGCCATCTCGTTCCGAACACTCGCAGCAGTAAGTGGATGGAACGAGACTGCCCTGGTGTCAGCCTTCCACCATGGTCTGTCTGACCCCATCAAGGACGGTCTGGCCTCTATTGGATGCCCAAGTGACCTCGAAACCCTCATCTCACATGCTATTCGTCTGGACAACAGGATGAGAGAACGCCACCAAGCCTTGAGCCCCCCTAGCCTCCCTACCTCTACCTGGAGACCGTCTACCTCCTTCAGTGACTGTCCAGAACCCATGCAAGTGGGTCGTACTCGCCTCTCCGCATCTGAGAGGGAGCGCAGAAGGAGGGACAAGTGCTGCATCTACTGTGGCAAGCCTGGTCACTTCCGAGCATCATGTCCCGAACTCTTGGGAAAAGGACCGCCCCGTCCAGCCGAGGGAGGGTTGTGACGGGGCCTACCCTCTCTCCCGGACTCCCTGGCCAAGGAATCTACATCCCGGTCTCCATCTCCTGGGGTGAGTCTGTCCACTCTTGTCAAGCTTTGATAGACTCAGGGGCGGCTGGGAACTTTATGGATATTCACTTCGCCCAAAGCATCAATATTCCGACTGCACCTCTTGAAGTCCCACTGTCTGTGTCTGCCCTCGATGGCCAAGCGTTAGGTGATGGAAGAGTCACCCAAGTTACTTCTCCAGTTTTCCTCCAGTCTCAAGGTCACAAGGAAGAAATATCCCTGCACCTGATTCCTTCACCTGAGTTCCCAGTTATTCTAGGCCTTCCTTGGCTTACTCGCCACAACCCTCGCATAGACTGGGTAACAAGCCAGGTTGTGGAATGGGGCCCTGCATGCCATGCCTCTTGTCTGCTCTCTAGCTCTCCTGTGTCTCCTGCCGAGCCCCCTGATCTCACTGAGTTATCTCAAGTTCCCACAGAGTACTGGGATCTCAAGGAGGTATTCAGCAAGAGCAGGGCCGCCGTTCTTCCTCCGCACCGGGCCTACGACTGTGCCATCGACTTGCTCCCTGGGACTACCCCTCCTCGTGGCAGACTGTTTTCACTCTCTCAGCCAGAACGCAAGGCCATGGAGGAATACCTCAAAGATGCCCTGGTCTCTGGGTTTATTCGACCCTCCACTTCACCTGCTGGAGCCGGCTTCTTCTTTGTCGGCAAGAAGGATGGGGGGCTCCGACCATGTATTGATTACAGGGGCCTGAATAAGATCACTGTGCGCAACCGATATCCCCTTCCGCTGATGTCCACAGCTTTCGACCTGCTCCAAGGCGCCACCGTCTTCACCAAGTTGGACCTACGGAACGCATACCACCTCATCCGTATCCGACAGGGAGACGAGTGGAAGACTGCCTTTAACACCCCGTCTGGGCACTACGAATACCAGGTGATGCCCTTCGGACTCACCAACGCACCAGCTGTTTTTCAGGCCCTAATCAACGACGTCTTAAGGGACATGATTAACCTATACGTTTTTGTCTACCTCGACGACATCCTTATCTTTTCCAAGACCGTGCAGGAGCACCGCCACCATGTCCGCCAGGTTCTCCAGAGGCTGCTACAGAACAATCTGTTCGCCAAGGCCCAGAAATGCGAATTTCATGTTCCCGAGGTCTCCTTTCTGGGATTTATTGTACGGACAGGCCAACTCCAAATGGACCCTGCCAAGACCCTGGCCGTCCGGGATTGGCCTACTCCCAAGTCCGTTAAGGAGGTTCAGCGGTTCTTAGGATTCGCTAACTTCTACCGCAAGTTCATCAGGAACTTCAGTTCTGTGGCAGCACCCATGTCTGACCTCACCAAAGGGACAGGTGGATCTTATGGCTGGTCTCCTCAGGCAGAAAAGGCGTTCAAAGACCTCAAGGACCGCTTCTGCACGGCACCCATTCTGGTTCTCCCGGACACCTCCCAACCATTCATCGTGGAGGTGGACGCCTCGGACAGTGGTGTCGGCGCGGTGCTCTCTCAACATTCGGAAGGAAAGCTGCACCCCTGCGCTTACTTCTCCCACCGCCTGAGTCCTGCTGAGTCCCGGTACGATGTGGGGGATCGAGAACTGCTAGCGGTCAAACTGGCCCTTGAGGAGTGGAGGCACTGGCTGGAGGGAGCACAACATCCATTCCTGGTTTGGACTGACCACAAGAACCTGGAGTACCTCCAGCAAGCCAAGAGACTGAACCCTCGACAGGCTAGGTGGGCCCTGTTTTTCAGTCGGTTTGACTTCACCCTCTCATACCGCCCCGGCTCCAAGAACACCAAACCTGACGCACTGTCCAGACTGTTCTCTGCCACTAACAGGGAGAATGAAGTCGGGCCTATTATCCCTGTGTCCCGGATTGTGGCCCCTGTCCGCTGGGGTATTGAGGAGGCTGTCCGACGAGCCCAACGCCAGGACCCCGGTCCTGGGACGGGGCCACCAGGCCTCTTGTACGTCCCACATCAAGCCCGGGCCAAGGTTCTCCAGTGGGGTCACTCTTCCCCTCTCACCGCCCACCCGGGAGCTCGGAGGACCCTGGACTTCCTGAAAAGACGCTTCTGGTGGCCTAACATGGAGAAGGAAGTAAGGTCATTTGTCCTGTCCTGTGAGGTTTGCACCAGAACCAAGAACCCACGACAGCGTCCCCAGGGTCTCCTGCATCCTCTGACCATTCCCCGGCGTCCCTGGTCCCACGTGGCAGTCGACTTTATCACGGGTCTCCCTGAGTCACAAGGTAACACGGTCATTTTGGTCTTAGTTGACAGATTCTCCAAGGCCTGCCGCTTCATACCACTGTGCAAACTCCCCTCTGCTCTTGAAACTGCGAAACTTTTGTTTAATCATGTCTTCCGAGTCTTTGGTCTTCCACAGGACATCGTCTCAGACCGAGGGCCCCAGTTCTCCTCCCGAGTGTGGCACGGGTTCTGCAAGGTCATCGGAGCCACTGCCAGCCTCTCCTCTGGGTTTCACCCACAGTCCAATGGTCAGACGGAGAGGCTCAACCAGGACCTGGAAACCACCCTGCGAGGCCTGGCTATGGATAACCCGACATCGTGGAGCACCTGGCTGCCATGGGCGGAGTACGCCCACAACACCCTGCAGTCATCGGCCACCAAGCTGTCGCCATTCCAGTGCCAATTCGGGTTCCAGCCACCTCTGTTCCCGGACCAGGAGGAGGACGCGGGGGTGCCCTCGGTCAACCAATATGTGAGACGGTGTCGCAAGACCTGGAGCAAGGTCAGGAAGACCCTCATACAGACCTCCAGAACCAACCAGACTCAGGCCAACCGCCATAGAAGACCTGCACACGCTTTCCGCCCTGGGCAGCGTGTTTGGCTGTCCACTAAGGACCTTCCACTGCGGGTGGAGAACCGCAAGCTTGCTCCTCGCTACATTGGCCCCTTCAAGGTGGTGCGCAGGGTGAACCCTGTCTCCTACCGGCTCCAGTTGCCCCGGACTCTGAGGATCAACCCCACTTTCCATGTTTCCCTGTTACGGCCCGTACTGACGTCTACGTATGCCCCTGCCCCTAGGAACCCCCCACCCCCCCGCATCTTCCAGGGGCAGACTGTGTTCACTGTGAATCGCCTGCTTGACTCCCGCCGGGTCCGCGGCGGGTTGCAATATCTGGTGGACTGGGAGGGCTATGGTCCTGAGGAGCGCTGCTGGGTTCCTGCTCGGGATGTCCTTGATAAAGAACTATGTCGGGACTTCCATTCGGCCCATCCGGATTGCCCTGGGAACGTCAGGAGACGCTCCTAGAGGGGGGGGTCCTGTTAGGACTAGGACTGTTTTGGCCTCTAGAGGCCGCTGTTATTTCCTTTTCATGTCGTGTTTATTTTGGCCTCTAGAGGCCGCCACTGTTCCTGTGTTTTGTGTTTGTGTTAATTGCCTAATTATCTTCACCTGTGTCCTTAATTAGTTTGTCTATTTATACCCCTGAGTTCAGTCCTCTTGTCACGGAGTCTTTGTGCTGTTATGTTTATCTCCAGTTTCCTTTGTACTGTGTTTTTTGATCTTCTTAGCTTTTGTATTTTTGCACTTTGCTTTTCTTTTGGATTATACTCTTTGGGTTTTTTTTGTCTTTTGTTTTGCCCTGTATATAGTGTATATAGTTTAAATAAACCTTTTGATTCTTTTTCTACTTCCGCCTCACGCCTCTGCATTTGAGTCATCCCCCTGGTGGCCTAGTGGGGGTTTGCTGGATTATCACACCAACGAACCAGGTTCGAATCCCAGCAAAACCCTAACACAAGGGGATCTGCCAATATCTCTTTGTTAAATCCAGTGTTGAGTAAAAGCAAGTTGCACCTAACCGATTGAACAGTTCGTCAATGCGAGGCATCAGATATGCATCAAATTTAGACACCACGGTGATTGTTCTATCGTCTACACGGAACTGGACCAAACTGTCAGTCTTGGGAACCAAGACCACCAGGCTACTCCAGTCACTGGTGTGACTCCTCAATTACCCCCATCTTCAGCATGGCCTGGAGTTCATCCCGAACCATGTTTTTCTTGTGCTTGGGGAGCTGATACGGGTGGCTGTGCACCACCATGCCCCAGGGGAGTCTTAATGTCGTGTTCTATGAGGTTAGTGCAGCCAGGGAGGGGCAAGAACACATCAGAGAACACATCCTGCAACCTAATGATCTGTGCTTTCTCGGACGGTGAGAGGTGGTCTCCACAGGGGGCCAGGGTGAATTGGGCTGCACTTTTTAGACTTCCCTCCAGTCCCAGCTTCGCCCTCTCTGGAACTACCATCACCAAAGCCACAGGAACCTCCTCTCTCCATGGTTTCAGGAGATTGAGGTGGTAAATTTGATGTGTATTGTCCCTGTCTGGACACTTGACCTCGTAGTCGACCTCCTCAATTTGCCATATGACCTCAAAGGGCCCTTGCCACTTGGCAAGCAATTTTGAACTTGAAGTGGGCATTAAAACGAGGACTTTATCTCCTGGTGCAAATTCCCTTAGCCGTGTCCCTCTGTTGCACAGGCAAGCTTGACATTCTTTGGCCTACAGCAAATTCTCCTGGGTTATGTGACTCAGTGCATGGAATTTTGCTCTTAGGTCAAGAATGTATTGAATTTCATTTTTGCTTTGAGAAGGCCCCTCCTCCCAATTTTCTCTAATGATGTCTAAGACATCGCAGAGCTTACGCCCATACAGCAATTCAAATGAGGAAAACCCGGTGGAGGCTTGTGGGACCTCGCACACTGCAGAGGGTTGAGCCAATGCATACCTGTGAATGAACTTATGAATCATATTTTTAAGTGTTTAGTTAAATCGTTTGACCAGCCCATCTGTTTGCGGATTATAAACACTAATGTAAACCAATTTAATCCCCAATAATTCGTATAGTTCATGCAGTGTGCATAACGTGAAAGTCGTGCCTTAATCAGTCAGGATTTTTTTCAGAATCCTGACTCAGGAGATAATGCAGAAGAGTGCCTCCACAACACTACATGCTGAGATATTGTGGAGAGGCACTGTTTCCAGACTAACACAAAGTGATACCCGCATGAAAATCAATTTAATGGCCTGATGAGATCCATGCCAATTCTTTCGAAGAGGATCTCAATTAATGGGAGGGGGCACAATGGCGCGTTTGCTATGGCCACTGGATTCACCAGTTGGCATTCGTGACATGCCGCACACCACCTGCGGACATCGACATGAATCCCTGGCCAATAGAAATGGGCCATGAGATGGGGTAGGATTATTTTATTCTACCCCAAATGCCCAGCCATAGGATTATGATGAGCCATATGGAATAAAAGTTCCCTACAGCTCTTCAGGACCAACAACTGTCTCATCTTTTTTGTTTGTTTGTTTGAGTGTTCTGTGTCACTTAATACAACCTATCCTTAGTAATAGAAAAGTATGGGAAGGAAAGCACAATGTTAGGTTGAAGGATTTGTACATCAATTACTTTCACTTAGTCAAAAGCGTGTCTCAGAGACTTGTCACGTGCCTGGTCCAATGGGAAATCCCCTGTGGGGTTCCCCAGAGAGAGAGGAGGGCTCTCTCAGTAGCATGTCACAGGGGAATCCTGCCACAATGTTGGTTGGGGAGGCAGTCTCAGGTACATCCAAGTCAGCTCTATGTCATGATGAAACAGAGAGTGCTCTGTTTCATCTTGACATAGAGCTGACTTGGATGTACCTGAGACTGCCTCCCCAACCAACATTGTGGCAGGATTCCCCTGTGACATGCTACTGCAGGACCCACCCACTACTGTCTGTTTCTTTAATATTTTAAACCCCAGCCAATTGGTTCCCAAGGTCAGCAGATGGGTGAGGCTTGGGCTAACTGCTGCCTCTACATTATGCTTTTCTCCCTGGAAATTAATAGTGACGGGTGTTAGCAGATATTTGTGTACATCACTGTGCACACACTTAACCTTCACCAAACATTGACCTGCATTGAATCAGGCTTTGATGTATGGAGGTCTTATTACAACCCAAATCCACCAATGCCTGATGTGTACCCCTTTGAATGTTCAGCAGTATGCGGTATGTTCCAACTTGATCAGGGGCAGCTTCTGGTGTGTCGGGAATCTAGACCACTGCCCCCACCTCCATCACCTGGCACAGGTCCTGGAAGTGCCCAAGCTCCCTGCAGCACCAGCACACCAGCCCAGGCCTCATCTCTACACTGCTGGGGTGAGGAGCACTCACCTGTGGAGAAGACACAGAAAAATAAGTGGAAGAGGGGGTTAAAGGAACCATGGGTTTGGAGAGCTGGCTGCAGGGGAATCAGCTCCCACTTCCTTGGTGCAGGGAGGGGATGGGAGGGAGGTAAGGAACAAGAGGAAGGGGTCACAAAATAAGAGTGAGATAAAGAAAGAGAAGAAGATGCTGGATGTCCGCCTCCCACTGGAACTGCTGCCAAGTGGTCCTTTGCCAGCTCAATGGCCCAATCCAGTGATGCCGGGTGGTGGCACTGGACCCATTCTGCTGTCCCTCTCAGCAGCAGAGTGATGAATTGCTCCAGTGCCACCATGTCGATGACTCCCTCGATGTCACAGTCCTCTGCTCTCAACCACCACTGGCAGGTGTCCCACAGCTGCTGGCCATAGGTGAAGGGCTGACTGACCTCCTCCAGCATCAGGTCATGGAAGCACTGCCGATGTTGCTCTGGGGAGTGGCCGACTTGCTGGAGGGTTGTGTGCTTCAGGTCTGCGTACACCAGCCAGTTCTCTGCAGGCAGTTGCTGAGCTGTGAGCTATGCTTCGCAAGTCAGAAGTGATAAAAGGTGGGCCACTTGCTGCTTGCCTGGCTACCCCCACGCTTCCGTGAATCACTCAAACATCTCCATGAATGCCTCGGGATTGTCGTGCGGCCCCATTTTTTGTGAGGGTGATGTGTGGGGATCCTGTGGACTCTGGGGCTGTCACACCTGTGGGTGTGATGAGATGCAGGAGTGCCTGGCGGTTGTCTTGTTGGGCCTACAGTAGAGCCTCGAAGTGCCGCTCCTGCTCCGTCCTCATTGCAGCCAGCACCTGGTGCCAGTTCTGTTGGGCAGTGGCAAGAGCATGAACCAGCTCTCTGAATGGGGAGGACTCTATGGCATCGGAACTTTTCCAATGTCCTGGCTTTCAGCACCAGTGTGACATTTCCCTGATACAGTGGACACTGAATCACAGGCAGGTGAGATCAAGTTCACTTTCGATTTTATTTCAAAACCAAGAAACAAACAAAATACACTTTTCAGCTGACTTCAAGGATTTTCAATGTCCCGATGCACCAGTGTGATTTCAGCCAGGGGAAGATCATCACCTTCTGCTGCTCTTGCCCTTTTATCTGCTTGCTCTCACTGTACACAAACACAGACAGCACATTAATTCACAACAGGTGCTTCCACTTTACCAATCACCTTCCCTAGTTTCACTCTCCATTGACAAACCTGCGCTTGACCACACCCCCGCTGCTGCACCACCATTTACCTTGATGACGCTTTGCACACTATTAGCATTATCTTAACCAGCTTCATGAGGTAGTCACCTGGAATGCTTTTCAGTTAAACAGAAACAGAAAGGCCATCCAAAGTTATGATGTAATCAAGGTCAAGGTTTTTTTATTGTCATTTCAACCAGTTGGAACAGTACACAGTTAAAATGAAACAACATTTCTCCAGGACCATGGTGCTACATTAAATATCACAGGACTACAAATCTAAAAAAAACATAAAGTGCAATAATGCAGCGAGTGCAAGCATTGTAGACAATAAACTACACACAACATAAAGTGCAGACATTGACAACATAAAGTGCAAACAACAAAGACAGTGCAAAAATGACACCTAGCACAAACAACAGTATATTGCCAACCAGTACCTGTTACTGTTAATATGCAGAAAGTTGAGTGTGCATTTTGAGGTACTGTATGTATAAAGAAATAAATAGATATCAACAGATCTAAACATTGTGAATGTGATAGGCATTGTAAACATTTTAAAAAGTGATAGTGTATTATTGTTAACTGTGCAAAGACTACAGTGGGAGTGGTGTGATCAACAGTCTGAATGTTATCAGTCTAGTCTCTCAGTTGAGGAGTCTGATGGCATGTGGAAAGAAAATCAGAAAAATTACTGCTAGCTGCATGTGGTCCTAGTACAAGTACTTCTATCTTGTCAGAGTTAAATAGAAGGAAGTTAATAAGCATCCATTGTCTAATGCCCTTTACACATTCCTCAGTTTTATTAAGCTGGTGTCTCTCATCTGGCTTTGCAGAAACATACAACTGTGTGTCATCAGCATAGCAATGGAAGCTTATACCATGCTTATATATATGTAGCAGTTTGTAGGAGGGGGACAAGCACAGAAAGACGGCAGGCCAGAATAAAGTTCAACAACTCTTTTATTGCTCTTTTCAGATGCAATATGTACTATCTTCCAGGCACGCACGCGCACACACACACACACACACACACACAAGTCATCTGGTTCCGGAGAGAGCTCTCTTCCTCTGCTCTCTCTCTCTCCTTATATAGGGCGCGGTCACTGGGAAGACACACAAACAGGTTAATTGACATCAGATGTAGTGATTCTGCCACTTATCTTCCCTGACTCCTCCCTCCGGTCACAGACCGGCGCTTGACCACGCCACTGCTGCCACATACCCCCACCGCCCGACTCAGGCCGGGCAGCCGTCCGGCCTGCAGCCGACCCCCCCCTTGACGGGAGAGAAAGTCCGCCACAACCATCTGCGCCCCCAGCCTGTGGATCACCTTGAAGTTAAAGGGTTGGAGTGCCAGATACCAATGGGTGATCCGCGCATTGGCATCCTTCATGCGGTGGAGCCACTGGAGGGGCGCATGGTCCGAACAGAGGGTGAAAGGGCATCCCAGCAGGTAGTAGCAGAGGGCGAGAACCGCCCACGTGATCGCAAGGCACTCTTTTACGATGATGCTGTAACGCCCCTCGCATACCAACAGCTTTATGCTGATGTACAGCACTTGACGGTCCTCCCCCTCCACCTCCTGGGACAAAACAGCCCCCAGCCCTCTGTCCGACGCGTCCGTCTGTAACATAAAAGGGAGAGAAAAGTCAGGGGAGTGTAACAGTGGCCCCCTGCACAGTGCAGCCTTCACCTCAGAGAAAGCCCACTGGCATTGCTCCGTCCACTGGACCGGATCTGGTGCCCCCTTTTTAGTGAGATCAGTCAGTGTGCTGGTGACATCCGAATAATTAGGTATAAACCTACGATAGTAGCCAGCCAACCCCAGGAACTGTCTCACTCCCTTTTTGGTCTTGGGCCTTGGGCAGGCCACAATTGCTGCTGTCTTGTTAATTTGGGGACACACCTGCCCGTTGCCCAAGTGGAAGCCCAGATACCGTACTTCCACCCGCCCAATCGCACACTTCTTTGGGTTGGCTGTGAGACCTGCCCACCTCAGCGACCTAAGGATGGCCCTCAGGTGTTGTAGGTGCCGCAGCCAGTCATTACTATAAATAATGATGTTGTTGAGGTACGCAGCCGAATAGGTGGCATGGGGGCAGAGGACCCTATCCATCAGCTGCTGGAACGTAGCGGGCACCCCAAACAGCCCAAAAGGAAGTGTGACAAACTGGTGCAAGCCGAATGGTGTGGAAAAGGCCATTTTTTCTTGGGATAATGGAGTCAAGGGGATCTGCCAATAACCCTTTGTCAAATCCAGTGTTGAGTAAAAGCTAGCCGTGCCAAGTCGATCGAGCAACTCATCAATACGAGGCATTGGGTACGCGTCGAATTTAGACACTGCGTTGACTTTTCTATAGTCTACACAGAACCGGACCGACCCGTCGGCCTTGGGTACCAAGACCACTGGGCTGCTCCAGTCACTGTGGGACTCCTCGATGATGCCCATTTCAAGCATGGCCTCGAGTTCTTCTCGAACCCCTTTTTTTGTGTTTGGGTAGCCTGTAAGGGCAGCTACGCACTACCACCCCCAGTGGCATCTCAATATGGTGCTCTATGAGGTCAGTGCAGCCAGGCAGGGGCGAAAACACGTCCGAAAACTCGGTCTGCAACTGGGCAACTTCCGCGAGTTGGGTTGGGGAGAGGTGGTCTCCACAGGGGACCGGAGAGGTACGCGATGCCAATGCTCCCTTTTGAACCTCCGGCCCCAGCTCTGCCTTCTCCGGAACCACCGACACCAATGCCACGGGGACCTCCTCGTTCCAGAGTTTGAGCAGATTGAGGTGGTAAATCTGTAGCACCCCACCCCTGTCCATCTGCCTCACCTCGTAGTCGACGTCCCCGACTCGCCGTGTGACCTCAAAGGGTCCTTGCCACTTGGCGATCAATTTGGAGCTCGATGTAGGCAACAGTACGAGTACTTTATCTCCCAGTGCAAACTCCCTAAGGCGCATACCCCTGTTGTACAGGCGGGTTTGCCGTTCTTGGGCCTGCTGCAAATTCTCCTGGGTTAGGTGTGTGAGTGTGTGGAGTTTTGCACGCAGGTCAATAACATATTGAATTTCATTTTTACTTGGTGAAGGTCCCTCCTCCCAATTTTCTCACAGTACATCTAGAATGCCGCATGGCTTACGCCCATATAACAATTTGAATGGGGAGAACCCCGTGGAGGCTTGGGGGACCTCTCGCACTGCAAATAACAAGGGTTCGAGCCATTTATCACAATTACATGTGTCCTCACTTACGAATTTTTTAATTATATTCTTGAGGGTGCGATTGAACCATTCAACTAAACCGTCCATTTGTGGTGATACACACTGGTGCGGATCGGCTTAATACCTAATAACCCATACAGTTCGTTCAGTGTACGTGACATAAATGAGGTGCCTTGGTCAGTCAGAATCTCTTTCGGGATTCCAACTCGGGAGATGATGCGGAAGAGCGCTTCCGCAATATTGTGTGCTGAGATATTGCGAAGAGGCACTGCTTCCAGGTATCGCGTTGCATAGTCCACCAGAACTAAAATAAAGTGGTACCCTCGTGTTGACCGATCTAATGGCCCGACGAGATCCATTCCAATTCTTTCAAATGGGGTCTCGATTAATGGGAGAGGGAGTAAAGGCGCTTTTGGAATGGCCACTGGATTTACTAACTGGCATTCACGGCATGCCGTACACCACCTACGGACATCGCCATGAATCCCTGGCCAATAGAACCGGGCCATTAGTCGGGCTAGTGTTTTATCCTGCCCTAAGTGTCCAGCCATGGGATTAAAGTGAGCAGCCTGGAATACCAATTCCCGGTGGCTCTTTGGAATCAAAAGCTGTGTGACTTGCTCTTTAATCTGAGTGTCCTGCGTCACTCAGTATAACCTATCCTTCATAATAGAAAAATAGGGGAAGGACGGGGTGGTGTTTGGCTGGAGTGTTTGACCATCGATTATTCTCACTTGGTCAAACACATGTCGCAGAGTCTCGTCTCGCGATTGCTCTAACGGAAAATCTGCAAGGGATTCCCCGAGAGAGAGAGGAGGAGCCTGCGGCTCCTCACTCTGACGCGGAGATGACGTAGACGGCTCTGTGACAGCTGTTCCCACCAATGCGACACCATGACCTCCCCCTGCTGAACTACGGCAGGACCCACTCTTCAATAAATGACTCATTAACTCCCCGAATCCCGGCCAATCAGTCCCCAAAATTATCGAGTGGGTGAGGCGAGGATTAACCACTGCTTTTACTCTAAATTTTTCCCCTCAGAAAAAAATGTGGACCGACACTAAAGGGTAGCTGTGAACATCCCCGTGCACACACAACACCTTCACCCCCTGTGCTCCCCCCAATGTCTCGTCTTGCACTAGGCTTTGGTAAATTGAGGTCTGATTACAGCCAGAGTCCACCAACGCCTGATATGTATCCCCTTGGATACTCACCGGTATGCGATATGCTCCGGCCCGATTGAGGGTGTCTCCTGGCGCGTCGGGGATCCAAACCACCATGCCCACTTCCATTGCTGAGCACTGCTGTTGGAGGTGGCCTGGCTCCCCGCAGCACCAGCAAACCGGCCCGGACTTCCTCTCTGCACTGGCGCTCTGGGGCTCACTCACCTGGGGGGGGGGGAAGAGACAGACACAGAAGGGAAAAACGGGAGGGCATCGCGGGTGTGATGGGCCAGCTGGGGTGGGGCCGGCCCCCGCCGCCACAGTGGGGGAATGGGGCGAGGACGAGACACAGGAGGAGAGAGGGGGAGAGAGAGAGAGGAGAGGAAAGAAGAGGATGTCCGCTGTCCTGCCATTGGAACAGCCGCCAAATGGTCCTCCACCAACTCGATGGCCTGATCCAGTGACGCCGGGCAGTGGCACTGGACCCACTCCACGGTTCCCTCTGGTAGGCGGGCGATGAACTGCTCCAGCACCACCTGATCAATGATTCCCTCGGCGTCGCGGTTGTTGGCCCTCAACCACCGCCAGCAGGTGTCCCGGAGCTGCTGGCCAAATGTGAACGGCCGGCCGACTTCCTCCAGACGCAGAGTGTGGAAGCGCTGTCACTGCTGTTCAGGGGTGCGCCCCACCCGCTGGAGGATGGCCCGGTGAAGGTCCGCATAGGCCAGCCGGCAGTTGGCAGGGAACTGTAGCGCGGCCAGCTGCACCTCACCCGTTAGCAGGGGGAGGAGGCTCGCTGCATGCTGTTCCACCGGCCAGCCCGAGGCCTCTGCTGCCTGGTCGAAGAGCGTGAGGAAGGCCTCAGGGTCATCATGCAGGCCCATCTTAGTTAGGGTGAGGGAAGAAGAGCCCGCGGCAGTGGAGATGGTGGAACCCGCTGACGCGAGGAGGCGCCGGAATGCCTGTCGATCTTCCTGCTGCGCCAGCACCAGGGCCTCGAACCGGTGCTCTTGCTCCTTCCAGAGGGTGACTAGTGCCTGGTGCTGGCTCTGCTGGGCCATGGCGAGGGCGTGGACCAGGTCTGTGAAGGGGGAGGACTCCATGGGGCTGATCTTTTCTTGTGCTCAGTCCCGGGTTTCGGCACCACTGTAGCAGTTCGTAGGAGGGGGAGGAGCACAGAAAGACGGCAGGCCAGAATAAAGTTCAACAACTCTTTTATTGCTCTTTTCAGATGCAATATGTACTCTCTTCCAGGCACTCACGCGCATACACACACACAAGTCGTCTGGTTCCGGAGAGAGCTCTCTTCCTCTGCTCTCTCTCTCCTTATATAGGGTGCGGTCACTGGGAAGACACACAAACAGGTTAATTGACATCTGGTGTAGTGATTCTGCCACTTACCTTCCCTGACTCCGCCCTCTGGTTACAGACCGGTGCTTGACCACGCCCTCACTGCCACAATATAATATTACCCAGAAGTAAAATATATATAGAAAAACACAGTGGACCAAAGGCAGAACCTTGTGGAACACCAAACTTTATCTCAGTACATGTAGAAAAATCACCATTTATATCAACAAACTGATAGCAATCAATTAAATAAGACCTGTGTCAAGAGAGGGCCATTCTGTTAACTCCCACAACATTTTCTAGTCTATCCAGGACAATGGAATGATCAATGGTGTCAAAGACTGCGCTAAGGTCAAGCAATACAGGGATCTGATCAGGGAGACAGCCCTGATCAGATGCCAACAGTAGGTCATTTACTATTTTAACCAGTGCTGTCTCTGTGCTATGATAAGGTCTAAATCCTGATTGATACATTTCATGGATGTTATTCCTATGTTGATATGAGCATACCTGCTGTGCCACAGCTTTTTCTAGGATCTTGGAGATAAAGCGGAGGTTTGCTGTTGGCCTATAATTGGACAGGGGTTGCAGTCAGGTTTTTTTTCAGCAGGGCTTTGCTAGTATAAAGGATTTAGGTACATTATTTTATGAAATCAAGTCAGTTTAATTTGTAAAGTGCTTTTAACAACAGACATTGTTGCTGTCAGGTGGAGGTAGGAGGCGGATGTAAGTGCAGAAGTATATTTATTATTATAGTGAAAACACACAGGCAAACAGTCCAAATCAGCAGGCAAGCTCATAAATGTTAAGACATGCAAAAGGTTGGGCGAGGCACAAACAGGATATCACAGGCAAAGAGCAAAACATAAACTAGGAACAGGCACAGAGATCATGAAACCAGGAAATCAGACACAGGTAATCTAAGGCTCAGTAATATGTACTGACATCGCATAATACTTCACACTAGGCATGCGTCTAAGCAGTCCTTATATAGGTGCACATATTGCTCCTCAATCATGTGCAGGTACACATCGTTAACAGCACATGTGCGAGAGGTCGCTCAATGAGTGCACAGTCTGGGATGTACCAAAGAGTTCTTCAGGTGCATGTGCCAAAGCATGGCAGACTGACAGAACCACCCCCAAAGAACTCCCTCTGGGACCGAAAATCCATCTTTCTTGGCTCCGGTGGGGGCTCAGGCTCAGGCTTAGAACAAGACTTAGACTTCTGACTTGAACTGGTCTCAGGCTCTGGAGATGACTCAGGCTTGAGCTCTGGAGATGACTCTGGCTCTGGACTGGACTTGGGCTTGAGCTCAGGACTGGACTTGGGCTCAAGCTGTGGAGATGGCTCGAACTCTGGATTGGACACGGGCTCTGGAAATGACTTGGGCTCTGGGCAGGAAGCATGCTTAGACTCTGGACTTGACTTGGACCCTGGACCTGGCTTGGATTCAGGACTGGAAGTGGGCTCTGGAAGTGGGCTCAAGCTCTGGGCTGGACTCGAGCTCTGGAGATGATTCAGGCTCTGGGCTGGACTCTGGCTCAAGCTCAGGAGATGACTCAGGCTTGAGCTCTGAACTTGGCTTGGACTCAAGGCTGGAAGTGTGCTTGAGCTCTGGACTTGACTTGGGCTGTGGACTGGACTCGAGCTCTGGATATGACTTGGGTTCTGGGCAGGAAGTGAACTCAGACTCTAGACTTGACTTGGACTCAGGACTGGAAGTGGACTCGAGCTCTGTTAGTGCAATGCTTCAGTCCTGGTTAGGACCTGACGGCGGGACGATGATACCTTCATGGCCGGGTGGCAGCAGAATGATGACGCCTTCATGGCCAGGTGGCAGTGGGATGATGAGTCCTTCATGGCCAGGCGGTGGCAGGATGATGAGGTCATAATAACCAGCTGAGGCAGCTCCATCATTCTTGGACACTGGTTCTGGAGCAGGCTCAGGTTCTGGCATGGACTCAGACTCTGGTATTGGCACTGGTTCTGGAGCAGACACTGGCACTGACTCCAACTCTGGCATTGGTTCTGGAGCAAACACTGGTGCTGACTCTGACTCTGGTGCTGGCACTAGTTCAGGAGCTGGTGCTGGCTCTGATGCTGGCATTGGCTCTGGCACTGGAGCTGACTCAGATCCAGGCACTGGAACTGGCTCTGGTTCAGGAGCTGACTCTGGCTCTGACACTGGTGCTGGCACTGGCTCTGGCCCTGACACTGGTGGTGTAGTGTCTCGCTACTTGTGTTGCTTGACCTTAGTGCAGCATTTGATACCATTGATCATTCCATTCTTCTGGATAGACTAGAAAATGGTGTGGGAGTTAAGGGAACGGCCCTCTCCTGGCTCAGGTCTTATCTAACTGATCGTTATCAGTATGTTGATATAAATGGTGATATTTCTAGACGTACTGAGGTAAAGTTTGGTGTTCCACAAGGTTCTGTCTTGGGTCCACTGCTTTTTTCTCTATATATGTTACCTCTGGGTGATATTATTCATAAACATTGTATTAGTTTCCACTGTTATGCTGATGACACACAGTTGTATGTCTCTGCAAAACCTGATGAGAGACATCAGCTTAATAGAATTGAGGAATGTGTGAAGGACATTAGACACTAGATGCTTATTAATTTCCTTCTGCTTAACTCTGACAAGACTGAAGTACTTGTACTAGGACCACATACAGCTAGAAGTAAGTTTTCTGATTACACAGTGACTCTGGATGGCCTTTCTGTTTCTTCACATGTAGCAGTAAAAGACCTCGGAGTGATTATTGACCCCAGTCTTTCATTCGAAACTCACATTGATAACATTACCCGGATAGCTTTCTTTCATCTCAGAAATATTGCAAAGATAAGAAATTTAATGTCATTGCATGATGCAGAAAAACTAGTCCATCCTTTCGTTACCTCCAGGTTGGATTATTGTAATGCCTTACTGTCTGGATGTTCCAATAAGTGCATAAACAAGCTCCAGTTAGTTCAAAATGCAGCAGCAAGAGTCCTTACTAGAACTAGAAAATATGACCACATCACGCCTGTCTTATCCACACTGCATTGGCTCCCAATCAAATTTCGTATTGATTATAAAATACTACTATTGACCTTTAAAGCACTAAATGGTCTCGCACCACAGTACCTGAGTGAACTTCTGCTCCTCTATGACCCGCCACGCCTACTTAGATCAAAAGGTGCAGGCTATCTGCTGGTACCTCGTATAGTGAAGGCTACATCAGGGGGCAGAGCCTTTTCTCACAAAGCTCCACAGTTATGGAACAGCCTTCCAAGTAATGTTCAGGAATCAGACACAGTCTCAGCATTTAAGTCTAGGCTGAAAACATATTTGTTTAGTCAAGCCTTTTGTTAATGGTGTTTATGAGGTAAATGTGTAGATCTAGAGGGTCCTCAGACATAGATTGTTTTGGTAAACTGGGATGTATGGATGCTGTCAGTCCCCACTCGCTTGCTCACTCGAGTTTGTTGACGGTGTAGTGGTTGGCTGCTTTATGTCCCAGGGCTCCCTCATGCCTGTGTTACCTTCTGGCTCTCCCCTTTTAGTTATGCTGTCATAGTTAGTTGCCGGAGTCCCTGCTTGTACTCAGTGCAATATGTATACTGTTCCTACTTATTCAGGTGACATTGGGCATACCTAACCACCTGCGTTTTCTTTCCCCCAAAAAAATCTGTCCCTCTGAGTTACATGGAGTCAACAGAAAATCTTTTGGTGGAGAGGGTGGAGACCTCGACTGGCTATCTTAGCCTGCAGGGAATTGGCCATCAGACATTCTGTCGCATGTCCCAGACCCAGTGAAATGTAACTGAATTGTCTTGGCCAGCCCTAAGGGTCCCATCTGCATCTCATCATTGCTGAGGAGTGTGCTCCCATCACCCAATCAAGCATCCAGCCAGAGCAGGTCATGATATTTTTTAACCATATTAACATGCCATTGTTGTGTGTTATGCCTGATGTCAAGAGACTCGTCTCTGCGAGCCTACCACACAGATTTAATACTTGTGTCATTTTTAGGGCATACCTAACAACCTGTGTTTTCTTTCTCTCTCTTTCTCTCCCCCCCATCTGTCCCTCTGAGTTACATGTTGGTCCTGGGATTGAGATGCTGGCCTCTTCTGCCCCTTGGACTTGCTTGATCCATCCTGGTGCCCTGTGTCTGGTCGGAGTTTTATCGCATCGCTCCTGTGGAGGATGGCCAAATGAGGACAGTTGAGGGTTATACCTGGAGGATGCTTTGGACTCTTACAGTAATGCTTTTATGGCTGAGCACTACAGTTGACTTGTTAACTTTAGGACTGCAGTTGTCATGAACAGTTTTGCACTCAAGTTTCCATCAATGAAGAGTTATAACATCAATGAAACTGTCTTCTTGTTAAAACTGTTAATGTTATAGTCATGCTGTCTGTTGTTGCCCAAATGAGGATGGGTTCCCTTTTGAGTCTGGTTCCTCTCGAGGTTTCTTCCTCATGTCATCTGAGGGAGTTTTTCCTTGCCACCATCGCCACAGGCTTGCTCATTGGGGATAGATTAGGGACAAAATTAGCTCATGTTTTAAGTCGTTCAAATTCTGTAAAGCTGCTTTGCGACAATGTTTATTGTTAAAAGCGCTATACAAATAAACTTGACTTGACTTGACTAGTGGTTAGGACTGTCCAGGGTGTACCCCGCCTCTCGCCCATAGTCAGCTGGGATAGGCTCTAGGTTGCCTGCGACCCTGCATAGGATAAGTGGTTATGGATAATGGCTGGATGGATGGATTGACCAGCAGCACAGTGGTGTAGTGGTTAGCAGTGTCACCTCATAGCAAGAAGCTCCTGGGTTTGAGCCCAGCAGCCAGCAAGGGCCTTTCTATGTGGAGTTTGCATGTTCTCCCTGTATCTGCATGGATTTTCTCCGGGTGCTCCCACAGTCCAAAGATATGCAGGTTCGGTTAATTGGTGGCTCTAAATTGACCATAGATGTGAGTGTGAATGGTTGTTTGTCTCTGTGTCAGCCCTGCGATAACCTGGCAACTTGTCCAGGGTGTACCCTGCCTCTTGCCCATAGTCAGTTGGGATAGGTGCCAGCTTTCCTGTGACCTTAATATAATGGATGAATAGATGGATTGACCACCACAGAGTGCTGACCATAACCCCACTGAAAGTTTTTGGGATGTGTTGGAGAAGACTTCACAGAGTGGTTTGACTCTCCCATCATCAAGACAAGATCTCTGTGAAAAATTCACACAAATCTGCATAGAAATAAATGTTGCTATGTTGCATAAGGTTGTTGAAACAATGCCACGGCAAATACACACCACAATCACGCTCCAATGAAATATTAGTGTGTGACTTTTTTTGCTAAGGCAGTGTACATTTGCAATATAGGGGGTTTTGGTCATATACTACCCAACAAATTCCTGATAAATTATAGTTTCATTTATAACAAGCACTTTAGCAGTCTTAATTCAAATCAGAGGTGTTGGCTGCATGATCAGTCCACATTTTATCTTAAATAGATTATGAGAGCAAACCATGAACTCTGTCTTACTTTGAACTATGTTATGGATACAGTCCCACTTTAGATCTAAAAGGGCAGAATAAAAAGTAGCCTAATTATCAATAAAGCTCACATTGTTTTCGGTGCACCACCTGGACATACAATGCTGTGAGAAAGTGTGTGAAACCTTTACAATGTTCTGCATTTGTACATAAATTTGACTTGAAATGTGATCAGATCTTCATCTAAGTCCTAAAACTAGATAAAGAGAATCCAGTTAAACAAATGACACAAAATCATTATAGATTTGATTTATGTATTGAGCAAAATTATCCAACCTTAAATATCTCTGCTGGAAAAAGTATGTAAACCTCTAGGAGTATGAATTCACTTAAAGAGTAATTTCAATCAAGCTGATGGCAATCAGGCATGAGTTTAGCAGTAACTCCAGTGTTTCAGGAATATAAACATGGGTCTTCATGTCACGCTCCCGGGCTCACCTTACACTCTGGACTCCACTTCCCACAATCCCACTCACACACCTGACACTACCACGTGCACTCCATCAGCCAACCCAGAGCCACTTCCTAGGAATGGCTCCCCCTGAGTTCTAATTGTCATCACCTGTACCTTTTTGTTTATGTCTGTATTTATACCCCTCTGTTTGTTTTGTTGCACAGTATTGCCACCACATTTCCGTGAGCCTACTGAGCATTTATATTTCTAATTGCATTTCCGTGTATGACCCTTTTTGCCTTACAGTTTCTTCCCATTTTGCCTAGCCCTTGTGTTTATCTTGCCTGTGTTTTCCTGATTTCTGGTTCTTGAACTATTGCCCATTTCATGGCCTTGATTTGTCTAGCCCTCATTACTTTGTTGGATTTCCCGGTATTGACCTGGCCTGGTCATTGTACATTGTCTTCTCTCACTGTGTCTATTAAAACCTTGAGTTTATTCTTAATCCACGAGCATCTGGTTTGTCACAGCCGCATTACAGAATACTGTGCTGACATGTAGACGGTGGATTACATGGAGCTACAGGTGGCGCTTAGCAGTCAAGGACAGATGCTTGGACAACATCACCAGTGTTTCAACTCCGTGACCCAGTCCATCCAGAATCTTACTCAGCAGCAGGGTGAGCAGCAAAAACAGTTAGTACAGATCGCCGAAAGCATGAAAGAAATCATAACCCAACTCAGCCCCCCCAGTGTACTATTGGTCACTAACCAGGCTGCTCCCCCCATGGCAGGTACTTGTTCAATTGTTGTCAGCAAGCCAGAGAAATTTGCTGGCTCACCTAATCAGTGTAAGGGTTTTTTGTTGCAATGTTCTAGATATTTTTCAAATTCCCCCCAAAGCTCAGACAAGGCTCGCATTTCTTTTGTGATTTCCCACCTTATGGGCAAGGCCTTAGATTAGGCTACCACAGTTTGGCCCATTGTCCAGTTCAACACGTACAACAATTTCATTAAAAAAATTCAACGCTGGGCAGCACAGTGGTGTAGTGGTTAGTGGTGTAGTGGTTAGCGCTGTTGCCTCACAGCAAGAAGGTCTGGGTTCGAGCCCCGTGACCGGCGAGGGCCTTTCTGTGCAGAGTTTGCATGTTGTCCATGTGGGTTTCCTCTGGGTGCTCTGGTTTCCCCCACAGTCCAAAGACATACAGGTTAGGTTAACTGGTGACTCTAAATTGGCCGTAGGTGTGAGTGTGAATGGTTGTCTGTGTCCATGCCCTGTGATGACCTGGTGACTTGTCCAGGGTGTACCCCGCCTTTTGCCCATAGTCAGCTGGGATAGGCTCCAGCTTGCCTGCGACCCTATAGAACAGGATAAAGTGGCTAGAGATAATGAGAGGAGATGAAATTCAACACTGTTTTCAATCACACCAATGATGGTTGCTCTAAAGGGGAATTACTCACCCATTTACATCAGGGTAATCGCTCAGTGTTGGACTATGCCTTGGAATTTCGCACTCTTGCGGCTGGGAGTGGTTGGAATGAGCCGGCGTTACTGGCAAAATTTCACAATGGTTTGAACCCTGACATACTAGCAGAGATGGCATGCAAGGACGATGGACTTTCCCTAGAGAGGCTGATTTCCCTCGCCATTCGCCTGGACCAACTGAAGCACGGGAGAGGTCTGCATAGATCCCCTATGGCTCGCACTGGCTCCTCGTCGCCTGTGTTCACCATTGACCTGGACTCCTAAGGAACCAGAACACCCCGAGCCCATGCAGTGTGACTCCTTCTGTTTGTCTGCAGAGGAGAGGCAACAATGTCTCCACAAAGGACTGTGTCTTTATTGCAGAGCTGCGGGTCACCTCCTAAGTGACTGTCAAATCTGCCAACACAGCACTTTGGCACCGACCCCAGGAAAGCAGGCTCCACGTGCTAATGTGGTGAGTGTACCCATTAAGGGGTTGATCTCCAAGTCCTTCCTCCTGCCTGTAACAGTTAACTGCTCTCAGTCTGTCTGTGTGTTTTCAGCACTCATTGATTCCAGAGCTGAGGGGGATTTTATCCACACCAAGCTGGTGGAGCAACTCCAGATTCCAGTGGAGCCACTGGAGTCACCACTGAGACTGATGGCTGTTGATGGGGATCCAGATGGAGAGGGACTTGTTACCTGGGTCACGAAACCCATCAATATGACTGTCAGTGCTTTGCATTCTGAAAAGATTTGGTTTTTTTGTACTAAATGCTTATGAGTATGCAATTATTTTAGGTTTGTCTTGGCTCAGAAAACATAACCCCATCATATCCTGGTCTGACAAGGAAATACTCTCATGGTCCAGTTACTGCTATGATAATTGTCTCATGCTTCCCACAGCTCTGGTGTCATCTACCAATATAGAAAGCCCCAATGACAATATCATAGTTTCCATGCCCCCCGAATACAGTGATTTGCTAGAAGTGTGAAGTAAAAAGAATGCTACCAAACTTCCCCCTCATAGAGAATATGACTGTTTTATTGAGTTACTAGATGGTGCAGTCCCACCTAAATTCAAGTCAAGTCAAGTTTTTTGTATAGCACTTTTAATAATAAACATTGTCGCAAAGCAGCTTTACAGAATTTAAATGACTTAAAACATGAGCTAATTTTATCCCTAATCTATCCCCAATGAGCATGTCTGTGGCAATGGTGGCAAGGAAAAACTCCCTCAGATGACACGAGGAAGAAGCCTCGAGAAGAACCAGACTCAAAAGGGAACCCATCCCCATCCAGGCAACAACAGACAACATGACGATAACATTAACAGTCCTAACATAAAGTCAGCTTCATTGATGCTATCAATCCCCCACCAACGGAAACCCAAGCGCAAAACCATTCACGACAACTGTAGTCCCAAAGTCAGCAAGTCAGCTGCAGTCCTAAAGTCAGCAAGTCAACTGCAGTCCCCAGCCACAAAAGCACCACTGCAAGAGTCCAGAGCGTCCTCCACACACAATCCTCAACTGTCCACATGGGGCCGCCCTCCACAGGAGCGATGCGATGAGACTCCAACCAGACACAGGGCACCAGGATGGATCAGGCAGGTCCGAGGAGCAGAAGAGGTCAGCATCTCGATCCCAGGACTGACATGTAACTCAGAGGGACAGATTTGGGGGGGAGGGGGGAGAGAAGAGAGAGAAAACACAGGTTGTTAGGTATGCCCAATGTCACCTGAATAAGTAGGAACAGTATACATATTGCACTGAGTACGAGCAGGGACTCCGGCAACTAACTATGACAGCATGACTAAAAGGGGAGAGCCAGAAGGTAAAACAGGCATGAGGGAGCCCCAGGACATAAAGCAGCCAGCCAACAACACCATCAACAAACTCAAGCGAGCAAGTGAGTGGGGACTGACAGCATCCATACATCCCAGTTTACCAAACAACTCTATGTCTGAGGACCCTCCATATCTACACCTTTACCTCATAAACACCATTAACAAAAGTCTTGACTAAACAGATATGTTTTCAAAATAATTAGTTTTTCTTTTGTTTCAGACATGTAAAAGCTTTTTACCTTTACCTGACATGTTTCGACGGTGTAACTTCCGTCTTCATCAGAGGGTCACCCGGATGTTGGTGTGTGACGTGCCTTTATAATCAGCTGATGTTTTATATATATATATATATATATATATATATATATATATATATATATATATATATATAAAGGCACGTCACACACCAACATCCGGGTGACCCTCTGATGAAGACGGAAGTTACACCGTCGAAACATGTCAGGTAAAAGTAAAAAGCTTTTACATGTCTGAAACAAAAGAAAAACTAATTATTTTGATTTAAGAAGAAGACATAATGAATGTAATATATTTAGATATGTTTTCAGCCTAGACTTAAACACGGAGACTGTGTCTGATTCCCGAACACTACATGGAAGGCTGTTCCATAACTGTGGGGCTTTGTAAGAAAAGGCTCTGCCTCCTGATGTAGCCTTCACTATATGAGGTACCAGCAGATAGTCTGCACCTTTTGATCTAAATAGGCATGGTGGGTCATAGAGGAGCAGAAGTTCACTCAGGTTCTGTGGTGTGAGACCATCCAGTGCTTTAAAGGTCAGTAGTAGTACTTTATAATCAATACTAAATTTATCTAAGTCTAGGGTTTACCCACTTACTCAGGCAGAGGAGAGAGCTATGGAGGAGTATATTCAGGAGGCCTTACAACAGGGTTGCATCCATCCTTCTACTTCCCCCGCTGCTGCAGGGTTCTTTTTAGTCAGCAAGAAAGACAAGGGACTTAGGCCCTGCAGTGACTATCTTGGGTTAAACCAAGTCATGACATTGTATTTCTACCCATTGCCCTTAGTTCCTGTAGCGCTAGAACAACTTCATGGAGCACATATCTTTACAAAACTTGATTTAAGAAGCACTTACAACCTAGTCTGTATAAAGGAAGGTGACAAATGGAAAACAGCATTTCTCACCACTAGGGGGCACTACAAGTATTTGGTAATGTCCTTTGGGTTGTGCAATGCCCCGTCTGTCTTTCAGGCTTTCGTTAATCATGTACTCTGGGACATGCTTGGAAAATATGTCATTGCATACATTGACAATGTCTTGATCTACTCCCCAAATCTTGAAACCCATATTCGTCATGTCCACTCCGTCCTCACACATCTGCTTGAGAATAAGTTATTCGTTAAAGGAGAGAAGTGTGAGTTTCATCTCCCTTCTACCTCCTTCTTAGGTTATGTCATCAGTCTGGAAGATGTCGTTATGCACGATGCGAAAATGAGAGCCATAACAACTTGGCCCGTCTCTATGTCCATCAAAGAGCTCCAACGATTTCTTGGGTTTGTTAATTTCTACCATTGATTCATTCGTAACTTCAGCAGTCTCGCAGCTCCCCTTACCATCTTATTGAAGGGAAAGACCAAGAGACTCTTGTGGAACCCCTGGGCACAGGAGGCATTTGAAGCCCTCAAGATAGCCTTCACCTCTGCCCCCATCCTGAAGCATCCTGATCCCACTCAGCCTTTCATGGTGGAGGTGGACGCCTCTGAGGTAGGCACTGGGGCGGTGCTGTCCCAGCGCAAAGGTGACCCCTGTAAACTACATCCCATCACCTTCTACTCCTACAAACTGACCCCTGCCAAACATAATTACAGTAACGTGGATAGAGAATTGCTGGCTATGAAATTAGCTTTCAAAGAGTGGCGCCATTGGCTAGAGGGAGTGACGCATCCCTCCCTCGTGTTAACAGATCATGAAAACCTAGAATATGTACGGTCAGCTAAACGGCTCAACCCTTGTCAGGCCCGGTGGTCCCTCTTCTTTTACTGGTTCAATTTTTCCATATCTTATCACCCTGGTTCCCGTAATACTAAAGCAGATGCTCTGTCTTGCATATATCCCAGTCCCGAAGCCTCCTCGGAGGCAGTCAATGTACTATCCCCATCTGTTTTACTCACCCGTGTTAGATGGGAAATAGATGACCAAGAACTATCTGTCACTCCTGTTCTGGAGTCCTGTCCCATAAGCAGTAAATATATACCCACTCAATGCAGGGATAAGTTAATTACCTGGGCCTATTCCTCTTTGTCGTCTGGCCATCCTGGTGAGACACATACGCACCAGTTATTATCTGGCAGATATTGGTGGGAGATTATCTTATCTGATATCCATAGGTTTGTCTCCTTGTGCACCACCTGTTCTAAATGTAAAACACCCAAAACCCTCCCTGCCAGTAAACTCATGTCCTTGCCTGTCCCTTCTCGTCCATGGTCACATGTAGTGGTAGACTTTATCACTGACCTGCCCCCCTCACAGAATTTCATGGTCATTCTGACCATTGTAGATAGGTTCTCATGTGGAGTTAGATTTGTTCCCTTCGTTAGCCTACCCACTGCCTTTCAGACACCTGAAACCCTTTTTGATCACATGTTTTGTCTATTTGGTATCCCAGAAGATATCGTGTCCAATCGAGGGCCCCAATTCACCTCACATATCTGGTCTGCTTTCTTTGAGACTGGGGGTTAACGTCAGCCTCACTTCTGGTTACCACCCCCAGTCTAATGGTCAATGTGAGATGGTTAACCAGGAACTGGGAAAGTTTTTGAGACTATACTGTCATGAAAAACCAGCCAATTGATCAGACTATTTGCCCTGGGCTGAAATAGCCCAAAACTCATTAATCAGCTTTGCTACAGGCCTCACACCCTTTCAATGCATGCTGGGTTACCAACCCCCTTAATGCCATGGTCAGCCATGTCCTCTGACAACCTGGCCATGGACAGTTGGATGCAAGGGAGCAAGCAGATCTGGGAACAGACCCATCAGCAGATCGAGAATGCCCTCAGCCAACACAAGAGGATGGTGGATCGCCATGGAGGGGACACCCCTACCTACCTCCCTGGGGACCGAGTGTGGCTGTCAACCCGGGACTTCAGGTTTCCTGAGGGAGGTAGAAAGTTATTACCCAAATACATAAGACCATTCAAATTTCTCCAGCGAATCAATGAAGTTACATACAAATTGGATCTGCCTGTGCATTACCATGTTTCTAACTCTTTTCATTCGTCTCTCTTGAAACCTGTTGTCCCAGGTCCGTTGGACGAGGCCGCACCCGATGTCACACCCCCACCTCCGGTGGACATAGAAGGTATCCCGGTGTATGCTGTCCACTGGTTGCTGGATGCCAGAAGGAGAGGAGGGACTCTGCAGTACCTTGTGGACTGGGAGGGCTATGGGCCTGAGGAGCGTAGCTAGGTTCCTGCACGAGATATCCTGGATCCGGGATTGGTGGAGGAGTTCCATCAGCATCATCCTTGTACATTGTCTTCTCTCCCTGTGTCTATGAAAACCTTGAGTTTATTCTTAATCTGCGAGCGTCTGGTTTGTCACAGCCGTGTTACACTTCACTATTAAAGTCTGGTCTTCACCACACATGTTCATGGAAGTGTGCCATGCCTCAATTAAAGGAGCTTCCCAAGGACCTCAGAAGAAGAGTTACCAGTGCTCACCAAACTAGAAAAGGTTACAAAACCATCTCTAAAGGATATGGCCTCTACCAATCCACTGTTAGGCAGATAATATTCAAATGAAGGAAATTGAACACCAAGGAGTGGTTGTCAAGCAAAAATCACTCCAAGGGCATGGCAAATACTATCACAAGAAGTCACAAAGAACCCCAGGGTAGTATCTACCAATTTACCAGCCACTCTTATATTGATTAAAGTCATTGTTCATGAGTCCACTATCAGGCAAACACTGAAAAAGAATGGCATGCATAGTAGGATAGCAAGGAGGAAGCCACTATTCTCCACAAAGAACAATGCTGCTCCCATCTGATATTTGCTCAAGACCATGTGGATAAGCCAGATGCCTATTGGAAGAACGTTATGCTTGCCATTAGTGATGGACCTATGAACTCTGCAAATTCTAAAGGAGAATGTCAGGGTATCTCTCCATGGACTGAAGTTTAATCATAAGTGCAGCAAGACAATGACCCTAAGCACACAAGTAAGTCTACACAAGTAAGTCTCATCCCTCATGTTTGTATTACCTTCTGGCTCTCCCTTTTAGTTATGCCATCTTTTGGTTATTTAATAATTGCTAGGATTTCCAGAGTCCCTGCTTGCACTCTGAACACATTGTTCATTGTCTTTAACCATTATATAACAAACAAGATCATACCCAATCATCTGTGTTCCCCTGCTCACTCTTACCCCATTCCGATTCACAGTGAAAACCATAAATTTTCCACTATTATGCTGTAATAGTGCCCTGTGGGAATGGGAGTAAAACAGCAAAGTCAAAACATTAACCTACCCCTTGTGGATCTAGTAACATTTACGGAAACCTTTTGTCATGGCTCCAGTGGGAATCGGAACCTGTGACTGGTCGTGACTTTGCTGGCAGTGACATAAATGATGATGCAGTGATATTGTGATAGCACTAATCATATTGTCTCACTGTAAAGCAACTGGCTGCAAACTCAAAACAACAAGCAAAGAAAACTTCAGCAGATATAGTCCGACTGCTGGATTCGCAAGGGATACATTCCAAGATCTAATGCAGATAGCCAAAACCACGAGCCATATATAAAGCTTGTTTTTCATGTACATGCATCTGTATGATAAGGTTTAATTTATAAACTAAACATAATATGACATCAACAATAGTAACTAAGAATAAAATAAAACAGTTACAACAATATATTGTAAAAAAAAAGACATGAATGTGCACTCTCTCTCTCTCTCTCTCTCTCTCTCTCTCTCAAATGAACAGGATTCTGATATTTCCACTTAATATTTTCATTATGGTTCAGGTGTGGAGATGGATGCAAGTGCAGAAACCTTTTCTTTACACAAAGCAGCAAAAAACACCAGGCATAATAGAAGCCAGGGTTTAAATAAGGCAAGTGAAAAATGAAAAAAAGTGAAACCAGGCTTATGTGGTTAATGCTCTTTAGAGAACGGGCAACTACATCATGGCGCATTGCAGTCTGGGTGTGTAGTTTAAGGGGTCATGCTTGTATGCTTGAGCAAGTCAGCAGATATGGCAGTCCCACTGTAAAAGCAAAAATGTTATTAAATAACCTTTGCTTGAACAAAACAAATGTTCAGAAGCAGGAAGTCAATTCTCTGAACAGAGACATGATGCAGCTCGACTTGTGCCATGTTGCTAACTAGCTAATTTCTCAGCTTGGGCTTTTCACAACAATGGACTTACCACCTCATGAATTATACATCATATCCAGTCTCACATAGTTGGCACCCTATAGCATTCCATTAAATACAGTCAAGTGGGAATACATGATATCTATTACTTTTCCATTATGGAAGACTGAGTGGGAACAAAAATTTGTTATCTGTTCCATGTTGTTTTTACATCATACATTAATGGATTTTGTTTATGAAAGGGGCTTCTCTCTCTCTCTCTCTCTCTGTCTCTCTCTCCCTCCCTCTGTCAAGCTACATATGCTACTCCTGAGATACCAGTGATCCTGACCTCTTCCACTCTCTGGACCTGCCTGATCCATCCTGATGCCCTACTTCTGTTTGAGTTCTCATCACCGGAAAATCACATGCTGTGGCTAAGGATGGTCCCATGTGGACAGCATAAAAATCAACATGAGGTTACTATCAATGGTATTACATAGAGATGGCTGTGGATGTTCTTCTTTGGATAGATTTAGGACTGCAGTTGCTACAAACAGTTTTGCACTCAAGTCTCCATTGCTGAGCAGTTGATAACTTCAACACAAGAGACTTATACAACTAAAACTATAATGAAAAACTATAGCTAAAACTATAATGAATTCAGAAATAACTCTGATGCTCATACTCATAAGTTGCTCATAAGTTCCTGTTTACACAATTGCACTTTTTGACTATATTAGTACACAGTTATAGAAGGGAAACTATTAATAATCTACTATCCAGTGTCACCCAAATGAGGATACATTCCCTTTTGGGTCAAGGTTTCTTCCTCATGTTGTCTCAGAGAGATTTTCCTTGCCATAACTGCCTCTGGCTTGCTCATTAGGGATACATTTATAAATGACAAATTTATATCCAGAATTATATATTTCTGTAAATCTGCTTTGTGACAATGTCCATTGTTAAAAGTGCTATAAAAATAACACTGAAATTGGAATTGAATACTTTTGCACAATAAATAAATGTAAAAATCCCATCGCAAGTCAATTGGCTAAAACAATGTGCATTTCAGTTTTGTTCATCTTGGGGCACCCCACACACCTACCAATTTTGACATGGATAGGTGAAACTATATACTTAGCAGAAGTCTCAATGACATGTGAGGGTGCCATGGAGTCCCCTGGACACTCCCGGGGTCAAGCCTCTATCCCTGAGTAGCGGTGGCCAGGACTGATGTGAGTACCAAATTTCATGAGTCAAAGTTTGTAGACAATGGAATCATTGCTGTCCAGATCCAAATGGTGGTGCTATATCACAGGGTCAAATTGGGCATGTGGATATCATCAGAACCATGATATCCTATAAGCTGTGAATTTTTAGCCATATCAGGCAATGCATGGTGAATTTTTGACATGCTTCTTTTCGTGTGGCATAACATAAATTTATTGGTTTGCCATTTCAACATCTTGCAAGATATTGCAAATCTCTTCACAATTTCAAATCAGCAACATCTTGACATGATGTATACCAAATATGGCATGAATCCAACAAACTGCCTAGGAAGAGTACATCAAAATGTAACACGTGTTTTGGCAATGGAGTCATTACTGTCCATGTCCAAATGGTGGCGCTATACCAGAGGGTGTCTTTGGGCATGTGGATATCTTCAGAACCGTGACATCCTATAAACTCTGAAGTTTGAGCCATATCAGGCAATGCATGGTGAATTTATGACTCGCTTCCTGTTTGCATGGCGTAATGTATAAATTTATTGGTCCACCATTTCAACATCTTGCAACATATCACAAATCTCTTTGCAATTTAAGATCAGCAACATCTTGACATGACATATTCCAAATATGGCATGGATCCAACAAACCACCTTGGAGTAGTTCATTAAAACGTAAAGTGTCAAGACGCACAAAACCAAAAATATCTCACTTCCTGTTGAGTGTGGCTGATGCAATGTATAGGCAATTTTGTTCTCAGTGTACACCACAGACCTACCAAATTTGACATGGATAGATGAAACTATATACCGGGCAGGAGTCTCAATGACATCTGGGGGCATGGAGTCACATGACCGCCACGAGGAATGCAGTAGTTTTTCACCGCAGCTCCGTAGTTCCCCCCTGAAATTTTCATATTTTTACCGCATACCTGTACTTTTGGTCGAAGTCTCTTATTAGTTAGATAGTCATGGCGGCATCATCGAAGAAGCAATCTGCCAAACAAGCTCAAGTGCAGACAAATACTCGTTCTGTCGATAGCAAAGAACTCGCTAAGCTAGTTAAGCTAGCAGTGGGAGATGCCATTAAGGAAGCTATCCCCAAGTTTGTGGATAATGTGGTAGCTCAACTTTCAGCTAAAACACAGGCTATGGTGGCTGAACAACTTTCAGAATTTCAGAGCGAGATGTTAACCATTTGGGCTGACACCTCAAAGTGTATGGAGCATATGGAAACGAGCAAAAGCCGCTTGACTGAGGTAGATGGCCGTCTCTCTGCCTCAGTGGACAAGCTAATGGTATTATGTGCCACTCTGAAGGACAAGGTAGCTGATTTGGAGGACAGATCACGCAGAGATAATATACGGATACATGGGATTCCTGAAAACACTGAAACGGCTAACCCTCTTACCTATTTGTCCAATGCTATCCCAAAGTGGTTCCCAGAGCTGGGGTCAGTTGAAATTATGCGCGCACACCGAGTGGCTCCAACAAGGGAAGATGCTAACCGAAAGCCTATTCCACGTACTCTTCTGTTGAAGCTGCTACGATTCACTGACAGAGATAAAATCCTGGGCGCCGCTTGGAAAACAGCTGTGGAGGTGGACGGGTTGGCTATCCGTTTCACCCCTGATTACAGCACACAAACTTTCAAGCGCAGACTGGCCTTCTCCAGTGTGATGGATGCCTTACAGAAACTGGGTTTTCGCAACTTTTTGCTCTACCCTGCTAGACTGAAAGTGATGCGAGGAGGAACCAGCCACCTCTTCAACATGCCACAAGAGGCCAGGGAGTTTACAGAGACCATCAATGGCTAAGTACTTTTATTATTAAGTTAACAGGAAGATTTTTTGTTGCTGTCGACTGACGAGCCATTGGCATAATAGCCTAATTCCTGCTGTGCGTCCAAGTTTGTGTCTGAACTGATCTGTTTCTTTTCATTTATGAATCTTTTTTTCATTTATTAGTAGATATAGTCTACTCTATGTTTGAATTGATGAATAGTGTTAGTATGGCACTATTATTTAGGCCTACTGTGTTTATTTACGAACTTTTGACCTAGTAATATTCTTATCATACTGTGGTATATTTTTATTATACCTGGCTGGGAGTGGGGAGGGCTGCGGTTTTTTGGAGGATGTTACTCTTCTCAAGGATCACGGGTCCAATGTTTTGGGGTACACCAGGCTCGTTAAGAGTGGACTTTTATGTGGGATGTTGTTATGCTGTGGATGTTCTGCTCTCTAACGTTCTTTGGAGAGCTTTGGGGTTATGGCGACAGGGTTATGTGGGTGAGCATGGATCTCTCTTTTTGTTGTTACATCCTAGATATCTCATACTCAGATTGCTGTACTGCTTAATACTTAAGATTTTGTTTCTTTTTATTTCACGAATTGTAACAAGCCTATGGCATTATGGCAAAGCTCCATGTAATAAGCTGGAATGTTAATGGGTTGAATGGCCAAATTAAGTGAGCTGCTTGCTTAGACTTCTTATGTAGGCAATTAGTGGATGTTGCTTTTATACAAGAATATCATTTAAAGGAACAGTCCACCGTACTTCCATAATGAAATATGCTCTTATCTGAATTGAGACGAGCTGCTCCGTACCTCTCCGAGCTTTGCGCGACCTCCCAGTCAGTCAGACATGCTGTCACTCCTGTTAGCAATGTAGCTAGGCTCAGCATGGCCAATGGTATTTTTGGGGGCTATAGTTAGATGCGACCAAACTCTTCTGCGTTTTTCCTGATAACATAGGTTTATATGACCAGTGACATGAAACAAGTTCAGTTACACAAATTGAAACGTAGCGATTTCAGACAGTTCAGATACCTTGACATATCTCCTTCTATATTTCACATAGTATTCAAAGCATACATAACCAAATTGAGAAGGATTTAGAAAGCTGGTGTTAAGGTTTTGCTGGGATTCAAACACGGGTCATTGGTGTAATAATCCAGCAAACCCCCACTAGGCCACCAGGGGGATGACTCAAGTGAAGAGGCGTGAGGCGAAAGTAGAGTATCAAAAAAAAAGTTTATTTACACTATTTACAATCCAATGGAAAAAACAAAAAGAAAATCCAAAAGCTCAGGAGATAAACCAAAATAAAAATATCAAAAGGTAAAATGTCCAAAAACAAAAGGAAAGGCAAAATGCTGAATGCTCAGAAGATCAAAAAGGTACAAAGTCCAAAGAAAGCAAAAATATCAAAAACACAAGGGCACAGGCAAGATACGTGGGACAGAGGAAACTAGCACTAGACAGCATAGCATAAAGACTCCGTGACAAGGGAACAAACAGAGGGGTATTTATACACAAATTAATTAAGGAACAGGGTGGGGCAGGAAACAGGCAATCAAGACAAACACAAAACACAGTGGCGGCCTCTAGAGGCCAAAACAAACATGACAAGATAAACATAACAGCGGCCTCTAGAGGCCAAAACAGTCTCAGTCCTAATAGGACCCCCCCCCAGGAGTGTCTCCTGACGTTCCCAGGGTGATCCGGATGGGCCGAATGGAAGTCCCGACAAAGTCCTTTATCTAAAATGTCCCGGGCGGGGACCCAACAGCATTCCTCAGGGCCATAGCCCTCCCAGTCTACCAGATATTGAAGCCCGCCACGGACCCGGCGGGAGTCAAGCAGGCGATGCACAGTGAACACAGTCTGACCCTGGAAGATGCAGGGGGGGTGGGGGATTCCTAGGGGCAGGGGCATATGTGGATGTCAGTACGGGTCGCAAGAGGGAAACATGGAATGTGGGGTTGATCCTCAGAGTCCGGGGCAACTGGAGCCGGTAGGTGACTGGGTTCACCCTGTGCACCACATTGAAGGGGCCAATGTAGCGAGGAGCAAGCTTGCGGTTCTCCACCCGCAGCGGAAGGTCCTTGGTGGACAGCCAAACCCGCTGCCCAGGGTGGAAAGCGTGGGCAGGTCTTCTATGGCGGTTGGCCTGAGTCTGGTTGGTTCTGGAGGTCTGGATGAGGGTCCTCCTAACCTTGCTCCAGGTCTTGCGACACCGTCTCACATATTGGTTGACCGAGGGCACCCCCGCGTCCTCCTCCTGGTCCAGGAACAGAGGTGGCTGGAACCTGAATTGGCACTGGAATGGCGACAGCTTGGTGGCCGATGACTGCAGGGTGTTGTGGGCGTACTCTGCCCATGGCGGCCAGGTGCTCCACGATGTTGGGTTATCCATGGCCAGGCCTCACAGGGTGGTTTCCAGGTCCTGGTTGAGCCTCTCCGTCTGGCCATTGGACTGTGGGTGGAACCCAGAGGAGAGGCTGGCAGTGGCTCCGATGAGCTTGCAAAACCCGTGCCACACTCGGGAGGAGTACTGGGGCCCCCGGTCAGAGACGATATCCTGTGGGAGACCAAAGACTCGGAAGATGTGATTGAACATTAGTTTAGCTGTTTCAAGGGCAGAAGGGAGCTTGCACAGTGGAATAAAGTGGCAGGCCTTGGAGAATCTGTCAACTATGACCAAAATGACAGTGTTACCTTGTGACTCAGGGAGACCCGTGATGAAGTTGACTGCCACGTGGGACCAGGGACGCCGGGGAATGGTCAGAGGATGCAGGAGGCCCTGGGGATGCTGTCATGGGTTCTTGCTTCTGGTGCACACTTCACAGGAAAGGACGAATTACCTTACTTCCTTCTCCATGCTTGGCCACCAGAAGCGTCTTCTCAAAATTCCAAGGTCCTTCGAGTTCCCGGGTGGGTGGTGAGAGGGGATGAGTGACCCCACTGGAGAACCTTGGCCCGGGCTTGATGTGGGACGTACAAGAGGCCCGGTGGCCCCGTCCCAGGACCGGGGTCCTGGCGTTGGGCTTGTCGGACGGCCTCCTCAATACCCCAGCGGACAGGGGCCACAATCCGGGACACAGGGATAATAGGCCCAACTTCACTCTCCCTGTTGGTGGGAGCGAACTGCCTGGAAAGCGTGTCAGGTTTGGTGTTTTTGGAGCCAGGGCGGTATGATAGGGTAAAGTCGAACCAACTGAAAAACAAGGCCCACCGAGCCTGTTGTGGATTGAGTCTCTTTGCTTGCTGGAGGTACTCAAGGTTCTTGTGGTCCGTTCAGACCAAAAATGGATGTTGCTCTCCCTCCAACCAGTGCCTCCACTCCTCAAGGGCCAGTTTAACTGCTAGCAGTTCTCGATCCCCCACGTCATACCGGGACTCCGCAGAACTCAGGTGGTGGGAGAAGTATGCGCAGGGGTGCAACCTTCCTTCCGAGCGTTGAGAGAGGACCGCGCCAACGCCGCTGTCCAAGGCGTCTACCTCGACGATGAAGGGTTGTGAAGGGTCTGGGAGGACCAGAATGGGTGCCATGCAGAAGCGGTGCTTGAGGTCTTTGAATGCCTTTTCCACCTGAGGAGACCAGACATACGATCCACCTGTCCCTTTGGTGAGGTCCGATATGGGCGCTGCTACAGAACTAAAGTTCCTGATAAACTTGTGGTAGAAGTTCACAAATCCTAAGAACCGCTGAACCTCTTTGACGGACTTGGGGGTGGGCCAGTCCCGGACGGCCAGGGTCTTGGCTGGATCCATTTGGAGTTGGCCTGTCCGTACAATAAAACCCAGAAAGGAGACCTCGGGAACATGAAATTCACATTTCTGGGTCTTAGCAAACAGATTGTTCTGTAGCAGCCTCTGGAGAACCTGGCAGACATGGTGGTGGTGCTCCTGCATGGTCTTGGAAAAGATTAGGATGTCGTCAAGGTAGACAAAAAAGTACTGGTTAATCATGTCCCTCAAGACGTCGTTGATTAGGGCCTGAAAAACAGCTGGTGCGTTGGTGAGTCCGAAGGGCATCACCTGGTACTCGTAGTGCCCAGACGGGGTGTTAAAGGCAGTCTTCCACTCGTCTCCCTGTCGGATACAGATGAGGTGGTATGCGTTCCGTAAGTCCAATTTGGTGAAGACAGTGGCGCCTTGGAGCAGATCGAACGCTGTGCACATCAGTGGAAGGGGATAGCGGTTGCATACAGTGATCTTGTTCAGACCCCTGTAATCAATACATGGCTGGAGCCCCCCATCCTTCTTGCTGACAAAGAAGAAGCCGGCACCAGCGGGTGAGGTGGAGGGTTGAATGAAACCAGAGGCCAAGGCGTCCTTGATGTACTCCTCCATGGCCTTGCGTTCTGGCTGAGAGAGGGAAAACAGTCTGCCACGAGGAGGGCTAGTCCCAGGGAGCAAGTCAATGGCACAGTCATAGGCATGGTGCGGAGGAAGAACAGCGGCCCTGCTCTTGCTGAAAACTTCCTTGAGATCCCAGTACTCTGTGGGAACTTGAGATAACTCGGTGAGATCAGGAGGCTCGGCAGGAGACACAGGAGAGCTAGAGAGCAGACAAGAGGCATAGCAAGCAGGACCCCACTCCACAACCTGGCTAGTGACCCAATCTATACGAGGGTTGTGGCGGGTGAGCCAAGGAAGACCTAGAATAACTGGGAACTCTGGTGAAGGAATCAGGTGGAGGGATATTTCTTCCTTGTGACCTTGAGACTGGAGGAAGACTGGAGAAGTTACTTGGGTGACTCTTCCGTCACCTAAGGCTTGGCCATCCAGGGCAGACACAGACAGTGGGACTTCAAGAGGAGCAGTAGGGACATTGATACTTTGAGCGAAGTGAACATCCATAAAGTTTCCAGCCGCCCCGGAGTCTAACAAGGCTTGACAAGAGTGGACGGACTCACCCCAGGAGATGGAGACCGGGATGTAGACTCCTTGGCCAGGGAGTTCAGGAGAGAGGGTAGGCCCCGTCACAACCCTCCCTCGGCTGGACGGGGCAGTCCTTTTCCCGAGAGCTCGGGACATGATGCTCGGAAATGGCCAGGCTTGCCACAGTAGATGCAGCACTTGTCCCTCCTTCTGTGCTCCCTCACAGCTGCGAAGAGACAAGTACGGCCAACTTGCATGGGCTCTAGACAGTCACTGGAGGAGGTAGATGGGCTCCAGGTCGAGGCAGTGAGGCCGGGGAAGCTCAGGACTTGGCAGCGCTCTCTAATCCTGTTGTCAAGATGAGTAGAATGTGAGATCAGAGTTTTGAGGTCACTTGGGCATCCAATAGAGGCCAGGCCGTTTTTGATGGGGTCAGACAAACCATGGTGAAAGGCTGAAACCAGAGCTACTTCGTTCCATCCGCTGACTGCTGCGAGCATCCGGAATGCGATGGCGTAGTCCGCGACGCTTCCTTCTTGCCGGATGGACATGAGCTTCCTGGCTGCGTCTTTACTGGTGTCTGCCTGATCGAAGACATGAAGCATCTCCTCCATAAACAACTTGAAATCAGAGCACTCGGGTCCCTGTCTCTGCCAAATGGCCGTTGCCCAAGCTCATGCCTTACCAGCTAACAAGGTTATCACAAAGGCAATCTTGCGGTGATCCATAGTGTAGGTGGTAGGCTGAAGCTCAAAGGTGAGTTGGCACTGGGTAAGGAACTCCCGGCACTCCGTCCTTGCCGTCATACCTCTGTGGTGCAGGAAGGCTGGGTTCACAAGGTGAAGGAGACAGCGTGGCGGGAGGCACTGGAACGGGAGCAGATGGTGGAGCAGGAGCCGGATCAGGATGAGGAGATGCAGGCAGAGGAGTCAGCTGTGCCAGGGTTTTCCCAATTTGCTGAAGCAGTACCTCGTGGCAAGCAAGGGCCTCACGTTGGCTCTTAAGTGTTCATCCATGGTAGCTCCGAAGTGTGTTAAAGAAGCCATAATTCCCTGAAGGTTAGCCGGGTAGACCGTTGAAGACGCCTCTGCTGAGTCGGTCATGACAGAGTCTTTCGGTTAAGGTTTTGCTGGGATTCGAACCCAGGTTGTTGGTATGATAATCCAGCAAACCCCCACTAGACCACCAGGGGGATGACTCAAGTGAAGAGGCGTGAGGCGAAAGTAGAGTATCAAAAAAAAAGTTTATTTACACTATTTACAATCCAATGGAAAAAACAAAAAGAAAATCCAAAAGCTCAGAAGATAAACCAAAATAAAAATATCCAAAGGTAAAATGTCCAAAAACAAAAGGAAACGCAAAATGCTGAATGCTCAGAAGATCAAAAAGGTACAAAGTCCAAAGAAAGCAAAAATATCAAAAACACAAGGGCACAGGCAAGATGCGTGGGACAGAGGAAACTAGCACTAGACAGCATAGCATAAAGACTCCGTGACAAGGGAACAAACAGAGGGGTATTTATACACAAACTAATTAAGGAACAGGGCGGGGCAGGAAACAGGCAATCAAGACAAACACAAAACACAGTGGCGGCCTCTAGAGGCCAAAACAAACATGACAAGATAAACATAACAGCGGCCTCTAGAGGCCAAAACAGTCTCAGTCCTAACAGCTGGTCAAAGCTTCCAAATTCTCTTCAAGCCCACATATCAATTGTCAAAATGGGCATACTTCCCCATGTAAATTTTTATTCTTCAATGATTCCCCTTGCTCCCCCAAAGGGTTATTGGGAAAAACTACATTCTCTCATATCCAAATTCATATAGAATGGGAAGAGACCGTGTTTGAAACTGAAAACCCTTCAGCGCAATAAGACGGAGGGTGGACTGGCTCTAACAAACTTCAAGATGTACTTTTGGTCTTTTGTGCTTCAACCTTTGTTTGTATGGTTCAATTCTAATGCCTCTGTCTCCTGGAAACTAATTGAGGTGAATCTTTCTCAGCCCTACAGGCTTCAAGACCTGGTGTACTCTAACATACCACCTAAAGAAGCTAAATTACATCTAGGCCCTATAATTTCCTATTTGCTCAGAACTTGCCACACTGTAATGAATCATGCTAATGTAGATCTAAAATGGCACAAATACTCTCTTGTATTCAATAATTTTTCTCTCCTTATTGGAAAAAAGCATTTTTCTTTCCCACTGTGAAGGAATAAGGGAGTTAGTTTTCAAAGACCTGTTTGATGATGATGGTTTGCATACTTTTAGTGGTCTACAAGCTGAGTATGACCTACCTGGTTCATCATTTTTCTTTATCTGCAGTTGAGGTCTGCCATGAAGGCATATGGTGTCCCTTGGGGCATAGCACCTCTAACCCACCCACTGCATAAACTATGTGCACCACAAAGCCAAACACAGGGGATGGTTTCCAAACTTTATAAATTTATTTCTGATCTACATGCACTGTTGCCTGTAGAAAGTATATGGGAGAGGGACCTCCCCTCCACGGGAGAAGAAGACATTTGCTGGGACACAATATGGGAGAATCTACATGACACCTCCAAAAACCCTGACCATCAATTGATACATTTTAAATTTATACACAGGATGTATCTAACCCCCAGGAAACGTCATGCTATGAAAATCATCACATCTCCTAATTGTGACTTATGCACACTCAATACTGCAGGATCATTTATACACATGTATTGGGATTGTCCCAGTGTGTCTGCTTTCTGGAGACAAATCTCTATCACCTTGAGCAATATGCTTGAGGTCAATATCCCAATATCACCATCTTTACTCCTGCTTAATGATGAAACCACTTTAGAACTTTCTCTTCAACAAAGGCACTTATTATGGGCTGGCCTCAATGCAGCAAAGAAAATGTTGACACTGAGATGGCAGCCACCTCATAACTTGCCATGGCAACAATGGGCCAACTCTTTCCTAGACATTGTCATGATGGAGAGATCAGTGGCCTGGATGCATGCAGCTAGTCAGAAAACAATTAGTGCATGGGATGCAGCTTACACTTTGGTTAAAGAAAGAGTGCAGCATAATTATCCATAATTTACATGATGATTTGTGTTTGTATATTATACTTTTACCTGTACATGTATTGTTTCCATTTTTTTTTAATTTGGATTGTATTTTTAGATCAGGGATGGGTTGGTTAGGGGGTCACCATGGGTTGGGGGGGTGGGTTATCATTTGTTTACACTTTGTGCCATGGATATCTTGTGTTGCTTAGAGTCAACATTCCACCATACCTTAGATAATGTAGCTCCTCTTAAAAGGAAAATGGTCAGAGAGAAAAAATTAGCACCCTGGTATAGTCAAGTCAAGTCAACTTTATTGTCAAATATGCTATACATGCTCAACATAGAGCACAGATGAAATTACAGTCCTCTCTGACCCATGGTGCATACAGGCAATGCAATAAATAAAAAATAGAATAATTGAAATAAACAATACAAACAGTATAACCACTCTAGATAAGAACTGGACATAGACTAAACACTCAAATAAAAATAGAATAATTGAAATAAGCAATACAAGCAGTATAAACACTCTAGATAAGAACTGGACATAGAGTAAACACTCATAAATAAAAATAGAATAATTGAAATAAACAAACACAAACAGTATAAACACTCGATAAGAACTAGACATAGACTAAACACTCATAAAAATAGAATAATTGAAATAAGCAATACAAACAGTATGAACACTAGATAAGAACTAGACAGAATAACACTCAAAAATAGAATAATTGAAATATTAACAACACAAACAGCATAAACACTCTAGATTGTTAGGACTAGGACTGTTTTGGCCTCTAGAGGCCGCTGTTATTTCCTTTTCATGTCGTGTTTATTTTGGCCTCTAGAGGCCGCCACTGTTCCTGTGTCTTGTGTTTGTGCTGTTATGTTTATCTCCAGTTTCCTTTGTACTGTGTTTTTTGATCTTCTTAGCTTTTGTATTTTTGCACTTTGCTTTTCTTTTGGATTATACTCTTTGGTTTTTTTTTTGTCTTTTGTTTTGCCCTGTATATAGTGTATATAGTTTAAATAAACCTTTTGATTCTTTTTCTACTTCCGCCTCACGCCTCTGCATTTGAGTCATCCCCCTGGTGGCCTAGTGGGGGTTTGCTGGATTATCACACCAACGAACCAGGTTCGAATCCCAGCAAAACCCTAACAGAAAGACTCCGTCATGACCGACTCAGCAGAGGCTGCTTCAACTGTCTACCCGGCCAACCTTCAGGGAATTATGGCAGCTTTGACACGCTTCGGAGCAACCATGGACGCTCATGGACGTACGCTCACCAGCCAACGTGAGGCCCTCGCTCGCCACGAGGAACTGCTTCAGCAAATTGGGAAAACCCTGGCACAGCTGACATCTCTGCCTGCATCTCCTGATCCAGTTCCTGCTCCTGATCCAGCTCCCACTCCTGCTCCAGTGCCTCCTGCAATGCTGCCTTCTTCACCTCGCGAACCCAGCCTTCCTGCACCACAGAGGTATGACGGCAAGCACAGTGAGTGCCGAGAGTTCCTTACCCAGTGTCAACTCACCTTTGAGCTTCAGCCTACCACCTACACTACGGATCGCCGCAAGATTGCCTTTGTGATCACCTTATTAGCTGGTAAGGCGCGAGCCTGGGCTACTGCTATCTGGCAAAGACAGGGACCTGAGTGCTTTGATTTCCAGCTGTTTTCTGAAGAGATGCTTCGGGTCTTCGATCAGGCAGACATCAGTACCGACGCAGCCCGAAAGCTCATGTCCATCCGGCAAGGAGGAAGCGTCGCAGATTACGCCATCTCGTTCCGAACACTCGCAGCAGTAAGTGGATGGAACGAGACTGCCCTGGTGTCAGCCTTCCACCATGGTCTGTCTGACCCCATCAAGGACGGTCTGGCCTCTATTGGATGCCCAAGTGACCTCGAAACCCTCATCTCACATGCTATTCGTCTGGACAACAGGATGAGAGAACGCCACCAAGCCTTGAGCCCCCCCAGCCTCCCTACCTCTACCTGGAGACCGTCTACCTCCTTCAGTGACTGTCCAGAACCCATGCAAGTGGGTCGTACTCGCCTCTCCGCATCTGAGAGGGAGCGCAGAAGGAGGGACAAGTGCTGCATCTACTGTGGCAAGCCTGGTCACTTCCGAGCATCATGTCCCGAACTCTTGGGAAAAGGACCGCCCCGTCCAGCCGAGGGAGGGTTGTGACGGGGCCTACCCTCTCTCCCGGACTCCCTGGCCAAGGAATCTCCATCCCGGTCTCCATCTCCTGGGGTGAGTCGGTCCACTCTTGTCAAGCTTTGATAGACTCAGGGGCGGCTGGGAACTTTATGGATATTCACTTCGCCCAAAGCATCAATATTCCGACTGCACCTCTTGAAGTCCCACTGTCTGTGTCTGCCCTCGATGGCCAAGCGTTAGGTGATGGAAGAGTCACCCAAGTTACTTCTCCAGTTTTCCTCCAGTCTCAAGGTCACAAGGAAGAAATATCCCTGCACCTGATTCCTTCACCTGAGTTCCCAGTTATTCTAGGCCTTCCTTGGCTTACTCGCCACAACCCTCGCATAGACTGGGTAACAAGCCAGGTTGTGGAATGGGGCCCTGCATGCCATGCCTCTTGTCTGCTCTCTAGCTCTCCTGTGTCTCCTGCCGAGCCCCCTGATCTCACCGAGTTATCTCAAGTTCCCACAGAGTACTGGGATCTCAAGGAGGTATTCAGCAAGAGCAGGGCCGCCGTTCTTCCTCCGCACCGGGCCTACGACTGTGCCATCGACTTGCTCCCTGGGACTACCCCTCCTCGTGGCAGACTGTTTTCACTCTCTCAGCCAGAACGCAAGGCCATGGAGGAATACCTCAAAGATGCCCTGGTCTCTGGGTTTATTCGACCCTCCACTTCACCTGCTGGAGCCGGCTTCTTCTTTGTCGGCAAGAAGGATGGGGGGCTCCAGCCATGTATTGATTACAGGGGCCTGAATAAGATCACTGTGCGCAACCGATATCCCCTTCCGCTGATGTCCACAGCTTTCGACCTGCTCCAAGGCGCCACCGTCTTCACCAAGTTGGACCTACGGAACGCATACCACCTCATCCGTATCCGACAGGGAGACGAGTGGAAGACTGCCTTTAACACCCCGTCTGGGCACTACGAATACCAGGTGATGCCCTTCGGACTCACCAACGCACCAGCTGTTTTTCAGGCCCTAATCAACGACGTCTTAAGGGACATGATTAACCTATACGTTTTTGTCTACCTCGATGACATCCTTATCTTTTCCAAGACCGTGCAGGAGCACCGCCACCATGTCCGCCAGGTTCTCCAGAGGCTGCTACAGAACAATCTGTTCGCCAAGGCCCAGAAATGCGAATTTCATGTTCCCGAGGTCTCCTTTCTGGGATTTATTGTACGGACAGGCCAACTCCAAATGGACCCTGCCAAGACCCTGGCCGTCCGGGATTGGCCTACTCCCAAGTCCGTTAAGGAGGTTCAGCGGTTCTTAGGATTCGCTAACTTCTACCGCAAGTTCATCAGGAACTTCAGTTCTGTGGCAGCACCCATGTCAGACCTCACCAAAGGGACAGGTGGATCTTATGGCTGGTCTCCTCAGGCAGAAAAGGCGTTCAAAGACCTCAAGGACCGCTTCTGCACGGCACCCATTCTGGTTCTCCCGGACACCTCCCAACCATTCATCGTGGAGGTGGACGCCTCGGACAGTGGTGTCGGCGCGGTGCTCTCTCAACGTTCGGAAGGAAAGCTGCACCCCTGCGCTTACTTCTCCCACCGCCTGAGTCCTGCTGAGTCCCGGTACGATGTGGGGGATCGAGAACTGCTAGCGGTCAAACTGGCCCTTGAGGAGTGGAGGCACTGGCTGGAGGGAGCACAACATCCATTCCTGGTTTGGACTGACCACAAGAACCTGGAGTACCTCCAGCAAGCCAAGAGACTGAACCCTCGACAGGCTAGGTGGGCCCTGTTTTTCAGTCGATTTGACTTCACCCTCTCATACCGCCCCGGCTCCAAGAACACCAAACCTGACGCACTGTCCAGACTGTTCTCTGCCACTAACAGGGAGAATGAAGTCGGGCCTATTATCCCTGTGTCCCGGATTGTGGCCCCTGTCCGCTGGGGTATTGAGGAGGCTGTCCGACGAGCCCAACGCCAGGACCCCGGTCCTGGGACGGGGCCACCAGGCCTCTTGTACGTCCCACATCAAGCCCGGGCCAAGGTTCTCCAGTGGGGTCACTCTTCCCCTCTCACCGCCCACCCGGGAGCTCGGAGGACCCTGGACTTCCTGAAAAGACGCTTCTGGTGGCCTAACATGGAGCAGGAAGTAAGGTCATTTGTCCTGTCCTGTGAGGTTTGCACCAGAACCAAGAACCCACGACAGCGTCCCCAGGGTCTCCTGCATCCTCTGACCATTCCCCGGCGTCCCTGGTCCCACGTGGCAGTCGACTTTATCACGGGTCTCCCTGAGTCACAAGGTAACACGGTCATTTTGGTCTTAGTTGACAGATTCTCCAAGGCCTGCCGCTTCATACCACTGTGCAAACTCCCCTCTGCTCTTGAAACTGCGAAACTTTTGTTTAATCATGTCTTCCGAGTCTTTGGTCTTCCACAGGACATCGTCTCAGACCGAGGGCCCCAGTTCTCCTCCCGAGTGTGGCACGGGTTCTGCAAGGTCATCGGAGCCACTGCCAGCCTCTCCTCTGGGTTTCACCCACAGTCCAATGGTCAGACGGAGAGGCTCAACCAGGACCTGGAAACCACCCTGCGAGGCCTGGCTATGGATAACCCGACATCGTGGAGCACCTGGCTGCCATGGGCGGAGTACGCCCACAACACCCTGCAGTCATCGGCCACCAAGCTGTCGCCATTCCAGTGCCAATTCGGGTTCCAGCCACCTCTGTTCCCGGACCAGGAGGAGGACGCGGGGGTGCCCTCGGTCAACCAATATGTGAGACGGTGTCGCAAGACCTGGAGCAAGGTCAGGAAGACCCTCATACAGACCTCCAGAACCAACCAGACTCAGGCCAACCGCCATAGAAGACCTGCACACGCTTTCCGCCCTGGGCAGCGTGTTTGGCTGTCCACTAAGGACCTTCCACTGCGGGTGGAGAACCGCAAGCTTGCTCCTCGCTACATTGGCCCCTTCAAGGTGGTGCGCAGGGTGAACCCTGTCTCCTACCGGCTCCAGTTGCCCCGGACTCTGAGGATCAACCCCACTTTCCATGTTTCCCTGTTACGGCCCGTACTGACGTCTACGTATGCCCCTGCCCCTAGGAACCCCCCACCCCCCCGCATCTTCCAGGGGCAGACTGTGTTCACTGTGAATCGCCTGCTTGACTCCCGCCGGGTCCGCGGCGGGTTGCAATATCTGGTGGACTGGGAGGGCTATGGTCCTGAGGAGCGCTGCTGGGTTCCTGCTCGGGATGTCCTTGATAAAGAACTATGTCGGGACTTCCATTCGGCCCATCCGGATCGCCCTGGGAACGTCAGGAGACGCTCCTAGAGGGGGGGGTCCTGTTAGGACTAGGACTGTTTTGGCCTCTAGAGGCCGCTGTTATTTCCTTTTCATGTCGTGTTTATTTTGGCCTCTAGAGGCCGCCACTGTTCCTGTGTCTTGTGTTTGTGCTGTTATGTTTATCTCCAGTTTCCTTTGTACTGTGTTTTTTGATCTTCTTAGCTTTTGTATTTTTGCACTTTGCTTTTCTTTTGGATTATACTCTTTGGTTTTTTTTTTGTCTTTTGTTTTGCCCTGTATATAGTGTATATAGTTTAAATAAACCTTTTGATTCTTTTTCTACTTCCGCCTCACGCCTCTGCATTTGAGTCATCCCCCTGGTGGCCTAGTGGGGGTTTGCTGGATTATCACACCAACGAACCAGGTTCGAATCCCAGCAAAACCCTAACATAGATAAGAACTAGACATAGACTAAACACTCATATGTATACACACACACACACACACATAAATTGAAGCAAATAAACCGTCAAGGGCACTGGAGGCATAGCAGGTAAACATGAGATAAGCAGAATAAACAATAAACTAATAGCTGTTAAGGTGAGGTAGTGCGGAATAGTGCAAATGAGCGAGGTAAAGTGAAATGTGCAGTCCCTGAGTTCAGTGTGTTAATGAACGTTGAGAGTATGTATGTGTGTGCGCGCGTGTGTGTGTGTTGGGGGGGTGGGAACTGTGAGGGTGACATGTCAGATGCTGAAGGGGGGGCAGGGGGGGTGCGGGCAGAATCTGTGGCAGGGGGCAGAGGGGGGAGGAGGGGCAGAACAGGGAGGGAGTTGAGCCTCCTGACCGCCTGGTGAAAGAAGCTGTCCTTGAGCCTGCTGGTTTTGGCCCGGAGACTCCGCAGTCTCCTCCCTGACGGCAGCAGGCTGAAGAGGCTGTGAGATGGGTGGGTGGGGTCACCTGCAATCCTGATGGCTTTGTGGTTGAGGCGGGAGTTATATATATATATATATATATATATCCATTAGAGTAGGGAGAGAGACACCAATGGTCCTCTCAGCTGCTCTCACGATGTGCTGCAGAGTCTTGCAGCAGGACACGGTGTAGGCGCCGTACGACACAGTGATGCAGCTGGTCAGGATGTTCTCGATGGTGTCTCTGTAGAATGTGTGCATGATGGGGGCCGGGACTCTTGCTCTCCTCATTTTGCGGAGGAAGTACAGATGCTGTTGGGCTTTTTTGGCCAGTGATGCGGTGTTGTTGTTCCAGGACAGGTCTTCAGAGATGTGCACACCCAGAAACTTGGTGCTGCTCACCCTCTCCACTGCAGCACCGTCGATAGATAGTGGAGCATGCTGGGTGTGCGCTCTCCTGAAGTCCACAAAAATCTCCTTCGTCTTCTCCACGTTCAGGTGGAGATTGTTGTCCTTGCACCACATGGCCAAGTGGCTCACCTCACTCCTGTAGATTGTCTCATCACCATTGTTGATGAGACCCACTACAGTCGTGTCATCTGCAAACTTAATGAAGAGATTTGAGCTGGATGTTGGTGTGCAGTCGTGGGTCAGCAGAGTGAAGAGGAGGGGGCTCAGCACACATCCTTGGGGGGCCCCTGTGTTCAATGTGATGATGCTGGAGGAGTTGCTGCTGACTCGTACAGCCTGTGGTCTCCCTGTCAGGAAGTCCAGCAGCCAGTTGCACAGGGAGGTGTTGAGTCCCAGCTGGTCCAGTTTATGGATGAGCTGCTGAGGAATGATTATGTTGAATGCTGAGCTGAAGTCTATGAACAGCATTCTGACATATGAGTCTTTTGTCTCCAGGTGGGTGAGGGCTGAGTGGAGGGCAGTGGAGATGGCGTCATCGGTTGAATGGTTGGACTGATATGCAAACTGGAAAGGGTCCAGGGCAGGGGGGAGGGCAGACTTGATATGCCGCATGACTAGCCGCTCGAAGCACTTCATGAGGATGGGAGTGAGTGCAACAGGGCGGTAGTCATTGAAGCAGGAGGGAGACGGCTTCTTCGGGACCGGGATGATGGTGGTGGCTTTGAGGCACGTGGGGACAACAGTCAATGAGATGTTGAAGATGTCTGTAAAGACATCTGTGAGCTCCTCAGCACAGTCTCTCAGGACAAGACCAGGAATGTTATCAGGACCCGGGGCTTTCCGTACATTTGTCGTCCTGAGAGCTCTCCTCACGCTGTCTAGGGACAGCGTCAACACCTGGTCGCCGGGAGATGGTGGGGTCTTCTGTGCCGTGGTGCTATTGTCTGCCTCAAAGCAAGCAAAGAAGTCATTCAACTGATTCAGTAGAGACTTGGAGTAGTCACAGGTCAGCAGCGAGGGCTTGTAATCTGTGATGGTCTGAATCCCCCGCCACAGGTTCCTGGTGTCTCTGCTGTCATTGAAATAGTCAGCCATGTACCTTGAATACTGTCTCTTGGCCACCCTGATGCCTCGAGACAGGTTGGCTCTAGCTGTCCTCAGACCCACCTTGTCCCCAGCTCTGAAGGCGGAGTTCCAAGCCCTCAGGAGCCTGTGGACTTCCCCTGTCAGCCATGGTTTCTGATTGGCCTGAATGGAGATGGTTCTGATGACCATAACGTCGTCCATGCACTTTCTCATGTAGGCAGTGATGGTCTCCGTGTACTTTTGTAGATCTGTGGAGTTGTTGTAGGTGGCCGCCTGTCTGAACATGCTCCAGTCAGTGGTGGAAAAACAGTCCTGGAGTGCCTCTGATGACCCCTCTGGCCACACACGTATCTGCTTTTTAGCTGGTTTGGTGACTTTAACCAGCGGCCTGTATGCTGGCATTAGCATAACAGTGGCGTGATCTGAGGCCCCAAGGTGGGGGAGGAGTAGAGCTTTGTAGGCGTCTTTATATATGGTGTAAACATTGTCCAGAGTATTGTTTCCATGTGTGGGAAAGTTGATATGCCCATAGAGTTTTGGAAACACGCTCTTGGGGTTTGCATGGTTGAAATCCCCAGCCAGGATGAGGAAAGCATCTGGGTGGGCTGTCTGTTGCTCACTGATGTGCTGAGAGAGTTCATTCAGTGCTTCACTCCTGTTGTTATTGGAGCCAGGAGGGATGTATATTGCTACCAGCAATATGGTTGTAAATTCCCTCGGCAGGTAGAATGGCCGGCATTTAATAATCATAAACACCACCAGTGGTGAGCAGTGTTTGCAGACCACGATAGCATCATGGCACCAGGCATCACTGATGTAAACACAAAGTCCTCCACCGCGAGTCTTCCCCCCCTTGACTAGCGCTCTGTATAATGATGACACTCGCACATTAAAACAGACAACTCGAAAATTGGAACATAAATGGTGTCAAACAAAATTGGTAGTGTTCAAATTAGCATGGAAGGAGAGTTTCCTGAAGTATAGAAAAGCTCTTAGTGCTGCAAGATCGACATATCTCTCCTCCCTAAGAGAAGATAGCAAAATAATCCTAGATTCCTATTTAATACTATAGCAAAATTAACCAGGAAAAAGTCCACTATAGACACATGCATACCTGTAGTATGTAGTAGCAACGATTTCATGATTTTTTTTTAATGACAAAATTGAGAATATCCGACAAAAAATTCAAACTACTAATTTAAGGTCAGACAATGTAAGTGACCCTGTAGTTAACAATATAACAGTATCAGATCATCAATTAGAATGTTTTACTCCCCTAAAAGAAACTGAATTACTTTCATTAATCTCGGCATCAAAAGCCTCAACTTGTGTAATAGATCCCTTACCTACATGTCTATTCAAACAGATAAGACCTGAAGTAATTTAACCACTTCTAAAAATAATAAATTCTTCTCTTATGATTGGCTATGTACCCAAATCCTTTAAACTAGCAGTTATCAAACCCCTGATTAAAAAACCTGACCTTGATCCTTGTCAGCTGTCCAATTATTGGCCAATATCAAACTTCCCCATTATCTCCAAGATCCTTGAAAAAGCTGTGGCACAGCAGTTATGCTAATATTTACATAGGAATAACATCCATGAAATGTATCAGTCAGGACTTGAACCTAATCATAGCACAGAGACAACTCCGGTTAAAGTAGTAAACGACCTACTGTTGGCGTCTGATCAGGGCTATGTCTCACTGCTTGTGTTGCTTGACCTTAGTGCAGCATTTGATACCACTGATCATTCCATTCTTCTGGATAGACTAGAAAATGTTGTGGGAGTTAAGGGAATGGCCCTCTCCTGGCTCAGCTCTTATTTAACTGATCGCTATCAGTATGTTGATATACGTAAATGGTGATATTTCTAGACATACTGAGATAAAGTTTGGTGTTCCACAAGGTTCTGTCTTGGGTCCACTGCTTTTTTCTCTATATATGTTACCTCTGGGTGATATTATTTGTAAACATTGTATTAGTTTCCACTGTTATGCTGATGACACACAGTTGTATGTTTCTGCAAAACCTGATGAGAGACACCAGGTTAAGAGAATTGAGGAATGTGTAAAGGACATTAGACACTGGATGCTTATTAATTTCCTTCTGCTTAACTCTGACGAGACTGAAGTACTTGTACTAGGACCGCATGCAGCTAGAAGTAAGTTTTCTGATTACACAGTAACTCTGGATGGCCTTTCTGTTTCTTCACATGCAGCAGTAAAAGACCTCAGAGTGATTATTGACCCCGGTCTTTCATTCGAAACTCACATTGATAACATTACCCGGATAACTTTCTGTCATCTCAGAAATATTGCTAAGATAAGAAATTTAATGTCACTACATGACACGGAAAAACTAGTTCATGCTTTCGTTACCTCCAGGTTGGATTATTGTAATGCCTTACTGTCTGGATGTTCCAATAAGTGCATAAACAAGCTCCAGTTAGTTCAAAATGCAGCAGCAAAAGTCCTTACTAGAACTAGAAAATATGACCACATCACCCCTGTCTTATCCACACTGTACTGGCTCCCAATCAAATTTCGTATTGATTATAAAGTACTATTATTGACCTTTAAAGCACTGAATGGTCTCGCACCACAGTACCTGAGTGAACTTCTGCTCCTCTATGACCCGCCACGCCTACTTAGATCAAAAGGTGCAGGCTATCTGCTGGTACCTCATATAGTGAAGGCTACATCAGGGAGCAGAGCCTTTTCTTACAAAACCCACAGTTATGGAACAGCCTTCCAAGTAGTGTCAGGGAATCAGACACAGTCTCAGTGTTTAAAGGACATGGGACATGAAACATAAATGCACGCTATATCAGTTTCTTTCCATTAAAAATATGAATTAATTGCATCAACAAATACAAAATCATCTATTAAATTCAGCAAAATCGTTACATTCGTGATGATTATATGGCATTTCTGCTCGAGCTCCGATATGCATATTTTACAACCGGAAGAGCTGCTGTCACGTGATCATACGTCACAAAAACTTTCGGGCACAGCACAAGCGGGTAGATGAATGGAGAAGTGAATGACAAGAAAATTGTTTTTATAGTCTTTAACGTACATTGAACATCATGGTGTATTGTGCTGCTTATGGTTGCAATAATTCCAATGGGAAATGCCCTGGAGTAAGTTTTTTTGCATTCCCCAAGGACCCGAAGCTGAGGAAAGTGTGGGCTCACTACTGTCGTAGAAAAAACTTTGCACCTACTGTTTCCCACAAACTGTGTTCAGACTATTTCACTGAGGATTCTTTCAACATTAATACTCTGGTACTGAGCGATATTAATTGCCAAGCCAAATTTAAGAGGCTACTTAAAGATGGAGCCATTCCCAACGTCCCAATTCAGGAACAAGACGGCGGAGTGAAACCCGAAGTGCTACGGCCACCACGAGGTGCATTCGCTAAGCGACTGAAAGCCGAGGTAAGGATTAGTATTATAATTTTGGGTGTATCAATTATTGATTATCATAATTCTGACTCATTTACTCTTATATCTGTCCTTCTTTGTTTACGTACCGAATCGAAGAGTTGTAGTGAAGTTGTAGGCCGTATAGCCGGGTTCATGGAGGCAGTGATAGCGCCATAATATACAGGGCCTAACATTCCTACAACTGTAGAGACAGGCAAGAAATCCTGTAACATTAATGGACATTTAAATAAATGTTAAGTTATGTTGGTAAGTTTGTTTAACTTTTCTTAATTTTCATCTCTTTTGCCAAATGGTGTAGTGTTGTTGGCTGTGTGATGGCGTCTCGCCATTTTGAATGTTTTCATCTCGGACTCTGGAAGCATTGTATCTCAACCAATCTCGAAAAATATCAGCAAAAAAAAAAACTAGCTTGCAACGGACTTTAGCTAGATCTATGATGAACTTTCAATGTATGATACAAAAATAATACTTCTTTCAACAGATCATTAGCCTTTGAGCAGAATTGTTTTTAACTTACCAGGAAGTGTTATCGAGCCGACCGCTTTCAGTTTCATGGGGATTGAATGAACTCTCACTCTCAGAATCATCTGACCCGTCAGAGTAAAGACAAGATCCATGTTCATGTGAATTTCCAGCTTTAGGTTTGAATTGATAGGGTCTAACTTCACATCTCTGTGAAACATCGGGAATGTCACTGTTGATGGTGTCCATTTCGGTAACCTGTTTACATTAGATTCCCAAGCGCTGGCTCCTTGGAAAGTTTTTGTGACGTCACGGGTCACGTGACCACCTAGCTAATTAACGAATCATTGTTTTACGCTGATGTATAAAAAAGTTGAATAATGTGATGATTTTCACATTTTTGACGCCCTGCAGTGATTTAGATGGCATTTCTTATGTTCTTTATACATAAGTATACCCAGAAAAAAATCCATGTCCCATATCCTTTAAGTCTAGGCTCAAAACATATCTGTTTAGTCAAGACTTTTGTTAATGGTGTTTATGAGGTAAAGGTGTAGATATGGAGAGTCCTCAGACATAGAGTTGTTTGGTAAACTGGGATGTATGGATGCTCTCAGTCCCCACTCACTTGCTCGCTCGAGTTTGTTGATGGTGCAGTGGCTGGCTGCTTTATGTCCTGGGGCTCCCTCATGCCTGTTTTACCTTCTGGCTCTCCCCTTTTAGTCATGGTGTCATAGTTAGTTGCCAGAGTCCCTGCTTGTACTCAGTGCAATATGTATACTGTTCCTACTTATTCAGGTGACATTGGGCATACCTAACAACCTGTGTTTTCTCTCTCTTCTCTCCCCCCTCCCCCCCAAATCTGTCCCTCTGAGTTACATGTCGGTCCTGGGATCGAGATGCTGACCTCTTCTGCTCCTCGGACCTGCCTGATCCATCCTGGTGCCCTGTGTCTGGTTGGAGTCTCATCGCATCACTCCTGTGGAGGGTGGCCCCATGTGGACAGTTGGGGGTCACACCTGGAGGATGCTCTGGACTCTTGCAGTGGTGCTTTTGTTGCTGGGGACTGCAGTTGACTTGCTGACTTTAGGACTGCAGTTGACTTGCTGACTTTAGGACTGCAATTGACTTGCTGACTTTGGGAGTGCAGTTGTCATGAACGGTTTTGCGCTTTGGTTTCCGTCAGTGGCGGGTTTATAGTATCAGTGAAGCTGACTTTGTTAGGACTGTTAATGTTATTGTCATGTTGTCTGTTGTTGCCTGGATGGGGATGGGTTCCCTTTTGAGTCCGGTTCCTCTCAAGGTTTCTTCCTCATGTCATCTGAGGGAGTCTTTCCTTGCCATCGTAGCCACAGGCATGCTCGTTGGGGATAGATTAGGGATAAAATTAGCTCATACTTTAAGTCATTCAAATTCTGTAAAGCTTGTTTTTAACAATGTTTGTTAAAAGCGCTATACAAATAAACTAGACTTGACTTGTACATACTCTTGAAGATGCACAATAAAAAACATTTGATAAAAAAGATGACATCTGGGGACACTATGGAGTCCCCTGGACACACCTGGGGTCAAGCCCCTATCGCTGAGTACTGGTGCACAGGACTGACGTGTCTACCAAATTTCATAAGTTTTCGAATATGAACAGGGTGTCAAATCTGTATTTTTGGACTAGGGGGCATGATGAAGTTAATGAAGCACACCTAGATAAATTTCCCATATCACCTGAAATTGTATCATAGGACAAATGTATGTGCAAAGTTTCATGAGTTTTTAGCCATCAAAAGCCTGTCAAAACAGCATGGGAAAATTGTAAAATCCCACATTCCATCCAGCATAGCTGACTTCCTGTTGGGCAGAGTCAAATACAACAAAGAGAAATTTGTCCTGTATCACAAGAGTATCGACCACACCAAATCTTGTGCCGATCAGAACAACTTCATCTCAACCATAACTTGTTCTGTCCATGTCCAAATGATGGCACTATAACAGAGGGTGTCTTTGGGCATGTGGATATCCTCAGAACCATGATATCCTATAAACTGTGAAGTTTGAGCCATATCAGGCAATGCATGATGAATTTATGATTCACTTCCTGTTTGAGTGGCGTAACGTAAATTTATTGGTTCGCCATTTCAACATCTTGTGACATACTGCAAATCCCTTTGCAATTTAACATCAGCAACATCTTGACCCCCTCCTTGAATTGCTACCTTAATGTGATGGAGGGGTTTGAGTGCCTCAGGAATTCTAGGAGCTATGTTGTCAGGGGCATTTGCCCCGGTAGGGTCTCCCAAGGCAAACAGGTCCTAGATGAGAGGTCAGACAAAGAGCAGTTCAGAATGACCCTTGTGAGAGGAAAAGTAGGTATCCAAGTGCCCTTGCCCAGGCCAGGGATACCGGGGCCCCACCCTGGAGCCAGGCCTGGGGGAGGGGCTCGTCGGCGAGTGGCTGGTGGCTGGGCCTATGTCTGTAGGGCCCGGCCGGGTCCAGCCCAAATGAGCAGCATGGAACCATTCTCCTGTGGACCCACCACCCACAGGAGGTGCCATAAGGTTCCGGTGCACTGTGTTTTAGGTAGCAGCCAAAGGCAGAAGCCCTGGCGGACTGATCCCCAGCTGACAAAACTGGCTTTTGGAACATGGCATGTCACCTCTCTGGTGGGAAAGGAGCCTGAGCTTGTGCGTGAGGTTGAGCGGTACCGACTAGATATAGTTGGGCTCACCTCAATGCATAGCTTGGGTTCTGGAACCAATTTCCTGGAGAGGGGTTGGACTCTCTTCTTTGCTGGAGTTACCAAGGGTGAGTGGTGCTGGGCAGTGGTGGGGCTATTAGTAGCCTGCCAGTTTGGCCTGTGAACATCAGAGTTCTCCCCAGTGAATGAGAGGGTCATTTCTCTGTGCCTTCAGGTCAGTGAATGGTCTCTGACTGTCATTTGCTCTTATGCGCCAAATGGTAGATCAGAGTACCCGGCCTTCTTGGAGTCCTTGAGTGGGGTGCTAGACAGTGCACCATGAGGGGACGCCATTGTTTTACTGGGGGACTTCAACGCTCTCATGGGCAATGACAGTGAGACCTGGAGGGGTGTGACTGGGAGGAATGGCCTACCTGATCTGAACCCGAGCAGTGTTCTGTTGTTGGACTTCTGTGCCATGCACAGTTTGGCCATAATGAACACCATATTCAAGCATAAGGGTGTCCATCAGTGCACGTGGCACGAGGACACCCTAGGCCATAGATAAATGATTGACTTTATAGTCGTTTCATCTGATCTATGACCTTATGTCTTGGACACTCGGGTGAAGAGAGGAGCAGAGCTGTCAACTGATCACTACCTGGTGGCGAGCTGGATCAGATGGCGGGGGAGGAGGCCGGACAGACCTGGTTGGCCCAAATGTGTAGTGAGAGTATGCTGGGAACGTCTAGTGGAGGCTCCTCTCTGTCAGATCTTCAACTGCCACCTCTGGCAGAGCTTCAACTGTATACTGGGGGAGGATGGGGACATTGAGTCTGAGTGGACCATGTTCCGCACCTCCATTGCTGAGGCAGCCGTGCAGAGCTGTGGCTGCAAGGTTGTTGGTGCCTGTAGTGGCGGTAATCCCCAAACCCAGTGGTGGACACCTGTGGTAAGGGGAGCCGTCAAGCTGAAGGAGGAGTCCTATCGGGCTTGGTTAGCCTGTGGGTCTCCAGAGGCAGCTGACAGATACTGATGGGCCAAGCAGAATGTGGCTCTGGCAGTCACTGAAGCAAAAACTCAGGTGTGGGAGGAGTTTGGTGAGGCCATGGAAAGTGACTTTCGGTCGGCCTTGAAGAGATTCTGACAAACCATCCGGTGGCTCAGAAAGGGGAAGCAGTGATCTGTCCCTACTGTTTACAGTGAGGATGGAGTGCTGTTGACCTCAACTGGGGACATCGTCTGGCGGTGGAAGGAATACTTCGAGGATCTCCTCAATCCCACCTTCATGTTGTCTGAGGAGGACGCAGAACCTGAGGGTGCTTGGGAGGACTTACCCATCACAGGGGCTGAGGTTGCCAAGGTGGTTAAAAAGCTCTTTGGTGGCCGGGCTCTGGGGATGGATGAGATTTGTCCTGAGTTCCTGAAGGCACTGGATGTTGTTGGGCTGTCTTGGCTGACATGCCTCTTCAACATTGCATGGAGGTCGGGGACAGTGCCTCTGGATTGGCAGACTGGGGTGGTGGTCCCCCTTTTTAAAAAGGGGGACCAGAGAGTGTGTTCCAACTATAGGGGGATCACACTTCTCAGCCTCCCTGGGAAAGCTTATGCTGGGGTGCTGGAGAGTAGAGTCCAGTCAATAGTCAAACCTCGGATTCAGGAGAAACAATGTGGTTTTCATCCTGGTTGTGGAATACTGGACCAGCTCTTTACCTTTGTATGGGTACTGGAGGGTGCATGGAAGTTTGCCCAATCGGTCTACATGTGTTTTGTGGACCTGAGGAAGGCTTATGACCATGTCCCTCGTGGTGCCCTGTGGGGGGTGCTTCAGGAGTATGGGGTTTAGGGGCCACTACTGCAGGCCATTTGGTCCCTGTATGACCAGAGCAGGAGTTTGGTTCGCATTGCCGGCAGTAAGTCGGACTCGCTCCCGGTGCATGTGGGACTCTGCCAGAGCTGCCCTTTGTCACCAGTTCTGTTCATAACTTTTAGGGACAGAACTTCTAGGCACAGCCAAGGGGCAGAGGGTGTCCAGTTTGGTGGCATCAGGATCACGTCTCTGCTTTTTGCGGATGATGTGGTCCTGTTGGCTTCATCAATCTGTGACTTACAGCATGCACTGGGACAGTTTGCAGCCGAGTGCAAAGCAGCTGGGATGAGGATCAGCACCTCCAAGTCCATGGCCTTGGCACTCAGCCGGAAAAGGGTGGAGTGCCTACTCCGGGTCAGGGGGGAGTTGCTACCTAAAGTGGAGGAGTTTAAGTATCTCGGGGTTTTGTTCATGAGTGAGGGTAAGGGGGAGCGGGAGTTGGACAGATGGATGGGGGAAGCATCAGCAGTGATGTGGACACTAAACCAGTCTGTTGTAGTAAAGAGAGAGCTGAGCCAAAAGGCAAAACTTTCAATTTACTGATCCATCCACATTCCCAATCTCACCGATGGTCACGAGCTGTGGGTAGTGACTAAAAGAATGAGATTCTGGGTACAAGCGGTAGAAATTAGTTTTCTCTGCAGGATGGCTGGGCTCTTCCTTAGAGACAGGGTGAGAAGCTTGGTCATTTGGGAGAGACTCGGAGTAGAACCGCTGCTCCTCCACATCGAAAGGAGTCAGTCGAGGTGGTTCGGGCACCTTGTTAGGATGACCCCTGGATGCTTCCCAAGGGAGGTCCTCTGGGCATGCCCCACTGGGTGGAGACCCCGGGGCAGACCCAGGATACGCTGGAGAGATTACATCTCTCCGCTAGCCTGGGAATGCCTCGGTTTTCCCCCAGGAAAGCTGGTGGAGGTGGCCAGGGAGAGGGAAGTCTGGACTGCTCTGCTTAGGCTGCTACCCCTGCAGTGTGTCAACCCCTGCAAGGCAGCAGGACCAGACAACATCCTGGGGAAGGTCCTGAAGGCCTGCACACATGAGCTCACTGAGGTGTGGACAGACATCTTTAACACCTCCCTCTCCCAGGCTGTAGTGCCAGTGTGTCTGAAGACATCTTCCATTGTTCCAGTGCCCATGTGTGCAGCAGTGATCAACTGGTGGCTCCCACCCCGATAGTCATGAAATGCTTCGAACGCCTGGTCATGGACCACATTAAGGAGAAGGTGGACATAAATGTGGACCCAGACCAGTACGCATACAGGAGGAACAGGTCTGTAGAGGATGCCATCTCATCCATCGTCCACTCTGCTCTCAGCCACCTAGAGAGCAGAGACACCTACATGAGGCTGCTCTTCCTGGACTTTAGCTCTGTGTTCAACATGATCGACCTGTAGACTTTAGTCAACAAACTGCTGCCGCTTGGATTACCAACATCCCTCTGCAACTGGGTACTGGATTTCCTGACACACAGGCCAGAGACAGTGAGGATCCACAGCGTCTCTTCTTCTACCATCATCCTCAACACCGGCTCCCCCCAGGGTTGCATCCTTAGCCCCCTGCTCTACACTCTGCTCACATATGACTGCTCCACTAAACATCCGGGCAGTCATATTGTGAAGTTGGCGGATGACACGGCAGTGGTGGGACAAATATCCCACAGTGACGAGTCAGCATACAGACAGGAGGTGGAGGACCTGGTGGACTGGTGCAGGGACAACAATTTCTGCATCAATGTGGGAAAAACAAAGGAGATGGTTGTGGACTTCAGGAGAGGTGACCACGCCCCTCCCCCCTCTACATCAGAGTAGAAGCTGTAGAGATGGTCCACAGTATCAAGTACCTGGGGGTCTACATCTCTAGTGACTTGAAGTGGACCACAAACACAGCCAGCGTGGTCAAGAAGGCCCACCAACACCTCTACTTTTTGAGGAGGCTCAGACAGACTGGACTGAGCCCTGCAGTCCTGGGAGCCTTCTACAGGTGTGTGGTGGAGAGCACATTGACCTCCTCCATCACCTCCTGGTATGGAAACTGCTCGGCTGTGGACAGGAAGGCTCTGCAGAGGGTGGTGTGCACAGCACAGAAGATCACCTGTTGCAGCCTGCCATCCATAGAAGACATCTACAACAGCTGGTGCAGTAGCAGAGCGGCCCACATCATGGGTAACTCCACTCACCCAGCACACAGACTATGCAGCCTCCTCCCCTCAGGAAAAATACTCTGCAGCATCAGGTCCAAAACATCAAGGCTCCAGCACAGCTTCTTCCCAGTAGCTGTGAGACTAATGAACACTAAGCCTAAGCTCTGATGCTGCCCTCCCCACTCCCCTCACTTTGCATTTTTGCACATATTGAAGTTTTTACTGTTCACCTGAACACTTTTTAATTACGGTTACACTATTTTTTTCTATTCTATTTTTATATTTATTTTAAATTTTAATTCTTCTATTTATATACACTGCTGGCCCTGAGGCACAAATTTCATTTACATGTGAAACATGCAAATGACAATAAAGAACCTTGACCTGTGACCCGGATCCAGATAAGCGGCAGAAAATGGATGGATGGATGGATGGATGGATGGATGGATGGATGGAACATCTTGACATGATGGTTACCAAATATAGCATGGACCCAACAAACCGCCTAGGAGGAATTCGTTAAAACTTAACGTCTCTGTAGTAATCCCCGATGTGGGTGGAGCACAGAAGCACGGCAGGCGAGAGTTCGTGTTCACACACATGCACTTTATTGAGCTTTTCATTCATTCATTCATTCATTCACGCGCGCACGCACACGTGTTGTGGTCGGGGAGTGAATTCCTCTTCTTTCCTCTCCCCCTCCCTTTATACTCCATCCCTGCAACAAACACACACACACACACACACACACACACAAATTGACATCAGGTGTAATGACCTAGCCACTTACCTTCCCCGACCCCGCCCTCCATTCACAGGCTGCTGCTTGGCCACGCCCCCGCTGCCACATACCCCCACCGCCCGACTCAGGCCGGGGAGCCATCCGGCTTGAAGCTGACTTCTCCCCCGATGGGACAGGAAGTCTGCCACCACCATCTGTGCCCCCGGCCTGTGGATCACCTCGAACTTAAATGGCTGGAGAGCGAGATACCAACGGGTGATCTGCGCATTGGCATCCTTCATGCGGTGGAGCCACTGGAGGGGCGCGTGGTCCGAACAGAGAGTGAAAGGGCATCCCAGCAGGTAGTATCGGAAGGCGAGGACCGCCCACATGATGGCAAGACACTCCTTTTCAATTGTGCTGTACTTGCTTTCGCGCACCGACAGCTTTCGGCTGATGTACAGCACCGGGCACTCCTCACCCTCCACCTCCTGGGACAGAATGGCCCCCAGCCCCCTGTCCGATGCATCAGTCTGCAAAATAAAGGGGAGAGAGAAGTCAGGGGAGTGTAAAAGTGACCCCCCCACACAGTGCAGCTTTTACCTCAGAGAAGGCCTGTTGGCACTGCTCCGTCCACTGGACCAGATCTGGAGCCCCCGTTTTAGTGAGGTTGGTTAGCGGGCTGGTGACGTCCGAATAGTTAGGTATAAACCTACGATAATAGCCAGCCAGCCCCAAGAACTGCCTCACCTCCTTTTTGGTCTTGGGCCTCAGGCAGGCCGCAATCGCTGCAGTCTTGTTAATTTGGGGATGCACCTGCCCATGACTCAAATGGAACCCCAGATACCGTACTTCCACCCACCCAATTGCACACTTTTTCGAGTTAGCTGTGAGGCCCACTCGCCTCAGCGACTTTAGAACAGCCCTCAGGTGTTCCAAGTGTCGCGGCCAATCATGACTGTAGATTATTATGTCATCTAGATAGGCGGCTGCGTAGGCAGCATGAGGGTAGAGGACCCTGTCCAAAAGCCGCTGGAACGTAGCGGGCACCCCAAATAACCCAAAGGGGAGCATGACAAATTGGTGTAAACCAAACGGTGTGGAAAAGGCCATTTAGACACTGCGTTGACCTTTCTATAGTCCACACAGAACCGGACCGACCCATCAGTCTTGGGAACCAGGACCACTGGGCTGCTCCAGTCACTGTGGGACTCCTCGATTATCCCCATTTTGAGCATGGCCTTGAGTTCATCCCGAACCACCTTTTCCTTGTGTTCGGGCAAGCGCTAAGGGCGGCTACACACTACCACCCCCGGGGGCATTTCGATGTGGTGTTCTATGAGGTGGGTACAACCTGGAAGGGGCGAGAACACGTCGGAAAATTCCTTCTGCGACTTGGCTACCTCCGTGAGTTGGGTCGGCGAGAGGTGGTCTCCACAAGGGACTGGAGTGGCCTGAGATGTTATCTCTTTTTTACCTCCGGCCCCAGCTCCACCTTCTCTGGGACTACCGACGCCAATGCCACGGGGACCCCCTCATTCCAGAGTTTTAAAAGGTTGAGGTGGTAGACTTGCAGTGCCCTGCCCCTATCCATTCGCTTTACTTCATAGTAAACGTCCCCGACTCGCCGTGTGACCTCTAAGGGCCCTTGCCACTTGGCGACTAATTTAGAACTCGACGTGGGCAATAACACGAGTACTTTTTCTCCCGGCGTGAATTCTCTAAGGCGCGTGCCCCTGTCATACAGCCGGCTTTGAAGTTCTTGTGCCTGCCATAAATTCTCCTGGGTTAATTGCATGAGGGTGTGGAGTTTTGCGCGCAGTTCAAGAACGTACTGGATTTCATTTTTACTCGGTGAAGTTCCCTCCTCCCAATTTTCCCGCAGCACATCCAGAATGCCACGCGGCTTACGCCCATATAATAATTCAAAGGGAGAAAACCCTGTGGAGGCTTGCAGGACCTCTCGTACTGCGAACAACAGGGGTTCGAGCCACTTATCCCAATTACGCGCATCTTCACTAACGAATTTCTGGATTATGTTTTTGAGTGTCTGGTTGAATCGCTCGACTAATCCATCTGTTTGTGGGTGATAGACACTGGTGTGGATAGACTTAATCTCCAGGAACCCATGCAGCTCGCGTAGTGTGCGTGACATAAACGAGGTGCCTTGGTCTGTCAGGATTTCTTTCGGAATCCCGACCCCAGAGATAATGCGGAAGAATGCTTCCGCAATACTGTGTGCTGAGATATTGCGGAGAGGCACTGCCTCCAGATATCGCGTTGCATAGTCCACTAGAACTAAAATAAAGCTGTTAGGGTTTTGCTGGGATTCGAACCTGGTTCGCTGGTGTGATAATCCAGCAAACCCCCACTAGGCCACCAGGGGGATGACTCAAATCCAGAGGCGTGAGGTGGAAGTAGAAAAAGTATCAAAAGGTTTATTTACAATATTTACAAAAAATCCAAAAAGTATAATCCAAAACGCTCAGAAGATCTTAAGGGAAAAAATAAAAAATCCAAAAGTTCAAAGTCAATACAAAAGCCAAAAAAAAACTAGAAAAGAAAAGGCAAAAATACCAAACACTCAGAAGATTCACAAAGTCAAAAAACAAAATCCACAAAGTCCAAAAGAAAGCAAAAATACAAAGAACACAAGGACATGGACGAGGAAATCGGAACAGAGGTAACTGGAGCTTAAACATAACAGCACAAAGACTCCGTGACAAGAGGACTGAACTCAGGGGATATAAATACACAAAATAAATTGGAAACAGGTGACACTAATGAAAACAGGCAATCAACACCAACCCAAAACACAGGACACAGTGGCGACCTCTAGAGGCCAAAACAAACATAGACAAAAAACAGGAAATAACAGCGGCCTCTAGAGGCCAAAACAGTCCCAGTCCTAACAAAAGCAATATCCCCGTGCTGACCGATCTAATGGCCCTACGAGATCCATCCCAATTTGCTCAAATGGGGTCTCGATTAGAGGAAGAGGGTGCAACGGCGCTTTTGGAGTGGCCGCGGGATTTACTAATTGGCATTCACGGCACGCTGCACCCCACCAATGGACATCCCCGCGAATCCCTGGCCAATAGAACCAGGCCATTATTCTGGCTAGTGTTTTGTCTTGCCCCAAGTGCCCGGACATGGGATTAAAGTGAGCCGCATGGAATACAAGTTCCCTACGGCTCTTTGGGATTAACAACTGGGTTACTCGTTCCTTAGTTTGAGTGTCCTGCATCACTCGGTACAATCTATCTTTAATAATGGCAAAATAGGGGAAGGTTGGCGCCGCGCTTGGCTGAAGAGTTTGACCATCGATTACCCTCACTTGGTCAAACGCATGCCACAGAGTCTCGTCTCGCGACTGCTCTAATGGGAAATTCCCAAGGGACTCCCCGAGAGAGGGAGGAGGAGCGGGGTGCTCCTCACTCTGACACGGTGTTGATGCAGACGGCCCTGTGACAGCTTCTCCAGCCAATGCCACACCAGGATCTTCCCGTGACCTACTAGGGCAGGACCCACTACGTGTTAAATACTCCATTAATTATTTAAATCCCAGCCAATCACTACCCAAGATCAACGCGTGGGTAAGGCGAGGATTAACCGCCACCTTCATTTTATGTGTTTGGCCCCAGAATAGAATCTGGACTGACACTAGAGGGTAATGGTGAACATCCCCATGCACACACAACACCTTCACCACTTGTGCTCCCCCCAATGCCTCACCTTGCACCAGGCGTTGGTGAATTGAAGTCTGATTGCAACCAGAATCCACCAAAGTGTAATATGTAGCCCCTTGAATACTCACCGGTACGCGATACGTTCCGGCCCGATCAGGGGCGGTTTCTGGTGCGTCGGGGATCCAGATGACAGCCCCCACCTCCCTTGCGGGGCTCTGACTCTGGAGACGCTCCGATTCCCTGACGCGCCAGGACACCAGCCCAGGCTTTCCCTCTGCACTGGTGTTATGGGTGTCACTCACCTGAGTGGGAGACAACACAGACACAGAAGAGGGAGATGGGAGGACACCACGGGTGCAACGGGCTGGCTGGGGAGGAGCCAGCCACCGCCTCCATGTCAGGGGAACAGGGTGAGGAGGGGGACAAGAGACGGGGGGGGAAGAGAGAGAAGAGAATCGGGGGGAGATGCCTCATCTGCCTGCTGTCGGAGCCGCCTCCAGATGGTCCTCCGCCAGCTCGATGGCTCGTTCCAGCGACGCCGGGCGGTGACACTGGACCCTGGACACTGGACACTGGACCCATTCAGCCATTCCTTCCAGAAGTTGAGAGATGAATTGCTCCAGTGCCACCAGATCAATGATCTCCTCGGCATCGCGGTCTTCCACCCTCAGCCACCGCCGGCAGGCATCCCGGAGTTGCTGGCCGAATGCAAACGGCCGGCTGACCTCCTCCAGTGTCAGCGTCCAGAAGCGCTGACGGTGTTGCTCCGGGATGTGGCCAAGCCGCTGCAGGATGGCTTTCCTCAGGTCCATATAGACCAGCCAGCTGTCAGCAGGGAGCTGCTGCGCTGCAAGTTGCGCCTCGCCAGTCAGGAGCGGGAGGAGGCGTGCCATGCGCTGCTCCAGCAGCCACCCCCATGCCTCGGCTGCTTGCTCAAAGAGAGCGAGGAATGCTTCCGGATCGTCCTGCGGTCCCATCTTCGTGAGGGTGGCGGCAGCAGTGGCTGGCGGCCCTGCTGACGTGAGCCGGTGCCGGAATGCCTGACGATCTTCCTGCTGGGCCAGCATCAAGGCTTCGAAGCGCTGCTGCTGCTCCTTTCGGAGGGTGATCAGCTCTTGATGCTGGTTCTGCTGGGCGGTAGTGAGGGCAAGGATGAGCTCTTTGAACGGGGAGGACTCCATGGGGTGGTTCCCTTCTGTGCGTCCTGGGTTTCGGCACCACTGTAGTAATCCCCGATGTGGGTGGAGCACAGAAGCATGGCAGGCGGGAGTTCATGTTCACACACATGCACTTTATTGAGCTTTTCAGCATTCATTCATTCACACGCGCACGCACACATGTGTTGTGGTCGGGAAGCGAATTCCTCTTCTCTCCTCTCCCCCTCCCTTTATACTCCATCCCTGCAACAAACAAACACACACACACACACACACACACACACAAATTGACATCAGGTGTAATGACCTAGCCACTTACCTTCCCCGACCCCACCCTCCATTCACAGACTGCTGCTTAGCCATGTCCCCGCTGACACAGTCTCAAAATGCACAAAACCAAAAATAGCTCACTTCCTGTTGAGTATGGCTGATGCAATGTATAGGTAATTTTGTTTGGCTCAGGGTACTCCACAAACCTAACAAATTTGACATGTATTGGTGAAACTATACACCGGGCAGGAGTCTCTATGTCATATGGGGGCGCTATGGAGTCCCCCGGACACACCTGGGGCCAAGCCCCTACAGCTAAGTAGCCTTGCCCATGTCTGACGTGTGTACCAAATTTCATAAGTTTTCGAATATGTACAGGGTGTCAAATCTGTATTTTTTAACTAGGTGGTGCTATGGAGTTAATGAAGCCCTCCTAGACAAATTTACCATATCATCTCAAATTATATCATAGGACAAATGTATCTGCAAAGTTTCATGAATTTTTAGCCATGGTAAGCCCCTCAAAACAGCACAGAAAAATTTCAAAATCCCACATTCCATACAGCTTGGCTGACTTCCTGTTTGACAGAGTCAAATACTACAAAGTGAAATTTATCCTATATCACTATTATATATAGGACTATTATATACAGTGGTGCTTGAAAGTTTGTGAACCCTTTAGAATTTTCTATATCTCTGCATAAATATGACCTAAAACATCATCAGATTTTCACACAAGTCCTAAAAGTAGATAAAGAGAACCCAGTTAAACAAGTGAGACAAAAATATTATACTTGGTCATTTATTTATTGAGGAAAATGATCCAATATTACATATCTTTGAGTGGCAAAAGTATGTGAACCTTTGCTTTCAGTATCTAGTGTGACCCCTTTGTGCAGCAATAACTGCAACTAAATGTTTCCAGTAACTGTTGATCAGTCCTGCACACCGGCTTGGAGGAAATTTAGCCCATTCCTCTGTACAGAACAGCTTCAACTCTGGGATGTTGGTGGGTTTCCTCACATGAACTGCTCGCTTCAGGTCCTTCCACAACATTTCAATTGGATTAAGGTCAGGAGTTTGACTTGGCCATTCCAAAACATTAACTTGATTCTTCTTTAACCATTCTTTGGTAGAACAACTTTTGTGCTTAGGGTCATTGTCTTCCTGCATGACCCACCTTCTCTTGACATTCAGCTCATGGACAGATGTCCTGACATTTTCCTTTAGAATTCACTGGTATAATTCAGAATTCATTGCTCCATCAATGATGGTAAGTTGTCCTGGCCCAGATGCAGCAAAACAAGCCCAAACCATGATACTACCACCACCATGTTTCACAGATGGGATAAGGTTCTTTTGCTGAAATGCAGTGTTTTCCTCTTTCCAAACATAACGCTTCTCATTGAAACCAAAAAGTTCTACTGGGATTTTGGTCTCATCCATCCACAAAACATTTTTCCAATAGCCTTCTGGCTTGTCCACATGACCTTTACCAAACTGCAGATAAGCAGCAATGTTCTTTTTGGAGAGTAGTGGCTTTCTCCTTGCAACCCTGCCATGCACACCATTGTTGTTCAGTGTTCTCCTGATGGTGGACTCATGAACATTAACATTAGCCAAAGTGAGAGAGGCCTTCAGTTGCTTAGAAGTTACCCTGGGGTCCTTTGTGACATCACCGACTATTACATGCCTTGCTCTTGGAGTGATCTTTGTTGATCGACCACTCCTGGGGGGGTAACAATGGTCTTGAATTTCCTCCATTTGTACACAATCTGTCTGACTGTGGATTGGTGGACTCCAAACTCTTTAGAGATGGTTTTGTAACCTTTTCCAGCCTGATGAGCATCAACAACGCTTTTTCTGAGGTCCTCAGAAATCTCCTTTGTTCATGCCATGATACACTTCCACAAGCATGTGTTGTGAAGATCAGACTTTGACAGATCCCTGTTCTTTAAATAAAACAGGGTGCCCACTCACACCTGATTGTCATCCCATTGATTGAAAACACCTGACTCTAATTTCACCTTCAAATTAACTGCTAATCCTAGAGGTTCACATACTTTTGCCACTCACAGATATGTAATATTGGATTATTTTCCTCAATAAATAAATGGCCAAGTATAATATTTTTGTCTCATTTATTTAACTGGGTTCTCCTTATCTCCTTTTAGGACTTGTGTGAAAATCTGATGATATTTTAGGTCATATTTATTCAGAAATATAGAAAATTCAAAAGGGTTCACAAACTTTCAAGCACCACTGTAGTGCTCAGGCACTAATAAGAAAAAACATGCTGAAAACAATAGGGCTTTGCACCTATGGTGCTCAGGCCCTATTATTATTATTAATAATAATAATAATAATAATAATAATAATAATAATAATAATAATAATAATAATAAACAGGAAAAAACAATAGGGCTTTGCACCTATGGCCTGCAGCTCAGTGCTCGAGCCCTAAAAAGCATGCCAAAAACAGTAGGGCTTTGCACCTATGGTGCAGGCCATATGTCTGCACCTCGGTGCTCGGACCCTAAAAAACAATGACCATTGACCCATCAACTTTGACAGTGTTAGCACTGAGCTATCATCAGAAAACTTCAGCAGTTCTATGTTCTGTGAAACTGGACAAGACCTGGCCATAGGGGGCGCTACTTGAGAAGGGTGCTTGGACCCCACAAGTATAATCTTTCCCTCGTCATTCAGGCAGCTGCTGTCCAATTTGCAGACATTATTTTTTTGAATTATACTTAATGATGCTGCCAAATATGTACCATGCTTATGTCATTTTACAACATTACAGTACATGTTACACATTACACACACATATATATATATATATATATATATATATATATATATATATATATATATATATATATATATATATATATATATATGTAACATGTAATAACTTAAGTATTCAAATATTTCTTCCTATCCATCCTGAAAACATGAAAATGGGCTTTGCTTTGTAACTTTACATTTTTTGTATTTTCTAAAACATTCCAAGTAAAATCAGTCATTTGATTATAAAAAAAAAAATACATTCTTAAAGCATATACGCAGAACCATGGCCTCACTTTTTGTTTATAATTGCCTTGAGACATCAAGAATGGCATCGGGATAGTTTTAAGCTTTAACAATAAATATAATATAGTAATTTTAATGATTAAAGTGATTCATATAGGTAGTGGTCTGAGTGAATGACCATGACGTCCGTGATGTCACAGCAGGAAGTCTATCGGTCTCATCTCCATTTCCGCTATACTAAAACACAGAGCTGACTGCAACTCCGATCCTCCATTTTGAGCTAATTTATCGCCATGCCACATATATGTGACCCCTCACTGAATCCAGGGACACATGTCGGCTGAAATGAATCCGAGATAATCGCAAAAGAAGCATATTTTTTTTTTTAAATTTGTGATTTTTGTTTTTTTCCATCATGTGCAAGTTGAGATCTTGAAGAATGCAATCAGTATTTCAGATAATAGATTGTTTTGTTGGAAAAGCATACATTTCTTTGTTGCAAATTGTCTCGTTTTTGTCAGGACTGTAGCCTGCTGGGGGGTGTGGGTAAATTACCATATGGGCCATTCACATGAAGATTTAAGTAATTTTTTTTCCGCGAATCAGCTGTATGATCCGAGTTGAGCACATGGCTACTTAACCTGCATACAGGCGTGTAATTTCACTATGGAATGAGTTACTAAACAGAGCGCAGAGGAGCAAACACCGCGAAGCAAACAGACACACGGTATTTACATCGGAGATCACCATTTCTAGCAAAAAAAACCGCAACCTCGTTTTCCAGATTGAATGGAATACTTGAATGATTGGATGATACACGGACCGTTCTAGGATTACATTCCATCGGAGGCATTGGTGTGTGCAAGGCGCCGTTTCTCTTTCTGATGGGGTAAGTTTATTAATCTAAGGCTGTGTGGTTATTTTTGCATGTAATGGAGAGTGTTGTGGTTTGGTTAAGCCTAGGTCACAACTGGACGTACGATTTTTTGGCCATGTGATTTTTGGCGTTTCCCAAATCGCTGCGGGGTTTTTTTGTTCACGGAGAAAGACGCGCGTTGGCCGTAAGTTTGTCTTGCAACCTGAAAAAAACGTAAGTGCCCGTAGAGTTTGTTTGACATGACAAAGAACCTCTGCGGCTGGTCTGCGGCTCAAAAATCAGCACATCACACGCGCGCTCTCGTGCTTTTCACACGCGCGCTCTCGTGCGTTTCACACGCGCACTCTCTGTGTGTTTCTTGCGTTTTTTAAATGTAGACCGGCCGTAGGAGCGCGTACTGTACGGCCGGTTGTGACCGAGGCTTTACATGAAACTAGTGTTGTGTTAGTTGTGTCATCATCGTGCTATCTTTCTTTCTTACGGTGTGAGTAATTTTTCAACCACAAAACGTTAAAGTATACTTTAGGACTTATTTTTGTACTTCATAATTGTGTTGGGCATACTTTGCATGGAAGGAAAATTGACGTGGTGATCTTTGTTTACATGAAAGTAGTATCGTGCTAGCTCGTAGGGGGTAGAGCTTTCCTTAATTTCATGCAAATGAGCACCATTATGTGCCCGTCCTACACCCAGAGTAGCTGAGATGGAAAACTTTGAGGGCGATTTTCTCCCTTTTCTGTTTTAAGAAGTATACACTTTCAAAAGGCCACACATTCTTCAAATATTGTCACATCTCCACATGGAAGGCATCATTGGAAAGCTTAGAAACTGTACTTTCTGAATCTGTCAATAACTCAAAATGCCCCCGGGCCGACATGTGTCCCTGGATTCTGTGATCTGCCACATATGTGTTGCTGGCGGGTGCAGCAACATGACAGAAGGTGGATTTACGTTGCATTCATGGCCCAAGAATGTTCAAACTGCAAACATTTGGACGCGTTTTGCGAGAAGTTCACGGGCACATTGGGTGCCTATACAGTGATCTCTCCTCTGCTCTGCACATTTTACTGAAGACTCGTACGAGACCACTGATCTGTTGAGGAGCATTGGCTATAAGCCCGTATTGAAAGAGGGTGCAGTACCAACAATTAAAGGAAAAGAAAACTATAAGAAAAGGAAAGTAAGTTCATTTGCACCAGTTCTCTTGGAGTGTGAGCCGAGGGTTGTTGCTAAAACCTGGGACAGAACGGGACATATTATCGCTCAGGCAGTGAGCTCCCCGCGGTTGTTGCTCAAACCAGTGACGTCCCGTCCTGCGTTTTAGTAACTGCCTGAGCCAAGCAGTAATGGCGGAGTACTCAGTATGGAGAAAATGGAGAATGAGTAGAGCCACCGTCTGATTTCTCCACTGGATATGCTTGCCTCAGCAGCAATATCTTGTCCTTACGTGGAAGAAGCGATTGAACGGCAAACTGAATGAACAACTGAAAGTCAGATTGTTTCAAAACAATTGGCCACAAGATCTCACTTCAAGAAGTGAGAACACAGACGGGTAAAAAGCGACTCTCATTTGGATATAAAACAACAAAACAACAACACTCGTTGTTTACCTGCATTTAGATTAATATATGTAACTTGTATTGTGTGCTTAAGTTACCGGTATAAGATTATTTAATTTGCTTCAGAATGTGATTGTCTCACTTCATCTGATTATTTAATTAGCCTTTTACGTTTTATCAGTGAAAATGCATGCATGTACATGTACTGTATGTTGCATCAGTTATAACACCTATCCTGTTTTAATGAGAGTCAACCCACAATCAATGAAGTCAAATCAGTCTTAGTTGAGCAAGTTGGTAACGGTATTTCTTACTTTCACCATAAATATTTATTTATATATGACTTTGGTCTACAGCTGTCAAAAGCCTTGGCCTTAAAACCGGTTACAGCTATGACATCACCCACTCAGGGCTGGTTGGCTCAGTGGGGCAGCTCGAATGCCAACTTTGCGGTCGATTTTAACTCTCAAAAATATATATATTTTTAATTCCCATTTATGCAGCATACAAGAGTCAAGGATGGAGATACTATCCACTCAGAAATGTATTTAAAAATAAAGGTTCTGCGTATCTCCTTTAAAACCTTTGCAAAACTTACTGAGTTCAAATAAAACATATTTTAACCATAAAGAAAATTTATTTAGCACAAAGTTGTGCACAAAAACACAACTGGCTTTTTAAAACAATGTTTCCAAAAAACAGCAAATAGGAAGTCTCATCTCATTATCTCTAGCTGCTTTATCCTGTTCTACAGGGTCGCAGGCAAGCTGGAGCCTATCCCAGCTGACTACAGGCGAAAGGCGGGGTACACCCTGGACAAGTCGCCAGGTCATCACAGGGCTGACACATAGACACAGACAACCATTCACACTCACATTCACACCTACGGTCAATTTAGAGTCACCAGTTAACCTAACCTGCATGTCTTTGGACTGTGGGGGAAACCGGAGCACCCGGAGGAAACCCACGCGGACATGGGGAGAACATGCAAACTCCACACAGAAAGGCCCTCGCCGGCCATGGGGCTCGAACCCAGGACCTTCTTGCTGTGAGGCGACAGCGCTAACCACTACACCACCGTGCCGCCCCCAAATAGGAAGTAATACTTACAATATATAAGTTCTCTCTCTCTCTCATTATCTCTAGCTGCTTTATCCTTCTACAGGGTCGCAGGCAAGCTGGAGCCTATCCCAGCTGACTACGGGCGAAAGGCGGGGTACACCCTGGACAAGTCGCCAGGTCATCACAGGGCTGACACATAGACACAGACAACCATTCACACTCACGGTCAATTTAGAGTCACCAGTTAACCTAACCTGCATGTCTTTGGACTGTGGGGGAAACCGGAGCACCCGGAGGAAACCCACTCGGACACAGGGAGAACATGCAAACTCCACACAGAAAGGCCCTCGCTGGCCATGGGGCTCGAACCTAGGACCTTCTTGCTGTGAGGCGACAGCACTAACCACTACACTACCGTGCCGCCCCCAAATAGGAAGTAATACTTACAATATATAAGTTGAGTCTGTAAAATAAATAGTGCTTTAGTGCTTTAATATGATCGTGCTTTAATATTGTTTCTTATAAAATATTTATGAGGTCCAGGGCACAGAAAAATATCCGACTCCATAATATAGGCAAAGATTACTTTCTTCCGAAAGAACTCTATGTGCCACACTGGGTTTGGATAAGAAACCAATTAGCCAACCTCTATTTTCAGTGGGTGTGAAACAAAGAATGAGGAGTGGCATTGTGATTTAAAAATGGGCTATAATTGTATTATGAATAGCATCAATTACTACAGCAAATTCTCTTTTAATAACTGGAATGTTTTATTGATAATTTAGTATGATAAAATATTGTTATTAAACTAAATTTGGAATAGGCTTATAGATATTTTCCTTTTGATTATCATGGTTATAGTCTAGAGATCATGACTGAAAGCGTTTTTACTTTGTTTATGGAAAGTGAATAGCTTAATTTGTAGTGTTATATAATTAATTACATAAAATGATTGGAGACCAGCCACTTTAGAGAATGCAAAATAAGCATGTCCACGTTAAGCATACCACCACGTTATTATAAACGTTCATAACGAAGGATTTGGCATCGCGTTCTTATGTTATAAACTTGCATACTCAAGCTTCGTAGCACATGACGAGTCTTTAGTGTAACGTTAACGCATGCGCCACGCAAACAGGACCGAAAGGGACAGCCCGGATTCAGCATCCATGTGTCCGATTGATCAAGGCGCTGTGTTTCCGCGTCACGTGACTGGTATTCCAAGCTGTGGGGAAAACAGATGGTAATTACGAAAACACACAATAGGGAGTGTGTGTTCCTATTGAATACTGTTTGAGTTTTTGGCAATTGGCTGCTTGTATTCTGGCCGTTTTGTTTGAAACAGAGTTTGGAAATTGGTTTGGACAAGAGCGCAGGTGTTTTTTTTTTTTTTGTCTGCTACCTTTCTGGGTCATGTGACCAGGAGGTGGAGCCAACAAGTCTCTAACTCGACAGGTAAAAGCAAGGTGAGTGAAGAGTAGAAAACCCGAAACCATTTACTATCATGACTGGGAGCAGTCTCACCTGACTTCCTGCTAACTACTTGTTACTGGGTGTTGTAGGCTATTTGAAAACAGAAAATTAACGCAGGACGAGCTCAGCTTTGCCGGCCATCAGCGCGATGTTGAATCCTATAAGTAGCGGGCGCAAAGCGCTGGGAAAGCTTGCAACGCGCCTGGAAGAGGTGAAGAACCTATGGCGGCCCACTTCCACGTTAGAGCTGAGCCATAATGAAGCAGCACGTCTCGCCACGGACGCGCTTCTCGAGTCCGGAGAGAAAGAATACCGGCGGGTTTTAACTGAGGAAAAAGAGCTCAACTTTCTCTCTACACTAGAAATTCGCTATATTACTGAACATCAGGCTAAGACCGGGAAACCCGAGAACGGCTCTAATGGAGTGGGAGACTTTGGAGAAGGAGACACAGTTTCAGAGCTCACTTCAGGAACTTATTTCCCCATGATGTCAGATGAAGAGCCGCCTATGCTGGAGCTCGGCTGGCCCGAGGTGTCCAACCGCCACGGGCCCTGCGAGACCCAGATCTACTTCCAAAGAGACAAGTCGAAAAATGTCAAAGATTTGGTTCGATCCCTAATCAGTAAGGCCAAGAAGGTAAGGAAAATACAAGGGGCATATCACGTCCTCATGAACTAATCCTTATGAAAAGTTCACAAAAGAGTGATCTTGAAAATTAGTCGGCAATAAATTGTCACGGGCCATAGCGAGTTTGTTTTTAATTGATACAAGTTACTATTTCAATGCGAAGTGGCTCATCCAAGTAAGTTCTTAGGAATCTTTGAGAGATGGTGTTTGTGTGATGATACGAGAAAGCGGAGCAAGTTGTCATTACTAAGTCGTTTCATTCTTCACACTTACATCAGCACTATTAACCGTTTTGTGTGATATATAAAATGTTTTTTTTTTTTAATATTTGGATTTCTCTTTCATGTTTTCACTCTAATCCGAGGTGAGCAAAACAAGTTGTTTTTGACTTTCAAAAGTTTTTAAAAAGTCGTGTCATTTAGGTTTAAAAAAAACAACTTGACAACCTGCTTAATCATTTGGTATTGTGGTATCACCTCCTGGGTTTTTGATAATAGTAGTAAATGTTATTGTAAATTAATTATTCTGTAATTACTTATCATATACGGAATATTATTTATCTGCCATTATATATTTACAAAGCATAGGTGTATGCGTGGAAACCCCCAGGGAATGAAAAGCGGTTGATCAGATTGTGTGATGCAGTCGCGCCCTTCTAGGGGTCCCCTGGAAAATTAATGGAAGAAAAAAAAAGTGCATTCTGAGTGCTATTATTTGAAGAACATTGCTCAGGAAATCAGGTCGACATATATTTAACAGTTATATTTAAGTTATTCCACTCAGTCTCATCGTACATGGTTTATAGCCAACCTGGTGCTACGTGCCACATCAGCTGTCAGCTCATGGACAATAAGATTGAGTGAGTGGAATAACTGTTTTATTATTTCCACATTCAATGGATTTTGAGAAATGGAGCATTTTTATTTTTTGCAAATTCAATAAATTTAAAAGCTTTATAAAAACCGTTTGACAATCGTTTCAGCATAGAATGTAAAAAAAACGGCCAAATGACAGTAGCAATTTGTGAAAAATGCTATAATAATAATTCTTGAAATAGAAAAGGCTACGTTCTTACCATCAAATACTTTTTGTTCCATATTTTGTCGCATTTTTATTTTTTTGGGGGGTGGGGGTTTGTTTTCAAGTAGAGTTTTTATTTCATACTCGGTTGGTTCAGCAACACCATTTTGTTTTTCTCTATACCAGCTTTGCCATTGCTGATAGCCTAGTAGTAGAGTGGCCGGCCAATCAGAGCTTGTGATTGCTCATATCCAGTGAAATGTGGATTTTAAAAAGTGTGTGTATGTATATGTACACACACACACACACACACACACACATATATATATATATATATATATATATATATATATATATATATATATATATAGTGTGTGATTTATTTATATATATATATATATATATATATATATATATCACATTTAATCACACACTTTTATGTATATAAAAATCACACACATTTTGTGATATATATCACACAAAATGTGTGGTTTTTATATACATAAGTGTGTGATTAAATGTGTGAGATATATATATATATATATATATATATATATATATATATATATATAGTGTGATTTAAGTGTGTGATTTTGATATATCAAAATCACACACTTGTATATAAATATCACACACTTTATATGTGTGTGTGTATATCTATCTATCTATCTATCTATCTATATATATATATCTGATTGGCTAGAACTGTAATGATAGCCAGTGGAATGGTAAGATACAGTTTAGGTTCAACACCATTATCATGCCTTTCCATTGGCTCTCGGCTTCACTGAATATGACTATTTGACACTGTGTCCCCTGTGCCAAAAATAGCTGAACCAAGATCAGAAGAGCAAATCCAACAGTGTTCACTGGTTATTTTGTAATGCTGCTCTAACCATGGGGACACCATAGCCTAATATTTAGAGAAATGATTTTGGAACCAAAAGGTTGCTGGTTTGATTCCCTGGACTAGCAGGAATGGGTGAAGTGCCACTGAGCAAGGCTCAACTGCTTTCCAGGCTGATCCGGGTATGTTGTACGTCACTCTGGATAAGAGCGTCTGATAAATGCCTGTAATGTAATGTGGTAGTTTTTAGAACTAAAAATGGTAGGTAGTATTCACCTGTCAAAATTGCTAGACTGCCATGTTAATTGGTAGGATTGGCAAGTATGTAGGTGTAGTTGTGTGTTTCTACTAACATACTAGATTGACATGCTAGTGTGTGAAGCAGTATATACACATAATACCACTCCTGCCTCTGTTCCAGTGTTTTGTTTTATTTTGTTTTATTAAGCTGTCTTTGGGTTTGATTTTTGAAATGAAGAAAAAAATCAATATGTACAAAGATTTGTAATCTTATGATGTTGAAAAATCGGGTGAGTTCAGTGTCACGAGTGCACATCCTCTTTTTAACTGTCTATAACTCCAAACAGATATAATAATATAGGAAAAAGGGGGGTATTGGGCCCCACTACGTTGAAAATACATGGACTTTATCACCAGCATGTTAGACATTATTGCAGATTACTCAGGAGCCAACTGGAATGCTTGATAATTGTACATAATAAAATGAAATAGAAATTGAAAGTTGAACTCTTGCTGGGGGTTTATTATCCCATGCCTGTGGGGCATTGGCTCTACTATTAAAAAAAAATGGACCTGTTGGAAAACTTTCACTTTTATCATTGGATTTCATGCCAGTTAGTGTTTGTGTGTGTGTTTTCTATTACACTGTTAAGAAAGTTAAACTCTATACCATGTATTTATTTATTTATTTTTTTAAAGTGTGGCCTAATGCCTCTTTCCCCTAATAAATAGAAAATCTGTGCCAGAGACATTATTTAAATTGGTATGCCATTTTATTGCACTGTAATTTGTCATACCCAAGAAATGTAACAAATGGTGAAAACACCACTCTGCGCCTATTTAATCACTGTAGATGCTCATTGTTTATTGCCATCGTTGCTTCAGAATTTTATGAAATCTCATGAAGTCACACTTACACGACTCTGCGGAGGGTTTTTTTAATTGAAAACCATGGATGCAAGAAATGGAGCTACAAAGCAACATCTGGCCAAGAGGAGAGGAAGAGAGACAGAGAGCGGTAGATGTAACTAGCGAACATTGAGTTGGATAGATTTTACAGTTTAAATAAAAATTTGTAATGTACAACCCCGATTCCAAAAAAATTGGGACAAAGTACAAATTGTAAATAAAAACGGAATGCAATAATTTACAAATCTCAAAAACTGATATTGTATTCACAATAGAACATAGACAACATATCAAATGTCGAAAGTGAGACATTTTGAAATTTCATGCCAAATATTGGCTCATTTGAAATTTCATTACAGCAACACATCTCAAAAAAGTTGGGACGGGGCAATAAGAGGCTGGAAAAGTTAAAGGCACAAAAAAGGAACAGCTGAAGGACCAAATTGCAACTCATTAGGTCAATTGGCAATAGGTCATTAATATGACTGGGTATAAAAAGAGCATCTTGGAGTGGCAGTGGCTCTCAGAAGTAAAGATGGGAAGAGGATCACCAATCCCCCTAATTCTGCGCCGACAAATAGTGGAGCAATATCAGAAAGGAGTTTGACAGTGTAAAATTGCAAAGGGTTTGAACATATCATCATCTACAGTGCATAATATCAAAAGATTCAGAGAATCTGGAAGAATCTCTGTGCATAAGGGTCAAGGCCGGAAAACCATACTGGGTGCCCGTGATCTTCGGGCCCTTAGACGGCACTGCATCACATACAGGCATGCTTCTGTATTGGAAATCACAAAATGGGTTCAGGAATATTTCCAGAGAACATTATCTGTGAACACAATTCACCGTGCCATCCGCTGTTGCCAGCTAAAACACTATAGTTCAAAGAAGAAGCCGTAACTAAACATGATCCAGAAGCCTTCTCTGGGCCAAGGCTCATTTAAAATGGACTGTGGCAAAGTGGAAAACTGTTCTGTGGTCAGATGAATCAAAATTTGAAGTTCTTTATGGAAATCAGGGACGCCGTGTCATTTGGACTAAAGAGGAGAAGGACGACCCAAGTTGTTATCAGCGCTCAGTTCAGAAGCCTGCATCTCTGATGGTATGGGGTTGCATTAGTGCGTGTGGCATGGGCAGCTTACACATCTGGAAAGACACCATCAATGCTGAAAGGTATATCCAGGTTCTAGAGCAACACATGCTCCCATCCAGACAACGTCTCTTTCAGGGAAGACCTTGCGTTTTCCAACATGACAATGCCAAACCACATACTGCATCAATTACAGCATCATGGCTGCGTAGAAGAAGGGTCCGGGTACTGAACTGGCCAGCCTGCAGTCCAGATCTTTCACCCATAGAAAACATTTGGCGCATCATAAAACGGAAGATACGACAAAAAAGACCCAAGACAGTTGAGCAACTAGAATCCTACATTAGACAAGAATGGGTTAACATTCCTATCCCTAAACTTGAGCAACTTGTCTCCTCAGTCCCCAGATGTTTACAGACTGTTGTAAAGAGAAAAGGGGATGTCTCACAGTGGTAAACATGGCCTTGTCCCAACTTTTTTTTAGATGTGATGTTATGAAACTTTGAATCACCTAATTTTTCTCTTTAAATGATACATTTTCTCAGTTTAAACATTTGATATGTCATCTATGTTCTATTCTGAATAAAATATGGAATTTTGAAACTTCCACATCATTGCATTCTGTTTTTATTTACAATTTGTACTTTGTCCCAATTTTTTTGGAATTGGGGTTGTATTTCTCTTGATGTTCATGGCCAACTAATTCTTATTAATATTAATGTGTTGTGAAATAATGGTCCCGCTTACATTAGCTAGGTAACCTTAGTGTTGCCAAACTCAGTGAATCATAATTCTAGTAACATTACTTCAATACACATTGATAAAATAATTGCAGTTATTTTTATATTAGCTATGTACAACTCCAATTCCAAAAAGTTTGGGACATAACATTATGCAATAATTTCCAAATCCTTTTCAACCTATATTTAATTGAATAAAATGCAAAGACAAGATATTTAATGTTCATATGGATAAAACTTTGTTTTTTTGTAAATATACATTCGTTCTGAATTTGATGCCTGTAATAAGTTTCAAAATATGTGGGACAAGGGCAACAAAAGACTGGGAAAGTTGTTGAATGCTCAAAACCTTCTGAACCTTATGATATTTGGTCGGCAGGGCAGTACTTTTGCATATTGCCAACTTGGCAACAAAACAAAAAACACCAGTTTGGAGCATTCTACAGGTAAACAGTTTAATTGGGAAGGCTCAGTTGTTCACAAGAAAGGATTGGGTGAGTTTTAGCACTTTATGAAAAACTGCGTGGGCAAATAGTCCAACAGTTTAAAAACAATGTTTCTCAACATAAGCAAGTAATTTAGAGATTTCACCATCAACAATCCATGAAATCATCAAAAGATTCAGAGAATCCAGAGAAATCTCGGCAGGTAAGGGGCAAGGCTGAAAAGCAAAATTGAATGCCTGTGACTTTCAATCCCTTGGGCTGCACTGCATTTAAAAACTGGCAGTTGTGTAATGGATATTACCACATGGGCTTGGGGACACTTTAGAAAACCACTGTCAGTAAACAGTTTATCACTGCATCTACCATGCAAAGCAAAAGCTATATATCAACAACATCCAGAAACGCCACCAAATTATCTGGGCCCCAGCTCATTTGATCTGGGCTGGCACAAAGTTGGAAAGTGTGCTGTGGTCTTACAAGACTACATTTTTAATTGGATTTAGAAATCACGGATGTCGTTTCCTCCAGGCTAAAGAGGAAAAGGACCATCCAGATTATTACCAGCATAAAGATCAAAAAGCCAATATCTGTGATGGTATGGGGGTATGTTAGTGCCCATGACATGGGTAACTTGCAAATCTGTGAAGGCACCATTAATGCTTAAAGGTACATGCAGCTTTTGGAGCAACATATGCTGTCATCCAGACAACATCTTTTTCGAGGAAGTTATTCCAGCAAGACAATGTCAAGACACATTCTGTACGTGTTACAACAGTGTGGCTTCATAGTAAGTGCATGCTAAACTGGCCTTACTGCCTTCCTTTGAAAATGTGTGGCGTGTTATGAAGCGCAAAATATGATAAAGATGACCCTGGACTGTTGAGCAACTGAAGGCATATATCAAGCAAGAATTGGGGAAAAAAATTTCACTTTCAAACTTTAACAATTGGTGTCCTCAGGTCCCAAGCACTTATTTAGTGTTTAAAGAAACAGTTGTGTAACATAGTGATTAAACTTTCCCTATTTTTTTTTTTAACAGATTGCAGGCATCAAATTCAGGAGTCTATATGTACAGAAAATGATGAGTGGCCTAGTGGTTAGCGTGTCAGCCTTTCAATCAGGAGATCATGAGTTCTACTCACGGTTGGGTCATACCAAAGACCATCATAAAAATGGTACCTACTGCCATCTGGCAAGGCAATACAAATGCGAGTGGGGAGTCAAACTCTTGCGGTTACCAGAGGACTAGCCCCCCACTGTAACCCTAGCTATGTAATAGGCCGAGGGCTACAGAAACGGAGATCAGTGCCACATGGCGTGGGAAGAACTTTGATATGTACAAAAAATAAAGTTTATCATTTTGAGCATTAAATATTGTCCTTATATTGTATTCAATTGAAAAAAGATATGCATATCATTGCATTCAGTTTTATTTATGTTTTACAGTGTCCCAACTTTTTTGCAATCAGGGTTGTATTAAAATGTTCCTGATTTACATTTTCAAATGAATTTGTTAAATATATCTCCTATACGAGAAAGATGTCTGGTAAGTTTAGCTAGGGAGGGGCTCAAGGTTCTTGGCTCTGCCCTGAAGTTTTGAACAGAAAGAAATGCCTCTGATTCTAAAATATATAACTTGAGTGGTGGCTACTACAGTATTTTAATATTCTTACAGATTGTGTGATCAAGTATTTGTGATGAGAGAATTATCTGTTACTTATTGTCAAATCTAACCTTATTAGACAAGTAGATAGGCAGGAGGACTGGAGCAGGAAATGGAACAGAAAGAGAGGAGAGTGGAGGGAAAAACTAAGACTAGGGTAAAATTAGTTATTAATTAAAATAAAATTATTTATTAATAATGTGTCCAAGAATGATGCATTTATACTAGATTTGGGCAAAATGTCAGGGATAATGTACAGCGAGCTGATCATTATTGCGAAAAAACAAAAACCCTGACCGGGTAAACAGGACCCTGATGTGATGTTAAACTGAATCTTTAAAATCATGAAATGCTTTTTTTTTTTAATTACAGAATTTTTTCCTCCTCCTTTTCAGTGTTAAATAATTAATTTTTGTAGATAATAATCAATAATTTTTTGTCTTTAAGTATCATGATACTTGACTTGGAATTAATTTTGTAAAGAAAAAATTAGTCTCACACTTTTTTTTTTTTTATTACATATTGATCTTGTATTCTGACTGTCAGTGTATTAGCGTGTGCACGACCCAAGTGCAACAAACCTCTTTACCCATGCAGCTGGGGGAAAAAAAAAGAATCCTAGTGGAAACATTGCAATATGTTTTTATGACCATTCACCTTTTACCCAGAGTGATAATTACTTTCTGAAACTTAAACATTGACCTTAACACTTTGACCAGGCTAATTTGGCTTGAAATTGGCAGTGCATTAAAATATATAACATTTATAAATAATAGGGTGTACAGTATGTCGGTCAGTACTAAACCAAATCCACTGCAACCACGCTATGATGAACTCTTTTACTATGAGCTTTCCCATATAATGAACTAACTTTGTGTCCCCTGTGTTTAGTGATGGAGTCAGAGTCTTCAAAAACAAAATCACTGAGCTATGTGCTCCTCTTCCCACTAGAGACAAACAATAATCAAGTCCACAGTCAAGTTAACAAAGACTTAACTCGCTTTGCTTAGGTGTCAACCACTAGCAATTATTGAAAATGGTGTTCAAAAGGTCGATAAAAAGACAAAATGACTGCTGACATCATCGGTGATTTTTGCGCTCATTATACATCACTCTGGATAAGATCGTCTACTCATTGCCATGTAATGTAATTTGCAACAAATTAATGAACTGAATGGTGAAGATTTAGAAAACAGAGTCAGTGGGTGGACACTGACAGTGATACACTGGTAACCATTGTCATTTCCATAACAGACAAAGAAATAAGTGCCTCTGTTCAGGACAGTTCAAGGTGCGTAGGGTTGTTTTTTTGTTGTTGTTTTGTATTTTTTTATTTATTTTTAATTAAATAATCATCTTTAGGTTTTGTGTGCATGTTAGGAAACACGACTCTCTCTCTTGTTACTAACCATCTAAAAGACACAGACATGTTAATAGACAGCCAGTAATTCGATACAGGTGTAACTCGTCACATTACTAGTTACCTGCTGGTTCAGCGTGACTCCTAGTCATTCACAGCAGACACTCAACCACACCCTTACTGCAACACGTACTTTTACTAACTGATAGTTTACATAGGAAGCCATGGCCTAAAGATTGGAGAAGCAGCTTTGGGACCAAAAGGTCGCCCGTTCGATTCCCTGGACCAGCAGGAATGGCTGGAGTGCCCTTGAGCAAAGCACCTATCCCCAATTGCTCCATGGGCTGCCCACTGCTGTGGGTATGTCAGGGTCCTGTTGTATGTCACTCTGGATGAGAGTGTCTGTTTAATGCCTGTAATGTAATATTCACATTATTGTTATGCCATTGAAAAAAGTGACTTATTTCCTTTACTTTGTAAATGTGTAAGTGAATTTAAGCATAAATATAAATTAAACACAGTTGGTCTTGTTTTACATAAGAGTGAGTGTGTGGTGTGACAAGTGGGTCCAATTCAGTATTACGAACTTTTTGGTATCACAAAATATTTGGATGTCCCCCAAGGAGTTTGTTATAGTGGGGTTGCAGTGTACATCAAAAAAATATTATACTTGGTCATTTATTGAGGAAAGTGATCCAATATTACATATCTGTGAGTGGCAAAAACATGTGAACCTTTGCTTTCAGTATCAGGTGTGACACCCCCACCCCCCTTGTGCAGCAATAACTGCATCTAAAAGTTTCTGCTAACTTCTGCACATTGGCCTGGAGGAATTTTAGCCCATTCCTCTGTATAGAACAGCTTCAACCCTGGGGAGTTGGTGGGTTTTCTCACATGAACTGCCCGCTTCAGGTCCTTCCACAACATTTCAATTGGATTAAGGCCAGGACTTTGACTTGGCCATTCCAAAGCATTAACTTTATTCTTCTCTAACCATTCTTTGGTAGAAAGACTTGTGTGCTTAGGGTCGTTGTCTTGCTGCATGACCCACCTTCTCTTGAGATTCAGTTTATGGACAGATGTCCTGACATTTTCCTTTAGAATTTGCTGGTATAATTCAGAAGTCATTGTTCCATCAATGATGGCAAGCTATCCTGGCCCAGATGCAGCAAAACAGGCCCAAATCATGTGTAGTAATCCCCGATGTGGGTGGATCACAGAAGCACGGCAGGCGAGAGTTTGTGTTTACACACACGCACTTTATTCGGCTTTTCAGCTTTTTCTTTCTTTCTTTCACTCCATTCATTCACTCACTCATGCACGCACGCACACGTGTTATGGTCGGGGAGCGAATTCCTCTTCTCTCCTCTCTCCCTCCCTTTATACTCCATCCCTGCAACACACACACACACACACACACACACAAATTGACATCAGGTGTAATGACCTAGCCACTTACCTTCCCTGACCCTGCCCTCCATTCACAGACTGCTGCTTGGCCACACCCCCGCTGCCACATACCCCCACCACCCGACTCAGGCCGGGGAGCCGTCCGGCCTGAAGCTGACCCCCCCCGACGGGACAGGAAGTCCGCCACCACCATCTGTGCCCCCGGCCTGTGGATCACCTCGAACTTAAATGGCTGGAGAGCAAGATACCAACGGGTGAGCTGCGCATTGGCATCCTTCATGCGGTGGAGCCACTGGAGGGGCGTGTGGTCTGAACAGAGAGTGAAAGGGCGTCCCAGCAGGTAGTATTGGAGGGCGAGGACCGCCCACTTGATGGCGAGACACTCCTTTTCAATTGTGCTGTACCTGCTTTTGCGCACCGACAGCTTTTGGCTGATGTACAGCACCGGGCGCTCCTCACCCTCCACCTCCTGGGACAGAACGGACCCCAGCCCCCTGTCCAATGCATCAGTCTGCAAAATAAAGGGGAGAGAGAAGTCAGGGGAGTGTAAAAGTGGCCCCCCACACAGTGCAGCTTTTACCTCAGAGAAGGCCTGTTGGCATTGCTCCGTCCACTGGACCAGATCTGGAGCCCCTTTTTTAGTGAGGTTGGTTAGCGGGCTGGTGACGTCTGAATAGTTAGGTATAAACCTACGATAATAGCCAGCCAGCCCCAAGAACCGCCTCACCTCCTTTTTGGTCTTGGGCCTCGGGCAGGCCGCAGTCGCTGCAGTCTTGTTAATTTGGGGACGCACCTGCCCATGACCCAAGTGGAACCCCAGATACCGTACTTCCACCCGCCCAATCGCACACTTTTTCGGGTTAGCTGTGAGGCCCGCTCGCCTCAGCGACTTTAGAACAGCCCTCAGGTGTTCCAAGTGCCGCGGCCAATCATGACTGTAGATTATTATGTCATTCAGATAGGCGGATGCGTAGGCAGCATGAGGGCAGAGGACCCTGTCCATAAGCCGCTGGAACGTAGCAGGCACCCCAAATAACCCAAAGGGGAGCGTGACAAATTGGTGTAAACCAAATGGTGTGGAAAAGGCCGTTTTCTATCGGGATAGAGGAGTCAAGGGGATCTGCCAATATCCCTTGGTTAGATCCAGTGTCGAATAAAAGCGAGCAATGCCTAACCAATCAAGCAACTCATCAATGCGAGGCATTGGGTACTTGTCAAATTTAGACCTCACGTTGACCTTTCTATAGTCCACACAGAACCGGACCGACCCATTAGTCTTGGGAACCAGGACCACTGGGCTGCTCCAGTCACTGTGGGACTCCTCGATTATGCCCATTTCGAGCATGGCCTTGAGTTCATCCCGAACCACCTTTTTCTTGTGTTCGGACAAGCGGTAAGGGCGGCTACACACTACCACCCCCGGGGGCATTTCGATGTGGTGTTCTATGAGGTGGGTCCGACCCGGAAGGGGCAAGAACACGTCAGAAAATTCCTTCTGCAACTTGGCTACCTCCGTGAGTTGGGTCGGCGAGAGGTGGTCTCCACAAGGGACCGGAGTGGCCTGAGATGTTATCTTTTTTACCTCCGGCCCCAGCTCTGCCTTCTCTGGGACTACCGACACCAACGCCACGGGGACCCCCTCATTCCAGTGTTTTAAAAGGTTAAGGTGGTAGACTTGCAGTGCCCTGCCCCTATCCGTTTGCTTTACCTCATAGTCGACGTCCCCGACTCGCCGTGTGACCTCTAAGGGCCCTTGCCACTTGGCGACTAATTTAGAACTCGACGTGGGCAATAACACGAGTACTTTTTCTCCTGGCGTGAATTCTCTAAGGCACGTGCCCCTGTCATACAGCCGGCTTTGATGTTCTTGTGCCTGCCATAAATTCTCCTGTGTTAATTGCGTGAGGGTGTGGAGTTTTGTGCGCAGGTCAAGAACATACTGGATTTCATTTTTACTCGGTAAAGGTCCCTCCTCCCAATTTTCTGGCAGCACATCCAGAATGCCACGCGGCTTACGCCCATGTAATAATTCAAAGGGAGAAAACCCTGTGGAGGCTTGCAGGACCTCTCGTACTGCGAACAACAGGGGTTCGAGCCACTTATCCCAATTACGCGCATCTTCACTAACGAATTTCTGGATTATGTTTTTGAGTGTCTGGTTGAATCACTCGACTAATCCATCCGTTTGTGGGTGATAGACACTGGTGCGGATAGACTTAATCTCCAGTAACCCATGCAGCTCACGCAGTGTGCGTGACATAAACGAGGTGCCTTGGTCTGTCAGGATTTCTTTTGGAATCCCGACCCGGGAGATAATGCGGAAGAGTGCTTCTGCAATACTGCATGCTGAGATATTGCGGAGAGGCACTGCCTCCGGATATCGCATTGCATAGTCCACAAGAACTAAAATAAAGCGATGTCCCCGTGCTGACCGATCTAATGGCCCGACGAGATCCATCCCAATTCACTCAAATGGGGTCTCGAATAGAGGAAGAGGGCACAGCGGCGCTTTTGGAGTGGCTGCGGGATTTACTAATTGGCATTCACGGCACGCCGCACACCACCGATGGACATCCCCACGAATCCCTGGCCAATAGAACCAGGCCATTATTCGGGCTAGTGTTTTGTCTTGCCCCAAGTGTCCGGCCATGGGATTAAAGTGAGCCGCATGGAATACGAGTTCCCTATGGCTCTTTGGGATTAACAACTGGGTTACTCGTTCCTTAGTTTGAGTGTCCTGCGTCACTCGGTACAATCTATCTTTAATAATGGCAAAATAGGGGAAGGTTGGTGCCGCGCTTGGCTGAAGAGTTTGACCATCGATTACTCTCACTTGGTCAAATGCATGCCGCAGAGTCTCGTCTCGCGACTGCTCTAACGGGAAATCCCCAAGGGACTCCCCGAGAGAGGGAGGAGGAGCGGGGTGCTCCTCACTCTGATGCAGTATCGACGTGGACGGCTCTGCAACAGCTTCTCCAGCCAATGCCACACCAGGATCTTCCCATGACCTACTAGGGCAGGACCCACTACGTGTTAAATACTCCACTAATTCTTTAAATCCCAGCCAATCAGTACCCAAGATCAACGAGTGGGTAAGGCGAGGATTAACCGCCACCTTCATTTTATGCGTTTGACCCCGGAATAGAATCTGCACCGACACTAGAGAGTAATGGTGAACATCCCCGTGCACACACAAAACCTTCACCGCTTGTGCTCCCCCCAATGCCTCACCTTGCACCAGGCGTTGGTGAATTGAGGTCTGATTGCAACCGGAATCCACCAAAGCGTGATATGTATCCCCTTGAATACTCACCGGTACACGATACATTCCGGCCCGATCGGGGGTGGTTTCTGGTGTGTCGGGGATCCGGATGACAGCCCCCACCTCCCTTGTGTGGCTCTGACTCGGGAGACGCTCCAATTCCCCGCTGCGCCAGAACACCGGCCCAGGCTTTCCCTCTGCACTGGTGTTAGAGGTGTCACTCACCTGAAGGGGAGACAACACAGACACAGAAGAGGGAGATGGGAGGACACCATGGGTGCGATGGGCCGGCTGGGGAGGAGCCAGCCGCCGCCTCCATGTCAGGAGAACAGGGTGGGGAGGGGGAAAAGAGACGGGGGAGAGAGAGAGAAGAGAATCGAGGGGAGACACCTCGTCTGCCTGCCGTCAGAGCTGCCTCCAGATGGTCCTCCGCCAGCTCGATGGCTTGTTCCAGCGACGCTGGGCGGTGACACTGGACCCATTCCGCCGTTCCTTCCGGAAGTTGAGAGATGAACTGCTCCAGTGCCACCAGATCAATGATCTCCTCGGCGTCGCGGTCTTCCGCCCTCAGCCACCGCCGGCAGGCGTCCCGGAGTTGCTGGCCGAATGCAAACAGCCGGCCGACCTCCTCCAGTGTCAGCGTCTGGAAGCGCTGACGGTGTTGCTCCGGGGAGCAGCCGAGCCACTGCAGGATGGCTTTCCTCAGGTCCGTATAGACCAGCCGGCTGTCAGCAGGGAGCTGCTGCGCTGCGAGCTGCGCCTTGCCAGTCAGGAGCGGGAGGAGGCGCGCCGCGCGCTGCTCCAGCGGCCACCCCCACATCTCGGCTGCTTGCTCAAAGAGAGCGAGGAACGCTTCCGGATCATCCTGCGGTCCCATCTTCGTGAGGGTGGCGGCAGCGGTGGCCGGCAGCCCTGCTGACATGAGCCGGTGCCGGAACGCCTGGCAATCTTCCTGCTGGGCCAGCATCAAGGCTTCGAAGCGCTGCTGCTGCTCCTTCTGGAGGGTGATCAGCTCTTGATGCTGGTTCTGCTGGGCGGTAGCGAGGGCAAGGATGAGCTCTTTGAACGGAGAGGACTCCATGGGGTGGTTCCCTTCCGTGCGTCCTGGGTTTCGGCACCACTGTAGTAATCCCCGATGTGGGTGGAGCACAGAAGCACGGCAGGCGAGAGTTTGTGTTTACACACACACTTTATTTGGCTTTTCAGCTTTCTTTCTTTCTTTCTTTCTTTCTTTCTTTCTTTCTTTCTTTCTTTCTTTCTTTCACTCATTCATTCATTCACTCACTCACGCACGCACACGTGTTATGGTCGGGGAGCGAATTCCTCTTCTTTCCTCTTCCCCTCCCTTTTTACTCCATCCCTGCAACACACACACACACACACACACACATAAATTGACATCAGGTGTAATAACCTAGCCACTTACCTTCCCTTACCCTGCCCTACATTCACAGACTGCTGCTTGGCCACGCCCCTGCTACCACACCATGATACTACCATCACCATGTTTCACAGATGGGATAAGTTTCTTATGCTGGAATGCAGTGTTTTCCTTTCTCCAAACATAACACTTCTCATTTAAACAAAACATTTCTCTTCTGGTCTCATCCATCCACAAAACATTTTTCCAATAGCCTTCTGGCTTGTCCACATGATCTTTAGTCAAGTCAAATCAACTTTATTGTCAAATACAGCACAGATGAAATTTCAGTCCTCTCTGACCCACGGTGCAAACAGGCAATACAATAAATAAAAATAAAAATAGAATAATTGAAAAAACAAACAATATAAACAGTATAAACACTGTCTAGATAGGAACTAGACAGACTAAACACTCAGACAATATAAACAGTGTTAACACTAGATAAGAACTAGACAAAGACTAAACAGTCAGACAATGTAAACAGTATAAACACTCTAGATATGAACTAGACGTAGACTAAACACTCATATATACATATATACACACAGACACACACAAATTGGTTCAAATAAACAAACAGTCAAGGGCACTTGAGGTATAGCAGGTAAACATGAAATAAGCAGTATAAACAAACTAGCAGCTGTTAAGTTGAGGTAGTGCGGAATAGTGCAATAGTGCAAATGAGCGAGGTAAAGTGAGATGTGCGGTCCCTGAGTTCAGTGTGTTAATGAACGATGAGATGTGTGTGTGTGTGTTTTGGGGGGGGGGGACTGTGGGGATGACATGTCAGATGCTGAAGGGGGGCAGGGGGGTGTGCGAGCAGAATCTGGCAGGGGGCAGAGGGGGGAGGAGGGGCAGAACGGGGAGAGAGTTGAGCCTCCTGACTGCCTGGTGAAAGAAACTGTTCTTGAGCCTGCTGGTTTTGGCCCGGAGACTCCACAGTCTCCTCCCCGACGGCAGCAGGCTGAAGAGGCTGTGAGATGGGTGGGTGGGGTCACCTGCAATCCTGATGGCTTTGCAGGTGAGGCAGGAGTTATAAATATCCATTAGAGAAGGGAGAGAGACACCAATGATCCTCTCAGCTGCTCTCACGATGTGGTGCAGAGACTTGCAGCAGGACACAGTGCAGGCGCCGTACCACACGGTGATGCAGCTGGTCAGAATGTTCTCGATGGTGCCTCTGTAGAAAGTGTGCATGATGGGGGCTGGGGCTCTTGCTGTCCTCAGTTTGCGGAGGAAGTACAGATGCTGTTGGGCTTTTTTGGCCAGTGATGCGGTGTTGTTGCTCCAGGACAGGTCTTCAGAGATGTGCACACCCAGAAACTTGGTGCTGCTCACCCTCTTCAATGCAGCACCGTCGATAGATAGTGGAGCATGCTGGGTGTGCTCTCTCCTGAAGTCCACAACAATCTCCTTCATCTTCTCCACATTCAGACGGAGATTGTTGTCCTTGCACCACATGGCCAAGTGGCTCACCTCACTCCTGTAGATTGTCTCATCGCCATTGTTGATGAGACCCACCACAGTCGTGTCATCTGCAAACTTAATGAAGAGATTTGAGCTGGATGTTGGTGTGCAGTCATGGGTCAGCAGAGTGAAGAGGAGGGGGCCTAGCACACATCCTTGGGGGGGCCCCCGTGTTCAGTGTGATGGTGCTGGAGGAGCTGCTGCCGACCTGTACAGTCTGTGGTCTCCCTGTCAGGAAGTCCAGCAGCCTTGAGGTGTTGCACAGGGAGGTGTTGAGTCCCAGCTGGTCCAGTTTATGAATGAGCAAACTGCAGACAAGGAACAATGTTCTTTTTGGAGAGCAGTGGCTTTCTCCTTGCAACCCTGCCATGCACACCATTGTTTTTCAGTGTTCTCCTGATGGTGGACTCATGAACATTAGCCAATGTGAGCGAGGCCTTCAGTTGCTTAGAATCCTGGGGTCCTTTGTGACCTCACCAACTATTACACGCCTTGCTCTTGGAGTGATCTTTGCTGGTCGACCACTCCTGGGGAGGGTAACAATGGTCTTGAATTTCCTCCAATTGTACACAATCTATCTGTCTGTGGATTGGTGGAGTCCAAACTCTTTCGAGATGGTTTTGTAACCTTTTCCAGCCTGATGAGAATCAACAACGCTTTTTCTGAGGTCATCAGAAATCTCCTTTGTTCGTGCCATGAACTCCACATGAAATCCACAAATGTGTTGTGAAGATCAGACTTTGATAGCTCCCTGTTCTTGAAATAAAACACGGTGCCCACTCACACCTGATTTCAATCCATGGGATGACAAACACCTGACTCTCATTTCATCTTCAAATTAATTGCTAATCCTAGAGGTTCACATACTTTTGCCACTCACAGATATGTAATATTGGATAATTTTCCTGAATAAATAAATGACCAAGTATAATATTTTTGTGGGCAGCATGGTGATGTCATGGTTAGCGCTATCGCCTCACAGCAAGAAGGTCCAGATTCGAGCCCTGTGGCCGGCGAGGGCCTTTCTGTGCGGAGTTTGCATGTTCTCCTTGTGTCCGCGTGGGTTTCCTCCGGGTGCTCCGGTTTCCCCCACGGTCCAAAGACATGCCGGTTAGGTTAATTGGTGACTCTAAATTGACCGTAGGTGTGAGTGTGAATGGTTGTCTATGTGTCAGTCCTGTGATGACCTGGCGACTTGTCCAGGGTGTACCCCGCCTTTCGCCCGTAGTCAGCTGGGATAGGCTCCAGCTTGCCTGCGACCCTGTAGAACAGGATAAAGTGGCTAGAGATAATGAGATGAGATATTTTTGTCTCATTTGTTTAACTGGGTTCTCTTTATCTATATTTAGGACTTGTGTGAAAATCTGATGTTTTAGGTCATATTTATGCAGAAATATATAGAAAATTCTAAAAGGTTCACAAACTTTTCAAGCACCACTGTACTGTTTGAATAGTAACTTACTCAAAATGAAATATTCTAATACTTTGAGATTTTTTTCTTGTGCTGTATGCCATAATTAAAATTGAAAAATTTACTTTGTGAAAGGAGTCTCTAGAATGTATTACATTTTCACTTTCTTAAATAACTGATGGAAAATATTGAAATTTTTCACAATGTTCTAACTTTTTTTTTTTTACTACACTTTGTTGTATCTGACCAGGTGGGTGGAGCACAGAAGCATGGCAGGCCAGAATTGAGTTCTCAAAAACTCTTTATTTTTAGCTTTTCAGCTTTTCACACTCCCCCAGTCACACACACGCGCACGCATACACAAGTGTTCTGGTTGGGGCGAGAGCTCCCTTTCTCTGCTCTCTCTGTCCTATTAAAGGGCACGGTCACTGGGGAAGACACACAAACACGGGTTAATTCCCATCAGGTGCAATGATTCCACCACTTACCTTCCCTGACTCCACCCTCCATTCACAGACCGATGCTTGGCCACGCCCCCGCTGCCACATACCTCCACCGCCCGACTCAGGCTGGGGAGCCATCTGGACTGTAGCCGACTCCCCCCCCGACGGGAGAGGAAATCCACCACAACCATCTGCGCCCCTGGCCAGTGGACCACCCCGAACTTAAATGGCTGGAGTGCCAGATACCAACGGGTGATCCACGCATTAGCATCCTTCATGCAGTGGAGCCACTGCAGGGGTGTGTGGTCCGAACAGAGGGTGAAGGGGCGCCCCAGCAGGTAATAGCGGAGGGTGAGGACCGCCCACTTGATGGCAAGGCATTCCTTCTCTATGGTGCTGTACCTGCCCTCGTGCACAGACAGCTTGTGGCTGATGTACAGCACTGGACGGTCCTCCACCTCCTGGGACAGAACAGCCCCCAGCCCTCTGTCCGATGCATCTGTCTGCAAAACAAAGGGGAGAGAAAAGTCAGGGGATTGTAACAGTGGCCCCCCACACAGTGCATAAGCCGCTGGAATGTAGCGGGTGCCCTAAACAGCCCAAAAGGAAGTGTGATGAACTGGTGTAAGCCAAATGTGTGGAAAAGGCCGTTTTCTCTTGGGATAGCGGAGTCAAGGGGATCTGCCAATATCCCTTTGTCAAATCCGGTGTCGAATAAAAACAAGCCGTGCCTAGTCGATTGAGCAACTCGTCAATATGAGGCATTGGGTATGTGTCAAATTTAGACACTGCGTTGACTTTTTTCTATAGTCCACACAGAACCGGACCGACCTGTTGGCCTTGGGAACCAAGACCACCTGGCTGCTCCGGTTGCTGTGGGACTCCTCGATGATGCACATTTCGAGCATGGCCTCAAGTTCTTCCCAAACCACCTTTTTTTGTGTGTGTGTGGGTTCGGGCAGTCTGTAAGGGTGGCTGCACACTCCTACCCCCGGGGGCGTCTCAATGTGGTGTTCTATGAGATGGGTGCGGCTGGGCAGCACCGAGAACACCTCAGAAAATTCTGTCTGCAACTGGGCGACCTCCGTGAGCTGGCTCGGGGAGAGGTGGTCTCCACAGGGGACCGGAGCGGTGGGCGATGTCAATTTTCCTTTTTGAAACTCTGGCCCCAGTTCTGCCTTCTCCAGAATCACCGACACCAACGCCACGGGGACCTCCTCGTTCCAAAATTTTAGTAGATTGAGGTGGTAAATCTGTGACGCCCCACCCCTGTCCATTCACCTCACCTCATAGTCGACGTCCCCGACTCGCCATGTGACCTCAAAGGGTCCTTGCCACCTGACGATCAATTTGGAGCTCGACGTGGGCAACAACACGAGTACTTTCTCTCCCGGTGTGAATTCCCTAAGGCACGTGCCCCTGTCATACAGACGGACTTGACGTTCTTGGGCCTGCCGTAAATTCTCCTGGGTTAGGTGCGTGAGTGTGTGGAGTTTGGGGCGCAGGTCGATAACGTATTGAATTTTCATTTTTACTGGTTGAAGGTCCCTCCTCCCAGTTTTCCCGTAGCACATCCAGAATGCCGCGTGGCTTATGCCCGTATAATAATTCGAATGGGTAGAACCCTGGGGAGGCTTGCAGGACCTCTCGCACTGCGAATAATAGGGCCTCGAGCCATTTATCCCAGTTGCATGCATCTTCACTTACAAATTTTCTAATTGTTTTTGAGGGTGCGATTAAACCGTTCGACTAAGCCATCCATTTGTGAGTGATAAATGCTGGTGCAGATAGGCTTAATTCCCAGTAACTCATACAGTTCACGTTGTGTGCGTGATATAAACATAGTGCCTTGATCAGTCAGAGTCTCTTTGGGGATTCCGACCCGGGAGATGATGTGGAAGAGTGCTTCTGCAATACTACATGCTGAGATATTGCGAAGAGGCACTGCTACCAGATATCGCGTTGCATAGTCCACCAGAACTAAAATAAAGCAATATCCTCGTGTTGACCGATCTAATGGCCTGGTGAGATCCATCCCAATTCTTTCGAACGGGGTCTCAATTAATGGCAGAGGGCACAAAGGCACTTTTGGAATGGCTGCGGGATTTACTAACTGGCATTCGCGGCACACCGTACACCACCTACGGACATCGCCGCGCATCCCTGGCCAATAGAACTGGGCCATTATTCGGGCTAGTGTCTTATCCTGCCCCAAGTGTCCGGCCATGGGATTAAAGTGAGCCACCGCTCTTTGGGATTAAGAGCTGTGTTATTTGTTCCTTAGTCTGAGTCTCCTGTGTCACTCAGTATAATCCTATCCTTAATAATGGAAAAATAGGGGAAGGACGGGGTGGTATTTGGCTGGAGAGTTTGACCATCGATTACTCTCACTTGGTCAAACGCATGCCACAGAGTCTCGTCTTGCAACTGCTCTAACGGAAAATCTGCGAGGGAATCCCCGAGAGAGGGAGGAGGAGCCTGCTGCTCCTCACTCTGATGCGGTGATGACGTAGACAGCTCTGTGACAGCTGCTCCCACCAATGCCACTCTGGGACCTCCCCCCGCTGAACTATGGCAGGCTCCACTCTTCACTAAATGCATCATTAATTCCCGAAATCCTGGCCAATCAGGCCCCAAAATTATCAAGTGGATAAGGCGAGGATTAACCGCTGCCTTTACTCTAAATTTTTCCCCTCGAAATAGAATGTGGACCGACATTAAAGGGTAGATGTGAACATCCCTGTGCACACAGAACACCTTCACCAATTGTGCTCTTCCCAATGCCTCATCTTGCACCAGGCTTTGGTGGATTGAGGTCTGATTACAGCCGGAGTCCACCAAAGCCTGATATGTATCCCTTTGGATACTCACCGGTATGCAATACGCTCCGGCCCAATCAATGGCAGTCCCTGGCGCGTCGGGGATCCGGACCACCGCGCCCACCTCCATCGCCAAGCACTGATGCTGGAGGTGCCGCGGTTCCCCGCAGTGCCAGCATACTGGCCCAGGCTCTCTCCCTACACCGGTGTTCCGGAGATCACTCACCTGAGGGGGGGAAGACAGACAAGGAAGTAGGAAACGGTAGGGCACCGCAGGTGTGGTGGGCCGGCTGGGGTGGAGCCGGCCCCCGCGGTGGGGGAATGGGGAGAGGACAAGGAACAGAGGAAGAGAGGGGAGACGTGCTGTCCTGCCGTCGGTACGGCCGCCATATGGTCCTCCGCCAGCTCAATGGCCTGATCCAGCGACGCCGGGCGATGGCACTGGACCCAGTCCGCTGTTACTTCTGGAAGTCGGGCGATGAATTGTTCAAGCACCACCAGATCGATGATTCCCTCGGCATCGCGGTTGTCGGCCCTCAGCCACCGCCGGCAGGAGTCCCAGAGTTGCTGGCCAAACGCGAACGGCCGGCCGACCTCCTCCAAACGCAGCGCATGGAAGCGCTGCTGTTGCTGTTCAGGGGTGTGACCCACGCGTTGGAGGATGGCCCTGCGGAGGTCTGCGTAGATCAGCTGGCCGTCGGTGGGGAGCTGTAGCACGGCCAGCTGCGTCTCGCTCATTAGCAGGGGAGGAGGCATGCCATTCCACCAGCCAACCCCACGCCTCTGCTGCCTGCTCAAAAAGAGCGAGGAAGGCTTCGGGGTCGTCATGTGGACCCATCTTTGTTAGGGTGAGGTGGGGAGGGTCCGCGGCGGTGGTGATTGTGGACCCCGCCGATGCGAGCAAGTGCCGGAACGCCTGGTGATTTTCCTGATGTGCCAGCACCAGGGCTTCGAACAGTTGTTCCTGCTCCTTCCGGAGGGCGATCAGCGCCTGGTGCTGGCTCTGTTGGGCCGTGGCGAGGGCATGGACCAGGTCCTTGAAGGGGGAGGACTCCATGTGGCCGTTCCCTTCTGCACTCCTCCCGGGTTTCAGCACCATTCAGCACCATATCGTATCTGACCAGGTGGGTGGAGCACAGAAGCATGGCAGGCCAGAACTGAGTTCTCAAAAACTTTTTATTTTTAGCTTTTCAGCTTTTCACACTCTCCCAGCCACACACGCGCACAGACACACACAGGTGTTCTGGTTGGGGGGAGAGCTCCCTTTCTCTGCTCTCTCTCCTTTTAAAGGGTGTGGTTACTGGAGAAGAGACGGGTTAATTCCCGTCAGGTGCAATGATTCCACCACTTACCTTCCCTGACTCCGCCCTCCATTCACAGACCGACGCTTGGCCATGCCCCCGCTGCCACACACTTGTATTAGCTCTGAATGTCTATCATATTCTCATTAATTGGCATGCATGGTTTGAATCCCTTTTCTGTGGAAGGTGTTGGAATTCTGTTGGTACAGCATCTGGTTTAAGTCGAATGTGATTATGACCCCAAATACACATCAAACCTGGTTGTGGAATGGATACAGCAGGCTAACATTTAAGCTTACAACAATTCCTAACCTCAACCCCCAGGATGTGGACTGTGCTTGGAAGTTGTGAATGTGCCAGGAAAAGTGCACATTTTAATTGAACTCTACTAATTCTGTCAAGGAGAGTGATCAAATATCCAGCTGGCTTTCTGCCAGAAGCTTGTTAATGGCTACCAAAAGCATCTGGCTAAGGTAAACTTTGTTAACGGACATTTAACCAAATATTAGGTGTGCTGTATGTCCATCTTTAACCCTGTATGTATAATTTTGACCCTGTGTTTGATTTTTAAACCCAAAATAAATAATTTGTGCACCAAACTGTGTGTGGGGGTGGGGGGTTAATTAATTAATTATACAAATGAATGGTGTACAGTCATTCTGCCACAGAAAGTATATCTCAAAGAAATCCTTGAAATCCAATATTGACTTAACATTTATGTCCATGATGATATTCATGTCCGTGTGTGTGTAAACATCAGACTGCAACTCTGTCTGTCTGTCTGTTGATCTAATCAATCTGTCATGCATTCTAGACCTAGGACGTTTGATCAGAATGTATTCCATTCAAATCCTATTTAAACCAGTTTAACATTCTGGATTATTCCACATGTTTTGTTGAATAACTTGACAAAGGACAAGCTTTAAAAAAAAGTGCTAAACTATGGCTGAATCATTGTGGGCTCTTAAGAGAGAACTATCAAACACTAAAGATTACAGTATTTATTGTGCTGCGTCTTGTATTTTCTCTGTGTGCAGGTCATTGCCTTGGTCATGGACATTTTCACCGATGTGGACTTATTTTGTGACTTGCTTGAGGCCTCCCTCAAACGCAAAGTTCCTGTGTATATTCTGCTTGATGAGAAGAATCTCAGTTATTTCATTGACCTGTGCAATACACTAGATATCCAGCACTCGCACTTAAATGTAAGTCAAGTATTCATCAGTGGAACTGACTATTTAAATTAAATTTTTGATTGTGGATTTTACTTATGCAGATATTCTGTACACAAATGTTCTTAAAGCATATACGCAGAGCCATGGAATAGCTAGCATTGGAATAGTTAGCATTGCACTTGAATTATTCATTCTATTCAACAGAATTGGAGAAAAATGAATGAATGGAGGTATTTTGGTGTAAATTTATTACATCAGTCAAAGCCTGTTGTATTGCTATAATTCATCAAACAGTCTGCAGTTTTGTAGATCTTATGTCCTGCACCCTGATGTGTGGTAGATTTATAATGCGTTATTCTATATGGAGTGATGTACAGCAAAGGAATAATAAATATGAAGCACTAACTTAATATAATTATCTTCTGCAGAATATGCGGATACGAAGTGTGTGTGGAGACACATATTGCACCAAAAGTGGGAAGAAATTTACAGGACAGGTGCAGGAAAAGTTCATGATCATTGATTGCGAGGAAGTAATAGCTGGATCATACAGGTAAGACTTTCCCACTCAAATTAAATTTATGTTCACTTTTACAGTGGGGCAAAAAAGTATTTAGTCAGTCACCAATTGTGCAAGTTCTCCCACTTAAAAAGATGAGAGAGGCCTGTAATTTTCATGATAGGTATACCTCAACTATGAGAGACAAAATGAGGAAAAAAATCCAGAAAAATCACATTGTCTGATTTTTAAAGAATTTATTTGCAAATTATGGTGGAAAATAAGTATTTGGTCAGTAACAAAAGTTCATCTCAATACTTTGTTATATACCCTTTGTTGGCAATGACAGAGGTCAAACGTTTTCTGTAAGTCTTCACAAGGTTTTCACACACTGTTGCTGGTATTTTGGCCCATTCCTCCATGCAGATCTCCTCTAGAGCAGTGATGTTTTGGGGCTGTCGCTGGGCAACACGGACTTTCAACTCCCTCCAAATATTTTCTATGGGGTTGAGATCTGGAGACTGGCTAGGCCACTCCAGGACCTTGAAATGCTTCTTACGAAGCCACTCCTTCATTGCCCAGGCAGTGTGTTTGGGATCATTGTCATGCTGAAAGACCCAGCCACGTTTCATCTTCAATGCCCTTGCTGATGGAAGGAGGTTTTCACTCAAAATCTCACGATACATGGCCCCATTCATTCTTTCCTTTACGCGGATCAGTCGTCCTGGTCCCTTTGCAGAAAAACAGCCCCAAAGCATGATGTTTCCACCCCCATGCTTCACAGTAGGTATGGTGTTCTTTGGAGGCAACTCAGCATTCTTTCTCCTCCAAACATGACAAGTTGAGTTTTTACCAGAAAGTTCTATTTTGGTTTCATCTAACCATATGACATTCTCCCAATCCTCTTCTGGATCATCCAAATGCTCTCTAGCAAACTTCAGACGGGCCTGGACATGTACTGGCTTAAGCAGGGGGACACGTCTGGCACTGCAGGATTTGAGTCCCTGGCGGCGTAGTGTGTTACTTGATGGTAGCCTTTGTTACTTTAGTCCCAGCTCTCTGCAGGTCATTCACTAGGTCCCCCCGTGTGGTTCTGGGATTTTTGCTCACCGTTCTTGTGATCATTTTGACCCCACGGGGTGAGATCTTGCGTGGAGCCCCAGATTGAGGGAGATTATCAGTGGTCTTGCACATCTTCCATTTTCTAATACTTGCTCCCACAGTTGATTTCTTCACACTAAGCTGCTTACCTATTGCAGATTCAGTCTTCCCAGCCTGGTGCAGGTCTACAATTTTGTTTCTGGTGTCCTTTGGCAGCTCTTTGGTCTTGGCCATAGTGGAGTTTGGAGTGTGACTGTTTGAGGTTGTGGACAGGTGTCTTTTATACTGATAACGAGTTCAAACAGGTGCCATTAATACAGGTAACGAGTGGAGGACAGAGGAGCCTCTTAAAGAAGTTGTTACAGGTCTGTGAGAGCCAGAAATCTTGCTTGTTTGTAGGTGACCAAATACTTATTTTACCGAGGAATTTACCAATTAATTCATTAAAAATCCTACAATGTGATTTCCTGGATTCTTTCCCTCCCATTCTGTCTCTCATAGTTGAAGTGTACCTATGATGAAAATTACAGGCCTCTCTCATCTTTTTAAGTGGGAGAACTTGCACAATTGGTGGCTGACTAAATACTTTTTTGCCCCACTGTATTATATTACATCTCTAACTTAAACCTACAGAATCAAAACAGGTCATTGCTAATTGTAGTTTCAGCAATAAACTTTGGTTTACCATCTTTACTATCAGTATTATAATTTTTAAGTATGGGCTGTAGCAGGGCTCGAAATTCGTATATTTTTTTCACCGGCCAGCCAGACTAGTTACCTTCCAAAGTAACTAGCCAAACAGAAAATCAACTAGCCAAAATTTGTTCATGTATGAATTTTACTTCTGTCAAAAATAACACAAAAGAGAGTAGTTACCATTGTTCATGACTAATGTGCATTTATTTCAAGAACTGGAGTATTTTGATACTATTGTTAAATACATAAATGAGAACAACACAGAGCACCATAATATAATATCAACAAATAATAATATATTGGACTTTTTTCCCCATCAGCAGGGGGGGTGTCTACAGGTTGGGATGTCTGTAAACCAATCAGGATGCTCTTTGTCTAGCATGCACTTCATGAACACGTACACACGCAGTCTCTCTCACGCTCCCTCGCGCACTCCGTCATATGTGCGATGCAGACATTAATGTTTCGCATGCACGCTCTTGCTCGCTTGCTCTAGATTCCGGAAGATATTATCCAATTTGCGGGCATCAGGGAGCCACTATCAATATGTGGGAGACTCCCGGAACTTCCGGGAGACTTGGGATGTCTGTTATATGCATGCGCAGTAGTGAAAAAACCGACAGCCTGACCGTCCTGCCAATAAACACATCGATTAACACAGACACGGCACACGCTTAATATGTGGCGGCTTTAGTTGACAGTGTGTCTGAATCTTCGCTTCATATATCTTTTTTTATTTTCAACTAGCCAGCCGGGCTGGCTAGTGACAGGAATTACTCGCCAAATGACAAATTAAGTCGCCTCGGGCGATCGGACCACCGTGAATTTCGAGCTCTGGGCTGTAGCAAAGCAGCCTAAAATACCTTCTAGAAAAGTTCTGGCCCTGCAAAGACAGGGCTGTAAGTCATATCACTCAGTATTCATGCTGTATCTCACCTTTCTGTATCTCATATTGTTACTAGTTTGTTTTAGAAACTGTAACGTTTCTATCGAAGGGCGGAGCACAGAGGACGGCAGGACAGAGATCAGGTTTGAAAACAGGCGTTTTATTGCCACACTTTTCAGTGAACAACTCGTACTTTACACAGACAGACACACACACACGACCGGCGTCTGGTTCGGGGATGAGCTCTTCTGCTCTACGCTCTCCCTCCTTAAGTAGGGCGCGGTCACTGGGAAGACACACACAAACACAGGTTAATTGACATCAGGTGTAGTGATTCTGCCACTTACTTTCCCTGACTCCGCCCTCCTGTCACAGACCGGCACTTGACCATGCCCCCACTGCCACATACCCCCACCGCCCGACTCAGGCCGGGTGGCTGTCTGGCCTGCAGCCGACTCACCCCCCCTTTGACGGGAGGGGAAGTCCGCCACGACCATCTGCGCCCCCGGCCTGTGGACCACCTTGAAATTAAAGGGTTGGAGTGCCAGATACCAACGGGTGATCCGCGCGTTGGCATCCTTCATGCGGTGGAGCCACTGGAGGGGCGCGTGGTCCGAACAGAGGGTGAAAGGGCGCCCCAGCAGGTAGTAACGGAGGGCGAGGACCGGCCACTTGATTGCCAGACACTCTTTTTCTATTGTGCTGTAGCGCCCCTCACGCACTGACAGCTTCCTACTGATGTATAGGACTGGGCGGTCCTCCCCCTCCACCTCCTGGCACAAAACAGTCCCAACCCTCTGTCCGATGCATCCATCTGTAACATAAAGGGGAGAGAAAAGTCAGGGGAGTGTAAAAGTGGCCCCCCACACAGTGTGGCCTCTACCTCAGAAAAAGCCCGCTGGCATTGCTCCATCCACTGGACCAGATCTGGTGCCCCCTTTTTAGTGAGATCAGTCAGTGGGCTGGTGACGTCCGAATAATTAGGTATAAACCTACAATAATAGCCAGCCAGCCCCAGGAACTGTCTCACCCCCTTTTTGGTCTTGGGCCTCAGGCAGGCCGCAATTGCTGCGGTCTTGTTAATTTGGGGACGCACCTGCCCGTTGCCCAAGTGGAAGCCCAGATACCGTACTTCCACCCGCCCAATCGCACACTTCTTCGGGTTGGCTGTGAGACCCGCTCGCCTCAGCTTACTAAGGACGGCCCTCAGATGTTCCAGATGCCTCGGCCAGTCATTACTATAGATGATTATGTCGTCGAGGTAGGCGGCCGCATAGGTGGCGTGGGGGCAGAGGACCCTGTCCATCAGCCGCTGAAACGTAGCGGGCACCCCGAACAGCCCGAACGGAAATGTGACGAATTGGTGTAAACCAAACGGTGTGGAAAAGGCCGTTTTTTTCTTGGGATAGTGGAGTCAAGGGGATCTGCCAGTATCCCTTCGTTAAATCCAGTGTCGAATAAAAGCGAGCAGTGCCTAGTCGATCAAGCAACTCAATACGAGGCATTGGGTACGCGTCGAATTTAGACACCGTGTTGACTTTTCTATAGTCCACAAAGAACCTTGGGTACCAAGACCACCGGGCTGCTCCAGTCACTGTGGGACTCCTCGACGATGCCCATTTCAAGCATGGCCTCGAGTTCTTCCTGAACCACTTTTTTCTTGTGTTCGGGTAGCCTGTAAGGGCAGCTACGCACTACCACCCCCAGGGGCGTCTCACTGTGGTGCTCTATGAGGTTGGTGTGGCTGGGCAGGGGCGAGAACACGTCTGAAAACTCGGTCTGCAACTGGACGACCTCCGCAAGTTGGGTCGGGGAGAGGTAGTCTCCACAGGGGACCGGAGAGGTATGCGATGTCGATGCACCTTTTTGAACCTCCAGCTCCGCCTTCTCCGGAACCACCGACACCAACGCTACGGGGACCTCCTCGTTCTAGAGTTTGAGTAGGTTGAGGTGGTAAATCTGTAGCGCCCCACCCCTGTCGATTCGCCTCACCTCATAGTCGATGTCCCCGACTCGCTGTGTGACCTCGAAGGGTCCTTGCCACTTGGTGACTAATTTAGAGCTCGATGTGGGTAACAGTATGAGTACTTTATCTCCCGGTGCGAACTCTCTAAGGCGCGTACCCTTGTCGTACAGGCAGGTTTGGCGTTCTTGGGCCTGCCGCAAATTCTCCTGAGTTAGGTGCGTGAGTGTGTGGAGTTTTGCGTGCAGGTCAATAACGTATTGAATTTCGTTTTTACTTGGTGAAGGTCCCTCCTCCCAATTTTCTCGCAACACATCTAAAATGCCGCGCGGCTTACGCCCATATAATAATTCAAACGGGGAGAACCCTGTGGAGGCTTTGGGGACCTCTCGCACTGCAAATAACAAGGGTTCGAGCCATTTATCCCAGTTACGCGCGTCCTCACTTACGAATTTTTTTAATGTTCTTGAGGGTGCGATTAAACCGTTCAACTAAACCGTCTGTTTGTGGGTGATACACGCCATTGCAGATTGGCTTAATACCCAATAACCCATACAGTTCGTTCAGTGTTTGTGACATAAATGAGGTGCCTTGATCAGTCAGAATCTCTTTCGGGATTCCAACTCGAGAGATGACGCGGAAGAGTGCTTCCGCAATACTGTGTGCTGAGATATTGCGAAGAGGCACGGCTTCCGGGTATCGCGTTGCATAGTCCACAAGAACTAATATAAAGCGGTACCCTAATGGCCCGACGAGATCCATCCCAATTCTCTCGAACGGGGTCTCAATTAACGGTAGAGGGCGCAAAGGCATGTTTGGAATAGCCGCTGGGTTTACTAACTGGCATTCGCGGCACGCCGTACACCACCTACGGACATCGCCGCGAATCCCCGGCCAATAGAATCGGGCCATTATTCGGGCTAGTGTCTTATCCTGCCCTAGGTGTCCAGCCATGGGATTAAAGTGAGCCGCCTGGAATACCAATTCCCGGCGGCTCTTCAGAATTAAAAGCTGCGTGACTCGCTCTTTAGTTTGAGTGTCCTGCGTCACTCGGTATAATCTAGCCTTCATAATCGCGAAGTAGGGGAAGGACGGGGTGGCGTTCGGCTGGAGCGTTTGACCATCGATTACTCTCACTTGGTCAAACGCATGCCGCAGGGTCTCGTCTCGCGACTGCTCTAATGGGAAATCCGCGAGGGACTCCCCAACAGAGAGCGGAGGGGCCAGCGGCTCCTCACTCTGACGCAGAGATGACGTAGACGGCTCTGTGACAGCTGCTCCCGTCAAAGCGACACCGGGGCCTCCCCCTGTTAAATGGCAGGACCCACTCTTCACTAAGTGTGTCATTACTAAGTGTGTCATCACTAAGTGTGTCATCCCGAAATCCTGGCCAATCAGTCCCCAAAATTATAGAGTGGGTAAGGTGAGGATTAACCGCCACCTTCACTATAAATTTTTCCCCTCGGAAAAAAATGTGGACCAACACCAAAGGGTAGCTGGGAATGTCCCTGTGCACACACAACACCTTCACCCCCTGTGCTCCCCCCAATGCCTCGTTTTGCACCAGGCTTTGGTGAATTGAGGTCTAATTACAACCAGAATCCACCAATGCCTGATATGTATCGCTTTGAATACTCACCGGTATGCAATACGCTCCGGCCTGAGGGCGGGGATCCGAACCACCGTGCCCACCTCCATTACCGTGCACTGTTATTGGAGGTGGCCCAGTTCCCTGCAGCGCCAGCAAACCAGCCCGGGCTTCCTCTCCGCACCGGTGTTCTGGGGCTCACTCACCTGGGGGGGGGAGACAGACACAGAAGGGAGAAACGGGAGGGCACCGCGGGTGCCTCCGTGGTGGGGGAATGGGGCGAGGATGAGACACAGGAGGAGAGGGAGAGAGAGGGAAGAGGAGAGGAGAGAAGAGGCTGTCTGCTGTCCTGCCGCCGGGACAGCCGCCATATGGTCCTCCGCCAGCTCGATTGCCTGACCCAGCGACGCCGGGCGGTGGCACTGGACCCACTCCGCGGTTCCTGCTGGCAAGCGTGCGACGAATTGCTCCAGTACCACCTGGTCGATGATCCCCTCGGCATCGCGGTTGTCGGCCCTCAACCACCTCCAGCAGGCGTCCCGGAGTTGCTGGCCAAACACGAACGGCCGGCCGACTTCCTCCAAGCGCAAAGCGTGGAAGCGCTGACATTGCTGCTCCGGGGTGCGCCCCACACGCTGGAGGACGGCCCATCGAAGGTCAGCGTAGGCCAGCCAGCGGTCAGCGGGGAGCTGTAGCGCGGCCAGCTGCGCCTCTCCCGTTAGCAGGGGGAGGAGGCGCGCCGCGCGCTGCTCCATCGGCCACCCCGAGGTCTCCGCGACTTGCTCAAAGAGCGTGATGAATGCCTCGGGGTTGTCCTGCGGGCCCATCTTTGTTAGGATGAGGGGGGACGGGCCCGCGGTGGGAGCGCTGGTGGACCCCGCCGACGCGAGGAGGTGCCAGAACGCCTGACGATCTTCTTGCTGGGCCAACACCAGGGCCTCGAACCGCTGTTCCTGCTCCTTTCGGAACATGACTAGTGCCTGGTGCTGGCTTTGCTGGGCTGTGGTGAGGGCGTGGACCAGTTCGGCAAACGGGGAGGACTCCATGGGGCTGTTTGGCTGCTGTGCTCCAGTCCCGGGTTTTGGCACCACTGTAACATTTCTATCGAAGGGCGGAGCACAGAAGACGGCAGGACAGAGATCAGGTTTGAAAACAGGCATTTTATTGCCACACTATTCAGTGAACAACTCGTACTTTACACAGACAGACACACACACACGACTGGCGTCTGGTTCTGGGATGAGCTCCTCTGCTCTACGCTCTCCCTCCTTAAGTAGGGCACGGTCACTGGGAAGACACACACAAACACAGGTTAATTGACATCAGGTGTAGTGATTCTGCCACTTACCTTCCCTGACTCTGCCCTCCTGTCACAGACCGGTGCTTGACCACGCCCCTGCTGCCACAGAAACCTTACAAGTCTCTGTGAGGAAATGAAGGGGAGTGAGCAGGACTTTACTTTGGCCCAGCAAGCATGTGGGGATTAAAGAGCTTAGTCATGAAAGGATGATTTGGCAACTCCCAGGCCCAGCAACTTACTGTGGTCTTTCTGTCACTGCTGTCACTATACAGTAGTTGTGACTTTGATACTGATAGCAGGTATTGTGCTACAAAGACGAATACCAACATGATACTAAGACACAAAAAAATTGGAAAAACAGTTCTTCTCCTCAGACATTTATTATGGTCTTTAGAACACTACATGGATTATATAATTTATACAAAAACAGTACATGTTCAGTAGCTCTAGAAACAAAAGCTCATATAGTCATGGGAAAAGAAAAGTATACCCTCTTTCAGTTCTGTTTTTAATTATCAAGGCCTAAATTACTACATAAAATTTGTATTTTACTGATAAACAGAAGTTAATGTTGCGAAAGGTGGTTTTACATGTTACTGAATCATAGGTTGTACTTGTGCTTTCCAACTGGTTTCTGAATGTTCGTTTACCATTTGAGGGGAAAATTACTATTGAAATCTTTTTTTTTTGTCACCTGAGGTTATTTTGTTTGTTTACAGAAATTGGTGGGGACCAGACAATTATTTAGGACCTGATAAATCATAGACTTGAATGAGGGTGTACTCTCTTTTTCCCATGACTGTATACATTACTGAATGAAACTGTATTTTAGATATGCTAATTGCAACAAATTTGTTGGCAACAGAAATTGTCCCAGTGCTGCCTTACGGCTCTAGGGTTCCCATGGGTTTCATGCAGATTTCCCCACCTCCCAAAACCATGCTGATGGGTGGATTGACTACTCCGTGTGTGAATGGTGCTCTGCGATGGTAAAATTCAGGTGTATTCCCATCACACACACAGTTTTCTTGGGATAGCCTCTGGATCCACTGAGATCCTGATCAGGTTAAAGTGGTACCTAAAGTTGATTGAATATAAACATTTTAACGCAGTCTATTTAGTTTAGAACATGAAACATAAAATATTGTATGCTGATAAACTGAGGTGTGTAGTGGCATGACCCAAGACATGCATTTGAATATTCTGATCAGCATGGAGAAGGGGGTAGGGACCCAAATGGCACAGAGTGTGGGGGAGAGATCTTTTCAAAGCCCTATATGATCATGAATAATACCATGGTTAGCAGTTAATGATATTCATTTATGATACTTGAAATTTTAGTTACACTGTCACATAATGTGATTTTGTCCTTGTGTGTGGCTTTTGAGAATATGATCCAGTGGCATAAAGTTTCATATAGTAATGAAAGGCCTGGTTTGGTGTTTAGTTCTCTGAAGAAGTGTTTTTAATGCATGACACTTGGGGTGTAGTGGTTGAGTGCAAAAAAAGTTTACATAATGGGTGAGGATTATTTATATGACCGGCAAGAAAAAATCATACATTAGCCCATGTAGTCAGTGGTGAGAATAGAATACTGGTAAAAATGAGATAATGATAGAAATCTTTAAATGCTGTAATTACAATGAAAGAAAACCTTTGGAGTGTACTTCTCTAGAGCAGGTTTATGCTTTTTGAGTGGTGTTTGAACAATTGTGAAAGGGGCACACAGTCTACATGGTCAAAAAGTAGTTACAAAAATGTGCAGTGACTGATCCAGTCTTTTTAGCGTATGTGGCCCTTTATGCCATCAGATTCTGATAATACTTGAGTCTCAACAGAAGTAAATTTGCATTAAAAGGTACCCACACTGAAAAATAAACATAGGCTAGACATATTACACATTTTGCAGAAATGCATTTTGACTACCCTGTATTATCACACTGTTGCATAAAGCAGTGCTTTTAAAATTCTTTTGTATTCCTACTCACTCAAGGGCGCAGCCATATTGCCATTTTGTGGGTAGTGTTGTTGATGGGTTTCCTGCATACTGATTTGGCTCGCTGCTCCTGACGCGGTGATTTAGCTGAATGTACAAAACATTGTTGGAAAAATAGTGGAGTGCAAAGCCTATGGTTGCAAAAATAATAAAAATAAGGGAAAGCATTTTTTTTTTTCTTTTCAGTGTTCCATTGCTGACAGCCAAGCAATGTAAATGACTTGTTAAACAGTGGCTACACAACTTGAACAGGTTACACTTTAGAAACACTCCTTTGGTAGAAATTCTGAGGTTTGCGAGGACCATTTTAAGCCCGATTGCTTTGAAAGCAATCTACAGGCCGAGCTCTTGGGCTACACAGGTTACATTACACTCAAACCTGATACTATGCTCACAATATTTCAACACCATCTACAGAAAAGGGATTCATGCCATGCAAGCCAATTAGCTAGAATAGCATAGATATTCAAAGCTTTTATATATACAACCCCAATTCCAAAAAAGTTGGGACAAAGTACAAATTGTAAATAAAAACGGAATGCAATAATTTACAAATCTCAAAAACTGATATTGTATTCACAATAGAACAAAGACAACATATCAAATGCCGAAAGTGAGACATTTTGAAATTTCATGCCAAATCTTGGCTCATTTGAAATTTCATGACAGCAACACATCTCAAAAAGTTGGGACAGGGGCAATAAGAGGCTGGAAAAGTTAAAGGTACAAAAAAGGAACAGCTGGAGGACCAAATTGCAACTCATTAGGTCAATTGGCAATAGGTCATTAACATGACTGGGTATAAAAAGAGCATCTTGGAGTGGCAGTGGCTCTCAGAAGTAAAGATGGGAAGAGGATCACCAATCCCCCTAATTCTGCGCCGACAAATAGTGGAGCAATATCAGAAAGGAGTTTGACAGTGTAAAATTGCAAAAGGTTTGAACATATCATCTACAGTGCATAATATCATCAAAAGATTCAGAGAATCTGGAAGAATCTCTGTGTGTAAGGATCAAGGCCGGAAAACCATATTGGGTGCCCGTGATCTTCGGGCCCTTAGACGGCACTGCATCACATACAGGCATGCTCTACAGGCATGGTTCTGTATTGGAAATCACAATATGGGCTCAGGAATATTTCCAGAGAACATTATCTGTGAACACAATTCACTGTGCCATCCGCCGTTGCCAGCTAAAACTCTATAGTTCAAAGAAGAACCCGTATCTAATCATGATCCAGAAGCGCACACGTCTTCTCTAGGCCAAGGCTCATTTAAAATGGACTGTGGCAAAGTGGAAAACTGTTCTGTGGTCAGACAAATCAAAATTTGAAGTTCTTTATGGAAATCAGGGATGCCGTGTCATTCGGACTAAAGAGGAGAAGGACGACCCAAGTTGTTATCAGCGCTCAGTTCAGAAGCCTGCATCTCTTATGGTATGGGGTTGCATTAGTGCATGTGGCATGGGCAGCTTACACATCTGGAAAGACACCATCAATGCTGAAAGGTATATCCAGGTTCTAGAGCAACATATGCTCTCATCCAGACGACGTCTCTTTCAGGGAAGACCTTGCATTTTCCAACATGACAATGCCAAACCACATACTGCATCAATTACAGCATCATGGCTGCGTAGAAGAAGGGTCTGGGTACTGAACTGGCCAGCCTGCAGTCCAGATCTTTCACCCATAGAAAACATTTGGCGCATCATAAAACGGAAGATAGTATAAAAAAGACCGAAGACAGTTGAGCAACTAGAATCCTACATTAGACAAGAATGGGTTAACATTCCTATCTCTAAACTTGAGCAACTTGTCTCCTCAGTCCCCAGACGTTTACAGACTGTTGTAAAGAGAAAAGGGGATGTCTCACAGTGGTAAACATGGCCTTGTCCCAACTTTTTTGAGATGTGGTGTTGTCATGAAATTTAAAATCACCTAATTTTTCTCTTTAAATGATTACATTTTCTCAGTTTAAACATTTGATATGTCATCTATGTTCTATTCTGAATAAAATATGGAATTTTGAAACTTCCACATCATTGCATTCCGTTTTTATTTACAATTTGTACTTTGTCCCAACTTTTTTGGAATTGGGGTTGTATATTTTAGTCACTGCCTAAAAGCAGAGCTACCGAGGAGTGCAAAAAGTGTTAGTAAATTATCCCATGCAGGGCAGGAATTTCACGAGGGCCAGTTAGCATTGTTTTGTTGCTAGTATTGTATGTTTCTTTTTGCTGTTTAACTGAAGTGTAACTGCTGCCATCTTGATGAGATCACCATCGCAAGAGATTTTATCTCATTGTTTTTGGCGTCATTACAACATTAACATTTATTCATTTACCCTCTCTGTGTAAATTAGAAAATGGTGCAACTTCCTCTGTAGCTGTCAACGGACAAGCACAGACTTGTCTTGAGTTTTGAGCCAATCACAACAGGGCAGCACTGTGGCCTGAGGTAAAACATGATAGTTTAAATTTGTTTACATTACAAAAATGAGTACACCCAGTGACTGTCTCATATACTCTTCATATACTCATACTGTTTAAGTAATGCAATAAAACTAATCTTTAAAAGTGGTATTTACTCAAACTGTTTGCATAGAATGAACTTTCGGGTTAACAGTGTAAGGCCGAATCCCATTTCACCCCTTGGACCAACCCCTTGGCCCTTCCCCTCCATTTTGCGCGTTCACGTGAAGGGGTATCCCAATCCCAGTTAACGCGGAGGGGTAGGGGAAGGGGTAGGGTTTCTGTACCCCTCCAAACGGAGATTTTCCTGGCGCTGACTCCGAACGAAGGGGTTTGAGTGATTTCCCACAATGCCATGCGGATTTCAGCGAGATTTCATGCGGATTTCAGAAAGATGGCGGTTCCCGCGGCGAAAGATTGTCATAAATGTATTTTCTCCATTATTTACGTGTTTTAAGTTGTTATCCAGAGGAAACACGCCGCTTGATTCGCTTTCGAGCTGAGAATGAGCAGCGATTTCTGAAATCCAAGCTGCTGCTAAAAAGCTTTGGGAGTGAGTATTGTTTTCGGTTGCTTGACTGCGTACGTTTTGTTCTGTTATTCTCGCTTTTATTGTTTACATGAGTGTTCTGACACCTCATTCTGTCGGATGTGGTGCACGAAGCGCCAAAGATATCCCATTCAGTGGTGTTAGTTAACAAATCACACCCTGCCAGCAGAGATTTCTGGTTCTGCCTCTGGCTCTGACTGTAGCGGCTGGTCGCAGCCAATGACGCATTTGGTCGCGTTTTGCTAACGTAAACGCTGACGGAGGTACGCGATGACGTATGCGATCGTTGAAGGTCTATCCCAATACGTAAGGGTTGAATTTCAAGCCCTATCCCTTGTAGCTCAGTTTCAAGGGGAAGGGCCAAGGGGACGGGGGAGGGGAAGGGGGAGGGGTAGGGGTAGAAATTAGAATTGGGATTGGGCCTTATAGTGTTGCAGTGTTCTGCAAATTTGCAATTTAATATTTCAGATCTTGAGACATGAAAGTGCTATTTTAAAAAATAAATGGTCAGAAATGTTTTCTTTGTTGCCTATTTAGTTCATTTTATTTCCTCAATAATTTCCTTGATTGAGAAATTGGTCTGGGCTCTTATGGGTTAATCAGTAGCCTGCATGCTAGTATATGTTCCATTTACAGTCAAACATTTTGATGTACTCCAGGCTCAATTTTGATTAATCAAAAATCTGCGTAGTAGTACAGTCTGAAGATGCTCTTGCACATTCGGTGTCATTTGAACAAAAATTATGGGAGGATATAGGTTTAAGTTTTACAATTTTTGAAGTGAGTGATGGATTGATAAGTTTAGATGTGTTCAATATTTTCTTATCATCAGACATAATAGTGTAGGAGATGTTTCTTTACCTGCTTGATAGTTTCGACTGAGACTCCAATCTTCCTCAGAAGAGTCATTAGTCCTTAAATTAAATTCATTATAGACGTGAACTTAAAATCATTGTTTTATTTTATGGCCTTGGTGCCCTGGCCATAAGAGGTGGACAAAGTACGCAACTTCATTACTTAAGTCAATGTACCATAATAGTTTATATGATCTAAATACAGGCTAGTGACCGTTTGAAGCAGAGGGAGTTTATAATGGAGCGGAGCAAAGCGCGGAACACCGGAATTTTTTAGGGCCTTTGTGCCCTCAAAAAATTGACAGCACAAAAGGCCAAGTGGCCTTGCCCCTAAAATGACGAAATTCCAGACCTGATCCCATGTAATTTTTTTTTTTAAAGCAAATTTAAAAATAAGTGCTGGATTAAAAACTCGTCTATCTTATGTAAATAAAGATACAAATTTTGTTGTCCGGTGTTCCGCGCTTTGCTCCGCTCCATTATAAACTCCCTCTGCTTCAAACGGTCACTAGCCTGTATTTAGATCGTATAAACTATTATGGTACATTGCATGTCTATACCTGTATTCTCACACTAAAATAAATATTTTATTATTTTGTGCACACACAGGATATCTTTATCATAGGTTGCTGACCAATTTATGACTTCTCCATTTGCTGATGGTTCTCTAGCATCAGGCTACCATATTATCGTGCTACACGCAGGCTATTGTAGTCTGTATCAGAGGTGGACAAAGTACGCAACTTCATTACTTAAGTCAAAGTACAGATCCCACTGGTCAAATGTTACTCCAATACAAGTGAAAGTTGTACAGTCAAATTTTTACTTAAGTTAAAGTACTGAAGTACTTACTTTTCAAAATACTTAAGTACTAAAAGTATATTTTCTATCAATGCATTGTTGTATTATTGCCACAACACTTACAAAACTGAATGCCTATGAAGCAACCGACTGGATTTACTGACTAGCTTGTAGAACCTGTAGAATAAATGCCTGGATGAATGAATGTTACAAAATGAAATCCAACTGAACTGAAAGAGCCTTTTTTTTTTTTTTTTAATTGTAACACTCCTCCCCACCCCCACAAAGCAGCATGATAGTGTTCTGACCCAGCTCTGGCAGTGTGTGCACACATGTATGTGTATGTTAATCAGGAAGGCAATGGAATAGCTGTAAATGCAGGTTGCTCAGAAAATAAAAATGACAATCCAATCTGCTTAAAACCCAGGTCCACACCTCGAGCTTAATACAGTTAGGTCCATATATATTTGGACACTGACACAATTTTTGTTTTTTTTACCCATTTACTGAAACATATTCAAGTTATAGTTATGTAATGGACATGGACATAAAGTCCAGACTTTCAGCTTTCATTTGAGGGTATCCACATTAAAATTGGATGAAGGGTTTAGGAGTTTCAGCTCCTTAACATGTGCCACCCTGTTTTTAAAGGGACCAAAAGTAATTGGACACTTGACTCAAAGGCTATTTCATGGGCAGGTGTGGGCAATTCCTTCGTTATGGCATTCTCAATTAAGCAGATAAAAGGCCTGGAGTTGATTTGAGGTGTGGTGCTTGCATTTGGAAGATTTTGCTGTGAAGAAAACATGCAGTCAAAGGAGCTCTCCATGCAGGTGAAACAAGCCATCCTTAAGCTATGAAAACAGAAAAAAACCATCTGAGAAATTGCTACAATATTAGGAGTGGCAAAATCTACAGTTTGGTACATCCTGAGAAAGAAAGAAAGAAAGAAAGAAAGAAAGAAAGAAAGAAAGCACTGGTGAACTCATCAATGCAAAAAGACCTGGACGCCCACAGAAGACAACAGTGGTGGATGATTGCAGAATAATTTCCATGGTGAAGAGAAACCCCTTCACAACAGCCAACCAAGTGAACAACACTCTCCAGGAGGTAGGCATATCAATATCCAAATCTACCATAAAGAGAAGACTGTATGAAAGTAAATACAGAGGGTTCACTGCATGGTGCAAGCCTCAAGAATAAAAAGGCTAGATTGGACTTTGCTAAAAAACATCTAAAAAAGCCAGCACAGTTCTGGAAGAACATTCTTTGGATAGATGAAACCAAGATCAACCTCTATCAGAATGATGGAAAGAAAAAAGTATGGCGAAGGCATGGTACAGCTCATGATCCAAAGCATACCACATCATCTGTAAAACACGGTGGAGGCAGTGTGATGGCTTGGGCATGCATGGCTGCCAGTGGCACTGGGTCACTAGTGTTTATTGATGATGTGACACAGGACAGAAGCAGCCAGATGAATTCTGAGGTATTCCGAGACATACCGTGTGCTCAAATGCAGCCAAACTGATTGGTCGGGGTTTCATAATACAGATGGACAATGACCCAAAACATAAAGCCAAAGCAACCCAGAAGTTTATTAAAGCAAAAAAGTGGAATATTCTTGAATGGCCAAGTCAGTCACCTGATCTCAACCCAATTGAGCATGCATTTCACTTGTTAAAGACTAAACTTCAGACAGAAAGGCCCACAAACAAACAACTGAAAACCGCTGCAGTAAAGGCCTGGCAGAGCATTAAAAAGGAGGAAACACAGCGTTTGGTGATGTCCATGAGTTCAAGACTTCAGGCAGTCATTGCCAACAAAGGGTTTTCAACCAAGTATTAGAAATGAACATTTTATTTACAATTATTTAATTTGTCCAATTACTTTTGAGCCCCTGAAATGAAGGGATTGTGTTTAAAAAATGCTTTAGTTCCTCACATTTTTATGCAATCATTTTGTTCAACCCACTGAATTAAAGCTGAAAGTCTGAACTTCAACTGCATCTGAATTGTTTTGTTCAAAATTCATTGTGGTAATGTACAGAACCAAAATTAGAAAAATGTTGTCTCTGTCCAAATATTTATGAACCTAACTGTAACTGCCCAACAGCAACACTGCTTTAAGCAAGACCATCATCTGACATCAAAATAAAAAATTCCAGCAATTTGTTGTGACTGAGGCTACATCCACACGACAACGGCAACGAGATTTTATTTAAAAAAATATCGCGTCCACATGGGCAACGGATCAGTAAAATATCAGGTACATATGGCAATGCAACGCTTGCTGAAAACGATGCAATACACATGCTACACTTCTAGGGGCGCTGTAAGACGGTCCCATCGGAGACACCAGAACAATAGAAGAAGTAGACGCATGTGCATAAACCCCTTCTTCTACCCGGTGTGAAGCACTGTCAGGAACAAACACACAACAAGAAGAAGATGGCTACGACTACGCGAGGAAATCGTGCCTTCTGTGTGTACAAATTAGTTTTATTACTGTGCATAGTTTTATATAACTTTAATTTTCTTATTGTGTGTGAACATTTTGAAAAGCATTTTTATATAATTTAGATAACTTTTTATATTGTGTGTGAACATTTTGAAAAGCAGTCTGTGGCAGCGGGGGCGTGGTCAAGCGCCGGTCTGTGACAGGAGGGTGGAGCCAGGGAAGGTGAGTGGCGGAATCGCTACACCTGACGGTAATTAACCTGCGTTTGTGTGTGTTTTCCCAGTAACGGCTCCCTATTTAAGGAGGCAGAGAGAGAGGAGAGGGAGCGCAACCCGGGACCAGACGAAGTGTGTGTGTGTGTGTGTATGGGCTTACTCCGACTGAAAAGTTGTAAAAATAAATAGCCTTATCTGCCTCAAAGCATTGTCCTGCCGTCCTCTGTGCTCCACCCACACTCGATACGCGCTACAGTGGTGCCGAAACCCGGGATTAAGGTGGAGCACCACTGTAGCGTGTATCGAGTGTGGGTGGAGCACAGAGGACGGCAGGACAATGCTTTGAGGCAGATAAGGCTATTTATTTTTACAACTTTTCAGTCGGAGTAAGCCCATACACACACACACACACACACACTTCGTCTGGTCCCGGGTTGCGCTCCCTCTCACCTTCCCTGGTGATTCTGCCACTCACCTTCCCTGGCTCCACCCTCCTGTCACAGACCGGCACTTGACCACGCCCCCGCTGCCACACAGTCTTATCCAATAAAAAAAAGAAATTCAAGAAATGGTTCAGTTTACTTGTTTATTTAAAAAAAAGCTGAGCTGTATACAAAAGTGAATGCAATGCGGCGGTTCATACAAAACAGCGAGAGTGCTGCTTGTTCTAGTCATGTGGTTGTGACGTCATCGTAAACAAATCCGTTCTACTCATCCAGACGACTTCGCAACGGCGCCGTTGCCAGATTTTTCCACTCTGGAACCCGTTCTCAAAAAATATCGTTGTGGGGCACCCAAAACGCCGGTGCCGTGTGGACGCCAGGCCAAAACGATAAACAATTTTATCAGATTCACCTGAATCCATTCCCGTGTGGACAGGGCCTGACTCTAGTACAATACTGTCCAACTCGCAAGTCTTGCGTGCGCACATTTATTCATGCACATATTGAATTTGCCTGTGGAATCATGGTGGTTTAATGTTAAGCTAGCTGGTCAGTGAAGCTCCATCTGACATGCTAGCAAAATCTTTTCAAACTCAATCATATTGGGTAGCTAATGTTACTCGAAGAGAGATTTCTACTTTTGTTTATTTGGCAAGACTGTGCTAAAACATTTCTGAAAGCACTTCAGATTAGTTAACGTTATTCATGTTGGCGTAACTCCTTTTTTACATGCTAACTAACAGTGTTCAAGTTAACTAGTTATGTGTTAACATTAACTGTGGACAAGGCTATGGTAACTTGGTGGGCAAATTCATAGAAAGTCATTTGACTAACCAGACTGCATAACTATTGCAACCTTATCACTAGCTCTAAAAGCACATAAAACTTCATTGCAAGTTTTCTCTTGGAATAAAACATTTTGATACCTCAATATGCTTCCGCAGGTCAGTTGGCAAGTTTTTGCAGGCTGTGACGTGCTCTGTTTTAGGCAAACATAATGAATCTTTAATCCTTTCAGAAAACTGAAACATGGGTTCTAGGTATGGCCATGAATGCATGCATTCCCCAGAAGAACCACCTCCTTCCATTCTGCCATCAACTGATCGTGTCCAAATAATGATGTGGAGAAATCATTGATCTTGATGTTATCCAGTCTATGGATGTGACCAACCTGGCGACTTGTCCAGGGTGTACCGCGCCTCTCACCCATAGTCAGCTGGGATAGGCTCCAGCTTGCTTGCGACCCTGTAGAACAGGATAAGTGGCTACAGATAATGGACGGATGGATGTGACTTGACCCTAGTGATGGGCTGTTTCAGTGTCCCCTGCGAAAAAACAAATCACGTTTTAGTAAAGAGAAAAAAAATCCACTTTCAAAGCTGCTTCATAGTAACAAGTAATGAGGACCTTGATATAAGTGTAGTGGAGTAAAACGTATGATATTTGTCTTTCAGATATAGTGAAGTTAGTCATAAGTTGACAAAAAAATTTATACTTGAAGTACAGATTCTCAAAGTGTACTCAAGTACAGTACTCAAGTAAATGTACTTCATTAATGTTCACCTCTGGTCTGTATGTAGTCTATGAACAATGCAGGCTTGTGTGCAACATGTTTCCAAACCAGGTTTATCTGTGAAACAATTCAGTGACTGTTTTATATTATATTGCATAAAAGTTTGTGCTGTTTACAACAAACATCAGCTATACTTCTGGGACCTGGCTATTAATGACTTGATGTCACATCCTGGACAACATATTGATTGCCCATGTGCAATAAAACTTGATATGCTTTTGGACTTTTAAGCTTATGATAGATAATCAGGTTGCTGCATTTGTGTGCATTATTATAACTGGGGCTTGTACAATCTATATTGATCATGTGTAAATGCTGAACTGGTACCCTTTAAGACCATGTTTAACAAAAATTAGTCTGTTGGAGTTGGCACTCTTGCCTTGCAGCAAGAAGGTTCAGAGTTTGAACCTCGCGGCTGACTGCGGCCTTTCTATGCTGAGTTTACATGTTCTCCCCATGCCTGCCTGTGGGTGCTCCAGTTTGCTCCCACAGTCTTTATGTATGGATTAGGTCAATTGGCTACTTGAAGTTACTTTAAAGTGTGTGTGTGTGTGTGTGTGTGTGTGTGTGTGTGTGTGTGTGTGTGTGAGAGAGAGAGAGAGATAATGGTTGTTCTATCTCTGTGTTGGCCCTACGATAGACTGGCAACCTGCCCAGACTCTTGCCTGAAGTTGCTGGGATTGGCTCCAGCTTTCCCACAATCCTGACAGATAAGTGGTATAGATGATGGATGGAGTTAGGCTGATGTCGGGTACAATAACGCCACCATGAGGAATATGGCTTAAATGAATGACGAGCTGTCAAAATGTCATAAAGTAGAGCAGAATGAAAACATGTAACAGTGACAATAGAGTAAAGTGAAAGACAATAATTCAAAAACAGGCAGGGTTATTAGGGTAAGGTGCTTGTATAGTAGAATGTCAGTGTTAAGAGTGGGGTGAAATATATTGCTCAGTTTTGATAACATGTACAATACCTACAGTATTAGAAGGCTTGTATTGCTTGTTGTCTGATACAAGCTAGAGAGAGAAGAGCAAAGACCTTCTATATTGTTTTATGGTGCCAGGTAGTGGAGGGAGGTTTAAGTGAGCGATAATTGAAAATTTGAGTACCGGTTCTACTATGGTATTTAAACAAATAATACAAAACTAATGTATTTGTCCTACATTGTTGCAAAACTGCTGCTCACATGGGTGTGGGTTGAGTGTGATAATCTGCTTGCTTTAAGGCTGACTTTTATTTGTTTTTCGTTATGCTTTGTGTCCCTTAGTAGGTGTTACTTTGTTCTCCTGAATGGTATATGACTGATAATTTGCTTTATCAAAAGGATAATTAAGAAGAACTATATTTAAAAAAAAAAAAAGACAGTGGGTCAAAATTTGAAAATCAAAATTGAGACTTTGCTGTATGTTTTTGTTACACACCTGTAGTTTCAATAAAACATACACTGAAGATAACCAACCTTGTAATTCTTATTTCATGAATTAAAATACACTGGTCATAAATAACGTAACAGGACAGATGTATTTCTTTGTACAAAATCATTTAACAATTACTCCAGTATATATGTTACAGAGACTAAAACAATGATCTGTGGCATATTCAATAACTGTGTTTACAAAATTAAGAAAAATACCAGTCTGGACTACTGACATGATGCATTTTAAAGCTGGAAATACATAGGTTAAAAAAACTTTTACCAGTTCTGTATATTTGATTATTTAAATATCTCTTGCATAGCCAAACAACATTATGATCTATTTTAATACACAATGGTATTTACAACTCCTGAATAATAAATCTGTGTAAGAAAGCAATAAAAATCTAGATGTTTATAGAACAGTTTCACTAAGTACGTCATTGACTCAACCAGTCTAACATAATAGGACAGACATTTTTGAGTAAAATAAGAAAAATGGGGCTTTTCAAATTTAACATGATTTAACAATTTTACATGATTTAACATAACTGTCAGAAGTTTGGACACCTTTTATTCAATTTTTTTTCTTTTTATTAATCAAGACACTTCATGCCTTAAGCGCAGACCTGGGAATTTTACGGCCCGCGGGCCACATCCGGCCCTTTGGTTCATTCTGACCGGCCCACGTAAGGTTAATTAAAAATTACAAAATAAACGTATTTTCTAATTTTACCCCATGCATGGAGTGAATGTGCATTGCTTTTATTTTGAAGTTGTGTTCAACAAAAATGCAATGCGCGCGACATGAACATGACATGAAATCCCACGAAACCTAATCCCGCGATAAGTACTTCCGTAATTTGTCCAGACTAACCACAGACTTGTACGTCATCCTTCAAACGATCCAGCCAATCACATAGTGTGACGTCACCAGCAGGCGCCGGAGCCTGAGCCGATTTGTAGATCTGATACCTACACCGACTCGACGTTGTTGGGAGCAGATCACAAGAAGACTTTAGCCCCCAAAATGTCCGCAAAAAGAAGGAAGGTAGATGCCGAATGCAGGGCTTTCAGCAAAACATGGACTGCTAAGTATTGATTTACTGAAGTCAGAGATAAAGCAGTGTGTTTAGTTTGCAGAGAGCAGATCGCCGTGTTCAAAGACTACAATTTGAGTCGGCATTACCAGACGAAGCACACTGAGAAATACCGAAACTTGACTGATGCTGAAATAGCGCAGACATCAGAAGCTTTGCTGGCTAAGCTAGAAAAGCAGCAAGGCTTTTTTACCAAGCATCACACATCCAGGGATGCAGCAACCAAGACCAGCTTTGTGCTTTCCCACAAAATCGCTAAAAACAGTAAGCCATTCTTGGAGGGGAATTTGTGAAAGAGTGCTTGGTGGACTTGGTGCTTGATATTTGGAGTAGAAAGACAATACTGTGATGTCTTTATTGTGTTTTGGGGTGAATGTGACTGAAAAAAATGGTACAAACATTCACATTTTGTTAACCATTGTTTTGGGATATTTGATTGAATAAATGACATTTTTTTGTAAGGCAACCTCGTTTTTTCCATACTCTTACCAGTCTTAGCAGCTTGTAAAAACAATGTTATTTACTGCTTTATATAAAGAAATACAATTAATATTATGCAGAATTTAGTTCAGCCTTTTGGTACGGCCCTCCACAAAATTTTCTGTTTCTCATGTGGCCCCATGGAAAAAATAATTGCCCACCCCTGCCTTAAGGTAATAATGGACTGTCATTTCTCTTTACTTAGGCCCTGTCCACACGGCAACGGTTTCAGGTGAATCTGATAAAATTGTTTACCGTTTACGGCACCAGCGTTTTGGGTGCCCCAAAACGAAATCTTTTGAGAACGGGTTCCAGAGTGGAAAAATCTGGCAATGGCGCTGTTGCGAAGTCGTCTGGATGAGTAGAACAGATTTGTTTACGATGACATGACAACCACATGACAATCCCGCCAGCAAAAATAGGGGGAAAAAAAGGAGCGATCTCACCTCTTCAGATGTTGGTTTAAGTCCGACAATACATTCCTCAAAAAGGGCGTAGAAGAACAAAGTAATCCATCAACGTGTAGCATTCAATTTATTCCGGACCATTAAAGAATTCTGGAGGATCTCAGAATGTTGGCGTACCAGCTTCCATCTACCCCCGTTCATTCCTCTCTCCATCTACCCCCGTTCATTCCTCTTTCCGCGTCTCCATTCAAAAAACGACCACGTGATTTAAAGGGACTATAGCCATAGGACTGGGAGTGAGGTGTGCGCGTGTGACAGTGACAGGGAAGAACCTAGGCTCATGCTCGCCCTGAATTTCTCTTAAAGTGAAGGCAGAAGAACGTTCAGCGCCTGGCCAGGCTTTCTATGTATTAATTTACATAGACGTTTTAATATGAAATATAAATAAGTGTCTTAGACAATAGATACTATTTTATGCTACTGACTAATAATCAAAACTTTATGTGGCTAATGCTACAGAAGAAGGGGTTTATGCGCATGCGTCTACTTCTATTGTTCTGGTGTCTCTGATGGGACCGTCTTACAGCGCACATAGAGGTGTGGCATGTGTATTGCATCGTTTTCAGCAAGCGTTGCGTTGCCATATGAACCTGATATTTTACTGATCCGTTGCCCATGTGGATGCGATATTTAAAAAAAAATCTCGTTGCCGTTGTCGTGTGGATGTAGCCTTAGTTGAGTGGTTCTTGACATGGATTACTTCAATTGCCAAATAGGGCTATTTACTGTTTGATTTCAAATCCATTAAGAAGGCAAGAAATTCCACTAGTTAACTTTTGATGAGGCGCAGCTATTAATTGAAGAGCATTCCAGGTGACTACCTCATAAAGCTGGTTAAGATAATGCCAATAGTGTGCAAAGCTGTCAAGGTAAATGGTGGCTGTTGAAGAATCTAAAATGTGAAACGTATTTTAATACTTTTTGTTTACCACATAACATATGAAACATGTATGGGATTATTTCATAGTTTTGATGTCTTGATTTGATTTATTGTTCTATAATGTAGAATCTGAATAAGTATGTCCAAACTCTTGAATATTAATATTATTAGTAGTAGTATAAATTTTATCATTGTCATAATGAATTTTAAAATGGCTTAAGAATAACTAACTAAATCACGCAACATGAATGAACTACATGTCTTGGGTTATGTGTAACCTGCATTTTACACAGTTAGCACCTATTGTGACCTAATTTTTCTCAACTTGCATAATAATGAGAACAATTGATAAACACCGGTGATCTGCAATGGCAACTTGTGTCTTAATTAAAAAACAAACAAACCAAACTGTAAATGTTGGCACACGCAGGAATGGGAGACAGATGCAGGTGCAAAGTTTTATTCACAAGAGTAAAACACACAACAAATACAATAACCAAGGCACTGGGAATACAGAATAAACTGGGCTGAGCAAAGTGGTAGGAAAATGACAAACGCAAGACAAAATGGTGCACAAAACTTCGGCTTTTAACAAAGAACTAATTACCAAAATAAACTCTGAACAGGTTTGCATCATCAGGAGCATGTGATCAGCACATGGACTGTTAGGAAACGGAGTTCATCACCAGCTGTGAAATGTGCAACCCGGAAGTCTCGCCTGGCGCCACTTCTTGGTACTGGCGTATGAGTAAAACTTGTCCATCTATCTTGTTGTGTACTAATTTAGGCAAGTGTTGGTCTGTGAATTTTGAAGATCTCAAGAAAATGCTGTCAACGTTTCACCGTATTGCATCAGGCATTTACCAACAATATTCTTCAATATATTTCAAAATTGTGACCACATGTTATCAAATATAAATACCTCATTTGTGACAGACATAAAATACAATGAATTCATGTAGCTTACCAATTCCTCTAACACTCGCATAACATTTGGACAGACAAAATTCAAACATGCTTGTTATTTGACCTTTTCATAACAGCTTTATGACAGTTTGGTAGATGCCTGGATGTGCAAACATTCGCGCTTTCCGATTGGTCGATTAGTGCTTTTAAGTTGTCAGTGAGGACAAAGTTCACTGACTCAAATAACTCATTAATGGACAGACATTGAGTGGAATTTATTTATTGGTAAATACTTCCAACACAAATGCATAGATTAGCGCCTTGCTGCAGTCATTTAAAATTTATTGAAATAATGTTGCTAAAATAACAGAAGCGGGGGTTCTAATTGATAATTTCATGTAGTAGCTGTTTAACATTTTCCAACACAGCAGACATGACACAGTTGCATGATTACTAACAATCAATTCATTGATTTATTACAGATGAAAGGAGACATCTTAAGCATATTATTGCACAAAGTAAAAACTTAAAACAGGTATTTGTTGTCCAAAAATATTTCATTTTAGTAAACATTTTCACACTTACTGAAAATTTTGGGGTTTTTTTGTGTTTCAATTTGTCTTACTAATTTCTTTTTTCTTACTAAAATGGTGCTGTCTGACCTTTAAAGGAATGGGGAAGGAAACACCATCATTTTAGCTGAAATTGTTTTTATCTCTTTACCAAATGTTGATTCAGTATAATCATATGACAATGGATGTAGATCACATGAAAATCCAGGCTTTTCAAGTATATATTTTTATATACTGAAAAAGAAAATTATGAGCCATATCAGAAGAACTATGTCCTCAGCATTTTTTTCACATAAAAATTCCAAACACATTTTTACATCAACTTGATGTCTAATTTTTATATTTAAAATTCTCTTTTAATTTTTTAAAATAAAAATCACTATGAGAAATTCATAACTACTAGAAAGCATGGAGCTCTGCTTTGTTGAAGTGTAACATGCAAATGTCTGTATTGGTCCATCAGATTGTTATAAACGTTAAGTACCACGAGATTCAGAATAAAATGAAGTTTACTTAAGCTCAATGTGAGCATGACTGCAAATTAAAGTCTACCTTGATTAAAACAGAAGTGAGGGTTTTTGTTTTTGTTTTTAGTTTTTTTTTAAACTCATTTTAATACCTAATATTTAAATACAATCTTGACCAAAAAATGAGTATTCTAGACCTACTCCCAAATGCAATGGTATATTTTTAAAATAAGATCAGCCCCTGGGAGTTAAGATACTTGCAGTGTTCCACACACAGACTGGGTTGCCCAGGTATATTAACAGCTGCCAAAGCACATTTTTCAGCCCATTTTAGCAAATAAGTATTGCTGAAATGAGTAAGTATAAATAATAATGAGCATCATGTACTGTGTCACTACATGGTACTGTGTTGTGCTGGAATGAATGGCCAAATAGCCAACTACATAAACGGAGAGCTTTTAAAGAAAAAGAAAGCCCATGGTTAAAATACAGTTATGAAGATAGTTTATATCATAATCTAACAATTGATGTGAATAATTGAAAATAAGGAGCTCACACAATCAAGATATCCATCTCCGAAAGTCAGTTTCTATGCAGAATTCACAAACGACAAGACAAGACAAGCGAGACAATGCTGTCAGTAGTCCGCAAAAGAGACATTCAAAGGGTAAGAAAACACTTTATGCCATAAACGTATCACGCTTAATAAAAAGTTATGGAAGTCATAAAGTTTATGGCTTCCATAACTTTTTATAAAGCATGATACGTTTTGAATTCCTTTGGGCATAAATGTAATAATTGCTGATGCAGCTAAGTAGCTTGATGTTTGTTGTATGATGGGTGCCTTGCTTTGATTTAGTGTTGTCAAAAAAGCCTCGGTAATGACTAACTAAAACAACTCTATAAATATTGTTCTCGTGTGTAACCAACTGATATGATAATGCTTGTTTATCATGATCGTAATCACTATTCCTGTCATTGTCTGAAATACTCGAGGAAATCAGTGAAGAAATGCTGCTGGCGCTATGGTCCATTTTGTCGAATATGGCCATGTACTGTAAGTGACGTCACGCTTTACGGAAACCATTCGGAAAGCAGCTTGGGTGTTTCCGGCAGTATTTCTGCCCTTTTCTGTACAAGTGTGACATAACTCCTAGTTTCAGCCTTGTTTTACAGGTAAAGAGTTCGGGTTTGTCTGTAAGTCATGGTTGCATCTCATTAATACACATTTTCAGATGTATCGTGAAAAAATCGACATTGTCACCTTAGTAGACCTTTCACTTTGCCCCGTCAGTACTGAAGAGCGACACTCAGCATCCAAATGACGTCACACATCACCCTTCCAACAGGCAACATGGCAGTCTACTGGTGGCATTAGAGCAGCGATGCAAAAACGCTCACAGCTTTCTCATAAATGGTCAAACATGCCTGAAACTTTTCTTACAGGCTCTCAATATTACAAGCTACCAACCTATGCATGTATTTGTGTTACATTTTCCATTCGTTTAATCACTATGCACACTGTGTCATTGTCAGCATTACCATGACAACATGGAGCACTTAAGTCCAGTCAGTGCATTCAGTTTTGTAATAGCACTTTCTTTACAGTCTAGAAGTTCCTTTTCTTCTTTGGTCCAGAGCATGTGTTGTCCATTTCTTACAAAAATGACCTAGAATACCAATCCATCTGACCACAATACATATTTCCACTGTGGGATGGAGCATTTTTGCACAGTAAAATTTTAACTGGCATTTGTGGATGCAAGTCCATACTGTAGTGCCTGACAAAAGTTTGTCAAAGGAATCCCGAGTCCATGTGGTTATATCAGCTATAGATGAATGACGGATTTGATGCAGTACTGTTTGAGGGGATAGAGATAATGGGTGTTCATCTTAGGCTTGCACACTTGCCCTTTTACACACTGAAATTCCTCCAGATTCCTTGAATCATTGAATGATATGTACCATATCGAGGGTGAAATATCCAAATCCCTTATCTTTTCTCTTTTTGTTTATAAACATTTCAATAATTTTCTCATGCATTTGTTGACGACACCTGGAGAGTCTCTGCCTATCTTTGTTCTTCAAGACTAGGCCTTGCCTGGATACTGATTTTGTGCTAAGTCATGATTATGATCACCTGTTGACATTTACCTGTTTCAAATCACATCATTATTTGTTTTACCTCATTACTAGTCCTAAATTTTTCCCATCCCATTTTTTTGGAATATGTTGCAGGCCTGAAACACTGGAATAGATGTTCAGTGGGGCAAAAAAGTATTTAGTCAGCCACCAATTGTGCAAGTTCTCCCACTTAAAAAGATGAGAGAGGCCTGTAATTTTCATCATAGGTACACTTCAACTATGAGAGACAGAATGGGGGGAAAGAGTCCAGGAAATCACATTGTAGGATTTTTAATGAATTAATTGGTAAATTCCTCGGTAAAATAAGTATTTGGTCACCTAAAAGCAAGCAAGATTTCTGGCTCTCACAGACCTGTAACAACTTCTTTAAGAGGCTCCTCTGTCCTCCACTTGTTACCTGTATTAATGGCACCTGTTTGAACTCGTTACCAGTATAAAAGACACCTGTCCACAACCTCAAACAGTCACACTCCAAACTCCATGATGGCCAAGACCAAAGAGCCGTCAAAGGACACCAGAAACAAAATTGTAGACCTGCACCAGGCTGGGAAGACTGAATCTGCAATAGCTTGGTGTGAAGAAATCAAATGTGGGAGCAATTATCTGGGACTCCACGCAAGATCTCACCCCGTGGGGTCAAAATGATCACAAGAATGGTGAGCAAAAATCCCAGAACCACATGGGGGGACCTAGTGAATGACCTGCAGAGAGCTGGGACCAAAGTAACAAAGGCTATCATCAGTAACACACTACGCCGCCAGGGACTCAAATCCTGCAGTGCCAGACGTGTCCCCCTGCTTAAGCCAGTACATGTCCAGGCTCGTCTGAAGTTTGCTAGAGAGCATTTGGATGATCCAGAAGAGGATTGGGAGAATGTCATATGGTCAGATGAAACCAAAATAGAACTTTCTGGTAAAAACTCAACTTGTCATGTTTGGAGGAGAAAGAATGCTGAGTTGCATCCAAAGAACACCATACCTACTGTGAAGCATGGCGGTGGAAACATCATGCTTTGGGGCTGTTTTTCTGCAAAGGGACCAGGACGACTGATCCGTGTAAAGGAAAGAATGAATGGGGCCATGTATCGTGAGATTTTGAGTGAAAACCTCCTTCCATCAGCAAGGGTATTGAAGATGAAACGTGGCGGGGTCTTTCAGCATGACAATGATCCCAAACACACCGCCCAGGCAACGAAGGAGTGGCTTCGTAAGAAGCATTTCAAGGCCCTGGAGTGGCCTAGCCAGTCTCCAGATCTCAACCCCATAGAAAATCTTTGGAGGGAGTTGAAAGTCTGTGTTGCCCAGCGACAGCCCCAAAACATCACTGCTCTAGAGGAGATCTGCATGGAGGAATGGGCCAAAATACCAGCAACAGTGTGTGAAAACCTTGTGAAGACTTACAGAAAACATTTGACCTCCTCTGTCATTGCCAAGAAAGGGTATATAACAAAGTATTGAGATGAATTTGTTATTGACCAAATACTTATTTTCCACCATAATTTGCAAATAAATTCTTTAAAAGTCAGACAATGTGATTTTCTGGATTTTTTTTTTCTCATTTTGTCTCTCATAGTTGAGGTATACCTATGATGAAAATTACAGGCCTCTCTCATCTTTTTAAGTGGGAGAACTTGCACAATTGGTGACTGACAATACTTTTTTGCCCCACTGTATATTCACAAATGAATTGAAGTTGACCAGACAAAACATGAAATACAGGGTCTTGCAAAAGTATTCATTCCCCTTGGGGTTTATCCTGTTTTGTCGCATTACAAGCTGGAATTAAAATGGATTTTTGGGGGGTTAGCACCATTTTGATTTACATGACATACCATTTAAAGGTGAATTTATATATTTTATATAAAATAAAAAAAATATATAAATTCATCTTTAAATGTGAATTTTATATATATATATAAATATATATAAATATAAAATAGGGCAGCACGGTGGTGCAGTGGTTCGCGCTGTCGCCTCACAGGAAGAAGGTCCGGGTTCGAGCCCCGTGGCTGACGAGGGCCTTTCTGTGCGGAGTTTGCATGTTCTCCCTGTGTCCGCGTGGGTTTCCTCTGGGTGCTCTGGTTTCCCCCACAGTCCAAAGACATGCAGGTTAGGTTAACTGGTGACTCTAAATTGACCGTGAGTGTGAATGGTTGTCTGTGTCTGTGTCAGCCCTGTGATGACCTGGCGACTTGTCCAGGGTGTACCCCGCCTTTCGCCTGTAGTCAGCTGGGATAGGCTCCAGCTTGCCTGCGACCCTGTAGAACAGGATAAAGCGGCTATAGATAATGATCTATATTATTGTGACAAACAATAATTAAGATGAAAAAACAGAAATCTAAAGTGTGTAGGTATTCAATCTCCTCCCCCCTGCAAATACTTTGAAGAGCGACCTTTTGCTGCAATTACAGCTACAAGTCTCTTGGGATATGTCTTCATTAGCTTAGCACATCTAGCCACTGGGATTTTTGCTCATTCCTCAAGGCAAAACTGTTCCAACTCCTTCAGGTTAGATGGACTGTGTTGGTGTACAGTAACCTTCAATTTCTGCCACATATTCTCAATTGGATCAAGGTCTGGGCTTTGACTAGGACATTCCAAGACATTTTAAATGTTTCCCTTTAAACCACTCCAGTGTTAGTCTGGTTAACACCAGACCATATCACAAGTGAAATATGGTCTGGAATCCGCCTATTGAATTTCTCGTAGGGGAGGTGTGGTTTACGATTGTCAACGGCCGTTTATTGGACATTGCGAATGTCTATCATTTGGCGTATACGTAGCCCATGGCCAATCATGGCAGTTGTACCCAGTGACGTAGTTAGAGCGACGAAGAAGACGAAGAGGCAACTCTTGATAGCATTTTCCTGCTCTGGACCAAGCTGTGCCGCAGAAATCCCGAGATCGCCTGCCTCCTTTACCTGGTCTTCCACCAAGGCAGTCAGTGGCGAGACTACCACAACGACCGGGGTTTGGCTAAACCCCATCTGCTTAGCCACTAAGGGGGCTAGTTGGTAAATGAGACTTTTACCAAACCCTGTCGGGAGCAAGGCAAAGGCATCTGTCTTCGTGTCAATGAAAGACTGTAACGCCAAACGCTGTTCTTTTTTTTAAAACAAACTTTCGCTCTAAACTATTCAGAACAGTGTCTAAAGCTTGATCGAAAGTTTGGTTCGTATCACTCGCCACCATGTTAAATGTGATCCATAAACAGTCCCAAATAAACTACAAGCTTCCGTTTGTCGAGTAGTACGCATCACTGTCTTTCCACCCCTCCCCACTCTCTGATTGGCTCCCTAACTCAGGCGAGCCTTTAGACCATAGTTTCCATGCTGTCTTTTCAGATCGGAACGATTGTGCAAAGCAGCATGGGATTTCCCAGGCTACTCCAGTGTAGCTTTAGCAGTATGTTTAGGGTCCTTGTTCTGCTGGAATGTGAGCCTTCGTTCCAGTCTCAAAGTTCTGGCCGACTCGAACAGGTTTTCCTCCAGAATTGCCCTGTATTTAGTGCCATCTATCTTTCCTTCAACCCTGACCAGCTTTCCTGTCCCTGCAGATGAAAAATATTCCCACAGCATGATTCTGCCACCAGCATGCTTCACTGTCGGAATGGTGTTCTCAGGGTGATGGGAAGTGTTGGGTTTGTACCAAACAAGGTGTTTCCCACAATGGCCAAAAAGTTCAATTTTAGTCTCCTCTGACCAGAGAATCATCTTCCAGGTGATTGGAGAGTCTGCTACATGCTGTTGTACAAATTCCAAACGTGGGGGGGGGGTTGTTGTTTTTTCCTCCCCCTTAAGCAATAGCTTTTTTTTTCTGGCCACTCTTCCATAAAGCCCCGCTCTGTGGAGTGTATGGCTTAAAGTGGTCCTATGGACAGATACTCCCATCTCCACTGTGGATCTTTGCAGTTCCTTCAGTGTTCTCTTTGGTGTCTTTAATGCATCTCTGATTAATGCCCTCCTTGCCTGGTCTGAGAGTTTTGGTTGGCAGCCTTCTCTTGTCAGGTTTGTAGTGGTGCCATATTCTTTCCATTTTGCTATAGTGGATTTAATGGTGCTCCATGGAATATCCAAAGTTTGTGATTTTTAAATAACCCAACCCTGATTTATACTTCTCCACAGCTTTGTCTCTGACCTGTTTGGAGTGCTCCTTGGTTTTCATGTTGCTTGATTAGTGTTGCGTCTATCCAAACATCATGTGACATCGTGTGACCAATTTGATTGCATACAGGTGGATCTTAATCAACTAATTATGTGACTTATGAAGTTAATTGGTTGGACCAGCGCTTATTTCAGGGTTTCATATGAAAGGGGGTGAATACCTATGCACAGTCCAGATTTCTGTTTTTTCATCTTAACCCTCTGGGGTCTGAGGGTATTTTCTGGCACGTAATGATTTTTGGTATGCTTTGATTTTGTCAATTTCAACAAATCTAAACAGTATTTTCAAAGGCATATGAAATTTATTTATTTATTTATTTATTTATTTATTGTATTCAACACAAGTTCAGCTCAAATAATATCTATAGTATCTATAATATCTGTAGTATGTTTTATGATTGTACTTTTTAAAAATTAACAGATAAAGATGTTGTAAAAAGTGGTTTTAGAACTATGTTGGAATGTGTGAAAAAAACATTACCTTACCCATTGGGACATACTGTTTTGATCACTTGAGGTGATTCTGTTCAGTCTTAGGAATGTATCAAGCACAAAAACTTAAATCTGCTTCATTGATTTGGACGGTTAACTGGCCATCAAAAAATTGTTCTATTGTTTTGGGATAAAGGGTTGGCAGTGGGAGGGGTATTCAATGAGAAGAGTAAAAAATTCCATTCAATGAGAAGGGTGAATACCCCTCCCACTGCCAACTTTTAATCCCATCAGGTCAAGTGATCAAAACAGTTCGCCACAATGAGTAAGGTAATGTTTTTTTCACACATTCCAACACAATTCTAAAACTGCTTTTTACAACAGCTTCATTTATCTGTTGTTTTACTTTATTTTGGTATTTGACTCTCTCCAGTGTGTCTTGAAATTAACTCTTGTACTATTTTACTCGGTTCAGAACCACAACCAACTCTGTTACCAATTGCTCTGTAATTTTGCTCCTACTCCAAATTTTACTGTCTAAACTGAAAATAGAGCAAATTTAACCAATTTGGAGGAAAATGCTTTTCACTCTGGAAAAATTGCTCAGTCATTTTTCCTGTGTATGCACTACAGTGCACACATCAACTGATATGCTCATAAGAAATAGAAATATTTACACTTGCACGAGTTGATCTTTGGCTGGATCGAGTCGAAGTAAAAAAAAGAAAAAAGGCACCGCTCATCAGTGTTACAGTTCTCAGGATTGAATTGAATTACTGTCCTGAGTCGCTATCCTGAATCATGAATTGAATCGCTGTGCTGAATCATCCGAAGCGCATAAAAGCCGCGTGCCATCTCGCAATATATTTTATTGCCAAATAGCCTAAAGTCTGGCTGACAGATTTTATCCTGTTTACGGTGGGCACTCTCGCTACGAAAAAGAGAGCAATTGAAACCGAAAGAGTGAAAGTGATTATCATGCTGTTACCATGTGAATAGTCTTTTTATGAATGTGTAAATCGGCGCTCAGTGCTCTGACTCTGGTGTGACTGAGTAAAGCCTCGGTCACAACTGGCCGTACGTGCTCCTATGGCCGGTCTACGTGCAAAAAAACGCAAGAAACGCACGAAGGGCGCACGTGTGACGTGCTGATTTTCGAGCCGTAGACTGGCCGCAGAGATTCTTTGTCATGTCAAACAAGCTCTACGGGCGCTTACGGTTTTTTTTGCAGGTTGCAAGACAAACTTACGGCCAACGTGCGTCTTTCTCCACAAACAAAAAAAAACGCAGCGATTTGGGAAACGCCAAAAACCGCACAGCCAAAAAATCGTACGTCCGGTTGTGACCTAGGCTTTAGGTGACAAGTTTTGTTTCATCTAATTTATGGAATTTTAAAAATATATTATTTGGCAGTGGGCACATAGTGTAAAGCAGGGGTCTCCAACTTTTCTGGGACTGAGGGTTACCTGAAGGATGAGAAACTATATGGAGGGCTAGTCATTCAAAATAATTTACTTAAAAGGCTTAACATCCCTTTAAAATAAGACTATGTAGAATTATGTGCTTTTAATTAACAACAATCAAGGAATAGAAACTGGCATTTTAACATGAACATTAATTATGAATAATCATAATCTCAACATATCAATACTGTTTAGGAATTACCAACTTTTTTGCAAATTCCAAAGTTTAATTATGATAACTCTTATTAGCTAATGCTAATAAGCTAAGTATGATGATAATGAACATATTTTGTTGTAATCTCGTGTTGGGAAAGTACATTTGCCCTCTTTTAGAATTAAACACACAAAAAAAACCATTCTGATATTCTCACTGCAATTAACAGCAGTAAAAACCAGTAAAAACAGTAAAAATATAAAAACAGGTCTGGAAATGCCAAAAGCACAATAAAAGATTATAATTTTCCCTTTTCAACACACAACAGTTCTGTGAAAGTTAAAACTATTCAAAATCAATTCCTTAGAAAACCGCACTGCAACAGTAATAGAATGCTTGCACTTCTAACACAGCATACAAGTTGAAACTCTTAACTGCATCCTTAAATGATTTCACCTTATTGCAGATTCATAACATTCAAGAAATCATTCTCTTGATATTCTTTTCTCTTCTAAGTTTTAAAATGCATTTCATGCATTGATTTTTGCATGTGACTGGCTCGTAGTGGGAAGCCTGACACTGCACTGAGTCCACCAGTGCACTGTAATCAGGGGTATAGCTTGACACAGCAACTCTGATTGAATCTTCAAGGTATAGAGATCTTGCAGTCACGTGACCGGAAAGTACACAACCGCCATCTTGTCGGTCAAAAACACCGCTGAATACTGCTGTACTCGTGTACAGAATGGATCAGTTTCAACCGACGGACTACATGGCTCATTTTTCTAATGAACAGATAACTAGATATATGTCTAAAATAAACGATCTACAGATTTGTGACCCTTATGGCTTACCGGACGGAGTTTTCACGACCGGATTTTGAACTGTCAGCGGAATACCCGGACGTGTATAATTACCTCATTAACTTTCCCTCGCTGTTCAGTGGTGAAGCACTGCGTGCTTATAAATCTCTGCACAGTTATCTTTACAGAAATTCAGGATTTGTCAGCGACTCAGATGTGGCGTCTTGTAAACAAGAATCCTCATTGGATGGGTAAGTCACTTAAGTATTGAGTATAGCACTGACCAGCCGATTATAGAATAGAATAAGGTAATTCCAAATCGTCCGTCTTGTTTACATGGATCTGGCGTTGGAGAGGTAGAGGCTTGGCAGTGGAGATTTGAGTGGCTGTTTTCTGAGCTTAGTCAACAGGCCGGCTCTGCCTGCAGCCTCGCTTTTGCTTCCGCTCCTGGCACCGCCTCCTTCGCTTTGCTTCCGATAACGATCCACGGAGACCCCGCTGGTCTCGCTACCTCGTCCGGAATGTTTTTTTTTTTTTTCTCGTCCGGAATGTTGTGCATGCGATGGAAATCACTACAAACCGTCATTTTCTGCTGGAAACCAATGTCCAGTAAGTCCATACGGTTGTAGTGGATATTGAAGTCCGGTTCAGACGAACAACACGCAAAAATACACACAAAAAACATAAAAAACGTGCACAGGTAGGGAGAGCTTGTAGCCGCAGCCGTTGTAGTAGAATTGTATATAGTAGGGTTTTCCAGAAGAAAAGGTAGAAGTAAAAGCAGAAGTAGAACCAGAAGTAGAAGTAGAAGGCGGAATATGGCGTTTGACCGACAAGATGGCGTCTGTCACAATCTGGATCGGCTGTGACGTCACATGCAAGTACTCCATAGATCAGTTAAGCAAGTTCTGTGTTTGCTTTTAATGAAATTCATGTTAGAAAAAGCTGACTCTCAGAGATGCGTCGAACCAAACAGACATGCAACTTTCAAGGCTACTGTGTGCACACCTTTGTATTTTTCTGAGTCCACAAGATGCCAGAAGTTTGAGGATCCCTGGTGGGCTTTGAGAGTAATGTCGTTTTGCAACATAATGATTTCCATTTCAATCTCCTCAGCATTCAAGTTGAATACTTCAGAATTGTTCAGAAATGCATGTGATGTTACACTGCATGAAAGGATTAGCAGTGAATGCAACACAAGGCTGCAGTTGATCAAAGTCATGAAATCTTGCGTGGGCGGCATGGTGGTGTAGTGGTTAGCGCTGTCACCTCACAGCAAGAAGGTCTGGGTTCGAACCCCATGGCCAGCGAGGGCTTTTCTTTGCGGAGTTTGCATGTTGTCCGCGTGGGTTTCCTCCGGGTGCTCCGGTTTCCCCCACAGTCCAAAGACATGCAGGTTAGGTTAACTGGTGACTCTAAATTGACCGTAGGTGTGAATGGTTGTCTGTGTCTATGTGTCAGCCCTGTGATGACCTGGCGACTTGTCCAGGGTGTACCCCGCCTTTCGCCCGTAGTCAGCTGGGATAGGCTCCAGCTTGCCTGCGACCCTGTAGAACAGGATAAAGTGGCTAGAGATAATGAGATGAGAGATGAAATCTTGCTTCATACTCTTGCCCAAGTCTAGATATTAGCTGGGTGTACTTTTCTACAGCCCCGTCTAAGGCTACAGATGCAGGGGCATTTCCATTCAAAACTGACTGCACAGATGGAAAGTGCAGGAATTTCTTACTTTGCAAATGCACAGAGAAAATGTTCAGCTTTGCTCTGAATGCGTTCACAGCACTGATCATGTCCGATACAGTCTTACCTTTGCCTTGCAGTTCAAGTGATTCAGTTTCCCTGTGATGTCTGTTAGAAAGGCAAGGTCAAGCACCCACTCAGTGTCCCAGAGCAAAGTAGTGTCCTGCCCTCTGGATTCCATGAACTCTTTGATTTCATCCAGAAGTGACAAAAAGTGCTGCAAAACTCGATCCCTGCTGAGCCATCGTATCTCTGTGTGCAGCAAGAGGTCACCATACTCAGCTGACAGCTCCTCCAAAAGAAGTTTGAATGACCGGTGTTGTGTGGCATTCGCATGGATACTGTTGACAATCTTCACTACCGGAGTCATGACGTGATCAAAACCCATCACTTTGGCACAAATTGCCTGCTGATGGATGATACAGTGGTAACTGAGGAAACAGGGAAAACCTGGATCGCTTCTGCAGCGCACAATAAGACCAGAATGATGGCCAGTCATCGCAGGGGCTCCGTCGGTAGTTATCGATACCAACTTTTGAAGTGGGATGTTTTTCTCTGTAAAATAGTGCTTTAGGGCGGCACGGTGGTGTAGTGGTTAGCGCTGTCGCCTCACAGCAAGAAGGTCCGGGTTCGAGCCCCGTGGCCGGCGAGGGCCTTTCTGTGTGGAGTTTGCATGTTCTCCCCGTGCCCGCGTGGGTTTCCTCCGGGTGCTCCGGTTTCCCCCACAGTCCAAAGACATGCAGGTTAGGTTAACTGGTGACTAAATTGACCGTAGGTGTGAATGGTTGTCTGTGTCTATGTGTCAGCCCTGTGATGACCTGGCGACTTGTCCAGGGTGTACCCCGCCTTTCGCCCGTAGTCAGCTGGGATAGGCTCCAGCTTGCCTGCGACCCTGTAGAACAGGATAAAGCAGCTAGAGATAATGAGATGAGATGAGATGAAGTAGTGCTTTATGGCCTCGTAGAGGTCAACAGCCCTTGTTGTGGTTTTCAGGGGCAGCAAAGTAAGCATCTCCTCCTTCACAGTGAAATCACTGAACACCATTCTGATGAAGACCATCAGCTGCGCCGTGCTGGTTTTATCCACCAACTCGTCACACTGAATGCTAAAGTACCTGCATGTACTCATGCCACCGTTCAGCTGTTCCACCAAATTAGTGGACATTGCTGATACTCTCCTGGTGATGGTGTTGGCACTTAGCTGAACATCTGCGATGGCAGCGAGGATCTCCTTCCCATTCTTGTGCTCTTTAAACAAAGTGTCTGCAACCACTGACATCACCCCTTTGACCACCTCTCCGTCCGAAAATGCCTTTTTGTACTTAGCCAGGTAGTGTGCTGCTCTGAAGGAAGCTTCTGTAGCTGGTTTTGATTGCTTTGCCAGCTTGGTGAAAAAAGACTGTTGCCTACCCAAAGCTGCCTTGAGGTCACGAGTCTTTTGAGCATGTAATGCGCTGCCTGGAGGGTAGCTAGCATCAAACGTTCTGTGGCATGTAGAAAAACATCTCTCCACATTGTGTCTCTTAGCCAAGGCTACGGCAGCTCCACAGATCAGACACACACAACGTTCACCAACTTGAGTAAAGAAGAACTCTTTCTCCCATTCATCCTGAAAGTGATGTCTTCTTTTTCTTGCTCTCCGACATCACATTTAAACACTTTTACAAAACTGCCTTTACTTATCGCACTGTGTTGATCGCTATCGATTGGCGCACTAATGACTGAGGACTGAACGCAAAGGGGAGTTGGCACGCTGGCATAGTGGGGTAAACTTTGACCCGGCAAAGAAAATGATCTACATTAGGCGTCTATTTTAATTTAAAAAATATTAGGGGGATTTTTAGAAAATACTTCTGGATTAAACTTCAAGGCATCTTAAAACATGAAAACAATAAAAATAATATTTTTTTAAAGATTACCAAATATGATTTGAACAGTGCAGTAGTCACTGGCTATTTTTAGAACTTCCATCACGGGCGCTTCCCAGGCTCCCGGCAGGCTACCTGGTGCCCGCGGGCACCGTGTTGGCGAGGCCAGGTGTAAAGTTTCTGTTAATATGTTTATCATGCTTGTGTGATAACTCGTGAAGATATTTATCTAAATACATGACCTACTCATTCTAAACCTGCCGAGCTTTGCCAGCAAAGCTCTCGACCCCAGAGGGTTAATTTTTGTTTTTGTCACCAAAAAAAAAACACCGACGTTTGCACCTTTAAAGTGGTAGGCATGTTCTGTAAATCAATTGGTGCTTAACACCCCCCCCCCCCCAAAAAAAAAAATCCATTTATATTACAGCTTGTAATGTAACAAAACGGGACAAAAACCAAGGGAAATGAATACTTTTGCAAGACACTGTATCTTGGGTTCATACTGTCTGCAATGAAATACAATACAAGTAAAAAGGAACTTAGAACTTTCTGCCTTTTTTTAATTTGTATTTTCCATACTTTCCCAGCATTGCTTGATTTTTGGGATTTTAGAAAATTCTCAAGGGTTCACAAACTTTTTAAAGCACCATGGTAGATGAATGGATGGCATAGTCTACAATGAACAGGATATACTCATGGCCCCAGGCTGACTTCAGAAGGGGACCCACCAGATCCATAATCACTCTCTCAAATGGGACCCCCATGATGAGCAGGGGAATGAGCAGGACTGGAGCTGGCTTCTTCGGGGCAATGCCGAGGGATGGGAGTGGGCTAGATGCATCAACACATTGATCTTGGAGCAGCAGGCCCCTAGTAAGCCGCAAGGTTGGCCACGCCACTTAGTGTGCCTCAGTGCCTGCCCTGGTTGTTGTTTTTTGCCCTCTAGCATGTGTACCTGGCCCCAGCAGTGCTTTTAACCACTGATGTTGCTGTTCTCTCCCAAAGTTTCCCTCCTGAACCCCCTGCTAATACATGAGAGTGGGTTAGCAGTTATATTAAGCTCAACTTCGGCTGCTGCATCAGCACTGTCTTCTTGGTCATCAACCAGACAGCTGTTGTGGGGTGGAGCGGCACAGCATCTTGACCTCTGGGGCAGCCTGTGGCAACTCTCTGTCTCTGTCTTTCTCTCCCTCTCTCTCTCTCTCTCTCTCTCTCTCTCTCTCTCTCTGTCTCTGACAGGGGGCAGTTTCTTAGGGAAGCCAGGCCAGTCTCTGCCTCAGAGGAGATGGATAGGTAGGTCAGTTACCACACCGGTCAGGAGAACCCACTCACCTTGCTCATCACCAACCTGGAATTTGGCAGTAGCCATCATTTGTGTGTCTTCATGCACACAGGTGACCTTGATTTGTGCAGCTGGCTTCCACCATCTTGGGGAAGATAGAGGGCTGGGCTAGGGTGATGGTGCTTCTTGAATGAAGAAGGGCCCAGATGGGTTGACCCTTGATCCACACTAGGATGCTTGGAAGCTGGGAACTTGGAGGAGCATGGATGATGCAACCTACCAGCCAGCATTTTCAGGCCATGGTTGACTATGGCAGATTGGATGCAGTGGGCATTAGTTCATCCTGCGAACAGCTGGGGCTTCTGGCAGGCCATTTTTGTGACCCCATGCTACTCCAGGCTGGGTAGTGAGGAGGTCTTCGAGGCCCAGGGAGGTCCTTCAGCAGCTCTGATTTGGTGAGCTCCATGGTGGCAATGGTGCACTCCAAGGCCTCAATCAGCTGGGTGAATGAGCAAGTTTTGGGCTAACCCTGACAGACATGCATTGAGTTAGGAGGGAGCAGAGGAAATGGTCCATGATGATCTGTTCTGTGACCTGTGTCACCAAATACTGCTCAGGCTGTAGCTATCACTTAGTGGTTCTCAGTAAGTTGTCCATCTGGCTCTGGGGAGTGAAGTTGGCCTTGTAGGGCAAGTGGCCTGACAGAATGAGAAGCCACCCTGGGCCAGGCCCTCTTCCTTCAACAGCATGTAGTCTTCTGTGGAGCCCATAGTAGGTGAGCTGGGCCTTGCTGATTATTAGGGGGACCCAGCATTGGGGCTCATTTCTTTTCAGGCCAGCCCTCACGAAGTGCAGTCTGTTAAAAAGTGTAGAGGTAGGCCTCTGTGTTTTTCTACAGGGCCCAACATGTGGAGCAACCACAGGGTCTCTTGTCTGGGGTCAGGCAGGTGGGTGCAGAGAGGTGCAGCTCTGGCTTGCTGTTGTAGTAGCTCTTGGGTAGCCACCTGCAGTCCTCAGGCCAGCTCGTGAGTGACTTCCTGCTGCTGGAGGCTGGTCTCGGAGGTACTGAAGCAGGGGTTCTGTGTGGAGGGAGGGTGGGGGTGTCATGCTTATGCCCACATTCTCCACCCTTTTTTAAAAATTTTATATGGGTTACACCTGTGTCTAATTACTGGCTACCTATTAATGTGTCTGTGTGTCCTTCAGATGGACAGTAATGAGAGAGTGAGAGAGCGGTGTTCCCAAATGCATGCGTGTGAACAAAACCTAGTGACTGAAATGTGAAAGTAAAGATAAATAATAAAATGCACCTTGACCTGTCACACCTGTCTCCCAGTTCCTCATTTCCCCAGCATACAAGCTATTACAGTACAATCGTCATGTCCCATCAGTTTTACTTGCCAAAGACACTTGTAATCAAGTTTGTCAAGTTTATTTGTATAGCGCTTTTAACAATAAACATTGTCGCAAAGCAGCTTTACAGAATCTGAATGACCTAAGACATGAGCTAATTTTATCCCTAATCCATCCCCAATGGGCAAGCCTGTGGTGATGGTGGCAAGGAAAAACTCCCTCAGACGACATGAGGAAGAAACCTCGAGAGGAACCAGACTCAAAAGGGAACCCATCCTCATCTGGGCAACAACTGACAACATGACTATAACAGATTTAACATGAAGGCAGTTTTGTTGATGTTATAACTCTTCATTGATAGAAACTTGAGTGCAAAACTGTTCATGACAACTGCAGTCCTAAAGTTAGCAAGTCAACTGTAGTCCTCAGCCTTAAAAGCATTACTGAACGTGTCTAGAGCATCTTCCAAGTGTGACTTTCAACTGTCCATATTGGGCCGTCCTCCACAGGAGCGATGTGATGAGACTCCAACCAGACATAGGGCATCAGGATGGATCAGACGGGTCCAAGGAGCAGAAGAGGTCAGCATCTCGATCTCAGGATTGACATATAACTCAGAGGGACAGTTGGGGGAGGGGGAGAGAAAACACCGGTTGTTAGGTATGCCCAATGTCAACTGAGTAAGTAGGAACAGTATACATTTTGCACTGAGTACAAGCAGGGACTCTGGCAAAACTAACTATGACAGCATAACTAAAAAGGGAGAGCCAGAAGGTAACACAGGCATGAGGGAGCCCTGGGACATAAAGCAGCCAGCCACTACACCGTCAACAAACTCGAGTGAGCAAGCGAGTGGGGGACTGACCGCATCCATACATCCCAGTTTACCAAAACTGTGTCTGAGGACCCTCCAGATCTACTCCTTTACCTCATAAACACCATTAACAAAAGGCTTAACTAAACAGATGTTTTCAGCCTAGACTTCAACTCTGAGACTGAGTCCCAAACACTACTTGGAAGGCTGTTCCATAACTGTGGGGCTTTGTAAGAAAAGGCTCTGCCCCCTGATGTAGCCTTCACTATACAAGGTACCAGCAGATAGCCTGCACCTTTTGATCCAAGTAGGCATGGCGGGTCATAAAGGACAAGAAGTTCGCTCAGGTACTGTGGTGTGAGACCATTTAGTGCTTTAAAGGTCAGTAGTAGTATTTTATAATCAATACGAAATTTGATTGGGAGCCAGTGCAGTGTGGATAAGACAGGGGTGATATGGTCATATTTTCTAGTTCTAGTAAGGACTCTTGCTGCTGCATTTTGAACTAATTAGAGCTTGTTTATGCACTTATTGGAATATCCAGACAGTAAGGCATTACAGTCATCCAACCCGGAGGTAACAAAAGCATGAACTAGTTTTTCTGCGTCCTGTAGGGACATTAAATTTCTTATCTTGGCAGTATTTCTGAGATGAAAAAAGCTATCTGGGTAATGTTATCAATGTGAGTTTCGAATGAAAGACTGGGCCAGTAATCACCCCAAGGTCTTTTACTGCTACACATGAAGAAACAAAAGCCATCCAGAGTTAGTGTAATCAGAAAACTTATTTCTAGCTGCATGTGGTCCTAGTACAAGTACTTCCATCTTGTCAGAATTAAGCAGAAGGAAGTTAATAAGCATCCAGTGTCTCATGCCCTTTACACATTCCTCAGTTCTATTAAGCTGGTGTCTCTCATCAGGTTTTGCAGAAACGTACAACTGTCATCAGCACAACAGTGGAAACTAATGCAGTGTTTACGAATAATATCACCCAGAGGTAATCTATTATAAGAAAAAAGCAGTGGGCCTAAGACAGAACCTTGTGGAACACCAAACTTTACCTCAGTATGTCTAGAAAAATCACCATTTACATCAACATACTGATAGTGATCAGTTAAATAAGACCTGAGCCAGGAGAGAGCTGTTCCCTTAACTCCCACAACATTTTCTAGTCTATCCAGAAGAATGGAATGATCAGTGGTATCAAATGCTGCACTAAGATCAAGCAACACAAGCAGCAAGACACAGCCCTGATCAGACACCAACAGTAGGTCGTTTACTACTTTAACCAGAGCTGTCTCTGTGCTATGATGAGGTCTAAATCCTGACTGATACATTTCATGGATGTTATTCCTATGTAAATATGAGCTGAACTGCTGTGCCACAGCTTTTTCAAGGATCTTGGAGATAAAGGGGAGGTTTAATATTGGCTGATAATTGGACAGCTGACAGGGATCAAGGTCAGGTTTTTTAATCAGGGGTTTGATAACTGCTAGTTTAAAGGATTTGGGTACATAGCCAATCCTAAGAGAATAATTTATTTTTTTAGAAGCGGTTCAATTACTTCAGGTATTATCTGTTTGAATAGACGTGTAGGTAAGGGATGTAGTATACAAGTTGAGGCTTTTAAGGCGGAGATTAATGAAAGTAATTCAATTTCTCTAAGGGGAGTAAACCATTCTAATTGCTGATCTGATAGTTATATTGTTAACTACAGGGCCACTTGCATTGTCTGACCTTACATTGGGTCATTCCATGCCAAATCAACAAGAGGTTATGCTCGACCATCTCAGATTTCAATTAAATTTGGAGAGCTCAGAGATACTATTAAAAGAAGTTAATCCCCAAAACTTGAGCTTCCTATCACCAATAGTTTCAGAGATACAGACATTTGAATTTTTCGATTTTTTTGTTTTTTGCTCAAAACATACATATTTCAAAGTGCAATATAATCTTTATTATGCAAGATAGAAACCTAAAATTTTGCACAGAGAGACTCAATGTCTTGTACTACAAGTTTCAACTTAGAATTTCAATGGTCATTGTATATTAGATGGTGATTTTAACAAGGAAATTAAAAAGACAAATTTGCATTTTTTGCATTTTTAACTCATTCTGGAAGCTTGCCTGTGGCAGTAATGCTTAAACTAAGAATGTTATTCAAATCTACACAGAAATATCTACCAATTTCAGTTTTACCAAGTCTCCACTATTCCTAGTTTGTTTGTAATAGGGTTTTGAAATTCGCCGATTTCTAAAACATGCCATTTTCAGAAGCAAGAAATCCAATGTGGGATAGCAGTTAGGAACTTGTACATTTTTTTCAGTAATCCCCAAGACCCATATTTTATATTTCCAAATTTTTGTTCTGTGTCTCTCAAGTATTTTTAAACTACAGGGGTTTAAAAAATCCATTTTCACCAAATTCGAATTTTTGATATATTTTCATATAACTGATATTTGAGGGTTAATAAATGCTTCAATAAGGCTCAAGTAGGTTAGGAGACATGTTTCTTCCTCAATTTTAAATAAAATTTCAATTAATGCTCAGTATTATTTGTAAATTGATTTTAATCTAAGACTGTGTAACATTAGCAATCAATGACCAGCTAGTGTGTACCAGTCAACAGCCAGCCTTATCAATATCAACACAGCACAATAAGTGACCTTTGATACCAGAACAGATGGCTCATATCTTATAGTTTTAGAGTCTGTAAACTGCATACTTGTTCAGATAACATTATATTGCTTGGATTATATTAAATACATTGTAATACAGAGCACTGAGAAAATTTACCAATGTTATTAATTGAATGTGTTTCTTTGCAAGGATTGGATATTTTGAATAGTTGACTAGGGAATTTAATTGTAGTTGCTTTCAATTTGAGATCAGTATAAATGAGTTTGTTCTTAGACATCTAGAAATGGCTGAACTTCCTCCCTGTTCTATAGGAATTGGACTAAAGAAAGATTCTGACTGCCATAAACTAACATACAACAGAAATTGTTGTTACAGAAACTGGTACACAATAGCTGGTCATTGATTGCTAATGTTACACAGTCTTAGATTAAAATCAATTTACAAATAATTAATACTGAGCATTAATTGAAATTTTATTTAAAATTGAGGAAGAAACATGTCTCCTAACCTCCTTGAGCCTTATTGAAGCATTTATTAACCCTCAAATATCAGTTATATGAAAATATATCAAAAATTCGAATTTGGTGAAAATGGATTTTTTAAACCCCTGTAGTTTAAAAATACTTTAGAGACACAGAACAAAAATTTGGAAATATAAAATATGGGTCTTGGGGATTACTGAAAAATATTTACAAGTTCCTAACTGCTATCCCACATTGGATTTCTTGCTACTGAAAATGGCATATTTTAGAAATCGGCAAATTTCAAAACCCTATTACAGACAAACTAGGAATAGTGGAGACTTGGTAAAACTGAAATTGGTAGATATTTCTGTGTAGATTTGAATAACATTCTTAGTTTAAGCATTACTGCCACAGGCAAGCTTCCAGAATAAATTAAAAATGCAAAATATGCAAATTTGTCTTTTTAATTTCCTTGTTAAAATCACCATCTAATATAAAATGACCATTGAAATTCTAAGCTGAAGCTTGTAGTACAAGACATTGAGTCTGTGCAAAATTTTAGGTTTCTATCTTGCATAATAAAAATTATATTACACTTTGAAATATATTTTGAGCAAAATGCAAAAAAAAAATTCAAATGCCTGTATCTCTGAAACCGTTGGAGATAGGAAGCTCAAATTTCGGGGATTAACTTCTTTTAATAGTATCTCTGAGTCCTCCAAATTTCACTGAAATCTGAGATGGACGAGCATAAATTTGTCAGATATTTGTTGATTTGGCATGGAATGACCCAATTAGTAGTTTTAATTTTTTGTCGGATATTTTCAATTTTGTCGTTAAAAATTCATGAAATTGTTGCTACTACATACTGCAGGTGTGCATGTGTCTATTGGGGTGTTCACACGGCACATATTTGCATTGATGCTGCACCGATGTATTTTGTTGCGATATATCTTACACTGGTGTAAATTTTGTGGAGCGTTCACACGTCACAACCCTGCTTACTAGAGAGAAGCGTGTTAGCACCGGTGCAGCCCCACTTGCAGTCACACGGCAGTTTTTGCAACCATGCTATACGATAGTAATAATGCGGAAATTAAATATGCGCATGTGGAAAAATGTACTTCCTTTTCCCGGTTGTCATGGCATCACCAAGCGCCGGGAAAACAATGTGGATGAAGACACCAGTGTTGCCAGATACTGCTGACGTTATCCAGCCCAAAATATGTTCAAATCCATCAAAATGCACTTAAAACCGCCCAGTCTGGCAACACTGGAAGACACGCAGTTCTGTTGTTGATATTCACCATTTTGGATGCGCAAGATACCAGGATGCAAATTATGCAATGCCTGTATGTAATCAACTCTCCTCACTCGTAGCGAGTCTACCCCTGTAGCGTTCAGACGTCCCATTTTATATCGGTGCTGCCCCGCAAACTAGCATTTACTCCGGAGTAAATTTCTTAAACCACCTCCCGAGCAGGGTTAGATTTGCACCGGTTTAAGCAGCTTTTAGGGGCTACACCGGTATAACTTTGTACCATGTGAACGCTCTACCGGGGCAGCCCCGGTGCTACACCGGAGTAAAAGTTGTCGTGTGAACACCCCTCAAAGTGGATTTATTCCTGGTTAATTTTGAATGAATGAATGAACCCTTTATTATCACTAGTCACAAGTACCAGCGAAATTGACCATCAACCTGTCCTTACATACACACAGTGTTGGGAGTAACTCGTTACAAAAGTAACGAATTACTGTAATGCATTGCTTTTTGCGGTAACGCAGTAATGAAAGGCATTACAGAAAAAAATTTGGTAATATTTTACTCAGTACAAATGTCAGTAACGCACGTTACAATGTATTTTTAACCTGGAATGAAGCGGTGTTTTTTTTTTTTTTCCTTCATACAAATTCGCCAAAATCACCACGAGATCAGTAGAGGTGAAATGTCTGCGCAAAATGTTTCACTTCCTTTTCCTTTAGGCTAGTCAGACACGAGAGAGATGAGTGAACCTGCAGCTGATCTAACGTCGGATAGCACATTCTCCAGATGGGCACACGCCCATTACTTTAAGTTTGTGAAAAATAAGGATGTGAAGAACATCGTAGTCAAATGCACTTTGTGTGCTAAACCTAAAGAACTGTCCACTTCCCGAAATAGCACCAGTAATTTAACTAAACATTTACAGAGGTGCCATAGCAACATGAAGTTAGCAAGGAAGCAAGCGGAGGATGAGAGTGGCGATAAAATCACAAAGCAGCCAAAATTAACATTCTCCTGCTCTGAGATGCTACTTCAGCCTCAAGAAGTTAGGAGACGTGTGGCGGAGTATGTTGTTGAAGATATGCTGACTTACATTTTTGTCCTGTATAACTGAGGGTTTTTTTTTTCTTCTGGTCGGAAGTCAGACTAAAGTGATTGAGCTGCCTTTCCTTCAAGGGCTAATAGGCCTAAGCACTTCAATATCATTAAAAGCACTTTGATTTTGTTATTTCTAATTCCATTTTTCGAAATGTGACTGGGTAGCCTCATATAGCTAATAGTTATTGTCTAGCCGTGATTTAAAAGGCTTGTGGGGGGTTTTTCAGGCCAGTTTTATTGTAGGCTACGATTTGCCATAATATGTTCAATTTTGTTAAATTTCTGAAATGATGGAATCATAGCCCTTAGGGCTAATCTTTTGTTTTTATGAAGCATAAACTATGCTTAATGCTGTAAACTTGAAAACAATAAAGGCATAGAAATGCTAATTTTGTATCCTGTCATATCTTTAGACATTACAATACAGTTCAATTAATGTTAACATGAATAGGCCTAAAGTTACAGTATTTCTATCACAATTTGCCAGACTTTGACCTTTTGTCTGTTCTTGCGATGATTGTTCCATGTATTGTGCCATGAGCCATCACTGTGGCTATTATATTCTACTGTTTTTAACCATAAGCCTAGCTCAGTCAGATACCACATCACCTTCCACTGGATGTGTGATGAGCTAATTGAGCGTCTTGAGCTACATTTAGATTGCCAAATCCATACTTCCAGTTATTTTGGTGAGAGTAACTTAAAAGTAATGCAATAGTAGTGTAATGCCTTACATTTTAAATACAGTAATATTGTAATGTAACGAATTACTTTAAAATGACAGTAACAAGTAATAAATAACGCAAAACAGTTTTGAAGTAACTTGCCCAACACTGCATACACACATACACACAAGGGAGAGTAACAGGACAGGAAGACAGGGATGAAAAGAAAAAATACAGAGTAACATGAGGAGATGGGAGGAGAAAAAAAGCAACCCCCACACTATGCTCCTGTGAGGAGTACAGTGTGGGGAACATTAAAAAAAAAAACCTCAGCACATAAGCACAAAATAACACAAGTACACTTTACAACATGAAAACTCTGGACTTGAGGGGGGGCGATCAGGGTGGGGGGGGAGGTAGCGGTAACCCAGCGCAAGTAAGCAGCCGTCTGCTCCTGCAGCCATGATGGCGCTGGTCATGCACCCGCTTGTCACACTGGGGCTGAAGCAGCGACTGCGGGAAGAGGGGGGAGGAATACGAGAGAGTCTAACAGCAGTGACCTCCAGGGGGAATTGTTGTCCCAGCAACGACCTTGGCCAAGGCCAGTGCTGTCTAAGGGAGCCGAAAGCAGATAAGATTGGGCTTGTTTGGGTCAAGCAGACACATTCCTTTACATGACTACTCTATTTGTCCATACTGGCCTCCCGAATCCATTTTCCTCTGCAAAGCCGAAAGCTTCTCCATGATGTTATTACCAATTTTAGTTCGATGACATTTACATTCCAATTTTTGAGTGGTCTGTTTTAAAGTGCGAGTGTTATCATTAGACCAGGGTGCTAATTTTTTCTCTTTGATCATTTTCCTTTTAAGAGGAGCTACATTATCTAAAGTATCATGGAACATTGACTCTAAGCATTCAGTTGCCTGATCAAGTTCTGCGGCGGCTGACAGCGACCCAGTCAAAGTTGATAACTCTGGGAGATCATTTATAAAGCTCTGTGCAGTAGTTGACGTGAATGTACGTTTAATACAGTAGCGTGGTGAGGTGCATATATTACTCAGACATATTTTGAGTGAGATGAGATAATGATCTGAGAACTTCAGACTAGGGCTGAATGATATATCGTTATCATATCTATATCTAGATATGAACATTCAAGATATTAATATCGAAAAAGCAACAATATAGATGATATAGAGTTCCCCTCCCCCCGCTCGCCCTGGATGTACAGCTCTGGCAGTCACAACAAACATCATTTTTACGATTGCCCTTGAATGCACCACTAAGGCCAGTTAACCACAAACCTTATTTCATGCTTCCTGTGGATCGACAGCTGAAGCCAATGACAAACATATGAGGGTGGGAGTGAGGGAGATGGAGACCGATGCATGTACACACACTACAGACACAGCGGGAAAATTAAAAAGAAAGAAAGAAAATGAGTGCGGAAGATAATGCGGCTAGTGGCGGTGCAGAATCTGACTTGATGCCAAAACATAAATCATCCTCCATTATTTGGAGGTATTTTGGATTCAAAAAGGACGATGTTAACCAGAGTGAGGTGTTGTGCAGGTCGTGCTTAGCAAAAATTGCGATGAAGCAAGGTAGCACAACAAACATGTTTCACCACCTGAAACAACACCATCGCGTGCTGCACGAAGAGTGTATGACAATGAGAGAAACACCGGGGACTTCTCAGTCATCCCAAAATAAGCCAAAGCAAAGTTTGATTGCTGATGCGTTCAGTAGCGTTACACCGTATGAGTCGACGTCCACCAGACATAAAGAAATTATAGACGCTATAACATACCACATTGCAAAAGACATGGTACCTGTGTACACAGTCTCGAAAGAGGGCTTTAAAAAAATGGTTTGGACACTGGACAAGCGTTATAAAATACCATCCTGAACACATTTTAATCAAGAGGCCATTCCAAAACTCTATAATGAGTGTAAAATGAATGTTGAATCCGAGCTCCGTGAAATTGATCATTTTGCCACAACCACGGACCTTTTGTTAAAGCAGTAAAATGTTTGATTTGTAATTTATTTATTTGTAATTTATGTTAATGTTGATTACTGGCAGTGAGTTCTAAAAATAAAACTGCACTTTCCACATTTTTTTTGTATTATGATGTTTTTATTTTTCTGAAAAATGCTTGGTTTTCACCGAACCCGTAGTCATATCATATCATATCGATATCGAGATATGAAATTTTGTCCATATCGTTCAGCCCTGCTTCAGACTGTGGAAGTATGACTATATTTTCCTGGACTGCTTTAATTTTAGGCACATTCTCCTTATCACAACTTTCTTCTTCCGCGTCACTATTGTAGTTCATTGACTAATGAATCACAAATGGAGGCGATGGGTTCTTCGTCTGTAATGGAGGTTCCTGGTGTGTCATTGTCCATGTCCTCCCACTGACTTGCTATGTTTTCTAAATCGTCACCATTTGGTTCATTCATATGTTGCCAATCACCAATGATGTGAGCAGTCATTTCATACTTTTTTCAATCCTTTGTTCATCATTCTCAATAATTGTTAGTGATGGACACCTAAGCGAGGCTCATTAAACCTCTGTTTTGTGGTGTTAATGCATATTGTTAACTTGACTGCATACTTGATTACTTACTGTTTGTCTCTGATGGAAAGATGAACATATGGTTCAATGATCTGTGGGGTGGTGTGTTTTTTTTTTTTTTTTAAAAGACTTACTCAATGTCACTAAAAGTGGGGGGACACAAACTTAGTTCATGGGGGGGGGGATGAGAATAATACCCAGCCACTGGGGTTGCACAAGCCAGAAGCTATTTCTGTTTCTGGTTGAGAATATGCCGTATATGTTTTGGCTGCTGCTTCTATCCGGAGCTTTCTTTTTTTTTCTTTTTTTGTGTTTGTGTAGTTTGTTTTTTGTTTTGAGTGTTTTGTCCGCCAGTTGTTGCATAGCTCCGGACCTAGTTTTAGACGGTGGTTTTCTTCAGGCCATGGGTGATGCTTGTGCTCCTCGCTATGGACTGCAGTGAGCTCATTGCTCTTTTAACATTGGGGTTGTTCAGCGCTCTGTGTGGCAGTGCTTCTGTGCTTGGTGCGGCGTTCCAAGTGATGTTGCCCAGTGGCGTTGCGGTGGCTGTGCAGGTGGTTTGGGACATACCAACACCCTGTGTGGCGGTGCTTCTGCGCTCACTTTGTGGATCCATGGCGCGGTGTTCAGAGTGATGTTGCCTGGTGGTGTCGTGGTGGCTGTGCAGGTGGTGTGGGATTTATCTTCATGCACCTGGTGGGACTGTGGTAGCTATGTCATTGGAATTACATCCTGACCCTCATTTGGTGGACTTTTTTTCCCTCTCTCCCCCTAATTGTAAAGCGGCCTTGGGTGTGAGAAAGGCGCTATATAAATTGAAATTATTATTATTATTATTATTATTATTATTATTATTATTATTACTAGTAGTAGTAGTGCATACTTGGTGCTGGTCCCAAGCCCGGATAGGTTGGGGAGGGTTGCGTCAGGAAGGGCACCCGGTGTGAAAACTTATGCCCAATCAAATATGTGGATCATGATGATCCGCTGTGGTGACCCGTAATGGGAGCAGCCAAAAGAAGTAGAATAAGGGGGGAGAAGGATGTGGGTGGAATATTGTGACAGTTTGTGTAGGGGGGGTGGAGCACAGAAGGACGGCAGGACAGAACTGAGTTCACAAAACTGGCTTTATTCAGCTTTTCAGCCTATGCACTCTCTCAGACACACGCGCACACATCAGTCATCTGGATGAGGAGAGAGCTCCCTCTGCTCTCGCTCTCTCTCCTTAAATAGGGCGCGGTCACTGGGAAGACACACAAACACATTAATTAATGACAGGTGTAGTGATTCTGCCACTTACCTTCCCTGACTCCGCCCTCCTGTCATAGACCGATGCTTGACCACGCCCCCGCTGCCACATACCCCAACCGCCCGACTCAGGCTGGGCGGCCGTCCGGCCTGCAGCCGACTCCCCCCGACGGGAGAGGAAGTCCGCCACAACCATCTGTGCCCCCGGCCTGTGGATCACCTTGAAGTTAAAGGGTTGGAGTGCCAGATACCAATGGGTGATCCGCGCGTTGGCATCCTTCATGCGGTGGAGCCACTGGAGGGGCGCGTAGTCCGAACAGAGGGTGAAAGGGCGTCCCAGCAGGTAGTAGCGGAGGGCGAGGACCGCCCACTTGATCGCCAGGCACTCTTTCTCAATGGTGCTGTAGCGCCCCTCACGCACTGACAGCTTGCAACTAATGTATAAGACTGGGCGATCCTCCCCCTCCACCTGCTGGGACAAAACGGCCCCCAGCCCTCTGTCCGATGCATCCGTCTGCAACATAAAGGGGAGAGAAAAGTCAGGGGAGTGTAAAAGTGGCCCCCCACGCAGTGCAGCCTTTACCTTAGAAAAAGCCCGCTGACATTGCGCCATCCACTGGACCGGATCTGGTGCCCCCTTTTTAGTCAGATCAGTCAGCGGGCTGGTGACGTCCGAATAATTAGGTATAAACCTACAATAATAGCCAGCCAGCCCCAGGAACTGTCTCACCCCCTTTTTGGTCTTGGGCCTCAGGCAGGCCGCAATTGCTGCTGTCTTGTTAATTTGGGGACGCACCTGCCCGTTGCCCAAGTGGAAGCCCAGATACCGTACTTCCACCCGCCCAATCGCACACTTCTTCGGGTTGGCTGTGAGACCCGCTCGCCTCAGCGACCTAAGGACGGCCCTCAGATGTTTGAGGTGCCTCGGCCAGTCATTGCTATAGATAATGTCATCGAGGTAGGCGGCCGCATAGGTGGCGTGAGGGTGGAGGACCCTGTCCATCAGCCGCCGAAACGTAGCGGGCGCCCCGAACAGCCAAAAAGGAAGTGTGACGAATTGGTGTAAGCCGAACGGTGTGGAAAAGGCCATTTTTTCCCGGGATAATGGAGTCAAGGGGATCTGCCAATAACCCTTTGTTAAATCCAGTGTCGAGTAAAAACAAGCCATGCCTAGCCGATCGAGCAACTCATCAATACAAGGCATTGGGTACGCATCGAATTTAGACACCGCGTTGACTTTTCTATAGTCCACATAGAACCGGACCGACCCATCGGCCTTGGGTACCAAGACCACTGGGCTGCTCCAGTCACTGTCGGACTCCTCGACGATGCCCATTTCGAGCATGGCCTCGAGTTCTTCCCAAACCACTTTTTTCTTGTGCTCGGGTAATCTGTAAGGGCGGCTACGCGCTACCACCCCCGGGGCCGTCTCAATGTGGTGCTCTATGAGGTTGGTGCGGCCGGGCAGGGGCGAGAACGCGTCCGAAAACTCGGTCTGCAACTGGGCAACCTCTGCGAGTTGGGTCGGGGAGAGGTGGTCTCCACAGGGGACCGGAGAGGTACGCGATGCCAATGTTCCCTTTTGAACCTCCGGCCCCAGCTCCGCCTTCTCCGGAACCACCGACACCAACGCCATGGGGACCTCCTCGTTCCAGAGTTTGAGCAGGTTGAGGTGGTAAATCTGTAGCGCCCCACCCCTATCCGTTCGCCTGACCTCATAGTCAACGTCCCCGACTCGCCGTGTGACCTCAAAGGGTCCTTGCCACTTGGCGACCAATTTGGAGCTCGATGTGGCAACAGTACAAGAACTTTATCTCCTGGTGCGAACTCCCTAAAGTGCATACCCTTGTCGTACAGGCGGGTCTGTCGTTCTTGGGCCTGCCGCAAATTCTCCTGAGTTAGGTGCGTGAGTGTGTGGAGTTTTGCACGCAGGTCAATAACTTATTGGATTTCGTTTTTACTTGGTGAAGGTCCCTCCTCCCAATTTTCCCGCAGCACATCTAGAATGCCGTGCGGCTTACGCCCGTATAACAATTCAAATAGGGAGAACCCCATGGAGGCTTGGGGGACCTCTCGCACTGCAAAGAGCAAGGGTTCGAGCCATTTATCCCAATTACGTGCGTCCTCACTTGGGAATTTTTTAATTATGTTTTTGAGGGTGCGATTGAACCGTTCAACTAAACCGTCCGTTTGTGGGTGATACACACTGGTGCGGATCGGCTTAATACCCAACAACCCATACAGTTCGTTCAGTGTACGTGACATAAACGAGGTGCCTTGGTCAGTCAGAATCTCTTTCGGGATTCCAACTCGGGAGATAATGCAGAAGAGTGCCTCCGCAATACTGCGTGCTGAGATATTGCAAAGAGGCACTGATTCCAGGTATCGCATTGCATAGTCCACCAGAACTAATATAAAGTGGTACCCTCGTGTTGACCAATCTAATGGCCTGATGAGATCCATCCCAATTCTTTCGAACAGGGTCTCGATTAACGGTAGAGGGCGCAAAGGTGCTTTTAGAATGGCCGCTGGATTTACTAACTGGCATTCGCGGCACGCCGTACACCACCTACGGACATTGCCGCGAATCCCTGGCCAATAGAACCGGGCCATTATTCGGGCTAGTGTTTTATCCTGCCCTAAGTGTCCAGCCATGGGATTAAAGTGAGCTGCCTGGAATACCAATTCCCGGTGGCTCTTCGGAATTAAAAGCTGCATGACTCACTCTTTAGTCTGAGTGTCCTGCGTCACTCGGTATAATCTATCCTTCATAATCGCGAAGTAGGGGAACGACGGGGTGGCGTTCGGCGGGAGCGTTTGACCATCGATTACTCTCACTTGGTCAAGCGCATGCCGCAGAGTCTCGTCTCGTGACTGCTCTAATGGAAAATCCGCGAGGGATTCTCCAACAGAGAGAGGAGAAGCCGGCGGCTCGTCACTCTGACGCAGAGCTGACGTAGACGGCTCTGTGACAGCTGCTCCCGCCAACGCGACACCGGGACCTCCCCCTGTTAAATGGCAGGACCCACTCTTCACTAAATGTGTCATTAAATCCCGAAATCCCGGCCAATCAGTCCCCAAAATTATCGAGTGGGTGAGGTGAGGATTAACCGCCGCCTTTACTTTAAATTTTTCCCCTCTGAAAAAAATGTGGACCGACACCAAAGGGTAGCTGTGAACATCCCCGTGCACACACACCTTCACCCCCTGTGCACCCCCCAATGCCTCGTCTTGCACCAGGCTTTGGTGGATTGAGGTCTGATTACAGCCAGAATCCACCAACGCCTGATATGTATCCCCTTGGATACTCACCGGTATGCGATATGCTCCGGCCCGATCGAGGGCGGCTCCTGGCGCATCGGGGAGCTGTAGCGCGGCCAACTGCACGTCTCCCGTTAGCAGGGGGAGGCGGCGCGCCACACGCTGTTCCACCGGCCACCCCGAGGTCTCCGCTACCTGCTCAAAGAGCGTGATGAATGCCTCGGGGTCATCCTGCGGGCCCATCTTCGTGAGGGTGAGGGGGGAAGGGCCCGTGGCGGTGGAGATGGTGGACCCCGCCGACGCGAGGAGGTGCCGGAATGCCCGACGATCTTCCTGTTGCGCCACCACCAGGGCCTCGAACCGTTGTTCTTGCTCCTTTCGGAGGGTGAGCAGCGCCTGGTGCTGGCTCTGTTGGGCCGTGGTGAGGGCGTGGATCAGGTCGGCGAAGGTGGAGGACTCCATGGGGCTGTTCTCTTCCGTGCTCGGCTCCCGGGTTTCGGCACCACTGTGACAGTTTGTGTAGGGGGGGGTGGAGCACAGAAGGACGGCAGGACAGAACTGAGTTCACAAAACTGGCTTTATTCAGCTTTTCAGCCTATGCACTCTCTCACACACACCCAGACACACGCACACACATCAGTCATCTGGTTGAGGAGAGAGATCCCTCTGCTCTCGCTCTCTCTCCTTAAATAGGGCACGGTCACTGGGAAGACACACAAACACATTAATTAATGTCAGGTGTAGTGATTCGGCCACTTACCTTCCCTGACTCCGCCCTCCTGTCACAGACCGATGTTTGACCACGCCCCCACTGCCACAAATATCTAAAAGCAAAATGCAAGCACAAATGTTCTCAATGGGCTGAAGATTTGACAGTTGGAATGAAGTTTCTAGCACAGAAGCACTAGGTACAGTTAGGCCTCAAATGAATTGAAGCTAATGGAAGGAAAAACGAGGGGTGAAAAACAATAACAGAGGTATGAAAAGAGGTGGAGTGCTTTCAACACTGAACAAAAATATAAATGAAACACTTAATTTATAAACGTCTTATGTACTTCTTATTGTTTAAATATTTTAACTAAATAATTCTTGTATGTTAAATCATCATTGTGCAACAAAATGCAGACACTCAACAAAGGTCCACTGGAATACCAGCTACAGTCAGAGGGGGTCAGTGTTCAAAGTTACACTTTCACTATCATATGTACAGTGGTGCTTGAAAGTTTGTGAACCCTTTAGAATTTTCTATATTTCTGCATAAATATTACCTAAAACATCATCAGATTTTCACACAAGTCCTAAAGGTAGATAAAGAGAACCCAGTTAAACAAATGAGACAAAAATATTATACTTGGTCATTTATTTATTGAGGAAAATGATCCAATATTACATATCTGTGAGTGGCAAAAGTATGTGAACCTCTAGGATTAGCAGTTAATTTGAAGGTGAAATTAGAGGCAGGTGTTTTCAATCAATGGGATGACAATCAGGTGTGAGTGGGCACCCTGTTTTATTTAAAGAACAGGGATCTATCAAAGTCTGATCTTCACAACACATGTTTGTGGAAGTGTATCATGGCACGAACAAAGGAGATTTCTGAGGACCTCAGAAAAAGTGTTGCTGATGCTCATCAGGCTGGAAAACATTACAAAACCATCTCTAAAGAGTTTGGACGCCACCAATCCACAGACAGACAGACTGTGTACAAATGGAGGAAACTCAAAACCATTGTTACCCTCCCCAGGAGTGGGCGACCAACAAAGATCACTCCAAGAGCAAGGCGTGTAATGGTCGGTGAGGTCACAAAGGACCCCAGGGTAACTTCTAAGCAACTGAAGGCCTCTCTCACATTGGCTAATGTTAATGTTCATGAGTCCACCATCAGGAGAACACTGAACAACAATGGTGTGCATGGCAGGGTTGCAAGGAGAAAGCCACTGCTCTCCAAAAAGAACATTGCTGCTTGTCTACAGTCTGCTAAAGATCATGTGGACAAGCCAGAAGGCTATTGGACAAATGTTTTGTGGATGGATGAGACCAAAATAGAACTTTTTGGTTTAAATGAGAAGCGTTATGTTTGGAGAAAGGAAAACACTGCATTCCAGCATAAGAACCTTATCCCATCTGTGAAACATGGTGGTGGTAGTATCATGGTTTGGGCCTGTTTTGCTGCATCTGGGCCAGGATGGCTTGCCATCATTGATGGAACAATGAATTCTGAATTATACCAGCGAATTCTAAAGGAAAATGTCAGGACATCTGTCCATGAACTGAATCTCAAGAGAAGGTGGGTCATGCAGCAAGACAACGGCCCTAAGCACACAAGTCGTTCTACCAAAGAATGGTTAAAGAAGAATAAAGTTAATGTTTTGGAATGGCCAAGTCAAAGTCCTGACTTTAATCCAATCAAAATGTTGTGGAAGGACCTGAAGCGAGCAGTTCATGTGAGGAAACCCACCAACATCCCAGAGTTGAAGCTGTTCTGTATGGAGGAACGGGCTAAAATTCCTCCAAGCCGGTGTGCAGGACTGATCAACAGTTACCGCAAACATTTAGTTGCAGTTATCGCTGCACAAGGGGGTCACACCAGATACTGAAAGCAAAGGTTCACATACTTTTGCCACTCACAGATATGTAATATTGGATCATTTTCTTCAATAAATAAATGAGCAAGTATAATATTTCTGTCTCATTTGTTTAACTGGGTTCTCTTTCTCTACTTTTAGGGCTTGTGTGAAAATCCGATGATGTTTTAGGTCATATTTATGCAGAAATATAGAAAATTCTAAAGGGTTCACAAACTTTCAAGCACCACTGTATCTACCATTTGAATTCTGTAGTGTAGTGTATCTCCTTTGCATAGAGTGAATGAGTTTAGTTGGTCTTAGGCAGTCATGCAGATGTAGTAGACAAATGTTCAGATCCTGAGCCGGTGTTGTGGTACGTTTGTTTTGGGCATACGGTTGATTGGCTGTGGTGCCAAACTGCTGGAACGGACTTCTAACACGGCTTATTGTTGAAAAATGAACATTTACAGCTCCAGCAGTTTGGTGACTTGACATGCGAACTTTAATCATACCAATTTCCCTCTCCCTGTCGACTTGTGACATCTGTGGCATTGTGATATGTGACCTCTGTAAGATTTTGGGTGGCGCTTTTTTCCCCCTCCCCCTGTTCCCAACATTAAAGGAGATACGCAGAGCCTTTATTTTAAAATAAATTTCTGAGTGGATAGTATCTCCATCCTTGACTCTTGTATGCTGCATAAATTGGAATTTAAAAATATATTTTTGAGAGTTAAAATCGACCACAAAGTTGACATTAGAGCTGCCCCGCTGAGCCAGCCAGCCGTGAGTGCGTGATGTCACAGCAGGAACCGGTTTTAAGGCCGAGGCCTTTTACAGCTATAGACCAAAGTCATATAAATAAAAATTTATGGTGAAAGTAAGAAATACCATTACCGACTTGCTCAACTAAGATGATTTGACTTCACTGATTGTGGGTTGACTCTCATTAAAACAGGATAGGTGTTATAACTTATGCAACATGCATGTACATGCATGCATTTTCACTGATAAAACATAAAAGGCTAATTAAATAATCAGATTAACTGAGACGATCACATTCTGAAGTGAATTAAATAATCTCATACTGGTAACTTAAACACACAATACAAGTTACATGTATTAATCTAAATGCAGGTAAACTTTTTTTTTTTATCGAAATGAATCAGAGCTTACCTGTCTGTATTCTTGCTTCTTGAAGGCTGATTATTTTTGAAACAATCTGACTTTCAGTTGTTTGTTCAGTTCTTCGTTCATTCACTTTTTCCATGTAAGGGAGAGATGGCAGCAATATCCAGTTTAGAAATAAGACGGCTGCTCTACTCATTCACTTTTCTTCATACTGTGTCGTCTGCCATTACTGCTGGGCTCAGGTAATTACTAAAACCCGGGACGGAACGGGATGTCTCTGGTTTTAGCAACAACTGCAGGGAGGTCACTTCCCGAGCGATATGTCTCATCCTGTTCCGTCCCAGGTTTTAGCAACGACCCTCGGCTCACTCCGGGAGGACTGGTGCAACTGAACTCACGTTCCTTTTAAAAAAATAAAATATACTTTTTCTTTTCTTGTAGTTTTCTTTTTCTTTAATTGTTGGTACTACACCCTGTTTCAATACAGGCTTATAGCCAATGCTCCTCAACAGATCAGAGGTCTCGTACGAGTCTTCAGTAAAATGTGCAGAGCAGAGAAGAGACCACTTCATAGTGCCTGTGAACTTCTCACAAAACACGTCCAAATCTTTGCAGTTTGAACATTCTTGGGCCATGAATGCAACGTAAATCCAGCTTTGGTTGTGTTGCTGCACCGGCCAAAAACACATCTACGTGACATGGTGATAAATTAGCTCAAAATGGAGGATCAGAGTTGTAGTCAGCTCTGTGTTTTAGTATAGCGGAAATGGCAAGGAGACCGATAGACTTCCTGTTGTGACGATACAGACGTCAAGGTCATTCACTCAGAAATCTACCTATATAAATCACTTTAATTGTAAAAATTACTATATTAGATTTATTGTTAAAGCTTAAAACTATTCCTGTGCCATTCTTGAGGTCTCAAGGCATTTATAAACAAAACTTAGGCCATGGTTCTGCATATATGCTTTAAGGTGTGTCTGTGTAATGCTGCTGCTGCTCAGGCTGTTCAACTGGCCACACCTGTCTTTTGGGTGGATCATCTTGTATGGGATTTTACTCATTATTAAGCAGATGCAAACAAATTCTTTCTTTTGTTCATTTCAAACCCACAAACAATGCGCATCTATGCAAAAATAACAATGAAACATTTCAATTAAAAAAAAAACACCACTTTTTAAGGTGATACATGTAAAATTTTGTTCAGTGTAGTATTGACCAGAACATGTCTAGTACATTTGGAGGTATTATTTTGAAAATGGACTATTTGGGAGCAATTCCAAAAAATCTCCCATTCAAAGTATATGGTATAAATAAATATTAAAGAGGAATGTGGGTGGAATATCAAAATGAAAAGTGATAGCGACTGTGCTATTTACAAGTCCTATGCAATAGAGTTTGAACAAAGTTTCTATGTTAATAGATGGATAAACAGATTTACTTTATTGATCCCAACCTGGGAAATTGTTACAGCAGAAAGTTATCAGACATGCAAAAAAAAAAAAAATCACAACTGTACAGCATGAAATAAAATGAAAATATATCCCAGAACAAGCCAACTATAAAGATAAAAATGTAATGATAAATATATGGTGTACAGTGGTGCTTGAAAGTTTGTGAACCCTTTAGAATTTTCTATATTTCTGCATAAATATGACCTAAAACAACATCAGATTTTCAGACAAGTCCTAAAAGTAGATAGAGAACCCAGTTAAACAAATGAGACAAAAATATTATACTTGGTCATTTATTTATTTATTTATTTATTTTTGGAAAGTGATCCGATATTACATATCTGTGAGTGGCAAAAGTATGTGAACCTTTGCTTTCAGTAACTGGTGTGACTCCCTTGTGCAGCAATAATGGCAACTAAACGTTTCCGGTAACTGTTGATCAGTCCTGCACACCGGCTTGGAGGAATGTTAGCCCATTCCTCCGTACAGAACAGCTTCAGCTCTGGGATGTTGGTGGGTTTCCTCACATGAACTGCTTGCTTCAGGTCCTTCCACAACATTCCGATTAGATTAAGGTCAAGCCTTTGACTTGGCTATTCCAAAACATTAACTTTTATTCTTCTTTAACCATTCTTTGGTAGAACAACTGGTGTGCTTAGGGTCGTTGTCTTGCTGCATGGTCCAACTTCTCTTGAGATTCAGTTCATGGACAGATGGTGTAGTGACGGTGGTGTAGTGGTTATCACTGTCGCCTCACAGCAAGAAGGTTTCGGGTTCGAACCGTGCGGCCGACAGGGGCCTTTCTGTGTGGAGTTTGCATGTTCTCCCCGTGTCTGCGTGGGTTTCCTCCAGGTGCTTCGGTTTCCCCCACAGTCCAAAGACATGCAGATTGTACAATGGGGCCACTGTAATTGGCGCAAGCTGTAGTGGTTTCCAAGCCATAATGTATGTACATATATAGATCTTGCTATGGCAAAAAGCTAAAAAATTAGATGTCCTGACATTTTCCTTTAGAATTCGCTGGTATAATTCAGAATTCATTGTTCTATCAATGATGCCAAGCCATCCTGGCCCAGATGCAGCAAAACAGGCCCAAACCATGATACTACCACCACCATGTTTCACAGATGGGATAAGGTTCTTATGCTGGAATGCAGTGTTTTTCCTTTCTTCAAACATAACACTTCTCACTTAAAAAACTTCTCTTTTGGTCTCATCCATCCACAAAACATTTTTCCAATAGCCTTCTGGCTTGTCCACATGATCTTTAGCAAACTGCAGATGAGCAGCAATGTTCTTTTTGGAGAGCAGTGGCTTTCTCCTTGCAACCCTGCCATACACACCATTGTTGTTCAATGTTCTCCTGATGGTGGACTCATGAACATTTAACATTAGCCAATGTGAGTGAGGCCTTCAGTTGCTTAGAAGTTACCCTGGGGTCCTTTGTGACCTCGCCAACTATTACATGCCTTGCTCTTGGAATGATCTTTGTTGGTCGACCACTCCTGGAAAGGGTAACAATAGTCTTGAATTTCCTCCATTTGTACACAGTCTGTCTGACTGTGGATTAGTGGAGTCCAAACTCTTTTGAGATGGTTTTGTAACCTTTTCTGGCCTGATGAGTGTCAACAAGGCTTTTTCTGAGGTCCTCAGGAATCTCCTTTGTTCATGCCATGATACACTTCCACAAACATGTGTTGTGAAGATCAGACTTTGATAGATCCCTGTTCTTTAAATAAACACTCACACCTGATTTTAATCAATGGGATGACAAACACCTGACTCTTATTTCACCTTCAAATTAACTGCTAATCCTAGAGGTTCACATACTTTTGCCACTCACATATATGTAATATTGGATCATTTTCCTCAATAAATAAATGACCAAGTATAATATTTTTGTCTCATTTATTTAACTGTGTTCTCTTTATCTACTTTTAGAACTTGTGTGAAAATCTGATGTTGTTTTAGGCCATATTTATGAAGAAATGTATATAGAAAATTCTGAAGGGCTCACAAACTTTTTCAAGCACCACTGTATGGGGGGGAATCAGTGGGTCTAAGACAGAATCTTGTGGAACACCAGACTTTACCATAGCATGCATAGTGACCATTTACATCTGCAAACTGATCACAAGTTAAATAAGACCTGAGCTAGGAGAGGGCTGTTCCTTTAACTCTGACATTTTCTGGTCTAGCAAGGAGAGACCATCCTGATCAGAGGCCAGTAGTAGGTCATTTATTACTTTGTCATGATTCAGATCTCATAGCACGACACATTTCATGAATGTTATCCTTACGTAGATATGAGCATAACTGTGTCACAGTGGTGGTGCCCCCCTTCCTCTGATCTTGGAGATAAAGGGGAGGTTTGATATTGACCTGTAGTTGGACAGCTGACAGGGGGTCAAAGTCAGGTTTTCAATCCTGATAATCCCTTTAATTTGATAACTGCTAGTTTAAATGATTTAGGTACATAGCCAATGCTAACTGAACAGTTGGTTATTTTTACTGAAAACTGACACTGATAAGAGACTTGCGGCAAACAATTCAAAAACAGGAACTACATCATGGGAACTCCCAACCACCATAATTCAGTTAGCCATGGCTAGCTCAATGAGGTAAACATTAAAACAATCACAAGCTGTTAGAATTAATGCTTCAAATATCCATGAAAGTAAACCGACTGTGATTGAAACTGTTTTAAATTGCACTGTTTACTTTTGCTGAGACTTGACACCTCAATTCTAATACAGTGGGGCAAAAAAGTATTTAGTCAGTCACCAATTGTGCAAGTTCTCCCACTTAAAAAGATGAGAGAGGCCTGTAATTTTCATCATAGTTATCCCTCAACTATGAGAGACAAAATGAGAAAAAAAAATCCAGAAAATCACATTGTCTGATTTTTAAAGAATTTATTTGCAAATTATGGTGGAAAATAAGTATTTGGTCAATAACAAAAGTTCATCTCAATACTTTGTTTTATACCCTTTGTTGGCAATGACAGAGGTCAAATGTTTTCTGTAAGTCTTCACAAGGTTTTCACACACTGTTGCTGGTATTTTGGCCCATTCCTCCATGCAGATCTCCTCTAGAGCAGTGATGTTTTGGGGCTGTCGCTGGGCAACACGGACTTTCAACTCCCTCCAAATATTTTCTATGGGGTTGAGATCTGGAGACTGGCTAGGCCACTCCAGGACCTTGAAATGCTTCTTACGAAGCCGCTTCTTACGAAGCCACTCCTTCGTTGCCCGGGCGGTGTGTTTGGGATCATTGTCATGCTGAAAGACCCAGCCACGTTTCATCTTCAATGCCCTTGCTGATGGAAGGATGTTTTCACTCAAAATCTCACGATACATGGCCCCATTCATTCTTTCCTTTACACGGATCAGTCGTCCTGGTCCCTTTGCAGAAAAACAGCCCTAAAGCATGATGTTTCCACCCCCATGCTTCACAGTAGGTATGGTGTTCTTTGGATGCAACTCAGCATTCTTTCTCCTCCAAACACGACAAGTTGAGTTTTTACCAAAAAGTTCTATTTTGGTTTCATCTGACCATATGACATTCTCCCAATCCTCTTCTGGATCATCCAAATGCTCTCTAGCAAACTTCAGACGGGCCTGGACATGTACTGGCTTAAGCAGGGGGACACGTCTGGCACTGCAGGATTTGAGTCCCTGGCGGCGTAGTGTGTTACTGATGGTAGCCTTTGTTACTTTGGTCCCAGCTCTCTGCAGGTCATTCACTAGGTCCCCCCGTGTGGTTCTGGGATTTTTGCTCACCGTTCTTGTGATCATTTTGACCCCACGGGGTGAGATCTTGCGTGGAGTCCCAGATCGAGGGAGATCATCAGTGGTCTTGTATGTCTTCCATTTTCTAATAATTGCTCCCACAGTTGATTTCTTCACACCAAGCTGCTTACCTATTGCAGATTCAGTCTTCCCAGCCTGGTGCAGGTCTACAATTTTGTTTCTGGTGTCCTTTGACAGCTCTTTGGTCTTGGCCATAGTGAAGTTTGGAGTGTGACTGTTTGAGGTTGTGGACAGGTGTCTTTTATACTGATAACGAGTTAAAACAGGTGCCATTAATACAGGTAACGAGTGGAGGACAGAGGAGCCTCTTAAAGAAGTTGTTACAGGTCTGTGAGAGCCAGAAATCTTGCTTGTTTGTAGGTGACCAAATACTTATTTTACTGAGGAATTTACCAATTAATTCATTAAAAATCCTACAATGTGATTTCCTGGATTCTTCCCCCCATTGTCTCTCATAGTTGAAGTGTACCTATGATGAAAATTACAGGCCTCTCTCATCTTTTTAAGTGGGAGAACTTGCACAATTGGTGGCTGACTAAATACTTTTTTGCACCACTGTAGCTTGTTTGTGAATCCTGTTCCATGGGACTCCTGCTGTCTTTTAACATTACACGGTGTGCATGCACCCTCAGTTTGACTTTTGAAAAGGTATTAGAACATGGTCTCAATTTTACATTTTGAATTACAATGGATATAAAGTGTACACACCCCGTTAAAATGATAGGTTTTTCTGATGTAAAAAAAGACCACGGTAAATAATTTCAAAACTTTTGCCACCTTTAATGTGACCTATAACCTGTACAATTCAATTGAAAAACAACCAAATCTGTTAGGGGGGAAACATATTAAAAAAAAAAACAAAAACGTACAATAAGCTGGTCGCATAAGTGTGCACACCCTTAAACTAATACTTTGTTGAAGCACCTTTTGATTTAATTACAGCATTCAGTCCTTTTTGGGTAGGAGTCAATCAGGCTGCAACATCTAGACTTGCCAATATTTGCCCACTCTTCCTTGCAAAAGCACTCCAAATCTGTCAGATTGCAAGGGCATCTCTTGTTCATAGCCCTCTTCAGGTTCACCCCACAGATTTTCAATTGGATTTAGGTCTGGGCTTTGGCTGGGCCATTCCAAAACTTTAATTTTCTTCTGGTGAAGCCATTCTTTTGTTGATTTTGATGTATGCTTGGGGTCATTGTAGTGCTGAAAGATGAAATTCATCTTCAGCTTTCTAGCAAACAACGGAAGGTTTTGGGCCAAAACTGACTGGTTTTTAGAACTGTTCACAATTCCCTCCACCTTGACTAAAGCCCCTGTTCCAGCTGAAGGAAAAAGCTCAAAACATGATGCTACCACCATGCTTTACTGTGGGTATGGTGTCCTTTTGGTGATGTGCAGTCTTGTTTTTGTGCCAAACATACCTTTTGGAATTGTGGCCAAAAAGTTCAACCTTGGTTTCATCAGACCATAACACATTTTCCCACATGCTTTTGGGAGAGTTGATTGTATTTATTATTATTATTATTATTATTATTTATTTTTCTAAATTTAGCTGGGCCTGGATGTTTTTCTTTGTAGGAAAAGACTTCCGTCTTGCGACCCTACCCCATAGTCCAGACATATGGAGAATACGGCAGATTGTTCTCACATGTAGTACACGACCAATACTTGCCAGAAATCCCTGCAGCTCCTTCAGTGTTGTTATAGGCCTCTTGGCAGCTGCCCTGACCAGTTTTCATCTGGTCTTTTCATCAATTTTGGAGGGACAGCCAGTTCTCGGTAATATCACTGTTGGCACAAATTTTCTCTACTTCTTGATGACTGTCTTTACTGTGCTCCATGGTATATCTAATGCCATGGAATTTTTTTTGTACCCTTCTCCTGACTGATACCTTTCAACAATGAGATCCCTTTGATGCTTTGTAAGCTGTCTGTGAACCATGGCTTTTGCTGAAGGATACAATTAAGTAAATGTCAGGAAAATCCTTCTAGGACAACAGAACTTTATTTGGGATTAATTGGAGTCATTTTAATTGATGGTGTGTACCCCAAAAGACTGAATGCTGTAATTAAATCAAAAGGTGCTTCAACAAAGTATTAGTTTCAGTGTGTGCACACTCACGCTACCAGCTCATTGTAATTTTTTTTTTAAATAAATGTTTTTCCCCTAACAGATTTGTTTGTTTTTCAATTGAATTGTACAGGTTATAGGTCACAAAAGGTGGGAAAAATTTTGAAATTATTGTGGGTGGGTTTTTTTTGTTGGTTTGTTTTTAAACATCAGATAAACCTATCATTTTAACAGGGTGTGTACACTTATGTCTAACGTAATGGGTAATGGATTTTTGAATTTGAGGTGCTAAATGCTGAAAAAGTTAAAACATGAAATTCCCATGGTTTTCACTGATTGATAACATGCATGATTCTCTAAGCAGTGTGCGTGGAGCAGAATCCAGTGCAATCCAAAATCACATATAGGTAATGCCATAAAGTGTAGCAGCAGTAATGTGATGAGAGTTGTACCACAAGTTCAAAATTCATCTACAAGCATTTCAGGCTAGGTTGTCCTGTATATTGTATCTGTTTTATAATACAAAAATTTTCCAATCCCAGATCCTGTGAAAAACCGTCATGCTAATGTGACAAATATAGCCACATGGGCTCAGGAGTACTTCAGAAAACTGTCACTTTACACAGTCCGCTGAAAAGCAACCTATAATTGTATTACACAAGGAAGAAGCCATTCATCAATTTGATCCAGAATTGTGGACAATTTCTCTGGGTTCATACTCCTCTCAGATGGACTGAAAGACAGTGGTAACATGTGCTGTGTTCAGATGAGTCCACATTTCAGCTTGTTTTTGGGAAAACTGGACGTTGCATTCTCTGTGCCAAAGGTGAACACGACCATCCAGGTTATCGGAGAAAGGTGCAAAAACCAGCATCGGTGTGTATCAGTGCCCACAGCATTGGTGAATTGTATGTGTGGGAGTACCATTGACACGGAGGCATATATTGGGATTTTAGAGCAATAAATCCAAATCAAGATGACGTCTCTTCCAGGGAAGTTCATGCTTATTTCAGCAGGACAATGCCAGGCCTCATTCTGCATGGGCTACAACAGCATAGCTTCGTAAACGCTGTGTGTGTGTGCTTGACTGGCCTGCTGCCAGTCCAGATCTGTCTCCTATTATTAGGGGTGATGAGATTAGGATCCAGAAGCAGAACACACAGTAATCCAATAAATAATGATATTTAATCCAGGGAAAGGGCATGGCAAAAAAGGTAAACAAACAAATGGCAAAAATAGTCCAGGTAAAAAGAGACCAAAAACTTGACAAAAACACAAAACCGACAAGGACAAAAATGCTAGAGCAAAAAAGCCATAAGTGCAAAAAACATGAACTAGAAAAACCCTTAGTGCAAAAACCATGAACTAGAAAAATAGCTTGAGCAAAAACCATGAAACACAATAAAGGCACAGAAACCGCTAGAATAGCAAAACGAGACTGTGGCAGCGGGGGCGTGGCCAAGCAGCAGTCTGTGAATGGAGGGCGGGGTCAGGGAAGGTAAGTGGCTAGGTCATTACACCTGATGTCAATTTGTGTGTGTGTGTGTGTGTGTGTGTGTGTGTGTGTGTGTGTGTGTGTGTGTTGCAGGGATGGAGTATAAAGGGAGGGGGAGAGGAGAGAAGAGGAATTTGCTCCCCAACCACAACACATGTGCGTGCGTGCGTGAATGAATGAATGAATGAATGAAAGAAACCTGAAAAGCTCAATAAAGTGCGTCTGTGTGAACACGAACTCTCGCCTGCCGTGCTTCTGTGCTCCACCCACATCGGGGATTACTACAGTGGTGCTGAAACCCGGAACGCACAGGCCCTTCTGTGCGTTCCGGGTTTCAGCACCACTGTAGTAATCCCCGATGTGGGTGGAGCACAGAAGCACGACAGGCAAGAGTTCGTGTTCACACACACGCACTTTATTGAGCTTTTCAGCTTGCTTTCTTTCACTCACTCATTCATTCATTCATTCACTCACGCACATGTGTTGTGGTCGGGGAGCGAATTCCTCTTCTCTCCTCTCCCCCTCCCTTTATACTCCATCCCTGCAACAAACACACACACACACAAATTGACATCAGGTGTAATGACCTAGCCACTTACCTTCCCTGACCCTGCCCTCCATTCACAGACTGCTGCTTGGCCACGCCCCCGCTGCCACAGAGACATTCTGGCAAAGTCAGGGTCTGAGAACGGCTTATTTATACACAGCAGAGAGAACCAGGAAGTGAAATGCAGGCTAGATGGAATTCCCGTCCCGGATCCGGATTGGCGCTGATCTGGGAGAAGTAATCTCTGGAGTGGAAGTCCGGGGCGGAGCATGACACCTATTGAGAATGTATCGCGCATCATGAAGAGAATCCGATGACAGTGACCATGGACTTGTTGAGCAGCTTAAGTCTTGTATCATGCAAGAATGGACACAAATTCCAATTGCAAAACTGCAACAATTAGTATCTTAAGTTCCCATACAATTAAAAAGTTTTATTAAAAGGAAAGGTGAATGTAACACACTGGTAATAATGCCTTGCTTATATTTACAAAATACAATTAAGTTGGTCAGTAAAACTATTAAATCTTTTTTTTTGTACTTTTATCAGTTAAGTAAAAGTTCCTGTGAATTCATAAGTCAGAAATCTTGAAAGTGTTTGTGTGTGAGATTTTATTTATAATCCTATAAATATAATAAAATTATACACGCACACCGGCCACTTTCATAGAACTTGCTCTTGGCTGTTAGGAGTGGAACCCAACGTGGTCTTCTGCTGATGCATGCTGAGATGCTTTTCTGCTCACCGTGGTTGTAGAGAGTTGCTATATCCTTCCTGGCAGCTCAAACCATTCTGGCCATTTTCCTCTGACCTCTTATCAATGAGGCATTTCCACATACATAACTGTCACTAACTCAGCGGTTTTTGTTTTTGCACCATTCTCTGTAAACTCTAGAGACTACTGTTTGTGAAAACCCCAAGAGCTCAGCAGTTTTTGAAATACTCAAACCAGTCCATCTGACACAAACACCCATGTCACAGAGATCACAATTTTTCCCGTTCTGATGTTTGAAGTGAACATCAACTGAAACTCTTGATTTGTATCTGCATGATTTCATGCATTGTGCTGCTGTCAAGGGATTGGTTGATTAGATAGCTGTATAAAACAGCAGCTGTATAAAGCATGCGCACGCACACACACAGTGTTGATTTCAGAAAACTCATAAAAATTGTGCACCAAATTCTTGGGTTTTTTTTTCTATTGAAGATGTATGTTGTACAACTATACTTCCCCAGAAAAAGAACAGTTCAAAGAAATCATTGACATTCGTATCCATGATGAGTGTATGTAAACTTCTGACTGCACCTGTACATGGCATATTGGTAAACAAATTATTCTGTGTTATTCTAATGTTAAATTCTTCTCTTCCAGTTTTACTTGGCTGGCTGCTCAGGTGCACAGCAACATGGTTTTGCACTTTTCAGGACGCATTGCTGAAAGCTTTGATCGGGAATTCCGTTGCCTCTATGCGGACTCGCAAATCATTGAGCACTTCTATAACCCTGATGAGGAAGGTGTTACCCACTACAGTTATGGCATGTTGGTACACAACATGGACATTTTCCAAGATAGAGGAACTAGAGAGAGGGAGAGGGTTTGCTCAGAAAACTCCAGTAGCCAGTCCAGCAACAGTGTCTCCAGCATTAAAGCAGCTCCATGCATAACCCCTCAAGTCTACAAGGTCACCCAGGAAAAGAAGGATGCTGGCACAAACAAGAGTTTAGAGAAGCGGGGTGTTTCAAATTCAGGAGTTCAGATGCCTCAAGGAAGTCACACTGGCAGAGGATCTCACAATGATTCCCTGCAGAATCCAGTAATGGAATGTTCAACATCTGGAATGGAATGGGCCAAAGCAGGAGTCTTCCAAACCAACCTTTCAGGACCAACATCCAAATTTCAAGCCCTGGATCTCTATGACCACAAGAATGCCTTGCCCAGTGCAGCCAAAGCACAACCACATCCTCTAATGGAGAACAAAATGCCCAAAGTACGCAGTCCTACTAGTCCTTTTTTAAACAAATTTACTGACCTCTTCTCCTTGTCAGCCAAAGACAAGGACCCCTATGTGTTACATAGGCCACCTCCATATAGTACAGCTTTTGGGGGTCCAGATCTCTCACAAAATGAGCCTGAAAGTAGTCAAAGTCCTCCTCCACCAGCGCCTTTGCCCAAAGAACGGGTAGGTCAGGATGGCAGAATCATCCGTGGGGATGAGAAGCGCATGACATTGGGACACAGCAAGCTAGACCTCGTCAACCATTATAACCAAATGAAATCGAAGCAGGTGTACAGCCGATTTGAACTGAAGAACAATTGACCTCTTCACACCTGATTATTTAGCTCATGTAGGTTTAAGCCATAATTCATCTGCAGGCTTAAAGTCTAGTAGAATGTGGTATTGTCTGCTTCATTTGTTACACAACAGAAGGCAAGAAAGCATTTTTTGGAAGGCTGTGACCTTTTTTTTTTTTTTATAACCAGGTTTGATTAACAGTTTAATACTTTGATAATTAACTGCTGTGTATAAGAGAGCATTACGTAATTGGTGCATTTGACATTCAGGGTGTTTCAACAAGACCACCAGTAATTTTCATGGCAAACAAGATGGTAGAAAGATGGTATTACTCTCTTAAGTGGCATGGTTCTTTCCTTTACTTGAAATATTCCATTTCCAAGTTTGTTGTCTTCCAGCTGTTCGTGTATTTATACTGTGACTTTCAACTTTTAAGAAATTGTACTCAAACATCAAAACATGGCATGATAGGTCTATACTGCAGTATAGATGTGTGTGTGTGTGTGTGTGTGTGTGTGTGTGTGTGTGTGTGTGTGTGTGTGTGTGTGTGTGTGAGTGAGATGGAGCTACTTCAGCAAAAGGTGGGTTTTTTTCAAAACCTTTTTTTTTGTACTAATTTTTACAAGAGGTGGAAATAATCATGGAGGTAGGTGTAAAAACACGAACCTAGTCACTTCACTATGTTTCACTGTGATTAAGACTTTAAGTGCATTGTAACATACATGACAGTTTCATAAGAGTTCAAAACCCAATTTAATCAAAATGCTGATAGTGTGCCTACACTGGAAATGAGTCAGCAGGAAGATGTAAATTTGCATTGTTTTGTTTGATCTTGATCACAGACAAGGCATTGCTTCTAAATCTTGGTTTTAACAAACTGTTGGGACTGGCAGTCACAAAAATGCAATTCTCATACATAGTAATGCAGACTTAATTACAGAAAGGTACAAAACCATTTTATTATGCTTGGCATCTATTTGTGTACTGGGTGGCGTATTATGTACAGTATGAAATTGTCCTTTTCCTGTCCAGTTTCAAAACATTGTCACCTGTCTCTCTCTCTTTTCTTTTTTTCAGTGCTAATTATTTACTGTATTTTGATTTGAATTTTGTGAGCACAGTGAGAGTGCAAGTAATGTACAAAAATACAAAAGCATTTGCCATCTTTTATTGTCTACTTCTATTACTACTGTATTCTGGGAAAATTAAAAAATATTGTAAATAATCAGAATTTTATGCATGATGTGGAAATAAATATTTGAAAGGTAGTTAGCAAAACGAAAACCTGTGTGTGTGTCATGGTACAGTGGTGCTTGGAAGTTTGTGAACCTTTTAGAATTTTCTATATTTCTGCATAAATATGAACTAAAACATCAGCTTTTCACACAAGTCCGAAAAGTAGAAAAAGAGAATCCAGTTAAACAAATGAGACAAAAATATTATACTTGGTCATTTATTTATTGAGGAAAATGATCCAATATTACATATGTGAATGGCAGAAGTATGTGAACCTCTAGGATTAGAGCAATTCCAGCGTTATGGACGTGACACTTGAACTCAAAATGGCAACAAATGACCCAGTGCATGTTTTATTGTCTCCCAGTATTTAAACAGGTGTTGCATATTTTAAGGCTGTACCATACTGGAGAAGTGATAGAACAAGAACAATTCCCATAGTACATCTAGGGCATGCCAGAAAATGCCAATAAAAGATGCGTTATGGATGTGACAGAAAAAGTATCACTTTTCTTGGGTGACTGTACATTTTTATCAAACTCTGTGAAATTGTAAACCTAATGTCGAAATGGAGAGATCCATTTGACAGAGGGGTCCAAGGTGAATATTAAAAAAATCTTTGTTTAAAATATTTTGTATTTCATGCAGAGTTTCGGAAGGAAAAGTCAGCGTTATGGATGTGACGAAATTCCGTTATGGATGTGACGCGTCTGAAATAGACATGGCATATGTTTAGAAAATCAGCAATTTAACCACCATAACCCTTTGAAAAACTCTCTAAATATCAGCTAAAACTATCAAAGTTCTTAAATAATATTTAGGATGGCTATTGTTTTGCTGTTTTGTGGATTTTAGCATACATTTCTGTGGCTTGTGGCAATAATATAGAATTGTACATGATCAAAGTTGGTTTTAGCTTGGGTTTTACATTATAAGAAAGAAAGACCGACAGTGACATATTAGGTTGGTTACAAATTGGTTCAACTTATTCACATCTGTAAAATACTGGCCTAGGTGATATCTCTGGGAGTGGTTTTGATGTATTACATGTTGCTTTATTTTTGCATGGTGAGGTTGACATTTACATGGAATTGCCCATTAGCAGTTAATTTGAAGGTGAAATTAGAGTCAGGTGTTTTCAATCAGTGGGATGGCAGTCAGGTGTGAGTGGGCACCCTGTTTTATGTAAAGAACAGGGATCTATCAAAGTCTGATCTTCACAACACATGTTTGTGCACTGAAAAAAATGGCCTGTTAAATTAACACAAAAAAATCTTGTACATCGGTTGCACTTATTAAAATCATATCCACTAAGACCAATTAAGTCATGTTTGTTTGACTGAACATGACTTAATTGGTCTTAGTGGATATGATTTTAATAAGTGCAACCGATGTACAAGATTTTTTTGTGTTAATTTAACAAGCCATTTTTTTCAGTGTGGAAGTGTGTGTGTGTGTGTGTGTGTGTGTGTATATATATATATATATATATATATATATATATATATATATATATATATACACTCACCGGCCACTTTATTAGGTACACCTGTCCAACTGCTCGTTAACACTTAATTTCTAATCAGCCAATCACATGGCGGCAACTCGGTGCATTTAGGCATGTAGACATGGTCAAGACAATCTCCTGCAATTCAAACCGAGCATCAGTATGGGGAAGAAAGGTGATTTGAGTGACTTTGAACGTGGCCTGGTTGTTGGTGCCAGAAGGGCTGGTCTGAGTATTTCAGAAACTGCTGATCTACTGGGATTTTCACGCACAACCATCTCTAGGGTTTACAGAGAATGGTCCGAAAAAGAAAAAATATCCAGTGAGCGGCAGTTCTGTGGGCGGAAATGCCTTGTTGATGCCAGAGGTCAGAGGAGAATGGCCAGACTGGTTCGAGCTGATAGAAAGGCAACAGTGACTCAAATAACCACCCGTTACAACCAAGGTAGGCAGAAGAGCATCTCTGAATGCACAGTACGTCGAACTTTGAGGCAGATGGGCTACAGCAGCAGAAGACCACGCCGGGTGCCACTCCTTTCAGCTAAGAACAGGAAACTGAGGCTACAATTTGCACAAGCTCATCGAAATTGGACAATAGAAGATTGGAAAAACGTTGCCTGGTCTGATGAGTCTCGATTTCTGCTGCGACATTCGAATGGTAGGGTCAGAATTTGGCGTCAACAACATGAAAGCATGGATCCATCCTGCCTTGTATCAACGGTTCAGGCTGGTGGTGGTGGTGTAATGGTGTGGGGAATATTTTCTTGGCACTCTTTGGGCCCCTTGGTACCAATTGAGCATCGTTGCAACGCCACAGCCTACCTGAGTATTGTTGCTGACCATGTCCATCCCTTTATGACCACAATGTACCCAACTTCTGATGGCTACTTTCAGCAGGATAATGCGCCATGTCATGAAGCTGGAATCATCTCAGACTGGTTTCTTGAACATGACAATGAGTTCACTGTACTCAAATGGCCTCCACAGTCACCAGATCTCAATCCAATAGAGCATCTTTGGGATGTGGTGGAACGGGAGATTCGCATCATGGATGTGCAGCCGACAAATCTGCGCCAACTGTGTGATGCCATCATGTCAATATGGACCAAACTCTCTGAGGAATACTTCCAGCACCTTGTTGAATCTATGCCACGAAGAATTGAGGCAGTTCTGAAGGCAAAAGGGGGTCCAACCCATTACTAGCATGGTGTACCTAATAAAGTGGCCGGTGAGTGTATATAATATGATTTGTTTATCAGATTTGATCTCTGACTTTCACACATTTCATTGAAGCAATTTCATTTAATTGCAAGCAAGTAACAAGGTAAACACGTAAAGTGGAAATATCTCTTCTTACAGCTATAGGCCTGTTATATTAGCCACGCTGAAAGTCAGAGATGGAGATGACAGTTGACAGATGGCCTAGTGTTGCACTTAACAAAGCACACCTGCATGCACCCAACCTCCATGGAAATTCCATCAATCCATCCGTTATCCATTCCCACTTATCCTGTGCAGGGTCACGGGCAAGCTGGATCTTATCCCAGCTGACTATGGGCGAGAGGCAGGGTACACCCTGGACAAGTCGCCAGATCGTCACAGGGCTGACACAGAGAGACAAACAAGCATTCACTCACATTCACACCTAAGGTTAATTTCAAGCCACCAATTAGCCCAACCTGCATGTCTTTGGACTGTGGGGGAAACTGGAGCACCTGGAGGAAACCCACGCAGACATGGGGAGAACATGCAAACTCCACACAAAAAGGCCACTGTTGGCCACTGGGCTCAAACCCAGAACCTTCTTGCTGCGAGTTCACAGTGCTAACCACTACACCACCGTGCCACCCCATGGAAATTTTATATAGAGTTGTGCTCAGAAGTTTACATACAGTGACATGAATGTAATCTTGAATATGAATGTCATGGCAATATTTGGGCTTTCAGTAATTTCTTTGAACTGTTCATTTTCTTTCTGTTGCAGAATGTACAGCATGCATCTTTAAAAAAACACTAGAATTTGGTGCACAAGTTTTAATTTTCTTTGGGTTTTCTGAAATCAACACAGGGTCAAAAGTTTACATACGATCACTTAGATTATTAATTCAGAGGTGCTGAAACTTCCAAAATATGTCTTATTTTGCCAAGGCCTCTTCCTGTTAGTGATCATGATGAACTACAGCTGGTAGCTTCTCTGTGCCTTCATAAAAAGGGTTTGTTTACAGCACTAATTGGATTGACCAACACACAGTAAAATGGGAAAGTTCAAGGAGCTCAGTGCAGATCTGAGAAAGAGGATCACAGATGTACACAATTCCGGAATGTCTCTTGGAGCCATTTCTAAACAACTGCAAATTCCAAGATCAGTTCAAACAATTGTAGCCAAGTTATTGCGAGGTGTAGTCACTTTACGAAGCCACTTTGCTTCAAGAAAACCCAAACTTTCACCCTCAGCTGAACGGAAATTGGTTTGGATTGTCAGAAACAACCTGGGAACCACCATGGCACAGCCCTGCCATGAACTGGAAGTTGATGGATCACTTGTTTACAGTTCAGATCACCATGGACTAAGAGGCTGCTTGAGTTGTCCGGCCACAATGACCACCATGTACAGAGGGACACTGTACCAGCTGCTGGTTCATTGCACAAAGTGGATGGAATAATGAAGAAGGAGGACTATCTCAGAATTCTTCAGCATAAACCGTCAGAAACTTGAACATGACTTGGGAGTTGCAACAGGACAATGAACCCAAACACGCATCAGAGCTGGTTGTGGAGGTTAAAGCAGGCTAACATTAAGCTTAAAACAAGTTCTGACTTCAACCCTATTGAAAATATATGGACTGTGCTTAGAAGTCGAGTCACTGCCAAGAAAAAAAAATTAATTGAACTCTACCAATTCTACCATGAAGAGTTATGAAATATCCAGCCAGAATTCTGCCAGAAGCTTGTTCATGGTAAACAAAAATGTTTGATCAAGGTGAATCTTGTGAAGAGACATTTTTACCCAAATATTAGGTGTGCTGTATGTATAATTTTGACCCTGTGTTGATTTCAGAAAACCCAAAGAAAATTAAAACTTGTGCACCAACTTCTAGTGTGTGTTTTTTGTTTTGTTTTTAATAAAGATGCATGTTCTACATTCTGCCACAGAAAAAGAACAGTTAAAATAAATGACTGAAAGCCCATATTGCCATGACAATACAAAAATAAAAAATGTACAATAAGCCGGTTGCATAAGTATGCACACCCTTAAACTAATACTTTGTTGAAGCACCTTTTGAGTTAACTACAGCATTCAGTCTTTTTGAGTAGAAGTCTATCAACCTGCCACATCTAGACTTGGCAATACTTGCCCACTCTTCCTTGCAAAAGCACTCCAAATCTGGAGTGAACTGGGTGAACCACTCCAATGCATCTTCAACCTCAGCCTGCAGCTGGGGAGAGTGCCAACCCTCTGGAAGACATCATGTATCATTCCAGTTCCCAAAAAGAATCAGCCCAGTGAGCTGAACGACTTCCGACCGGTGGCACTCACTTCACATCTGATGAAGACTTGGAGCGGCTCTTCCTCAGCCTCCTCAGACCCCAGGTACAACATGCCCAGGACTGTCTGCTGTTCACGTACCGGGCAGGTGTTGGTGTGGAAGACACCATCCTCTACCTGCTACACCGAGCCCACTCGCATCTGGATAAGGGAAATGGCACTTGGACTTCTCGAGTGCCTTCAATACCATCCAGCCCCTATTGCTTCAGGACAAACTGAACAGGATGCAAGTGGACCCCTGCCTGGTCACCTGGATCTCCAGCTACCTCACTGACAGGCCGCAGTACATCAGGCTGAAGGACATCACGTCTGACAATGTAATTAGCAGCACCAGAGCACCCCAGGGCACGGTGCTGGCCCCTCTTCTCTTCACCCTGTACACTGCGGACTTCTGCTACAACTCGGAGCTGTGTCACATTCAGAAGTTTGCCGATGACACAGCCATCATTAGGTGTATCAGTGATGACAGAGAGGAGGAGTATAGGAGCCTGGTGAGGGACTTTGCTGTGTGGTGCAACAGGAACCATCTGCAGCTCAACACCTCGAAGACCAAGGAGCTGGTCATTGACTTTGGGAGGTCCAGACCAAGGTCACGACCAGTTCTGATCGAGGGAGTCGAAGTGGAGTCTGTGGATTCCGACAAGTACCTCAGGCTGTGGCTGGACAGCAAGCTGGACTGGACTTGCAACACCAATCACTTGTACAGGAAGGGACAGAGCAGGCTATACTTCCTTAGGAGGCTGCGGTCCTTTAACATCTGCAGGAAACTCCTGTGGATCTTCCATCAGTCTGTGGTCGCCAGTGTCTTGTTTTACACCGTGGTGTGCTGGGGGGCAGCACATCCAAGAAGGACACATCCAGGCTGGACAAACTGATCAGGTGGGCCGGCTCTGTGGTCGGCATGAAGCTGGACTCTCTGGTGATGGTGGCAGAGAAGAGGTCTATGGACAAACTATTGAACATCATGGATGATGCCAGTCACCCTCTGCACACCGTCATCAGCAACCAGAGGAGCCTGTTCAGTGACAGAATGCTCCTTCCCAAGTGCAGGACGAACAGACTCAAAAACTCCTTTTTCCCTCACGCCATCAGGCTGTACAACTCCTCTCTGGGGGGGAGGAGGAGTAACAGGAGGACAGAGGGCGGGAAGGAGCAGTAGCCTAGCCTAACAATAAGCAATACTGGACAATGTGCAGTATAATGTGCAATATAAAGTGCAACATCTTTCCTGCTGCACCCCCCTCCTCTTTTCCCCCCTCCCCCTTCCTCTCGTCCCCATATCTTATTCTTTTTATATTTGTATATATAAATACTTAATTTATTTTAATTTATCTAGAATTTTTATCTATTTCTTTTCTCTGTTTATCTGTAATGATGCTGTTGGAATCTTAATTTCCCTGAGGGAACCCTCCCAAAGGGATCAATAAAGTTTTATCTAATCTATCTAATCTAAATCTGTCAGATTGCGAGGGCATCTCTTGTGCACAGCCCTTTTCTGGTCACCCCACAGATTTTCAATTGGATTTAGGTCTGGGCTCTGGCTGAGCCATTCCAAAGCTTTAATTTTCTTCTGCTGAAGCCATTGTTTTGTTGATTTTAATGTATGCTTGGGGTCATTGTTGTATTGAAAGATGAAATTCTTCTTCATCTTCAGCTTTCTAGTAGACAATGGAAGGTTTTGGGCCAAAACTGACTGGTTTTTAGAACTGTTCATAATTCCCTCCACCTTGACTAAAGCCCCTGTTCTAACTGAAGAAAAACAACCCCAAAACATGATGCTGCCACCACCATGCTTCACTGTGGGTATGGTGTCCTTTTGATGATGCGCAGTCTTGTTTTTGTGTCAAACATACCTTTTGGAATTGTGTCCCAAAACTTCAACCTTGATTTCATCAGACCAGAACACATTTTCCCACATGCTTTTGGGAGAGTTGATTATTTTTTTTGCAAAATGTATCCGGGCCTGGATGTTTTTCTTTGTAAGAAAAGCCTTCCGTCTTGCGACCCTACCCCATAGTCCAGACATATGGAGAATAGGGTAGCTTGTTCTCACATGTAGTACATGACCAGTACTTGCCAGAAATTCCTGCAGCTCCTTCAGTGTTGCTGTAGGCCTCTTGGCAGCCTCCCTGACCAGTTTTCGTCTTGGCTTTCCATCAATTTTGAAGGGACGTCCGGTTCTCGGTAATGTCACTGTTGTCCCATATTTTTTTCCAGTTCTTGATGACTGTTTTCACTGTGCTCCATGGTACAGTATATCTAATGCTGTAGAATTTTTTTTGTACCCATCTCCTGACTGATACCTTTTCAACAATGAGATCCCCTTGATGCTTTGTAAGCTCTCTGCGAACCATAGCTTTTGCTGGAAGATACAACTGAGTAAATGTCAGGAAAATCCTACTAAGACAGGTGAACTTTATTTGGGGTTAATCAGTCATTTTAATTGATGGGAGGTGTGTACCCAAAAAGACTGAATGCTGTAATTAAATGAAAAGGTGTTTCAACAAAGTATTAGTTTCAGTGTGTGCACACTTATGTAACCAGCTTATTGTATTTTTTTTTAAATGTTTTTCCCCCTAACAGATTTGTTTGTTTTTCAATTGAATTGTACAGGTTATAGGTCACAAAAGGTGGGAAAAGTTTTGAAATTATTTATCAGGGTCTCATATTTTTTTATATCAGAAAACCTATCATTTTAACAGGGTGTGTACATTTTTATATCTACTGTGTATATAATTGTGTGTGCGTGTGCACACAAAATTTATCCATAAAACATTAGCTAAATGACTCCCACCCCCCACATTATTGACTGTTTCAACTTGAATAAACATGAAGTGGTTCAGTCAAACAGTCTCTTTTTGGGGGCTTATTGTATTAACTGTTATAAAACTGCATAAAATCCACAAAAATTTTTAATAATACGCATGACACCTGCAACAAGAGACGTCAGTTCCTCTGGCAGGAAACTTCAGAAAGGCAGTGAGGTAGGTTATGTTTCTTCTCTCATTAATTTGAACAAAATCTTGAGGATACACCAACAGTATATTACGTTGTACTTATTCATCAGATTTGTCATTGAGATATTGGAGTGAATCTCTTGCTCATATTTTAAAAACAAAAATATGATTAATAATCCACAGAATTCTGTTTTTATACATGGAATGTGGTAGCTATTTTGTGGTTAGCATGTGGCGTGAAGACAGAAAATGGTGGAAAATGTCAACTATCGTATCATCAATTCTGTTAATGGATTGCCCAGTTTAATGATAAGAGTTGATGATTAACAGAGTCAACACTTGAAATGTACCTGCAATTATAGTGTGTATTTATATATATATATGTGTATGTGTGTGTATATATATATATATATATATATATATATATATATATATATATATATATATGAGAGAGAGAGGCACGGTGGTGTAGTGGTTAGCGCTGTCGCCTCACAGTAAGAAGGTCTGGATTCAAGCCCCGTGGCCGGCGAGGGCCTTTTTGTGTGGGGTTTGCATTTTCTCCGCGTGGGGGTGCTCCGGTTTCCCCCACAGTCCAAAGACATGCAGGTTAGGTTAACTGGTGACTCTAAATTGACCGTAGGTGTGAGTGTGAATGGTTGTCTGTGTCTATGTGTCAGCCCTGTGATGACCTGGCAACTTGTCCAGGGTGTACCCCGCCTTTCGCCCATAGTCAGCTGGGATAGGCTCCAGCTTGCCTGCGAGTCTGTAGAACAGGGTAAAGTGGCTAGAGATGAAATGATATATATATTACACACACATATGTATGTATGTATATATATATATGTGTGTGTGTGATATATATATATATATATATATATATATATATATATATATATATACACACACACACACACACGTGTATATATGTGTGTGTGTGTATTTATATGGGTGTATATTGTGTGTGTGTGTGTATAGGTCGTCGTGCACTTTTCCAACATGACTAAACGCACATCTAAGGCCACTGTTAGATTTCTGAAGAAAAACAGGGTGAAAGTTAGTCAGTGGCCAAGTATGTCTCCTGATCTGAACCCAATCGAACACCTACAGTATAGGGAATTCTGAAGAGACAAGTTGAGCATCACTCTCCATCCAGCATCCAGTCACTAAGACTACGTTCAGACTGCACCCTGAAACGACCCATATCCGATTTTTTTTGCCCATATGCGACCTGTATTCGATTTATTACTGGCAATCTGAACGACATAGATCCGATTTTTTCACATGTGACCCAGGCCGCTTGGATATGTGGTCCTAATTCCGATGCATATCCGTTATTTTCACATGCGACTGCAGTCTGACCGGACAGGTCGCATTCATGCGACCTACACGTCATCAACAAGAGACAAACGTCACTATTCTGCATTGGCTAATCCCGCCTCTTTGGTGAAAACAACAACATTTGTACAGTTTTCAGAATTTAAATAGACTTTTATAGAATTGATCAAGCTAATGGTGGATTTGGTAGGGACCTGGATGTTAAATCATCCTGTATTACAAGATTATAAGATTGTTCTGGAAATTTCCAGTAATTTGACACCTTCGGTCTCATTAGTCTGCTGCCCACATTAATCAGATTATTGTGTGAGTTCCGCCGCCGCCACAAAAACCACATCGCCAGGTCTCGCCTCATCTCCATGCTTTACTTGCAAACTTGAAGAGTGCGCTTTTTTTGTTTACGTATTACGTAGATGTGCTTATTACGTGTCAATTTGCGCATGTGGGACACTTTTGGGTCGTTTTCCATTCATATTGGAGATCGCATACAAGTCTCATATAATTAGTAATGTGAACGGCCTAACAAAAAAATCGGATTTCACAACAAATCGGATATGGGTCGTTTCAGGTTGCAGTCTGAACATAGTGTTTAAGAGGTCTTTGTTGAAGAATGGAAAAAGCTTGATGTTGCAAAATGTTGCCAACTTGTTCATTCCATGCCTAGAAGACTTGGTGCTGTCATTAAAAATCATGGAGGCCATACAAAGTACTAGATGTAGTAGTTTTTGTTGTGGGGTGTACTCATTTTTGCACCACCCTAATTTGAGTAAAACTGAAAAATGTGTAATATAAGTTTATATTATTAACCTTACTTTCACGTTATAAGTTAAACAGATGTTATATTAAAATTGGTCTTGTCAACATTTTGGAAATTGTTTGTGTTCATTGAGATATTGTTTAAAATGTTACTTTTCAAAGGGGGTGTACTCATTTACGCTGAGCACTGTGTAAAAAATATATATATATCTCATCTCATTATCTAGCCGCTTTATCCTGTTCTACAAGGTCGCATATATATATATATATATATATATATATATATATATATATATACACACATACACACGTGTGTGTGTGTGTGTGTATATATATATATATATATATCTCATCTCATTATCTCTAGCCGCTTTATCCTTCTACAGGGTCGCAGGCAAGCTGGAGCCTATCCCAGCTGACTACGGGCGAAAGGCGGGGTACACCCTGGACAAGTCGCCAGGTCATCACAGGGCTGACACATAGACACAGACAACCATTCACACTCACATTCACACCTACGGTCAATTTAGAGTCACCAGTTAACCTAACCTGCATGTCTTTGGACTGTGGGGGAAACCGGAGCACCCGGAGGAAACCCACGCGGACACGGGGAGAACATGCAAACTCCGCACAGAAAGGCCCTTGCCGGCCCCGGGGCTCGAACCCAGGACCTTCTTGCTGTGAGGCGACAGCGCTAACCACTACACCACCGTGCCGCCCATATATATATATATATATATATATATATATATATATGTGTGTGTGTGTGTATATATATATATATATATATATATATATATATATATATATATATATAATTACATACATATACACACACGTGTGTGTGTGTGTATATGTATAAATGTATATATATGTAGGTGTGTCATATATATATATATATATATATATATATATATATATATACACACACACACACACACACACACACACACACACGTGTGTATGTGTATATATACAACCCCGATTCCAAAAAAGTTGGGACAAAGTACAAATTGTAAATAAAAACGGAATGCAATGATGTGGAAGTTTCAAAATTCCATATTTTATTCAGAATAGAACATAGATGACATATCAAATGTTTAAACTGAGAAAATATAGCATTTAAAGAGAAAAATTAGGTGATTTTAAATTTCATGACAACAACACATCTCAAAAAAGTTGGGACAAGGCCATGTTTACCACTGTGAGACATCCCCTTTTCTCTTTACAACAGTCTGTAAACGTCTGGGGACTGAGGAGACAAGTTGCTCAAGTTTAGGGAAAGGGATGTTAACCCATTCTTGTCTAATGTAGGATTCTAGTTGTTCAACTGTCTTAGGTCTTTTTTGTCGTATCTTCCATTTTATGATGCGCCAAATGTTTTCTATGGGTGAAAGATCTGGACTGCAGGCTGGCCAGTTCAGTACCCGGACCGTTCTTCTACGCAGCCATGATGATGTAATTGATGCAGTATGTGGTTTGGCATTGTCATGTTGGAAAATGCAAGGTCTTCCCTGAAAGAGACGTCGTCTGGATGGGCGCATATGTTGCTCTAGAACCTGGATATACCTTTCAGCATTGATGGTGTCTTTCCAGATGTGTAAGCTGCCCATGCCACACGCACTAATGCAACCCCATACCATCAGAGATGCAGGCTTCTGAACTGAGCGCTGATAACAACTTGGGTCGTCCTTCTCCTCTTTAGTCCGAATGACACAGCGTCCCTGAGTTCCATAAAGAACTTCAAATTTTGATTCGTCTGACCACAGAACAGTTTTCGACTTTGCCACAGTCCATTTTAAATGAGCCTTGGCCCAGAGAAGACGTCTGCGCTTCTGGATCATGTTTAGATACGGCTTCTTCTTTGAACTATAGAGTTTTAGCTGGCAACGGCGGATGGCACAGTGAATTGTGTTCACAGATAATGTTCTCTGGAAATATTCCTGAGCCCATTTTGTGATTTCCAATACAGAAGCATGCCTGTGTGTGATGCAGTGCCGTCTAAGGGCCCGAAGATCACGGGCACCCAGTATGGTTTTCCGGCCTTGGCCCTTACGCACAGAGATTCTTCCAGATTCTCTGAATCTTTTGATGATATTATGCACTGTAGATGATGATATGGTCAAACCCTTTGCAATTTTACACTGTCAAACTCCTTTCTGATATTGCTCCACTATTTGTCGGTGCAGAAATAGGGGGATTGGTGATCCTCTTCCCATCTTTACTTCTGAGAGCCGCTGCTACTCCAAGATGCTCTTTTTATACCCAGTCATGTTAATGACCTATTGCCAATTGACCTAATGAGTTGCAATTTGGTCCTCCAGCTGTTCCTTTTTTGTAGCTTTAACTTTTCCAGCCTCTTATTGCCCCTGTCCCAACTTTTTTGAGATGTGTTGCTGTCATGAAATTTCAAATGAGCCAATATTTGGCATGAAATTTCAAAATGTCTCACTTTTGACATTTGATATGTTGTCTGTGTTCTATTGTGAATACAGTATCAATTTTTGAGATTTGTAAATTATTGCATTCCGTTTTTATTTACAATTTGTACTTTGTCCCAACTTTTTTGAATCGGGGTTGTATATATGTAGGTGTGTGTGTGTGTGTGTGTGTATGTATATATATATATATATATATATATATATATATATATATATATATATACACATATGGTGGCACAGTGGTGTAGTGGTTAGCGCTGTCGCCTCACAGCAAGAAGGTCCGGGTTCGAGCCCCGTGGCCAGCAAGGGCCTTTCTGTGTGGAGTTTGCATGTTCTCCCTGTGTCCGCGTGGGTTTCCTCCGGGTGCTCCGGTTTCCCTCAGAGTCCAAAGACATGCAGGTTAGGTTAACTGGTGACTCTAAATTGACCGTAGGTGTGAATGTGAGTGTGAATGGTTGTCTGTGTCTATGTGTCAGCCCTGTGATGATCTGGTGACTTGTCCAGGGTGTACCCCGCCTTTCACCCGTAATCAGCTGGGATAGGCTCCAGCTTGCCTGCGACCCTGTAGGACAGGATAAAGCGGCTAGAGATAATGAGATATGTGTGTGTGTGTGTGTGTGTGTATATATGTGTATATATATACTATATATATGTGTGTGTGTGTGTGTATGTATATATATATATATATATATATATATATATATATATATATACACACACACACACACACACACACACTAGTGTATCTCAAAAAATTAGAATATTGTAAAAAAGTTCAATATTTTCCATCAGTTATTTAAGAAAGTGAAAGTTATATATTATAGACTCATTATACATAAACTAAAATGTTTCAAGCATTTTTCTATTTTAATTTTAATCAGTATGGCATACAGTACAAAAACATAAAAAAAATCTCAAAATATTAGAATATTTCATTTCGAGTTTGAGTAAAACAGTATGAACACAGTGTATCTCTCGGTCTAGTTCAGTGCACACAACCACAATCATGGGGAAGACTGCTGACTTGACTGTTGTCCAGAAGATGATCACTGATGCCCTCTACAAGGAGGGTAAGCCACAAAAAGTCATTGCTGAAAAGGGTGGCTGGAAAAGGTGCACAAGCAACAGGGATGGCCGCAGTCTTGAGAGCATTGTCAAGAAAAGTTGATTCAAGAACTTGGGAGAGCTTCACAAGGAGTGGACTGAGGCTGGTGTCAGTGTATCAAGACCCATCACGAACAGACATCTTCAAGAAAGGGGATACAACTTTCGCATTCCTAATATCAAGCTACTCCTGAGCCAGAGACAATGTCAGAAGTGTCTTATCTGGGCTAAGGAGAGAAAGAAATGGACTGTTCCTCAGTGGTCCAAAGTCCTCTTTTCAGATGAAAGTACATTTTGCACTTAATTTGGAAATGACGGTTCTAGAGTCTGGAGGAAGAGTGGAGAGGCACAGAATCCAAGGTGTTTGAAGCCCAGTGTGAAGTTTCCACAGTCTGTGATGATTTGAGGTGCCATGTCATCTGCTGGTGTTGGTCCACTGTATTTTATCAAGTCCAAAGTCAACACAGCCATCTACCAGGAGATTTTAGAGCACTTCATGCTTCCATTTGCTGATGAGCTTTTTGGAGATTCTGATTTCCTTTTCCAGCAGGGCTTAGCACCTACCCATAGTGCCAAAACTACTACCAAATGGTTTGCTGACCATGATATTACTGTGTTTGATTGGCCAGCCAACTTGCCTGACCTGAACCCCATAGAGAATCTATGGGGTATTGTCAAGAGGAAGATGAGAAACACCTGACCCAAAAATAAAGATACGCTGAAAGACACTATCAAAGCAACCTGGGCTTCAATAACACCTCAGCAGTGCCACAGACTGATCACCTCCATGCCACACTGCATTGATACAGTAATTCATGGTAAAGGAGCCCCAACCAAGTACTGAGTGTATAAATGAATATACTTTTCAGAAGTTGGACATTTCTGTATTATAAATCCTTTTTTTGATTGATCTTAGGGAATATTCTAATAATTTGAGATACTAGATTTCTGATTTTCATGAGCTATAAGCCATAATCATCAAAATTAAAACAAAAAAGGTTTTAAATATTTCACTTTACATGTAATGAATATAGAATATATGAAAGTTTACCTTTTTTAATTAAATTATGAAAAAAAGGAATTTTTTCATGGTATTCTAATTATTTGAGATGCATTAGTATATATATGTATGTGTATATATACATACACATATACATACATACATACATACATACATACACACACGCGCGCGAATAAATTTATATGCGTGTGTGTGTGTGTGTGTGTATATATATACATCCCCGATTCCAAAAAAGTTGGGACAAAGTACAAATTGTAAATAAAAACGGAATGCAATGTTGTGGAAGTTTCAAAATTCCATATTTTATTCAGAATAGAACATAGATGACATATCAAATGTTTAAACTGAGAAAATGTATCATTGAAAGAGAAAAATTAGGTGATTTTTAATTTCATGACAACACCACATCTCAAAGAAGTTGGGACAAGACCATGTTTACCACTGTGAGACATCCCCTTTTCTCTTTACAACAGTCTGTAAACGTCTGGGGACTGAGGAGACAAGTTGCTCAAGTTTAGGGATAGGAATGTTAACCCATTCTTGTCTAATGTAGGATTCTAGTTGCTCAACTGTCTTGGATCTTTTTTGTCGTATCTTCCGTTTTATGATGCGCCAAATGTTTTCTATGGGAGAAAGATCTGGACTGCAGGCTGGCCAGTTCAGTACCCGGACCCTTCTTCTACGCAGCCATGATGCTGTAATTGATGCAGTATGTGGTTTGGCATTGTCATGTTGGAAAATGCAAGGTCTTCCTTGAAAGAGACATCATCTGGATGGGAGCATATGTTGCTCTAGAACCTGGATATACCTTTCAGCATTGATGGTCTTTCCAGATGTGTAAGCTGCCCATGCCACACGCACTAATGCAACCCCATATCATCAGAGATGCAGGCTTCTGAACTGAGCGCTGATAACAACTTGGGTCGTCCTTCTCCTCTTTAGTCCGAATGACACGGCGTCCCTGATTTCCATAAAGAACTTCAAATTTTGATTCGTCTGACCACAGAACAGTTTTCGACTTTGCCACACACTCACACACTATCCGGAAATTAGCGTCCGTGTATCCACTTCAGAGTGGGTCGGACGTCGCATGGAGAACAGCAGCATGCCATCGAGCTCTGTCTTGGGTGTCGCTGGCAGACAGACCAGCAGCCTTCAGATCATTTTTCACGCATTCCTGCCAGGACTTCTGGGGCCTGCCAGGACGTTTACGCCCGGCGACTTCGAGGTGGCATGCGCGATTGATGATGGAGTTGCTACGCAGCACATGGCCAAACCAGCGAAGTCGCCGACGCCTGAGGGTAGACTCCAGGTCTGTCAGACCGAGCCTCCTCGTCAAGATAGATGTGCTCGATCTATCGTCAGGCTTGGTATGCAAAATCCAACGCAGCATGGCCCTCTCGTTTCTTTCTAATCTTCCAAGCTCACAACTTTTCAGGGGCCAACACTTGCTAGCATAAAGCATAGCACTCCTTACGCAGCTTTCGTACACTTTCCCACGTGTTGATAGAGACAAACACCTGCATGTCAGGACTGGGAGAAGTTCTCTGAACTTGCCCCATGCACATCTAGTTCTTGTAATAGTAGCAGCCTCACAGCCACCACCCGATGTGATGGTGTCACCCAGATAGCAAAAGGAGTCAACGACTCCAAGCATCTGACCGTCAACAGTGACATGTTCGCATGGCCTGTTGTCAATTGGGCGGGCTGTTCCTAGACACCTTCTACATCTGAAGCATGGGTCAGCAGTGAGCCTTCCTTTGATGTCGCTACACCTTTTATGGATCCAATGAGAACAGCCTGTGCAGAAGATAGAGTTGCTACCCACGCCACTCCGGCAAACACCACATGGGAATTTTCCCGAGTCTTTTAGGGGGTTTAGATTGGGGCCAAGAAACATCACCTTTGTCTTGTCCACATTCACTCGCAGGCCCTTGGACTCGAGCCCTGCCTTCCAACGTTGGAATTTATTGAGCACATCCTCGAGAGATTCAGATATCAGAACCAGGTCGTCTGCATAGAGTAGCTCCCAGGGGCAGCCCGTACGGAAGTCTCTTGAAAGAGCCTCAAGGACGATGATGAACAGAAGAGGACTGAGGACAGAGCCTTGGTGAACTCCAACCCGAACATTAAACTCCTCGCTGTACGAGTTGTTAATACGTACTCTACTTCTGGCATGAGCATACATGGCCTGCACTGTTCCAACTAACCATTCAGGCAGTCCTAGCCGCCTCATGGCCCACCACAATACCTCACGGGGGACACGGTCGAATGCCTTCTCGAGATCCACAAAGATGAGGTAAAGCCTTCGGTCTCTCGCAAGATATTTCTCTTGTAGCTGACGAACGACGAAAACAGCATCAGTTGTACTTCTGCCACTCACAAATCCTAACTGCATTTCATTGATGTCAACAATGCCACGGCATATTTCCTCAATGACTCTTTCGATGACTTTAAGACAGTGTTCGGTGAGTTTAAGACCTCTATAACTACCTCTCTGCAGCATCGCCTTTCCCCTTATACAAGTTGACAATATAGCTATCATCCCAGTCAGCTGGTATTTTCCTTTCTGCTATGATCGAGTTGGCAAGATTACTTAACACTTGGCATGTAACTTCAGAAGAAGATTTTAGCATTTCAGTGGCAATGCCAGAAGGTCCGGGGGCTTTGCCAGTTTTCATCTTTGTCAGGCTCTCAGCTATCATTACAGGTGTCACCTGCACTGGAGGTCCTGCAACAGGCTCAGCAGTTGGTAAATCCTCTACAGACCATGGAAATTCTATGTTAAGGAGACGCTCGTAGTGCTCCTTCCAGGCTTCCTTCTTAGCATCGTTATCTACCGCCAGACAGCCAAGGTCGTTTCTCACAGCACTTTCACCAACAATATCCCGATTCACTCTTCTCATTTGCTTAGCAATGCGGTAGATGTCCATCTCATTTTTCTCCACATTCTGAAACCTTTGATTCTCGGCACGTTTCTTAGCGTCAAAGACCACACGCCTAGCGTTACGCTTAGCTGCAAGATATTCCTCTTTACTGCCACCCTCTTTACGCCATCTTTTCCATAACTGCCTCTTTTCGTCCACCGCAGAGCTCACTGTCTCGTCCCACCACCATGTTTCCTTTCTCCAGCCACTGGCTTTCTTGGTCGAACCACATAGAGTTTCCGCAACCTTCAACAGGGCACCTTTTAGGGCATGCCACGTTCCTTCCACTGACGGGGCCTCTGCAGATGAATTTAGTAATTCATGCAGCTCCTTCTCAACCTCCTCTTGATATTTCGCCTGGGTTTCAGGGTCACGAAGCTTCCAAACACGGAGCTTGGGTTTAAAGGTTGATCTTTTGCACTTAATTGGACTAACTGCCAAGTCACATAACAGAAGTCTGTGTTGTGGGGCACATTCCTCATTAGGTAGTATCTTTACATTAGTCACAAATCTGCGGTGACTATGCCTAGTCAAGATGTAATCCACCTGGGTAGAACACTCGCTAGACTTGTAGGTGACCAAATGAGTGCTTCTCTTCTTGAAAAGAGAGTTGCAGATAATAAGCTCATTTGCCACAGAGAACTCTAAGATCCTTTCACCTTCAAGATTGCGCTCCCCATAACCAAAACCACCATGTATCCCCTCGTACCCGGAGGATGAGGCCCCAATGTGACCGTTGAAGTCACCACAGATGAGGAGGGTTTCATTTGTGCCAATTTTGATGACTAAATTCTGAAGTTCGTCGTAGAAGGCATCCTTTGCAGCTTCGCACAGCCCAACTTGGGGAGCATAGATTGTAAATATTGATAAGATATTTGACCCCACAATGATCTTAATAAGACAGATTCTGTCAGAGATCCGGTTGATATGCAACACATGCTCAACCCACTTTTCAGCCAGGAGAATACCCACTCCTCCTGTACCCTTATCATTGCCGACCCAAAAGAATTTATATTTTGAGTCCATGCCCGTAATCATTCGAGCTGATCCACCTCACCACCTTGTCTCTTGCAGACAACATAAATCAATCTTCCTTCTCGAAACAGTCTCTACAACCCCACTTCCTCTACCTCTCATAGTGCCCACATTCAAAGTCGCAAGTCGAAATTTCTGACATTTCTTGCGTGGTCGCAGGATGTCGATCTGGTGTTGCCCACGCATAACACCCACCCTACCGTTCACGACACTCCTGGTACATCCAGGAGTCCCGTCTACTTCTAAACTACTACTGTGAACCTCCATGACTTGAATTGAAGCAAAATTTTTACGGCTGGATGCCCTTCCTACCACCAACCTGGATCTACAGCAACCAGGAACCACAGTCCATTTTAAATGAGCCTTGGCCCAGAGAAGACGTCTGCGCTTCTGGATCATGTTTAGATACGGCTTCTTCTTTGAACTATAAAGTTTTAGCTGACAACGGTGGATGGCACGGTGAATTGTGTTCACAGATAATGTTCTCTGGAAATATTCCTGAGCCCATTTGTGATTTCCAATACAGAAGCATGCCTGTATGTGATGCAGTGCCGTCTAAGGGCCCGAAGATCACGGGCACCCAGTATGGTTTTCCAGCCTTGACCCTTATGCACAGAGATTCTTCCAGATCCTTTGAATCTTTTGATTATATTGTGCACTGTAGATGATGATATGTTCAAACTCTTTGCAATTTTACACTGTCGAACTCCTTTCTGATATTGCTCCACTATTTGTCAGTGCAGAATTGGGGGGATTGGTGATCCTCTTCCTATCTTTACTTCTGAGAGCCGCTGCCACTCCAAGATGCTCTTTTTATACCCAGTCATGTTAATGACCTATTGCCAATTGACCTAATGAGTTGCAATTTGGTCCTCCAGCTGTTCCTTTTTTGTAGCTTTAACTTTTCCAGCCTCTTATTGCCCCTGTCCCAACTTTTTTGAGATGTGTTGCTGTCATGAAATTTCAAATGAGCCAATATTTGGCATGAAATTTCAAAATGTCTCACTTTCGACATTTGATATGTTGTCCATGTTCTATTGTGAATACAGTATCAGTTTTTGAGATTTGTAAATTATTGCATTCCGTTTTTATTTACAATTTGTACTGTCCCAACTTTGTATTTTTACACACACACACACACACACACACACACACACACACACACACACATATATCATATATACACACATAAATATATACTGTGTGTGTGTGTGTGTGTGTGTGTGTGTGAGAGAGAGAGAGAGAGAGAGAGAGAGATTTGGTGATGGTTGAGTGGCTCTGGTATGTTCATGGTACTACTCAGAGAAACACAGACACTGCCACACCTGAAAAATCTGTAAGAATTGTGTGATGCAGTCATATCAACATGGACCAGAATCTCAAAGGAATGTTTCCAACATCTTGTAGAATCCATGCCATGAAGTATTGAGGCTGTTTTGAGAGCAAGGTATAAACCCAGTATTCATATCATGTTCCTAATAAAGTGCTTAGTGAGTTTAGACCATTCCCTTATTAGTCTAAGTTGACACTGTCGGTTCAACTAGAAAAACCCTAAAGGTCTGTAATCTGCATTTACAGCACATTACTCTCCCCTTAATGTTACTTTAAATTTGCATTATGGAAATTCTGAGACTATTAGAAAGTAATTTTTTGAACTGTGGTCAAACATGTATTTGATTACTCTGCTGGGCTGTATTTGATTACCTGATTACTCTGCTGGGCTGCCAACTCTCATGCAATGAACGTGAGACACACGCATTTGATTGTCTTCACATGCTCACACGCCATACCTCCGATTTCTCACGCTAGAAAAAAATCTAATTTATCTATCTGATCTAGGCTACCCATTGCGTCGTGCCAACCACTTGCGATTGATCAATTACGCCTTACGCACGGCTAAACAGGCAGAGAGGTGTTCCCTTCTGTACACACTCCCCTATGGTAGGTGGCGCATCTAATGATGCTGCACTCGCCGGAAGTTGGATAATTGCCTACCGTCAATTTAGAGGAAGAGGAGAGAGAAGAAGGTATCCGAATTGAAGACGGGTGTCTCAGACAGGTTTGTACATATGCACGCCAATGTGTGGTGTTACTGGCGTAATTATGAACTTATATAAAGTTTCTTAATCGTTTTAGCCTATATGTGTTGTGAGAATATTTAATGCCATATCGAGAGCTGTGTACTAGGCATGCTAAATCATTATATGCTTACTGCTGTGCCACAGCCTCTATCTTCCCCAACAAGCAGCACGGGAGAGCACCTCCTTAGCACACGTTTATTAAGGCGCATTTTTAGTTTGTTTACTGTATGTTATCATACTTTATGACTTTATTTGAAGCCATACTGGAAATGTTGTAAAATAAAGCAAGTAAGAGATAATATTACAAATGCAAGAAGAGCCATTAGCCACCATACCTATTGTTTATTTACAGGGTATTTATTTTTAATTATTTATGATGTATGTAATTGCTCAGTTAAAGTAAATAAAGAATGGTCACCTGTAATATCAAAGAACTTGAACTTGTGAATAATTTAAAAAAAAAGACAGAAAACAATATACTGAGGAGACAGGGTTTCAAAGAGGGCAAGACAGGTAGAGAATATTTGTCAGATAACAGGCCCTGACGAATGCTCTATTATTAATAAGAAACATAGATAAGAAATAAATTCATAAGAAATATATTAATATAGCTTATTTAAGCCTCATCTCGTTATCTCTAGCCGCTTTATCCTGTTCTACAGGGTCGCAGGCAAGCTGGAGCCTATCCCAGCTGACTACAGGCGAAAGGCAGGGTACACCCTGGACAAGTCGCCAGGTCATCACAGGGCTGACGCATAGACACAGACAACCATTCACACCTACAGTCAATTTAGAGTCGCCAGTTAACCTAACCTGCATGTCTTTGGACTGTGGGGGAAACCGGAGCACCCGGAGGAAACCCACACGGACACGGGGAGAACATGCAAACTCCACACAGAAAGGCCCTCGTTGGCCACGGGGCTCGAACCCGGACCTTCTTGCTGTGAGGCGACAGCACTAACCACTACACCACCGTGCCGCCTGCTTATTTAAGTATGACCAAAATTTTTAAGCCCAACTTTGTGTGCACCTTCCCACCTATGGCCAAGGTTCAGCTTTTTGTGTTTCAATACTGTTCAAACTTAATCATTTTAATGTTTCTTGTAGCACATGCACATTTTGATTACTGTTTAAACATTTTATTTGTTCTTTTGCTATTGATATTTTTCCCTATGCCAATCTTCTGCTGAACTCAGTGGTGGGGAAAGCCCTTAAATGCATAATGGTCAGTGAGGGACAATCTTATTTTTGCAACTCGTCTCGTCTTCTTCCGCTTTATCCGGGACCGGGTCACGGAGGCAGCAGTCTAAGCATGGAAGCCCAAACTTCCCTTTCCCCAGACACCTCGGCCAGCTCCTCGGGAAGAACACCGAGGCGTTCCCAGGCCAGCCGAGAGACATAGTCCCTCCAGCGTGTCCTGGGTCTTCCCCGGGGCCTCCTCCTGGGGGGACATGCCTGGAACACCTCCCCAGGGAGGCGTCCAGGAGGCATCCGAAAAAGATGCCCGAGCCACCTCAGCTGATTCCTCTCGATGTGGAGGAGCAGTGGCTCTACTCCGAGCTCCTCCCGAGTGACTGTGCTTCTCACCCTATCTCTAAGGGAGCACCCAGCCACCCTGCGAAGGAAACTCATTTCGGCCGCTTGTATCCGCGATCTTGTTCTTTTGGTCATTACCCAAAGCTCATGACCATAGCTGAGAGCTGGGACATAGATCGACTGGTAAATTGAGAGCTTCGCCTTTTGGCTCAGCTCCTTCACCACGACGGACCGGTAAAGTGACCGCATCACTGCGGAGGCTGCACCGATCTGCCTGTCGATCTCATGCTCCATCCTTCCCTCACTTGTGAACAAGATCCCAAGATACTTAAACTCCTCCACTTGAGGCAGGACTTCTCCACCAACCTGGAGAGGGCAAGCCACCCTTTTCCGGTCGAGAACCATGGCCTTGGACTTGGAGGTGTTGATTCTCATCCCAGCCGCTTCACACTCGACTGCAAACTGCCCCAGTGCATGCTGAAGGTCCTGGTTTGAAGAAGCCAACAGGACAACATCATCTGCAAAAAGCAGAGATGAAATCCTGTGGTTCCCAAACAGGATTCCTTCCGGCCCCTGGCTGCGCCTAGAAATTCTGTCCATAAAAATTATGAACAGAACCGGTGACAAAGGGCAGCCCTGCCGGAGTCCGACATGCACTGGGAACAGGTCTGACTTACTGCCGGCAATGCGAACCAGACTCCTGCTCCGTTCGTACAGGGACCGGACAGCCCTTAGCAAAGAGCCCCGAACCCCATACTCCCGAAGCACCCCCCACAGAATACCACGGGGAACACGGTCAAATGCCTTCTCCAGATCCACAAAGCACATGTGGACTGGTTGGGCAAACTCCCATGAACCCTCGAGCACCCTATGAAGGATATAGAGCTGGTCCAGTGTTCCGCGACCAGGACAAAAACCGCATTGTTCCTCCTGGATCCGAGGTTCGACTATTGGTCGAATTCTCCTCTTCAGTACCCCGGAGTAAACCTTCCCCGGGAGGCTGAGAAGTGTGATTCCCCTGTAATTGGAGCACACTCTCCGGTCCCCTTTCTTAAAAAGAGGGACCACCACCCCAGTCTGCCACTCCAGAGGCACTATCCCCGACCGCCACATGATGTTGCAGAGGCGTGTCAACCAAGACAGCCCCACAACATCCAAAGACTTGAGATACTCAGGGCGGATCTCATCCACCCCCAGTGCCTTGCCACCGAGGAGCTTGCAAACCACCTCAGTGACTTCAGCTTGGGTAATGGACGAGTCCACCTCTGAGTCATCAGCCTCAGTCTCCTCAATGGAAGACATGACAGTGGGATTGAGGAGATCCTCAAAGTATTCCTTCCACCGCCCGACAATATCCCCAGTCGAGGTAAACAGCTCCCCACCCGCACTGTAAACAGTGTTGGCAGAGTACTGCTTCCCCCTCCTGAGGCGCCAGATGGTTTGCCAGAATTTCTTCGAGGCCAACCGATAGTCCTTCTCCATGGCCTCCCCGAACTCCTCCCAGTTCCGAGTTTTTGCCTTCTCAACTGCCCGAGCTGCAGCACGCCTGGCCTACTGATACCCATCAGCTGCCTCAGGAGTCCCAGAGGTCAACATGGCCTGATAGGACTCCTTCTTCAGCTTGACGGCATCCCTTACTTCTGGTGTCCACCACCGGGTTTGGGGATTGACACCACAACAGGCACCAGAGACCTTGCAGCCACAGCTCCAAACAGCTGTGTCCACAATGGAGGTAGAGAACATGGTCCACTCACACTCAATGTCCCCCACCTCCCTCGGAAGCTGGGAAAAGCTCTCCTGGAGGTGGGAGTTAAAGACCTCCCCAACAGAGTGCTCGGCCAGATGTTCCCAGCAGACCCTCACCATACGTTTGGGCCTGCCATGTCTGTCCAGCTTCTTCCTCCACCAGCATATCCAACTCACCACCAGGTGGTGATCAGTTGACAGTTCAGCCCCTCTCTTCACCCGAGTGTCCAAGACATAGGGCCGGAGATCAAATGAAACGACAAAGTCTATCATCGACCTCCGACCTAAGGTGTCCTGGTGCCACGTGCACTTATGGACACCCCTATGCTTGAACATGGTATTTGTTATGAACAAACTGTGACTAGCACAGAAGTCCAATAACAAAACACCACTCGGGTTCAGATCGGGGAGGCTGTTCCTCCCAACCACGCCCCTCCAGGTGTCACTGTCATCGCCCACGTGAGCATTGAAGTCCCCCAGTAGCACAATGGAGTCCCCAGTCTGAGCATCCCTCAGTACCTCTCCCAGGGACTCCAAGAAGGCCGGATACTCTATACTGCTATTTGGCCCATAGGCACAAACAACAGCAAGAGCCCTCTCCCCAAAACGAAGGCGCAGAGAGGCGACCCTCTCGTTCACTGGGGTAAACTCCAACACATGGCGGCTGAGCTGGGGAGCTATAAGCAAGCCCACACCAGCCCGCCACCGCTCACCATGGGCGACTCCAGAGAAGTGGAGAGTCCAGCCCCTCTCGAGGAGCTGGGTTCCAGAGCCCAAGCTGTGCATGGAGGTGAGCCCGACTATCTCTAGCCGGTACCTCTCAACCTCCCGCACAAGCTCAGGCTCTTTCCCCCCCAGCAAAGTGACATTCCATGTTCCAACAGCTAGCCGCTGTGTTTGGGGATCAGGTCGTCGAGGCCCCTGCCTTCGACTGCCACCCAATCCACACTGCACCAGTCCCCTACTGCTACCTCTGTGGGTGGTGAACCCACAGGAGGTCGGGCCCACGTCACCTCTTCGGGCTAAGCCTGGCTGGGCCCCATGGGCAAAGGCCCAGCCACCAAGCGCTCGCATACGAGCCCCAACCCCAGGCCTGGCTCCAGGGTGGGGCCCCGGCTGCGCCATACCGGGCGACGTCACTGTCCTCGATGGTTTCTCCATAAGGGTTTTGGTGAACTGCTCTTGGTCTGGCCTGTCACCTAGGACCTGTCTGCCTTGGGAAACCCTGACAGGGGCATAATGCCCCCAACAACATAGCTCCTAGGATCATTCAAGCACACAAACCCCTCCACTACAATAAGGTGGCAGTTCTAGGAGGGGTATTTTTGCAACAGTTATTAAAAACTTAACATTTAGTTTCAATTCAGAAGGTGTTTAGGCTTAGCTGATGAAATATTTTCAAACATGAACTTGCCTTTAAATCTGAAACACAGGTCTATAGGGCTACAGGAACATTGGTGGTCATCTGTAGTTTTCTAATGTGGGGGCTTTTAAGCCAAAACTTGGTGCTTTTGTTGGCCACGAGCTGAAGGCCTGGCAAGTCAGGGTGTGTAAAAATGTAGGTATGGCACAGCAGGCCACTCCAAAAATCCACCAGAATGCAGGAACATCTACTAAATCCAAAATCTCAACCCCCCCCCCCCCCTTTCATTGTCCATCTCCAGCTGGATGACCCACAAGCAAAACACCAGAATGCAGGGGGACAAGTGAATATCAAACTGAATACAAAATTCCCACTTACTGCGTGGTGTGCAGAAAAATTTTGCCGTCGACCCCCCCCCCCCAAAAAAAAAAAAAAAATTCTCACTCCAAGGAATTTTGTAAAGTTGGCAGCCCTGACTCTGTCAAGATCAAATGGTGTTTGATTTTAAAAAGTTTCTCAGTGTTTCTTATTATACACCCTCTCAATCTCATTACAAAGCTCATAATGTTAAACTCGACCGAGAAGACATTTTGGACCTATTAAGAAGTTTTATTTTTCTTAATGTATCTTCTAAGATCTAAAATACAAGAGATTTCACTTGTTAAAATCTGAAGTTATGTTGAAACAGGATGTCTTGCACAGAAATTTTGTACATTTTCTAATCTTAAAATTAATTTGAATATATAGTAAATGTGTTTCTATACAACCAGATAAACATCTCACAAGTCTGCTGTCTATCCTTGGTTGCACTGGAAAGTCCAGTTTATTCAGCACATTGCATGTAACCGGTTAATGTTAGTAATATTTAATGTGAATGTTATATCAGCAGTAAGATGAGAAGATAAGTCTTTATTGTCATTGTCACTTTTCCAAAGGTGCTGTTGACTCATTATGAGTAAAATTGAAGGTGCTATTGACTCATTATGAGTAAAAGAAAAAATAAGAACAAATAAAGTATAAAAATAAATTGTAAAGTGTGGGTGGTAAAAGAGAACAACTGGACTTGCTTGAAGATTCTTGAAGACGTTTCACCTCTCATCCGAAAGGCTTCTTCAGTTCTGTCTGACTAAAGCTGTGTTCACATATATACCGGTACGATAGTGGTATAACTGTATCGATACAAAGTATACCAGTACAGTTTAGTGCATCTGTCCACACTAGCGAGAAATGTTTGCGGTTTTCTTTCACGATAGTTGAAATGCGCGTGCGCAAAATGTTTCCGTGGTTACCGAGTAACTTCCTTCCGAGAATATGGCGGATGAAACAATGTGTGTGTGCTTTTTGTTGTCAATGTACAGTCTGTATTTCTAGTGGCAGAGCCGGTTCAGACCTCCATGGGGCCCTAGGCAAAACTCTGCTAAGGGGCCCTCTTAACTGAACCCCAAAATGTTCAACAGTCGCACCTGACACGCAGTGCTTCCACTCATCCCCCTCTTTAAACATATTGCACTAGTGTCACCACCTGTTGGTCTAACTCCAAATAAATACAGACCAAATCAAATCGAACTGAATGTGTAACAAATTACTCACCATTAAAAATGTCCCTTTCTGCACTTTCTGGATGCAAAATCATCAATAATGTCGTCATATGATATTTGTTTCCCCACATCATGGTTGATGCTCATGATGGCCAAACCACTCAGATGTTCCTGGGACATGGAAGATCTAAGATAGTTTTTGATCATTTTTAACTTGCTGAAGCTCCTCTCAGCTGAGGCAACTGTCACAGGCAGAGTGACAGCAATTCTCAGGGCTATCCAAAGGTTAGGATAGAGTTCCTCCAGATTTTTCTCACAAAGGAAAGAAAGCAGCTCAAAGGCAGTCATATTAGCTGATGGTAGGTCAGGTAAATTCTTGATTTCGTTTGCCAGATCAACTCCACTGATGTCACAGTCTTGGTTGAAGGTAAGAGTTTTCTCAAGTTCCATACACTGAGCCTTTAAGGAGTCACTGGCCATCTGACATGCAGTGCTGAAGTTCAGCACTACTCCATATTTAGTCTTCACCTCAGAGCATTTTTTAAGGATTTTCCACTAGGAGACCAACTGGTCTGGGCAATACAATCACAGGCCCCAGAGTTCATGCGGCTGCACTGCTGCGGCATATTCTGTGATGCAAAATGGTTCACCAATCACCATACAGACAAACACTACAGTTAGTGCGTTTACATGCACATCCAAATTGAGCTACTGTCGGTAATCGAGCTAAGGGTCCCAGCAGGGGTGCCAGAGAAATCCAATCCTACATGCACACAAGTTAATCGAGCTATTGTGTGAGGTACATTATGCACCCGAGCCACAGGTGGCACTACACGCCCCATCGTGTTGGTACACTTCTGGTTGTCATCATGAAGAAGAGCTATTCAAGAGTATAAACAAACAAAGTTATCAGCAGTGTTGCCAGATACTGCTGACGTTTTCCAGCCCAAAACATGTTAAAATCCGCCAAAATGCACTTAAAACCGCCCATTCTGGCAACACTGGCAGTTCTGTGTTCACAAGTTCCATGCTCAAGCTGTTAGGCTTGCTCTAACAGACTGTATGGCTACAAACTGTCCTGCGCAGACCACTGTTTTGTAAGACAACTTATTTTGCACAATTGTATATTTTTCTAAAGTCCATTTTTTGCTTACAAAAAATATTTTTCTAAAGTCCATTTTTTGCTTACAATTTAACTTATGTCTTAATAAACACACAAAAAGTTCAATTGTTTTGTTTTTATTGACATTCTTCAGATGTTGGACATCTATATACACACACACACAAATACAGTGACTTGTTTATGTACACAATTCACAGCTATGCAACAGCTGTACAGATGTATTTGGTGATACAGTAAGTGAGCTAAATTTTAACAGTGCAAACAATGCCACAAAAAGAAAAGATTCATGCCATTGTCATGCCGACCGAGGCTGTTGTGTTTCCCGCTTGTGGTCTCGTCACTCGTCACTTCCGGAAGGGGCAGTGCTGAAGTAAGTAGCTCGAATACGTAGCTCAATAGGGTATACATGCACTAAGTAGCTCAGCAGAAATCGCATAATCTAGGTCGTGTAGCTCGATTCTGAGAAATCAAGTTCGGTTCAATTTCAGCCGAATTAAGGTGTATACATGGCATTTTGAACTTCGATTTCAGTCGAGCAACGGCAGAAATTCGATTCTCTCTATGTGCATGTAAACGCACTGAGTGACTACACAGCTATCAAGAGCAATTACCAAGCACAAATGTTATGTCAAAGACACTCAAAGTTACACAGTAATGACATCGGATTCTGACATCAGCCATCTCAGTAACCAAATTTTAGTTTTGTTTTTCTTAACCAACATGATCTTGTGTGTATATCTTACAACATAGATCTTCGTTTTCCTTGTTAAATGTATACTTACATGGTACTTGGTTAATTAATTGCAACTGATTGAACCAAATGATAAGACGTAACTTGGTTTAAAATTTGGTCTCCCAGTGAAGCTGGTTTGGCATTGACTAGGAGACCAAATCTGGCCACTGGGAGACCATTTGGTCTCCCAGTAACTATGTTAAAAAATGCTCTGCTTCACCTGGTTCAGAGTTTCAAATCGTTCATCAATGGATGCTATTGTGGAGTCAACCACAATGTTGAAGAAGTAAGATATAGATAAGGCTACTATTAATTCAGCTCCATCAAATTGGCTGCACTTGTTTTACCTTCAGATACTGTACTTAAAATGTAGGTGATTTAGATTATTATTTAGCCTATTTAGCACCATTGTCATACAACCCCGATTCCAAAAAAGTTGGGACAAAGTACAAATTGTAAATAAAAACGGAATGCAATGATGTGGAAGCTTCAAAATTCCATATTTTATTCAGAATAGAACATAGATGACATATCAAATGTTTAAACTGAGAAAATGTAGCATTTAAAGAGAAAAATTAGGTGAGTTTAAATTTCATGACAACAACACATCTCAAAAAAGTTGGGACAAGGCCATGTTTACCACTGTGAGACATCCCCTTTTCTCTTTACAACAGTCTGTAAACGTCTGGGGACTGAGGAGACAAGTTGCTCAAGTTTAGGGATAGGAATGTTAACCCATTCTTGTCTAATGTAGGATTCTAGTTACTCAACTGTCTTAGGTCTTTTTTGTCGTATCTTCCATTTTATGATGTGCCAAATGTTTTCTATGGGTGAAAGATCTGGACTGCAGGCTGGCCAGTTCAGTACCCGGATCCTTCTTCTACGCGGCCATGATGCTGTAATTGATGCAGTATGTGGTTTGGCATTGTCATGTTGGAAAATGCAAGATCTTCCTTGAAAGAGGCATCGTCTGGATGGGAGCATATGTTGCTCTAGAACCTGGATATACCTTTCAGCATTGATGGTGTCTTTCCAGATGTGTAAGCTGCCCATGCCACACGCACTAATGCAACCCCATATCATCAGAGATGCAGGCTTCTGAACTGAGTGCTGATAACAACTTGGGTCGTCCTTCTCCTCTTTAGTCCGAATGACACAGCGTCCCTGATTTCCATAAAGAACTTCAAATTTTGATTCGTCTGACCACAGAACAGTTTTTGACTTTGCCACAGTCCATTTTAAATGAGCCTTGGCCCAGAGAAGACGTCTGCGCTTCTGGATCATGTTTAGATTCGGCTTTTTCTTTGAACTATAGAGTTTTAGCTGGCAATGGCACGATGAATTGTGTTCGCAGATAATGTTCTCTGGAAATATTCCTGAGCCCATTTTGTGATTTCCAATACAGAAGCATGCCTGTATGTGATGCAGTGCCGTCTAAGGGCCCGAAGATCATGGGCACCCAGTATGGTTTTCCGACCTTGACCCTTACGCACAGAGATTCTTCCAGAGTCTGTGAATCTTTTGATGATATTATGCACTGTCGATGATATGTTCAAACTCTTTGCAATTTTACACTGTCAAACTCCTTTCTGATATTGCTCCACTATTTGTCGGCGCAGAATTAGGGGGATTGGTGATCCTCTTCCCATCTTTACTTCTGAGAGCCGCTGCCACTCCAAGATGCTCTTTTTATACCCAGTCATGTTAATGATCTATTGCCAATTGACCTAATGAGTTGCAATTTGGTCCTCCAGCTGTTCCCAGCCTCTTATTGCCCCTGTCCCAACTTTTTTGAGATGTGTTGCTGTCATGAAATTTCAAATGAGCCAATATTTGGCATGAAATTTCAAAATGTCTCACGTTCGACATTTGATATGTTGTCTATGTTCTATTGTGAATACAATATCAGTTTTTGAGATTTGTAAATTATTGCATTCCATTTTTATTTACAATTTGTACTTTGTCCCAACTTTTTTGGAATCGGGGTTGTATTTCACAAGTTTTATTTATTCACTAATATATCTGCATCTATATTTGCCTGTGGGCTATGCAAGCAAACAAAATTCAATCTTAGTAAATATTTATCCATTACTTTCCATTTTGTATAAGTGCAGTTGTAACTACACTCAGAACGATTGATATAACACTTAAATTGTAGAAGCCAGCAAGACGCACACGGAGACCGTCCGGGGTTCACCCAGGGCTCACCACCCTGTTATGTAGGTCAAACACCGACTAGCCCCGTGTCCCTCCCACTCTCCCACCTGGAGAGGAGAGTTACCTGACTGCTGTTCCCGCTGTTCACTTTCATGCAGTTTCTTTTTCCTTTTTTCACTCCCCGAGGGATAACTCCGCTTCATCTTGCTAGGTTGATGCACATGCACTGGGAATCTGACGTGCGTGAGCAGCGCGACGGACGGTCACGTCATCACGTTTTTTTTTCCCCATGGGGCCTCTATGAGTTTGCAGGGCCCTACGCAACGTGCGTAGTATGCATATTGGGTGAACCGGTACTGTCTGGTGGTCGTTTATTCAGTCGAATTATATAAAACACGCGAGGCAGTTGAGAAAGAAACAAAGAAAACGAATCATGGAAAGCACGTGTGTATTGTATTGTATTGTATCATATGAATAACCTGGAAGAAGTAGGAATGGTTCATTGCACATGCGTATTATATTTGTATCAATACAGAACTGCTTCATCTGTCCACACTACAGCGAAGCGCTACAGTACCGATACTGTACCGGTACGAAACCCATACATTTGTGGGTTTTGTACCAATACAGTTATGCTGCTACAGTACCGGTATAGTTGCTAGTGTGGACAGGTGTTGCGGTACGAAAATAGTATCGTATCGGTACAAAATCCCTAGTGTGGACAGGGTATAATAGGGAGTATCAGGTATTTATCCTCTCATGGATGAAAAGCAATCCTAAGGTGTTGTTGAGTCATCCTGTTGGTGTGGCTCACTGGGGGCTGGGTGTGAATGGCCTAGAGAGTTGTTGGGATGATCAATGGATTTTTGGTTCTCTCTGTCCTCCTGTGAGTCACTGAAAACAGCTGGGTTTTGGTGTGGATTCAGTTGTCTGGGAAGTGTGCTAAGGATTGCATTGTAGGTGGCTGATAAATGATGTCTTAGACCACCACCTCTGTTCAGTGATGGCCATTCCAGGTTGACAAAAATGGCTTCTTCAACTCCTCGCTCAAACCAATGATCCTCTCTGGCTAAAATGCGTACATTGCAATCCTGAAATGACTGTCCTTTGTTGTTGAGATGAAGATAGACAGCAGAGTCCTGGCCTGAGGAACTGGCTCTCCTGTGTTAAGCCATGCGCCTGTGAAGCGGTTGTTTTGTTTCCTCAATATACGAGGCCGTGCATTCCTCACTGCACTGAATTGCATACACTACGTTGTCCTGTTTGTGTCTGGCTATTCTGTCCTTAGGGTGGACCAGTGTCTGCTTCAGGGTGTTACTGGGTCTGAAATGTACCGGAATGTTGTGTTTGTAGAAGATCCTCCTGAGTTTCTCAGATACAGTAGACCAGAAATGTAGGGAATGACAATGGGCATGACAGTGTTCTTGCGTTTGTTCCTGTTATCCTGTTGTCTGTTATGTTCCTTTTTCTGCTCTTGAAGAAAGCCCAGTTGGGATACAGTTCTGAAGTGCTTTCTTGATCTGATTCTGCTCCTTCTCTTTTCCCTCTACCATTGTAGAAATGTTCTGAGCCCTGTGTTGCAAGGTCCTAATGACCCCCAATTTGTGTTCCAGTTGGGGGTATGAGTTGAAAAGTAGGCATTGGTCTGTGTGTGGGGGTTTCCGGGAGACCTCGATACTAAGGCTTCTGTCTTGCCTAAAGTGTACATCACAATCCATGAAGGCTAGATTATTCCCACTGACATTGTCCCGAGTGAAATTGATGTTGATATCCACTGCATAGATGTGCTTGGAGAAGGCTTGCACCTCATGGGTTTTGATTTTAACCCAGGTGTCATCCACATATCTGAACCAGTGGCTGGGAGCAACTCCTGAAAAAATGGTCAAAGCTTTATGTTCCACTTCCTCCATGGAGGAAGTGGAACATAAAGCTTTGACCACTTTTTCAGGAGTTGTTCCCAGCCACTGGTTCAGACATGTGAATGACACCTGGGTTAAAATCAAAACCCGTGTCATGTGTGTTAGTTTTATATATATATATATATATATATATATATATATATATATATATATATATATATATATATATATATATATATATATATATATAGATAGATAGATAGATAGATAGATAGATAGGGCGGCACGGTGGTGTAGTGGTTAACGCTGTTGCCTCACAGCAAGAAGGTCTGGGTTCAAACCCCATGGCCGACGAGGGCCTTTCTGTGTGGAGTTTGCATGTTCTCCCCGTGTCCGCGTGGGTTTGCTCCGGTTTCCCCCAAAGACATGCAGGTTAGGTTAACTGGTGACTCTAAATTGACCATAGGTGTGAGTGTGAATGGTTGTCTGTGTCTATGTGTCAGCCCTGTGATGACCTGGCGACTTGTCCAGGGTGCACCCTGCCTTTCGCCCATAGTCAGCTGGAAGAGGCTCCAGCTTGCCTGCGACCCTGTAGAACAGGATAAAGCGGCTAGAGATAATGAGATGATATACTGTATATATGATATCTAAATAGCATTTGCTTATTTCCAAGTTCAGTGTGATTTGTCACTTGGTTCCATTACAACTCAATCTCCTGGGTGCACCCTTACAACATGAATTATTTCTTAACACCACCACATTCAAGTTTGTTCAATACAAAAGTCACCCGTGAATGTGAGAATGATTCCTACCAGTCAGCTCCAAATTCCCCATCCCAGGATGTGACAATGAAGTCTATTATCCAATGAAAGAAAGAATGATTACCTTTTCTATCAATCACTCAATCAATCAAAGGCAAGTCAGACTTCAGAGTTCCAGAGGGGTTGTGTATGGATGTGTGTAAATGGGGATGAGAGGCTTAAGAGGAGAAATGAGAATGAAACCAAATGTGTGTGTGGAGGGGGGTCTGTTGCAATGGGGCTACCACACTGCAGACTGCAGTAGCAGTGGGACTGGTCCAGTGATTATTCAGAAGGGAAGGCTCGCCATCAATATCACCAGCAGATCCAATCCTAACAGCCATCCGACAAAGGAAATCATAAACAAACAAAAAAAACTGATTTTGTGTGAATGACTGGACATGTACACAAAATGGTAGCACCCAGTAAAGTCATGAGGTTCTCGCTCGCAGAGTCGTAAGAATGAGTGTCCCGGAAAAATACAGACACAAAAGATAACTTCAGTCCATACAGATTCTAGAGCTGCATAAACACTTATATTTTAACACTTTTGCTTACAGTGGTTGGCTGATTTTAGCTACATATATACTCATTTCTTCTGCTTCTCGCTCGTTTTTACATCCTACACACACAGCGCAGTGCTTCTTCTCTCTCCACCTGTGACAGAAAAAAAATAATTCTCCCTCGCTCACAGACACCTCAGCAAGTGGGCAGGACTACCTGCCATCAGCTGATTAGCCAGCTGACATATCAGTCTTTCCTCATATTTACTAAATTTTAAACACTACAAACATTGGAAAGACTCTTAATTTACCAGAAAATAACCAAAATAAAATCATTAATTTATAGTAATTCTATGGCTTTTCTAGTTTTTACATTTAAGCCACTAGATTGTCTGGGTTATACCCTCCCCTTTTGATGATATGCACATCCCTGTGCATTTGCATGGTGTGATGGCTGAGTCATGGGTTCCAGGGAACTTGCAAAAGCATCATTCAGGCCATGGAAGAGGGACTTCACTACATACAATACTGGACTATCTAATCTTAGATACTGTAACCTCTCAGGTTCCTCATGCTGCCTATGAGAGTGATGAGGGGTTTGAGCATCTTTGCTTACAGTACATCATTCCATGAACCATGCTTCCACTGGTTCAGAGAGTTCTGTTCAGGGCTTTGAACCGGTTCAAGGAACGAAAACGAAAACCGGGAACTTTTTCTATTTCACATGGAACAGAAACGAAACCAGAAACTTTATTATTTTTTATGTTCCGGAACAGAAACGCTTATTAAAAATAATGGTAACCGGTTAATACTGGTTTTTATTTCGTTCCTCAAAGTTTCCGTAGCCTACAAATAAAAAAGCCATTCTCCTGCGCAAGTTTCTATGACCCGCTGGGGTTCACTTCCTGTGTGACGTTCGCTGACTGAATGGAGAGAGCGGGAAGGTGGACTACTATCACGTCTCCACGTGATAATAAGTGAGTAAGTGCATTACTGAGTGTCTGAGCAAAGAAGAGCCTGAACATTGCAACCTCCCTATTGGCTGTTTGTAAAAATGTATCAGTTGTTGCCCTTCCCATGGGAATCATCGCGGACTCGAGGGACGAGACCTGACGAGTTAGTTCGTTGGTAGCAGAACAAAATGTCTGGACACAAATCGGGTTTTCAGAAAAGGAAAGAAAATAAACAGAGGGTTGAAAATACAAAAAAGGAGGCAGAAAATGCAAAACGAGTTTTAAGGTAGGACAAATGGTTACTTTTTAAGGCAGCCCGCCGTGGCTGCAGGCTTTCAGTTGTGTCATTGAATGGTTACTTTTCTGAGGCAGCCCGCCGTGGCTGCCTGCAGGCTTATTTATTATAGCCCATTTAGTTAAAATAGTTGATATAAAATGTTAATAGTTATAGTTATGTGATGGTTGTCCTGATTTAGACTGGTGTTTTTTTTTTTTTTTTTTTGGGGGGGGGGGGTTGCGTGATGTTGCACCCGGGTCCAGATTAGGGCAGAACCGGTCCTGGCTACATTTCAGGTGTAGTTTGTTTTATGTATGTATGTACTTGCATAGATGTGTACTTGGTCTTCCAATATGGCGCCTAACAAAATCTCGCGGCACAGTGACGTCATGCGGTAGCCCTCTATAGGGCCTGACTAGCCTTTGGTAACACACTAAACGAATTATCTTTCATTTTTGGCACTTTTTCTGCTTGTGTAGATGGGAAGACATACTGAGAATCCAAATCGCCAACATTTGAAATAATAATTGTTTTGAATTATTTCTTGTCTTATTTAATGAAGGTTGTAATAGAATTAGCCTACATTTGGCTTAAGCTGGATGAGACAGAGACATAACTTTATAGCCATTTGTTAAACAGCTGACAGGGAACGTAATTAACCATTCTGGGAACAAAATTTTTTTGTTCTAACCGGTTCGGGAACGTCTATTTAATGGTAGAACCCAAAACCGGAAACGTTAAAATAACGTTTCTGTTCGGAACGAACCAATAGGAAAAAAAATTCTGGTTCAAAGCCCTGGTTCTGTTACAGATTTTTCTCCTGCAGCTTTTCCCTCTTCTTGGGCAGTCATATCCAACAACACAGGAGATGTCTCATTTACATAGAGTACGTGAAGGGATGTTTCCTCAGGTGGTGGCTCATGCATAGTCAGAAGAACATCAGCAGGTAAGTCATCAGGTAAGGGGTTTGGTTCAGGTAGATTGTCACATTCAGCTGGGATGTCTTCATCGGGTACATTGACTAGTTTGGGTGAATTGACTGGTTTAGATAGGTTTTCCTTTACAGACTTCTCAATTTCAGACACTAGGAATTCAGGTAAGTTCTGTGTGAATAGGCCATCTGCACTGTCCTCTGCAAGAGGTTCAACTGCAGACAATACAGGAGTAGACAACACATCTGGTGCATCTGATTGTGTGATCACACAAGGGTTTGATTTCTGAGTCTCATGGACTGTGATGAACACATCAGGTTCTTGGGTAAGAGGAGGGACACGTGTCTAGATAGGCACATCCTCTGAGCCAGAACATTCCTCTTCTTCACTCTCATCAATGGGACAGTCTTGTCCTCTGTCGCCAGACTGAAGGTTGTTTTGGAGACTAGTGTGTCAAAGTTGTTGCAGGTAGAAAGCCGCAAGGTAGGAGCATCATGATGTAAGGTGCACACAGGTCCATCCTTACCTTCAGGCTTGACTGTGTAGACAGGCAATTCACCAGCTTTCTGGAGGACAATGTACACATCATCCTCCCACCTGTTAGCTTGTTTGTGCTTTCCATGAAACTTAATATTGTGGACAAGGACTCAATCACCCACTTCCAGATTTAAATCAATGACTTGTTTTCCAAATCGCACCTTATTGCCATCATCGTTCTTCTGTGTGATTGTGTAACTCTTTTCTGAGCAACATTTCCAATCACTGACATACTGGAAATGTGGCTTCTTGTCAGTGTTGATGGGCAACCCAAAGGCTAGGTTGATCAGAAGCCTTGGTTGTCTCCTAAACATTAACTCATAGGGAGAGAACCCTGTCACTGCACTTTTTGTGCAGTTATATGCACAGATGAGAGGTTTAATGAAGTATTTTGAGTGCTGTTCTTCATGCTGGCTTAGTGTCCCAAGCATTTGGAGAAGAATGTGGTTGACTCTCAATTGTATTCCCTCTGGGTTGAGTGGTAGAGTGATATGTACTTTTTTATGCCAGTGAGCTCAGAGAGCTCCTTTATGGTCTTTGACTTAAAATCAGGGCCTTGGTCACTATGCAATCATTCTGGTAAGTCATAGTGACACATGAAGCTCCCACACAGGCTCTTTGCTACAGTATGTGCTCACTGGTTTGGAGTTGGTACAGCCACTACGTACTTAGTGGAATGATCAGTGATGACTAGTATTTCCTTTTATATTGGACAAATCAGGTTCCAAGGACAAAAAGTGCATACAGCTGTAGCTGTATGCTCCTCCTGGAGCTGGAGCCTTAGGGACCTAAGGGATGCCAGTCCACTGGATGGTGAATATGTATTCTAGTATCTATCACTACTAAAGTCCAGAAGTTCAAAAATACACAAGTTACTTTTAAAACAAGCCACAATTCCCAGGCCTTTATGGACTATGTATTTCCATTTAATCCTTTTACAACAAATTATCTTCCCTTTACAACAAATTATGTAATGTTCATGTAATATTTAGCAGAGTGGGCAGCGTTGCCACATCACAGGTCTAGTGTCCCCATTTCAGTCAAGTGCGGAGTTTTGCTTGCTCTCTCCGTGTCTGCATGGATTTTTCCCTCTGTCCAAAAACATGAGTAGTTGAATTTATTTTAAATTTCTTGGAGGTGTGAATTAGTATGTGAGTGTATGTATGATGCCCTCTGTATCCCACCCAAGGTGTAGCCATGTCTTGCCTCCAGTGTTCCCAGGATGGCCTTAGAATTTATGATCGAATGTTAATGATTAATTGAATAAAATGTCATTGAGGTTTCAGAAATTGGGAGTTACAACCTTGTTATTTTCCTTGTTGATGCATCAGCATGGATATATATATATATATATATATATATATATACATACACTGTGTGTTTTTTATATATGAACTCGCTGTATTCTTTCATGGCTCTTCAGCTGTATGGTCCTAATGAAGATTGAATACAAGAGGGTTTTCCACAGGTAAAATTCTTACAGATTATGAAACAAATATTTTGATCACTTATAAAGCTTTCATGATAAGCAAGAGAAAATGTGAGGGTTTTTTTTGACTTACCCAAACTGATCTGATTGTCTGAATATATGGTTCATATCTAAAAACTGTGTTTGCATTAAATGTCATCAATCTTTAATGGGTCAGCATACATACACTATCAGGCCAAAAGTTTGTGGGCACCTGACAATCAGACACATATGTGGGCCTTCCCCAAACTGCTACACGTTAGAAGCAGACAATGTATAGAACATCTTTGTGTGCTTTAGCATTACAAGTTCCCTTCACTGCATCTTAGAGCCTAAACCTCTTCCAGCTTGACAATGCCACTGTGCAAAAAGTGAGCTACATAAAGACATGGTTTACCAAGGTTAGTATGGAAGAACTTGAGTGACCTGCACACAGCCCCAGTGGTGGCTCCTGAATTTTTTTTCAGGGGGGGCAGTTTTCCCCCGTTATGTCTACAGGGACCATAAATGTCCACAGGACTGAAGTAAATTGACCTAGGTAGCAAGTCAATAGTCAACCAAACCCAGAAAAACACCACGGTGACTGGAGCCCTCAGTTTCGTCTTTGCCTCGTAGAGCTAACTCGAACACTCCACAAAATTACACGCATTGGGTGAGCCGGTTTAATATGTGCCTGTTCTTGCTCACCTCATCATTGTGGTAGTGAACTGCTAGCCTGTAGCCCTCATCCAGTTGTGTAGCGATGGTCACTCTCCCAAAAGCCGAAAATTTCAGGCAGCTGCCCATGTGAATCTTTGATGACTCATGTTTTTTTATTTTCTCCGACAAATGATGCATGTCCGAAACTCCAGTGACTGTCCAAGCAGTGTTGTCCTTGGAGCCACCTCCAGGGTGGAACAGTAAGCAGGGGGAGCAGAAAACCGCTGAGGCGTCCTTGCAGCCAGCTTGCCAGGATTTGCGCTGGGACCATGTTGAAGTAAAACCTTGAGTATATGATTTCCCCCCCTTGTCGAAATTTGTTTTATGTTTAGATTTGGTCGAGGGGGGTCCAGCTTGTTTTGTTGCCAATTTAGCTCGATTTGATCGTTGACTAAATGGAACTTCTTTTAAGGACTGCACTGAATTACTTTCCGCATCCATAGACATATAAACATAGATGCTGCATTGAGCTGGTGGCCCCGTTGCTGGGATACGTCAGAGTGTCCGCCATATTTGATGTGGCAAATCTTCCCCGTAAACCAATGCAAGTAAATGGACTGAACTTCATAAAGCCCCTTTCTACAATAATATTTAACTCGATGCCTTTTATTCACCCATTAAGACACACACGTATATATTTGGGAAACAAACAGGCATCAAAACAACACATAACTTTTAATGTGATGGTTATAAATAATGTGCGAAATACCCTGTACACTGCAAACTAGCGACAGATACGCAATAGATAGCTCAGGTAAGTAAGCTAATCAGTCAGCATACCGTAGCAAGCTACCAAAACCTGAGGCCACAATAACCAACCTACAAGACTGAATATGATAAATGATGAAAATAGTGTAAAAACTGGAAATAGTGAATGAAAATAAAAATGTACTGTTTTATTTATTGAGTCACCACACAGACCTACTCTCGTTGAATAAAGTGAGCTGAATGACCGCCAAACTGAGTTCAGCCAGGTTCTAACGTCATACCAAAACAAAATACATCACTGATTCCTTCACATTCAGAAAGGTTAAAAACATTTATCATACGTTCAAAAACGTTCATCATAGTGTGGCACTGTATTATCTAATTCTCACTGCTTATAACTATACACCTACCCGGTGGAGATGAGCTGGGAAACTGAAGACTGAAGGAACAGTATTGAAAAGTATTTTTCCAGTCTCACCTGTGAAATGTAATCCCATGTGATCTCGTTTGGATGGTAAACCTGTTGGTACAGTTAAACGCAGCACATGAATGAGGCATCTTTATTCTCGGCTACTGTCTAGACACTATACCATAGATGGTTGAAGAATCTCCACTTTGCCACATCCAATATGGCGGCGAGGATGACGTATGATTCTACACAGAATGCGGCGTCTATGTTTATATGTCTATGTCCGCATCCATCTCACCTCAGAAACTGAGCGGATCGAATACAACTTTGCCACGCTTTGCAGTGATGTAAGCACGTTAGGGCAAGCCCCCCCCCCGGAACCCATAGAGATTGCAATGAAGTGTCAGTCAGGAGAAAAAATATATATTAACATGGGACTCTATCAGTGAACTCTTGGGCGATTTTCAGCGTGACTGAAATCGCCCCAAAAGGGGTGGTACTCTAGAAGCAAGACCACCCTGATTGGACAATGATACCCAGAGACAGATTAAAATGGCCTCGAGCAGCGCTGGTGAAAGTTTGTTTTAAAAAAAGAAAAAAAAACACTTTTTTTTTTCGTTTTGGCAGTGCGTTGCCCAATCGCCCTTATGCACCAGCTGCCCTTGCACAGCCCTCAACCCCACTGAATACCTTTGGGATCAATTGGAATGGCAACTACATATCAGGCCTCATCGCCAAAACCAACAGTCACATATTGTGATTTGTGAGATGTCCACATACTTTTGACCATATAAGGTATGTCTGTGGCAATGTTTGGATTCAAACTATCATCTTCTGATGATATTGGTCCATTTTTTAAAAAAATCATCTAAAAAACAGCTAAAAAGGCAATGCTGGACTAGAAGATAAAACAGTGGCTGTTGTCTGGTTGCATTTATCCACTTGACACTTTTTTATATAATTGTAATTTATTATAAGTAAGGCTGAACAGGATAAGTGGCTACAGATAATGAATGAATGGATGGATAAGTAAGGCTGAAAATAGCAGTTAATGGCCATGACAGGACTGTCAGAATCCATGGGAGCTGAGCTTACAATTCTCCAATGAGAAGCAATGAACCATACCTGTGAAATATCACTGAATAAACACAGGGAAAGGCAAGTACCCCATGATACTTACAATGAGCATTCACCCATACAAAAAAAGTAAAGTACAAAACCAGTAAAAGGACCCCTTCTGTCTGATGACGGTGCTTGCAGCAATGCAGTCTTGTATAACTGGAAAATCAGGTCACGCTCTTGTACGAACTTTAAACTGGGTGTGACTGAGATTATGCAGTGCTGATACTGAATTCTCATAAAACAATATCCTGTATATGGTTAATTTATATTTATAATTATAATTTATTTATGATTGCTATGATATTCCATTTCTTTTTTCTAAAGGAAATAAATATTATGGTTATCATTATGCTAAATCCAAAGTAGGTTCATCTGTCTATCAAGGAATTATTCTGGCCTTGCTATATTTTATGTTTTATAAAAGTTTCCAACAGTGGTTCTCATAGTGGGTCCTGGAACATTTCATATATTGATAAAGTGACAGAAATCAGAAATCAAAGGTAATTAATTTATTATTCAGTCCTTGTAGTTATTAGCCAATTTGACTTGTCACTTTAATTGAATCCAAACCTAAATAGCTCAAATGTGTAGGTAGGTAAATAAGGTCACTTAATATGTGGGAAGCTTTGGTAATAAACACTTCTTGGGGTTCAAGCAATACTAAGGTAGCAAGAGGACATTGATAAAATATTGATTTCCCATCTGAATCATTATTATGATTGAGTGAGATATCTCAATGCTCAATAAATGTTGGATCACCATTACAATACTGATGAAACCTGACAGTACAATAAGGTTGATGACAGTTGCATTGGAATAACATTGATTTATAGTTGTCCTGGTTATAATTTATTGAGCATTGATTTATAGTTGACTGGGAAATGATGTGGTGATATTAAAAAGTAATGGAATTATACAGTAATTGACTGGGAGAACATGATGTGGTAGACCAGCATTACAGCACCCCACACATCTCATTTGTGAATCCATATCAGGTAAGCATACATTTATCTACTGTTTGAATGTTAAATTGTACCAAATTAAATATTCATAAATGGTATGGAACATGATACAGTCACATGCCTTTCATAATAATAAAATACACACTATTTTCATGAAATATAGTCCTCGGTGCAGGGTTATTTCTTCCAATGATAAAGTTAGCATTTTGCTTTTATACTAGTGAAATACCAACAAAGCTTGTATATTGCAATAAAGTCAGCATAAAGTGGTATTGAACACTTTCCTATATTATTACCACTATTGTAGACTATTATTTTGTTAATTACACACTTTGTACAGTACTTATGTGCTCACTGTAATGTTGTGCAAGTTGCCCTAGTTTCTTATTTAATGTGCCTTTTCCTCTTACCCAACAAATGGGGACATACCTCAGACATTTATGATGCCCTCCACTGGTCCCCAGCACAAGATTCTCTGTGGGACATTATCACTATTCTTAAAGCATATACGCAGAGCCATGGCCTCACTTTCATTTATAAATGCCTTGAGACCTCAAGAATGGCATAGGAATAGTTTTAAGCATTAACAATAAATCTAATATAGTAATTTTTACGATTAAAGTGATTTATATAGGTAACAGTCTGAGTGAATGACCTTGACGTCTGTAACATCACAGCAGGAAGTCTATCGGTCTCATCGCCATTTCCGCTATACTAAAAACACAGAGCTGACTGCAACTCCGATCCTCCATTTTGAGCTAATTTATCACCATGCCACGTAGATGTGTTGCTGCACCCACCAGCAACACGACAGAAGGTGGATTTACGTTGTATTCATGGTCCAAGAATGTTCAAACTGCAAAGATCTGGACGCGTTTTGCGAGAAGTTCACGGGCACATTGGGCACCTACGAAGTGGTCTCTCCTCTGCTCTGCACATTTTACCGAGGACTTGTATGAGACCTCTGATCTGTTGAGGAGCGTTGGCTATAAGCCCATATTGAAAAAGGGTGCAGTATCAACAATTAAAGAAAAAGAAAACTACAAGAAAAGGAAAGTATTTTATTTATTTATTTATTTATTTATTTTTAAGCAAAGTTCAGTTGCACCAGTCCTCCCGGAGTGAGCCGAGGGTTGTTGCTAAAACCTGGGATGGAACGGGACGTGACTTATCGCTTGGGCAGTGACCTCCCCACGGTTGTTGCTAAAACCGGTGACGTCCCGGGTTTTAGTAATTGCGTGAGCTGAGCAGTAATGGTGGAGTACTCCATATGGACAAAATAGAGAATGAATGGACCAGCCGTTTTATTTCTAAACTGGATATTGCTGTTATCTCGCCCTTACGTGGAAGAAGTGAATGAATGGAGAACTGAACAAACAACTGAAAGTCAGATTGTTTCAAAACAATCGACCACAAGATCGGCCTTCAAGAAGCGAGAACACACATGGGTAACTCCGACTCTCAATTGGATTTAAAAAAAAAAACACGTTTACCTCCATTTAAATTAATACAAGTAACTTGTATTGTGTGTTTAAGTTACCGGTATAAGATTATTTAATTTGCTTCAGAATGTGATTGTCTCAGTTCATCTGATTATTTAATTAGACTTTTACATTTTATCAGTGAAAATGCATGCATATACAGTGGTGCTTGAAAGTTTGTGAACCCTTTAGAATTTTCTATATTTCTGCAAAAATATGACCTTAAACATCATCAGATTTTCACACAGGTCCTAAAAGTAGATAAAGAGAACCCAGTTAAACAAATGAGACAAAAATATTATACTTGGTCATTTATTTATTGAGGAAAATGATCCAATATTACATATCTGTGAGTGACAAAAGTATGTGAACCTTTGCTTTCAGTATCTGGTGTGACCCCCCTTGTGCAGCAATAACTGCAACTAAACGTTTCTGGTAACTGTTGATCAGCCCTGCACACCAGCTTGGAGGAATTTTAGCCCATTCCTCTGTACAGAACAGCTTCAACTCTGGGATGTTGGTGGGTTTCCTCAAATGAACTGCTCGCTTCAGGTCCTTCCACAACATTTCGATTGGATTAAGGTCAGGACTTTGACTTGGCCATTCCAAAACATTAACTTTATTCTTCTTTAACCATTCTTTGGTAGAACGACTTGTGTGCTTAGGGTCATTGTCTTCCTGCATGACCCACCTTCTCTTGAGATTCAGTTCATGGACAGATGTCCTGACGTTTTTCTTTAGAATTTGCTGGTATAATTCAGAATTCATTGTTCCATCAATGATGGCAAGCTGTCCTGGCCCAGATGCAGCAAAACAGGCCCAAACCATGATACTACCACCACCATGTTTCACAGATGGGATAAGGTTCTTATGCTGGAATGCAGTGTTTTCCTTTCTCCAAACATACGCTTCTCATTTAAACCAAAAAGTTCTATTTTGGTCTCATCTATCCACAAAACATTTTTCCAATAGCATTCTGGCTTGTCCACATGATCTTAACAAACTGCAGACGAACAGCAGTGTTCTTTTTGGAGAGCAGTGTCTTTCTCCTTGTAACCCTGCCATGCACACCATTGTTGTTCAGTGTTCTCCTGATGGTGGACTCATGAACATGAACATTAGCCAATGTGAGAGAGGCCTTCAGTTGCTTAGAAGTTCCCCTGTGGTCCTTTGTGACCTTGCCGACTATTACACACCTTTATCTTGGAGTGATCTTTGTTGGTCGACCACTCCTGGGGAGGGTAACAATGGTCTTGAATTTCCTCCATTTGTACACAGTCTGTCTGAATTGGTGGAGTCCAAACTCTTTAGAGATGGTTTTGTAAACTTTTCCAGCCTGATGAGCATCAACAATGCTTTTTCTGAGGTCCTCAGAAATCTCCTTTGTTGGTGCCATGATACACTTCCACAAACATGTGTTGTGAAGATCAGACTTTGATAGATCCCTGTTCTTTAAATAAAACAGGGTGCCCAGTCACACCTGATTGTTGTCTCATTGATTGAAAACACCTGACTCTAATTTCACCTTCAAATTAACTGCTAATCCTAGAGGTTCACATACTTTTGCCACTCACAGATATGTAATATTGGATCATTTTCCTCAATAAATAAATGACCAAGTATAATATTTTTGTCTCATTTGTTTAACTGGGTTCTCTTTATCTACTTTTAGGACTTGTGTGAAAATCGGATGATGTTTTAGGTCATATTTATGCAGAAATATAGAAAATTCTAAAGGGTTCACAAACTTTCAAGCACCACTGTACATGTATGTTGCATAAGTTATAACACCTATCCTGTTTTAATGAGAGTCAACCCACAATCAGTGAAGTCAAATCAGTCTTAGTTGAGCAAGTTGGTAACAGTATTTCTTACTTTCACCCTAAATTTTTATTTATCTGACTTGGGTCTATAGCGGTCAAAGGCCTCGGCCTTAAAACCGGTTCCCGCAGTGACGTCATGCACTCAGGCATGGCTAGCTCAGCGGGGCAGCTCAAATGCCAACTTTGCGGTCGATTTTAACTCTCAAAAATATATATTTTTAATTCCCATTTATGCAGCATACAAGAGTCAAGGATGGAGATACTATCCACTCAGAAATTTATTTAAAAATAAAGGTTCTGCGTATCTCCTTTAAAACCTTTGCAAAACTTACTGAGAACGTGCATAAGTTCCGTCTGATTAGTCCCCGATACTCATCTCTTAACATAGCCACACATCCAAATTATAATGAACAAAAATGGAGAGATTTCTAGTGAGGACCAACAAGGCAACCGACGCACCACCAGCTGCAAAAAAGCTTCCAAGGTACGATGAAGCATACCTGCAGTTTGGATTTACAGTCACGGCTGATCTGAGACCTCAGTGTGTCGTGTGTGCCGAGGTGCTAGCAAACGACAGCATGAAGCCCTGCAAACTTAAAAGGCACCTCGAAACAAAACATGTTGCTATTAAAGATAAACCAGCAGAATGTTTTAAAAGAAAGCTTGATGGCCTCCATCAGCAACAGGCAGCCATTTCAGTGCACAGCACTGTGTCTAAACAGTGTTTGGAGGCATCGTATGTAGTGGCCAAAAGAATAGCTAAACTGGGTAAACCGCATACAATTGCCGAGACTCTCATTTTGCCGGCTGCACAAGACATGTGCAGAATAATGATAGGAGATAGTGCAGCAGCCAAACTCGGTGCAGTACCACTGTCCAATTACACAGTTGCTAGGAGGATTTCAGACATGTCTAATGACATCAGAGAGTAACTCATTGAGTTCATAAAACAGAGAGTCCTTACTACGAGCTGCAGCTGAACGAATCCACTGATATTGCTGGGCAGGCACAGCTCCCTGCCTATGTCAGGTATCTGCATGACAAGGCAATTGAGGAGGATGTCCTGTTTTGCCGGCCTCTTCAGTCGCACACTACAGGAGAAGCCATCTTCAATGTCCTTCATATTTTTATCCATAAAAATGGTTTGGCTTGGGACCGATGCGTTGGCCTATGCACCAGTGGCGGCTGGTAGTCTTTCAAACAGGGGAGGCTGGTCGGTTATGATATTTCCAGATTTTAAAAGAAAAAAGAAAAAACGCATCAATTTTGCCCATACTCTTGCCTCTGATCTGGCTGATTGTTGGCAGGGTCACAAACTGTGAAATAACAGGTTCTTTTGGCCCCTTAGCCCACGGGCGCAGATAGAGGGGGGGACGGGGGGGATTCGTCCCACCCAGATTTAAATTCACCTCATTTGGTCCCCCCCACTTATAGGGAGGAAAAAACGTCTATGCTGTCTTTCTTTGCATAAGGCAAACCTCACAGAAAAATCAAAAGATTAATTACCATTCGGTTTATTGAGGTGCACAGCAGTATATACATAGCTGCAACTGCACAGGTTGCGAGCTCGAGCTTGGTTGCTATGGTTACCCACAACAAGTTTGACAGGCATATCGGGGACAGCGCCTCCTAGTTCAGGACCCCAACACGGCATGATGAAGGGTGCCAAAAGGCAGAAAACGATTGCATCGTTTTTTCAAAAAAAAAACGACTGTAAGTAAACTGTGCCTTACTTTATCATATCACCTTGCAATTTTTTGATAGTCTGTTCAAAGTAATGTCGTAGTGAAAGTAAAATCGTACGGTGTAGAGATGCCTTTCTGGTAGCCTCCTTCTTTCGGTGGTAGCCTGTAGATACAGTGCTCAGAAGGCAGTTTTAATGTTTAATCTGGCGTTCCCTGCCATAATTCCATAATTTCAGTGAGCATATTGTTTCATAAGGAAACTTTGCGAAGAGTTGTTGACTGACTGCTGCTCACGCAACACACAGGCATAGTTAGAAAGTCAGGATGCACTGGTTTACACTTTACACACACACAGGTAGCCCAGCCTCTCGCTATGTTTAACAGTTGGAACTTAGCGGTTTTAAAACTAGTTTTGCAATTTCTGTGCGTGATGATAATGTGTAAACTTTGGATTTCCATAGGCTATGTTAAAATGTTATCATTGTCCTGGCCTGCAGGTAGTTCCTGGTGATGGCAGTGAGGGAGGTGAAATAACATGTATACACACTACCGTTCAAAAGTTTGGGGTCACCCAGACAATTTTGTGTTTTCCATGAAAAGTCACACTTTTATTTATCACCATAAGTTGTAAAATGAATAGAAAATATAGTCAAGATATTTTTCTATATTTTAACATTTTATATTTTAAAATTGTGGCATGTTGTTTAAAAAGTGATCATTATTGAAAGCAGCTCTTTGTCAGGAACCTCAGCATTCAATGACACTTTCCCTATATTTTACTTATTTTGACTGAGAAATGTTTTATTGACAATTTTGATAACCCTTCACTTTTAATCCAGGTCTGTGAAATGCTCTCGGCTGTGTTTTTGTTTAAAAATGTTTTCAAAATTGTAGCGGTGTTCAATTCATATCCAGAAAAATATATATTCCAATATAATATACTCAGCATAAACATTTTAAATAGATTTTATATTTTTGGTTCATCCATGACATATTACTAAAGTAGCCTATTTACTGTTGTTGATGTGGGTCACTTGCTGTTAGCCAATTCACTTTCTCGTACCAGGAGAGCTGAAAGGAACGAGTATTATTCCCTACCTTTTTCACCAAGTCAATTTGAGGCGTTGGTCTACCCTGCTCTTTAATTTTAATTTTTTCCTCGAAAGGAAGACTGGCAAATGGCTTCGCCAAAATTAAATCAGCAATGCTTGGCATCCGTGCGCAGCTTTCTTGCTAGCTGACTAGCCCCCTCAAGTTCAAGTTCAGTCACTCAAATAAACGACATTTCTGGAACTAAGATAGCAAACTTGACAACACTATATTTACACTTTATTTACAATGAAAATATATACAAACTAAAAAAGCTGGTAGAAACCGTATGTAATGAATGAAATCGAAATGTAAGCTGATCTCTTACAATACACCACCCAGTGTTGCCAGATACTGCTGACGTTTTCCAGCCCAAAATGTGTTCAAAACCCGCCAAAATGCACTTAAATCTTCCCAATCTGGCAACACTGCACAGCACTTGTGATTCCGCATGGGACTGAACTGAAATTCACCGCTGCCTGTCTATAGTTGAAACGAACTGTCAATCAAAGAAAATATCCGGCCACTTTCACCAATCACCAGTCTCTTCGCGGAAAGCATTGCCATGTCCCTCCCATGTGAGGCTCGGAGTCCGTGGGCGGGCATTTTCGCAGTATTTGTCCAATAACCGTCTTGCATTTTGAGATTGAAAAGCGCAGAGCTCCCAAATGCCATTGAAGTCCACTGAGGCTGGGAGTCCGTGAGACTCTGTGGGCGGGTGTTTTCGCAGTATTTGTCCAATAACCGTCTTGCATTTTGATATTGAAAGCGCATAGCTCCCAAATGCCATTGAAGTGCACTGAGTCTGGGCTGCATCGCGCTGTCACGAGGGGGAAAAACTCACGCACATATTAGGCAAACTGGGGAAAGTTATAATGGAATGATTTTGCACTGTAGTTAGGTTGAGCACATATATTTCTATGATTCGATGTTCGTCATTTTTAGAGGAGGCTGAGCCTCCCTCGTTGTCTTAGAGCAATCACCCGTGCTATGCACGGATGGTGCACGGGCAATGACGGGCCGCGAGCATGGCTTAGTTGCTTGTGTTCAGCAAGTAGCTCCACTTGTGAAATGGACACATTGTATGGTCCATCGCGAAGCATTAGCTGCTAAAAAAAATGTCGGTTCCCTTTGACTCCGTGCTGAACCAATCCGTGAAAATGACAAATCTAATCAAAACACGGCTGCTAAACTCTCGCTTGTTTGGGGTCCTCTGCCAGGAGATGGGGTCAAGGCACGAACAGCTGCTTCTGCACACTGAAGTTCGCTGGCTCTCCAGAGTGAGGGTGTTGCAGTGTTTGTATGAGCTGTGAGAGGTGGTGAAGTGTTTTTTGACAGAAATCAAATCAGATCTGGTGAAGCATCTGGATGACATTATGTGACATTATCTGTCCTATTTGGTCGATATATTTGACCGTTTGAATGGCCTCAACCTGTCTCTGCAAGGCCGCGAAACTCATATTTTGCTCCTCGCAGACAGAGTGGATGCCTTCACACAAAAAATTGACCTCTGGCATGGCTGCATCAGTCGAGGGAACTGCGACATGTTCCCCAGCCTTGCAGACTTTATCACTGATGCAGGCACGTCACACGATTTCTCCTCTCTATTTCAATCAGCGTCTGAGCACCTGTCTGCAATGAGAAAAGAATTTGCGATGTACTTTAAAGAGGATTATCGCTCTTTTGCGTGGGTTCAAGATCCATTTGTGTGCACAGCAAACGAGCTGTCAATTGATATGCAGGAACAGCTTATTGAGCTGAAGAGTGACCGTAGGCTGAAGGAACTTTTTACCTCCTGCCCTCTTTCGTCATTCTGGGCAGCATTGATGCAGGAATACCCTCAACTCTGTGATGTCGCCTTGAAGATTCTCCTCCCTTTCGCGTCCACATATGTGTGAGGCAGGATTCTCAAAAATGACTGCACTCAAAACGAAATACTGCAATCGTGCACAAATCGAGGATGATTTGAGGCTACAGTATGTTTATCAGACATTGCACCAAGAATTGAGGATCTTTGCAAGGCAAAGCAGGCTCAGGTCTCACATTAACATCGCCTACCTGCAAGCTTCTGTAAAACATGCAGATGATATGCCTATTATTAGGCCTAGTAATAATAACAATAATAAAGCATAAATTCATATCAGAGGTCTGATGCCAATTCCCAGTTATAGCAATAGCATAGTAATGATAATAGGCCTACTGATAATAGTAATAATAATAATAATAATAACAGCAAAACATGTAACCTCATAATTATATAGCTATAGCCTCATAATGATAATAGGCCTACCACAACTCATAATAATAATAGTAATAATAATAATGCCTGCAAGCTCACATTAGAAGTCTGATGCTACTTCCAGTTATAACAATAGCCTAGTAATGATGATAGGCCTACCTACCGCTACTGATGATGATAATAATAATAATAATAATAATAATAATAATAATAATAATAATAGTGTGGGCCAAAAAATAATAGTCTATCTATCTATCTATCTATCTATCTATCTATCTATCTATCTATACAAGGTGGTGTAGTGGGGGTGGGGCCAGTAAGGGGGGGTGGCACCGGGAGGAGGGGGGCTCCAACTGCAATGAACCAGCTTTGGGGGGGCCCAGCTTGAAAAAGGTTGAGAACCCCTGACCTAAAACATCAGATTTTCACACAAATCCTAGAAATAGATCAAGAGAACCCAGTTAAACAAATGAGACAAAAATATTATACTTGGTCATTTATTTATTGAGGAAAATGATCCAATATTACATATCTGTGAGTGGCAGAAGTATGGGAACGCTAGGATTAGCAGTTAATTTGAAGGTGAAATTAGAGTCAGGTGTTTTCAATCAATAGGATGACAATCAGGTGTGAGTGGGCACCTGTTTTATTTAAAGAACAGGGATCTATCAAAGTCTGATCTTCCCAACATGTTCGTGGAAGTGTATCATGGCATGAACAAAGGAGATTTCTGACGACCTCAGAAAAAGCGTTGTTGATTCTCATCAGGCTGGAAAAGGTTACAAAACCATCTCTAAAGAGTTTGGACTCCAACAATCCACAATGAGACAGATTGTGTACAAATGGAGGAAATTCAAGACCATTGTTACCCTCCCCAGGAGTGGTCGACCAACAAAGATCACTCCAAGAGCAAGGTGTGTAATAGTCAGTGAGGTCACAAAGGACCCCAGGGTAACTTCTAAGCAACTGAAAGCCTCTCTCACATTGGCTAATTTTAATGTTCATGAGTCCACCATCAGGAGAACACTGAACAACAAATGGTGTGCATGGCAGGGTTGCAAGGAGAAAGCCACTGCTCTCCAAAAAGAACATTGCTGCTTGTCTGCAGTTTTCTAAAGATCATATGGACAAGCCAGGAGGCTATTGGAAAAATGTTTTGTGTACAGATGAGACCAAAGTAGAACTTTTTGGTTTAAATGAGAAGCATTATGTTTGGAGAAAGAAAAATACTGCATTCCAGCATAAGAACCTTATCCCATCTGTGAAACATGGTGGTAGTAGTATCATGGTTTGGGCCTGTTTTGCTGCATCTGGGCCAGGACAGCTTGCCATCATTGATGGAACAATGAATTCTGAATTATACCAGCGAATTCTAAAGGAAAATGTCAGGACATCTGTCCATGAACTGAATCTCAGGAGAAGGTGGGTCATGCAAGACAACAAACCTAAGCACACAAGTCGTTCTACCAAAGAATGGTTAAAGAAGAATAAAGTTAATGTTTTGGAATGGCCAAGTCAAAGTCCTGACCTTAATCCAATCGAAATGTTGTGGAAGGACCTGAAGTGAGCAGTTCATGTGAGGAAACCCACCAACATCCCAGAGTTGAAGCTGTTCTGTATGGAGGAATGGGCTAAAATTCCTCCAAACCGGTTTGCAGGACTGATCAACAGTTACCAGAAATGTTTAGTTGCAGTTATTGCTGCACAAGGGGGTCACACCAGATACTGAACGCAAAGGTTCACATACTTTTGCCACTCACAGATATGTAATGTTGGATTATTTTCCTCAATAAATAATTGACCAATTACAGTGCTCAGCATAAATGAGTACACTCCCTTTGAAAAGTAACATTTTAAACAATATCTCAATGAACACAAACAATTTCCAAAATGTTTATTTGTTTATTGTTTATTTGAACATAAAAGAAACAAGTCATTTTGTTAAAACAGAGAAAAAAGAACATGCAGGGGAAGACCAGAAACCTCCAAGGTTTTTCGAGGGTTTTCCCCTATACTATGATTAATTACTGTATAGTCATAACAATTACTGTTGATTATAACATACATACATAAATAAATAAGATCAAACAAAATAAAAAAGCAAATCATTATCGAAATACAAGAAAATAAGGAAAAACTAATGACCTAACTAACTTATGAGATGATACAATCAAATAACATATCAAATTAAACAGAAGTTAAAGAAACCCAAATACACAATTCAAACTAATAAATAATAAATCATAAGTACATAATAGAACAAATAAATACCAAATCTTTACGTATATAAGTAAACAAAAACAAGAAAAACAAACAAAATCAGGAGGTGGTAGTTGGCTTGTCTATGAAGTCATTTTTTATATATTTTTTGAAAGTGGGTAGGGACAAACAATTTCTTAGGGATTGACTTAAACTGTTCCATATGGAGGGGCCTCTAAACATTACTGTGAATTGCTTTAGATTAGATTTTGTCATTATTGGCCTTAAATTGTTTTGCTGTCTGGGACTATGAATATGTAAATTGAATTTGAATAAATCCTTGTAATGCTCTGGTAAATAAGAACTTTTATGAATTACTTTATGAACAAAAATGGTTGTTTGAAGTTTATGTCATATACTGACAAGACTTTCAGATCGTAAAATAGAGTTGCTGAGTTTGCTCAGAAAGAGGCATTTGATGCAATTCTCACAAAGCGCTTTTGTAACTGGTACAGTGGTTTGATGGAAGTAGTATAACTATTTGCCCAGATAATATTGCAATATGTTAAATAGGGATATATCAAGCTGTAATACAAAGTCATAAATATTTTATGTGAAAGGCAACTTGCAACTTTTCTTATAATTCCAATATTCTTGTAAATCTGTTTACAAATACGATCAATATGAAACTTCCATGTAAGTTTTTCATCTATTATGACTCCAAGAAAACGTGTATTACTTACCTGTTTAATGGGTTTGTCATCTATGAATATCTTAGCCGTTTCTATGTTGTATTTCTTATTTCTTCCTGTAAAAATTATGAAATTTATTTTATCTATATTGATGGACAACTTATTTGCCTTGAACCAGTGATTTAGCTTGCCTAGTTCATCATTTATCGTTATTATAAGTGTATCAACATTTTTATGGGACATGAATAGATTAGTATTGTCTGCAAATAGTAATGTAAAGAATTTGTTTGATACCAAGGCGAGGTCATTCACATAAATCAAGAACAAAAGAGGACCAAGTATGGATCATTGAGGGACTCCACATGTTACAGTTTTATGGGATGAGACAAAACTATTACTAAAAACATATTGCTTTCTATCTGACAGATAATCTTTTAACCATTGGAAGGCAAAACCTTTAAAACCATAGGAGTTTAGTTTATCGAATAGTATATTGTGATCTACAGTGTCAAAAGCTTTAGATAAGTCAAGAAAAATTCCAATGGTAAATTCGTTATTTTCCAGGGCTGAAGTAATTTTATCTACGAGCTGTAAAAGGGCCATATATGTTGAATAATTTTTTTCCGAAATCCATATTGATGTAAATATAGAATGTTATTAATTTCTAGGTGCTTCAAAATTCTTTTGTACACTACTTTTTTTGCTCCACCTACTCAAGCAAGTAGGACGCTTCTTTGCTTTACTCCTGCTTTGCTCCTGCTTGATCTTTATTTTATTTTACTTTTTCACTTAATTTCCAGTATTTCTTCATTTTATTTTTCACCTTTACTAGATAAGTTAGCTTTTAAAACAAAATACCAGGGGGCAAAAAATCCAGGAGATCCTCCAGAAAATGCACAGAACTAGAACAGAGGATTTCTATCCTGGAATCAAAGATTGATGCCCTGCCAAAGACGGACGAACTAAGAGCGATATCTCACAAAAGGAGTACAGAAACAGTGGCTGAGAATGCAAAGATTGCACCCCGACAGGCCGATGGCATTGCAGATCGCATGGATAAATACATCGATCTAACAGAGCAAAATGTGAGTACAGAAAACTGGCACACGATGGGTGGCAGGCCCAAAAATAAAAACAGAAGAGTAATTACCACAACACCAGTTCGTTCTGATACTATGCAACCCATGCTCCACAGCCATGCTATTAGAAATAGAGCGGCTAGTCATGAGGCATATCAAGTCTGCCCTCCCCTCCGCCCTGGATCCTTTCCAGTTTGCATATCAATCCAACTGTTCGACCGATGACGCCATCTCCACTGCCCTCCACTCAACCCTCACCCACCTGGAGACAAAAGACTCATATGTCAGAATGCTGTTCATAGACTTTAGCTCAGCATTCAACACAATCATTCCTCAGCAGCTCATTCACAAACTGGACCAGCTGGGACTCAACACCTCCCTGTGCAACTGGCTGCTGGACTTCCTGACGGGGAGACCACAGACTGTACGGGTCGGCAGCAACTCCTCCAGCACCATCACACTAAACACGGGGGCCCCCCAAGGATGTGTGCTAAGCCCCCTCCTCTTCACTTTGCTGACCCACGACTACACACCAACATCCAGCTCAAATATCTTCATTAAGTTTGCGGATGACACGACTGTGGTGGGTCTCATCAACAACGGCGATGAGACAATCTACAGGAGTGAGGTGAGCCGCTTGGCCATGTGGTGCAAGGACAACAATCTCCATCTGAACGTGGAGAAGACGAAGGAGATTGTTGTGGACTTCAGGAGTGAGCACACCCAGCATGCTCCACTATCTATTGACTGTGCTGCAGTGGAGAGGGTGAGCAGCACCAAGTTTCTGGGTGCGCACATCTCTGAAGACCTGTCCTGGAACAACAACACCGCATCACTGGCCAAAAAAGCCCAACAGTGTCTGTACTTCCTCCGCAAACTGAGGAGAGCAAGAGTCCCAGCCCCCATCATGCACACATTCTACAGAGGCACCATCGAGAACATCCTGACCAGCTGCATCACTGTACATGCACAGGTACGGCGCCTGCACCGTGTCCTGCTGCAAGACTCTGCAGCGCATCGTGAGAGCAGCTGAGAAGATCATTGGTGTCTCTCTCCCTTCTCTTATGGATATCTATAACTCCCGCCTCACCCGAAAAGCCATCAGGATTGCAGGTGACCCCGCCCACCCATCTCACAGCCTCTTCAGCCTGCTGCCCTCGGGGAGGAGACTGCGGATTCTCGGGGCCAAAACCTGCAGGCTCAAGAACAGTTTCTTTCACCAGGCGGTCAGGAGGCTCAACTTCCTCCCTGTTCTGCCCCTCCTCCCCCCTCTGCCCCTTGCCACAGATTCTGCTCGCAGACCCCCCTTCAGCATCTGACATGTCATCCTCACAGTTCCCCCCCAACACGTGCACGCGCACACATACACATATATACACATACATCTCATCGTTCATTAACACACTGAACTCAGGGACCGCACATCTCACTTTACCTCGCCCATTTGCACTATTCCGCACTACCTCACCTTAACAGCTACTAGTTTGTTTATTCTGCTTATTTCATGTTTACCTGCTATACCTCAAGTGCCCTTGACTGTTTGGTTATTTGTACCAATTTGTGTGTGTGTGTGTGTGTGTGTGTGTGTGTGTTTAGTCTAGTTAATATCTAGAGTGTTTATACTGTTTATATTGTCTGTTTGAGTGTTTAGTCTGTCTTGTTCTTATCTAGTGTTTATACTGTTTATTTATACTGTTTATATTGGTTTGAGTGTTTAGTCTGTCTAGTTCCTATCTAGTGTGTTTATACTGTTTATATTGTTTGTTTTTTCAATTATTCTATTTTTATTTATTGCATTGCCAGTTTGCACCGTGAGTCAGAGAGGACTGATATTTCATCTTTGCTGTATGTCGAGCATGCATAGCATATTTGACAATAAAGTTGACTTGACTTGACTTGAAAATCCACAGCCCATAAGGCTTCAGAACAAATTTGAATGCCTCAGGGATGTGGAAGCGGAATTTTCAGGCGGACAAGCACATCATAGAAAGAGATCGCACCACAACCGAAGAGCTGTGGGAAGAGGCAAAAAGCAGCTCGTAACACCACCTGATCCCACAACCCTTGTTCTTGGTGATTCCACTGTAAGACATTTAAAAGGACATGGGATGATTATTTGCTGCCTTCCAAATGCATCCATCTCTGACACCAAAGACAGCATTTTGAAACTCATGTCCGAGCATAAAACTATCAAACGTATTGTTGTGCATGTGGGAGCAAATGATGTTTTCAGAGAACAGCTGTTTGTCCAAGATGATTTCAGAAAACTTTTTTCTGACCTCTATAAGACTAGAATACAATCTTTTATCAGTGGCCCACTCCCTGCAAGGGGAAGTTTTGCATTTACTAGACTCTTCAGTCTTAACACCTGGCTTGGAAAAACTTGTTTTTGATTTGGTATGAACTTCATAGACAATTTTAACCTTTTCTGGAATCGCAGAGAATTCTTCAAGCCAAATAGCACTGAACTCAGCCGGATTGGGACCAAAGTTTTGGCTGATCACTACAGCCTCTCTCTCTAGCATGCATTCTTTTCTCAGCCAACATTGAGCAGAACTGCTGATAAGTGCTCACAGACTGACCCAGTTACAGATATCAACAATACCTCTGCAAAGCCAAAACAACTACCCATGCAAGCACAGCAGAGATGCTTCAACAAGGACACACAGCCATCTGGGGCAGACTGCCAAGAACCATCTGGGGCAGACTGCCAAGGACATCAACAATCACATGGAGAATGTGAGCATGTTGTTAACAATGGACAGCCACAGATATCTGCATCGCCCATCCAGATTGAGGACCTGACCAAAGACAATCATGCCAAGGCTGCATCATCCACATCTCAACCCCATGCAAGTATCACAGAGACTGTCAGGGAGACAGTCACCACAGAGACAGTCATGGAGACACTCACAAAGACCTCACCAAAGTCCCAATCTCAGTCTCGCTCTTCTGACTTTGTTGTTCCATCTCCCTCCTGCATGGATTTCCCTAAAAGTATGCAGAGATTGCTGCCAATGGCTGCACACTCTTTTTCCAGCCCAAATCATTCGCGACAAGCAGTGTACCCAGTTCATCGAAAATCAACCAACAGACTGAACTGTGTTCACCCAGGACTTTCAGCTGGCTACCAGTTTTTTTCACCATCTAAAAAATACATGACATCTCCAATCCTTCCCCCTCCCAACCTCATGGAATATACAGAGAGTCTTGTATGATGTGCTGTGGGTCCCTGCATTGAGTGTAGTTTTGAAAACAAGCTGGGACCCAGTATGCCTATGCCATTCTCTATTCCTGTGTTGATAAGAAATAGAAAACAGAGCATATTTAACCCAGGGGGTAAACCAGTCTAGTCTCCTTCCTGTTTCAAAACAACATCAGAGTGCCCAAGCGGATATTCAGGGCTCTCAAGTTTTGAAGACAGGCAAGAGTGACATCCCACCCCTGGCCCGGCCCGGCCCCCATAAGGGGGTCAGAGGGGGCGCGGGTTGGATGGGCCGTGGGAATGGGGGTGTTTCATTAATAATATTATTATTAGTTTTGTTGTTGTTATTAATTGATCAAACTTGTGGAACAAAAGACTTGACACATGGCACAATTTAACCAAATACAAAGTATTTATTCAAATTTTCTGTGCGTCTTCACAACAAAAATAACAGTTAACTCTATTTTCCCCTCACTTCTGATGTAGGTATATAACACTGGTGTGTGTGTGTGTGTGTGTGTGTGTGTGTGTGAGTGAAAAACAGAATAGATAGAGAGAAATTATGACTGGTGTTTTTTATTGTACGTGTTGGTTGCCTTTTTGGACTCTTGTCATTTTTGGTGTAGGCTCCCATTTAAAACAGTTTGGCTCTAGCCCAGCCATTTTGAGGGTCATAATGGAGGACAATGTCCCGTCTAAAGCCAAGCTGTTGTGTGTCGCTGTTTTGTTTAGCCTGACCATTGAAAACACCCTCTCAGCATCGGCATTTGAATGCGGCAGAACTAAAACCAAGGTCGCAATCTTTGACAGCCTTCCAAATTGGTTCAAGCCAGTCACCTTTGAAAAAAGGAACCAAGGGCCTCTATTACTCAAATGTTTTCCTTTTATTGTAATTAATAATGAGTAAGTCATGTTGTGTGCAAAATATTTCTTACCTTGTTCTTTGTTGAGGACATTTTCCCCCAAAAGTCCTCAACATCAAATGATGTTGGGTCCTCAGGCATGGCAATGTCCATAAGCTGATAGTCCATGAACTCCTCACTTATTTGGTCCTGCTCTGTGGGGTCGTGATAAGGAAGGAGTCCCTGAAATCCGTGTGTACAAGACTGATTAGAATACAGTGAGAGACAGATTTGTTTTGTGATCATGACCATTAAACTTAAAAATAGTATGCGAAAACCCTTGCCTGTCCACAAAGTACAAGGCATCTTCAACCCCACACTCTGCTCTCAGCTGCACATCAACAAATCTTGCGTGTTTCAGGAGAGGATCTGTCAGTGGTAGTTTAGCCATTGCATACTCCACAGCTCTGACTAGGAATGCTAGTGCTGCCTGCTGGAATTCTTTGGCCTCCTGGGATGTGACATCTCCAGCCTCAAGAAGTCTGTTGAGCGTGGCTCTGGTGGTGAATCCCACATTGAGTTTTTCCCCTATCAGAGAGGCAGAAGACATACAGAAAGCAAGTCAAATACACAGGCATCTTATAAGATATCCCTGGGTTTAATTGATACTTTTAAATAAATCCATAGAAAAGGTGTATTTGTTGTCAATAAGCATAGATTACAAGTTTATCTCCATATGTGACTTCAGAACATTACCTGGCAGTTGGTGCTGTGGGTCCTTGTAGGGGATATCATGGACTTCTCCCTCTCGTAGCGCTGCTGGTGTCATGAACCTCGAACAGAGTTTCTTGATGAATTTCTTCATCTGCAAAATTTAATGTCATAAAAGATTCCAATGCATTATCAATGCAATTGCTACTCAGTTCAATGTCTATGAGTAGATTTAAGTTTAGATAATTAAGTTATTTTTTCATTCTGTGCAAGTAATTTATCAAGGGAGTAGCTACTGTACTGAATCAACAAATGTGTCAGTTTTGATAACTTTAGATAGTCTTTTTTGACAAAGTCTCGTCTCGTCTTCATCCGCTTATCCTGGACCGGGTCGCGGAGGCAGCAGTCTGAGCATGGAAGCCCAAACTTCCCTTTCCCCAGACACCTCGGCCAGCTCCTCGGGAAGAACACTGAGGCATTCCCAGGCCAGCCAAGAGACATAGTCCCTCCAGCGTGTCCTGGGTCTTCCCCGGGGCCTCCTCCCGGGGGGACATGCCTGGAACACCTCCCCAGGGAAGCATCCAGGAGGCATCCGAAAGAGATGCCCGAGCCACCTCAGCTGATTCCTCTCGATGTGGAGGAGCAGCGGCTCTACTCCGAGCTCCTCCCAAGTGACTGTGCTTCTCACCCTATCTCTAAGGGAGCACCCAGCCACCCTGCGAAGGAAACTCATTTCAGCCGCTTGTATCCGCGATCTTGTTCTTTCGGTCATTACCCAAAGCTCATGACCATAGGTGAGAGTTGGAACGTAGATCAACCAGTGTAGGTGCATTTGGTTTTAAGTGATCGATCTCATTAAATCTGAAGGTTAATAATTAAAATTGAATCAGTCTCATTTGAATCATACCATTGAATCAGTCTCATTTATCATTTCATTGAATCAGTCTCATATCATTAAATCACTCATGGAATCAGTCTCATTAATTAATACCATTAATTTTGGTGCTTAATAATAAATTACCAAACAGCTAAATTATGGTATATTCCAAATTATTGTGATCACTTACCATATTACATAAATCTTATGCACCTTTGAATTCTTGGAGATTGGGGACTTCAAAGATATTGGAACACAAATAAACACACAGTTTGAATAATAAATGAATTTATTATAACAAAGATAAAAATGAATAATGTCAGCAGATATATACAAATATGATGATATGGTCATATACTTGAGTGTGTGTGTGTGTGTGTGTGTTTGTGGGTTAAAAGTAATTAAACATGTAGTGTGTGTGTGAAAAGAAATTAAACATTAAACATGTAGTGTGTGTGTGTAAGTGTGTGCGTGTTGTAGTGAAGGCAAAAGATTAGCTTTGTGTGCTAATTAAGATGTGTTTGTGTGTGTGACAGAGAGAGGCCTTGTGTGTGGTCTACACAAAAGAATTAGCTCTGGTAGCTAACTCCACGTGTGTTTGTGGGGGAGGAGTTGACCACGTGGTAAGGCCTATGGCCTAGCAAAAGAAAGAAGCTAGCGTGGGATGCTAACTGAGGTGTGTTTGTGAGGTCAGGTGAGGCCTGTGACCACGTGTTCGTGTAGGCCTAGATTAACCTCGTGTGGCTAAGCTAAGACAAAGGAATGCTAGCTAAGGTGTGTTTGTGAGAGGCCACGTGTTTGTGTAGGCCTAGATTAGCCTTGTGTTTAGTTAAGGCAAAGGAAAGCTAGCTAAGGTGTGTTTGTGAGAGGCCACGTGTTTGTGTAGGCCTAGATTAGCCTTGTGTTTAGCTAAGGCAAAGGAAAGCTAGCTAAGGTGTGTCTGTGTGTGTGGGGGAGGATCACCACGTGTTTCTAAGACAATACACTTAGCTTTGGATGCTAATGGGACAAAAGAAATTAGCCATAGGCTAATTTCACTAGCTTATAATAGTACTGAATCCACTGAAACCTTGATAAGGTCAAAATGTGTGATAAGGAAATTAAAGTGTTAGTCAGGAATAAAGAGAAGCATGCACAGCCTATCTATTAAAACAACTGAGAGATTAAAACAAAACAATAATCAATTCAACACGCTGCATGTTTACAGTGTAACAAACCGTTCCTGAGGTTAAATTCACACTACTTCAATAAAAGCTAATTCCTAAGACTAGGTTTATCTGCCCAAATGCCAGTCTTACTCAGTATCTTGCCTTTAGCAAAATTATGAAGAGATGTTCCGAGACTTTAGAGTTTCACCGTTGTGAAGCCTTCCGTGAAGCAGAGGATTTCTTGGTCCGACACGTGGTCGCTCGTGATGAAAAGAAAGTCTCTGATCAAACAATGTGCACAGAATTATAATTAGGAGGAATTTCGGTCGCTCCTAACTTTTAAATTAACTGCTTGGCGGCAGTTTGGTACGTACTTGATAATAGAAATAAAAACTGGTTGTAACTCAAGCTGAGTTTAAAAATCGCGTGATCTTAGAGTCTACCGTGGCCAAAGGTAAACAAAGAAATCGCGTTAAATCGTGGATCTTGCAAGAAAGAGAAGAAAAGACGTCTTATTTTGGGTTTGCTCGTGGAGCGAATCCTCTTTGTATCCAGACGGCTTGGAGTCCAGATGGAAAGAGGAGGAAGTGGAAACATGTTCCGTTACTTATGCCTTCATGGTGGATGTGACGTTGGTGATCCCGCCCCCGCGTGACGCAGGTCAACGCGGAAGCTGGTGATGGGAAATGTAGTCCTTAAAGGGACTGTTGCACTCAGACGGACTGTACCTACACCAGTAAATCGAGAGCTTCGCCTTTTGGCTCAGCTCCTTCACCACGATGGACCGGTAAAGCGACCGCATCACTGCGGAGGCTGCACCAATCTGCCTGTCGATCTCACACTCTATCCTTCCCTCACTCGTGAACAAGATCCCAAGATACTTAAACTCCTCCACTTGAGTCAGGACTTCTCCACCAACCTGGAGAGGGCAAGCCACCCTTTTCCAGTCGAGATCCATGGCCTCAGACTTGGAGGTGTTGATTCTCATCCCAGCCGCTTCACACTCGACTGCAAACTGCCCCAGTGCATGCTGAAGGTCCTGGTTTGAAGAAGCCAACAGGACAACATCATCTGCAAAAAGCAGAGATGAAATCCTGTGGTTCCCAAACAGGATTCCTTCCGGCCCCTGGCTGTGCCTAGAAATTCTGTCCATAAAAATTACAAACAGAACCGGTGACAAAGGGCAGCCCTGCCGGAGTCCGACATGCACTGGGAACAGGTCTGACTTACTGCCGGCAATGCGAACCAGACTCCTGCTCCATTCATACAGGGACTGGACAGCCCTTAGCAAAGAGCCCCGAATCCCATACTCCTGAATCACCACCCACAGAATACCATGAGGGACACGGTCGAATACCTTCTCCAGATCCACAAAGCACATGTGGACGGGTTGGGCAAACTCCCATGAACCCTCGAGCACCCCATGACGGGTATAGAGCTGGTCCAGTGTTCCGCGACCAGGACGAAAACCGCATTGTTCCTCCTGGATCCGAGGTTCGACTATTGAACGAATTCTCTCCAGTACCCTGGAGTAAACCTTCCTGGGGAGGCTGAGAAGTGTGATTCCCCTATAATTGGAGCACACTCTCCGGTCCCCTTTCTTAAAAAGAGGGACCACCACCCCAGTCTGCCACTCCAGAGGCACTGTCCCCGACTGCCACATGATGTTGCAGAGGCATGTCAGCCAAGACAGCCCCACAACATCCAGAGACTTGAGATACTCAGGGCAGATCTCATCCACCCCCGGTGCCTTGCCACCGAGGAGCTTGCAGACCACCTCAGTGACTTCAGCTTAGAGGTGGACTCGTCCATTACCCGAGTCATCAGTCTCCGCTTCCTCAATGGAAGACATGATGGTGGGATTGAGGAGATCCTCGAAGTATTCCTTCCACTGCCCAACAATATCCCCAGTCGAGGTCAACAGCTCCCCACCCGCACTGTAAATGGTGTTGGCAGAGTACTGCTTCCCCCTCCTGAGGCGCCAGACGGTTTGCCAGAATTTCTTTGAGGCCGACTGATAGTCCTCCTCCATGGCCTCACCGAACTCCTCCCAGTTCTGAGTTTTTGCCCCCGCAACTGCCCGAGCTGCGGCATGCCTGGCCTGCCAATACCCATCAGCTGCCTCAGGAGTCCCGGAGGCCAACATGGCCCGATAGGACTCCTTCTTCAGCTTGACAGAATCCCTTACTTCCGGTGTCCACCACCGGGTTTGGGGCTTCCTCCTCCTTCACCAGAAGATCCAACTCACCATCAGGTAGTGATCAGTTGACAGCTCAGCCCCTCTCTTCACCCGAGTGTCCAAGACATAGGGCCAGAGATCAGATGAAACGACAACGAAGTCGATCATCGACCTCCGACCTGAGGTGTCCTGGTGCCACGTGCACTTATGGACACCCCTATGCTCGAACATGGTGTTCGTTATGGACAAGCCGTGACTAGCACAGAAGTCCAATAACAAAACACCACTCGGGTTCAGATTGGGGAGGCCGTTCCTCCCAATCACACCCCTCCAGGTTTCACCGTCGTTGCCCACGTGAGCGTTGAAGTCCCCCAGTAGAACAATGGAGTCCCCAATCTGAGCACCTCTCAGTACCTCTCCCAGGGACTCCAAGAAGGCCAGATTCTCTATACTGCTATTCGGCCCGTAGGCACAAACAACAGCAAGAGCCCTTTCCCCAATCCGAAGACGCAGAGAGGCGACCCTCTCATTCACTGGGGTAAACTCCAACACATGGCGGCTGAGCTGGGGAGCTATAAGCAAGCCCACACAAGCCTGCTGCCGCTCACCATGGGTGACTCCAGAGAAGTGGAGAGTCCAGCCCCTTTCAAGGAGCTGGGTTCCGGAGCCCAAGCTGTGCGTGGAGGTGAGCCCGACTATCTCTAGCCGGTACCTCTCAACCTCCCGCACAAGCTCAGGCTCTTTCCCCCCCAGCGAAGTGATATTCCATGTCCCAACAGCTAGCCGCTGTGTTTGGGGATCAGGTCATCAAGGCCCCTGCCTTCGACTGCCGCCCAATCCACACTGCACCGGCCCCCTATGGCTACCTCTGTGGGTGGTGAACCCACAGGAGGTCGGGCCCACATCACTGCTTCGGGCTGAGCCCGGCCGGGTCCCGTGGGCAAAGGCCCGGCCACCAAGCGCTCGCATACAAGCCCCAACCCAGGGTGGGGCCCCGGCTGCGCCATACCAGGTGACGTCCTTGATCTATTATTATCCATAAGGGTTTTGGTGAATTGCTCTTGATCTGGCCTGTCACCTAGGACCTGTCTGCCTTAGGAGACCCTAACAGGGGCATAATGCCCCCGACAACATAGCTCCTAGGATCATTCAAGCACACAAACCCCTCCGCCACTATAAGGTGGCAGTTCTCAGAGAGGTTTTGACAAAGTCACAACCTAAATTTTATAGGGGTATTGCACTTGAGAAAGGAGACATCAAAATAGCCTAACTCTCCCATTTACCTCTTCATACCGCTGGAATATGGATGCCTTTTCTCTCTGAAGAAGGAGGTTCAGTGTAGAGAACACTGGCAATGTGGCCTGAAGGAACAGGAGGTAGACTTCTGTCAAGGGATTGGAAAATGCCTCCGCCAGCCTTCTGAATCTTGGTTGTTTCTCATCTGCAAATAGACTGTTAGTATTGGGTGTCTCATATAACCATCCTGTACTAGTGTCAATATGATGCATGACTTACCGGTACTCGCAGATTTGAAGTAACCGGTGTGTGGGCCATACCGCTGCAGAATGCGGGTGATGCACATCTCCAAACTCAGCCACCTCACAGAAATGTGAGGCAGTATTTCCATGTACTCACTGCCATGGAGTTCACAAAATTCTGGTAAAATATGTAAGAAAAATAAAATTATTTTTCCTCACTTTTGGTGTATAAGACTGGAGCTAATTTAATTACAAACCTTTCAAGTAACCTTTACGGTTTGTGCTGTCCTTAAACCAGTATCCAATATCCACTACAAGGTCCTCAGTGTCAAATCCAGAGATCTGCAGAACATGACATGAGTGCATAGATGTATTGTCATTATACAGCAAATTATTTATTTAGCTTAACAGATATTTAATGCAAAAGCAAACATGTTGGAACTTATTTCCAAAAACCTCTGCCCTGCGTGTTTGGCAGTGTTGTGTATTATGTGGCAGGGGCATCCATGGATGTAAATGCTTGGATTTTCCAGAAGCATTTTTGCTCCAATTAAATTTTTGGCACCAACATTAACCAGGGCATTGTCCACTGACAGGCAGACACAATTTCCCCATGTTATCTGATGCTCTTTCAGGACGTCGTTGATTTTTTTTTTATAAATTACATCAGCTGTACCACAGCTTCTACCACTTGTGGTGCACAAATCAAGAAATCTGTGCACCACTTTTGTGGTGTCAAATACCCTTACAGTTAAGTGGTTCATTTTCTCTAGTCCTGTAACAATAAGGTATGTAACTAACTCTGCAAGCATGTATTGCATGTGTATTATTTCAGTGTGTGTGATATGAACATGAGGCCATAGAGACAGGCAATTTAGCTGTGAGAGGTATACCTGTGTCATTTGAGCCATCTGTGAGCAGTGAAAAGGGATTTTCCCTCATCTTCATCACCAGCTCATTCCTGTCATGTGGTACAACTGCTTCATTAATGATGCACATCGTTTTTGTGCTGGCACTCTTGAAATTTTGAGCTGTGGGAGAGTCTTTGAAACATTCCCTGTACAAGGGGCTGAAATGGTCAGCCACAGCAAATGGGACATTGTGTTGAACCATTGCTACGGCAACTTTCACCTCTGCTCTCCTTGTCTGCAACAGAATCAAAGAGATAAAGATATAGCTATGCTGAAAACAGATTTGAATGTTAACACTGATTTACCCCATGTCTATGTCCATTAAAATCTACGGATTTCAGTAACAACAAAAATACACAACAGAGTAGTATTCTGTCCACGTCATGGGTGAATGTCTCATGCCATAGAATCGGTTGTATTATTTAGGAAAAATGGTATTCATGAACATTGTAATCAACCTTTTGGATGTAATGTGTTGGCAAGTAAAAGTCTTTGACTGTGCTGGTTGACTTAAGTGCCTGCTGTTTGGCCTGATGCCCCTTACTGTCTATGTGCCTTCTTGTCATATCCCGCACACCTTGATGGGCACAGGAGTTCTCTTGGCGGCAGATGGAGCACCAGTAATAGGAGCTGGTGCTTCCTACAGTAATAAATGGCCATTTAGATGTCCATTCATTATTAAGAGCTCTTGTAGGTGGCCGCTCCTGGTACCTTTTTCGCTTTTGTTTTGATGGTCTCTTCTGACACCCTAGCCATCTCCTCCATTGTCTCTTCTACCATCTCCTCCACCGTCTCTTCCTCCTCCACCTGGACCGTCTCTTCCTCCTCCATCTGGACTATCTCTTCCTCCTCCACCTGCACCGTCTCTTCCTCCTCCACCTGCACTGTCTCCTCCTCTAAAGGGTTTACTCTTTTTGTCACATCTGGGCCAGCATCCTCTCTGGGCTTTTTAGGGAGCTTTCCACTCATGGCAAATGAAAGGATGCTTAATTGTTTTTTTTTCCAGACATCTTAGAAAGACAGCAATAATTAATGCATCTATGAGCAGGATATATAAAATATTACATGATTTTAAAAAGTGACCTATTAAATTGACTATGCAATAGGCCTACACTTTAATTTATTTTGTGTCAATAAAATTATTTCCCCTATTTGGAGAGAGAGATGATGATGATAATGTGAGAATATGTCAGTCATCCTGTGATAACGAAATATGACTAGGCCTAGACTACTTGTTCTGAACAGGTCTCGTCAGTGAACAGGCTGTAAAACTGTTGGCTAAGTTAAGGCTACAGACACACTCAGCATTGGAAAAAATGTTGCCAATTATCTGGGCAACATTCCTAAACAGCAGTGAAGTTGTCATTGTTTGTGTCAAGTTGTGAATTTGTTGTAACATTAACACAGGAGATAACTTACTCTGTGCTTGAAGTGATGCTCGGAGCTCCTGGTTTCTGGCTGGGACCAGGTCGAAACTGTAAGCTGGTTGTAGCAGAATCACGTGAACGAGCTTTTATCACTGGTTGTTGTGTTACATCTTACCCAGATACTACAATGCTATTTTCTGATTGGCTATTGTGTAGCCCCTTTCTTTTTTGATTGGCTGGTAAATTACAGGCTCGATTTAGAATGACAGCGGAGACACGCTTGTTCCATGGTGAGACCCTGCGAGCGTTAGAGAAATGTTGGGTGCAGCGGCATATTATAAGTTATTTTTCAGTGTGAGAAGCACCATATGTGGCGGGAGAGCGTGACAAAAGACCGAAAAGAGTGACTGTCACGCTCGATGTGTGACACTTGAGAGCCCTGGGATATTACTTCTAGACTTTCTGTAAAGCTAGCTCTTCTGAACGTTAGATCACTTTCAAACAAGTCATTTTTAATTAATGATCTTATTTGCAAACACAATCTTGATTTTTTGCTTCTAACTGAAACATGGCTGGATCAAGCAAAGAGTGCTACCACCCTTACTGAAGCAGCTCCCCCAAATTTTAATTTCATGAGTGCTACCCGACATGGGAAAGGTGGAGGGATCGCAAATATATTCAAAGCCTCTTTTCAATGTAAACAGTCCTCACTTGGTGATTTTACATCCTTTGAATGCTTATGTGCACTTGTTACATGCTCTCCTAACATATTAACTATTTACAGGCCTCCGAGACATTTCAGCCAAAGTTTTTCTGGAAGAGTTTGGTGAACTGTTGTCAGTCATTTGCTTAGAGTTTGACTGTCTTATTATATCTAGGGATTTTAACTTGCATGTACACTGGCAGTCAATGAAAAAGTCCAGGTCAATAATTCAAAATATTATGCAATACGGAGTTGGGGAAATGTTTGTTTTGAGATGTTTCTATTGAATAGCGTGCACAGAAGTCATTAATGAGTTCTCCTCAATCCAAACATTTTTCAATAGTCTTCAGGGAGTGGTCTTTAGGAATCAGCTCAAAGTGCTGTTTTGGAGAAAAACAAAAATTTGTACACGGTTGAAAGGATGGGTTGGATAGCCTTTATTAAGGCCATGAAAAAGCCGACTTTTGTATTCCTTATGTCCAAGATGCCACGGTTAAATCCAGATGACAGATGGCAGGCCCTCGGCATGGTGCAAGCCGGCCTAAGTTTTTCAGAAGTTGGGCGTCGATTGAATGTCCAAACCCTGCCATGGCCTGCGTATTCACCTGATCTCAATCCCATTGAGCATTTATGGGATCACCTTGGTGTTCAGATCCAGAACCGTGTTCCTCGTCCCATGAACAGAGGTCAACTGATCCAGGCTCTTCAAGAGGAGTGGCAGGCCATTCTACAAGACAGGATTCGCCGTTTGATACGCAGTATGCGTCGCAGACTGACGGCTTGTATTGCTGTTGGTGGGGACAATACTCGGTACTGAAGCTGCAACTTTCCAATTACAGGGTATCCATTTTGTTCGGACTGTACATTATCAAAGCTCACAACAATTGTGATTTTTTGTTTATTCATCTCGAGTTAAATGTAAGTATATTGATCTATAAGCTTCTAGTACATGATTTCATAGCTTATGAATAAAATTATTTTCATAAATGTCACCTGGACATTTTCATTGACTGTCAGTGTAGATAATCCTGAAAACACTTATGCCAGAGAACTACTTGCACTTATTGACAACTTCAACCTACTACAATATGTACAGGGGCTGACCCACTCTCGTGGTCATACCCTTGACCTCGTTATCGCAAAGGGTCTTACTGTTTCTACTACTGTTGTTGGCCTGGCCTTATCTGATCATTTCTGTGTTTTCTCTGATGTTTCTATGTCCCCTCACATTCAGAACAGCTCAACGACTATGGGTAGGAGAGTCATAAACGACAACATGTGTTCTCTTTGAGCAAGCTCTCTCACGGATCTCAACTAAAATGTCAGACTCTGTAGATGACTTACTGGAAATTTTTAATTTAAATATGACCCAAATTATGGATGATATTGCTCCATTCAAAATCAAGAGTCAATGACAAGCAGAAGGCACCATGGAAGCAATACCCAGCTGTTAAATTGCTAAAGAGAGAATGTAAGAAGGCTGAAAGAAAATTGCGCAAATCTAAACTTCACATCCATTATCAAATCCATAAAGAGATGCTTTGTAAATATAATTATGAAATTGGTAAAGCAAGACAGTCTTTCTTCTCCATCATCAACAGGAATATGAACAATGCCCGTGTGCTATTTTCAACAGTAGAGAAGCTAACTAATCCCCCACCACAATTAGCACCTGATCTTCTCTCAGTTAATAAATGCAATGAGTTTGCATCCTTCTTCAAAGGTAAAATTGATAAAATACGGCAGAATATTGCTCATAATATATCTCAGTTGCAAATAACTGAAAAGCTGCAATCACCAGTGACACAGACAGACAATTTCAACACAATGTCAGAATTTTGTTTGATTGATTACGAGACTCTTGAAAAAACTGTACAAAATCTCAGTTCCTCAACATCTGAATTGGACATTCTGCCCACCAACTTTTTTAAGTTTGTTCTTCACCTCATAATTACACATGTGCTTCAGATCATAAATACAGTGGTGCTTGAAAGTTTGTGAACCCTTTAGAATTTTCTATATTTCTGCATAAATATGACCTAAAACATCATCAGATTTTCACACAAGTCCTAAAAGTAGATAAAGAGAACCCAGTTAAACAAATGAGACAAAAATATTATACTTGGTCATTTATTTATTGAGGAAAATGATCCAATATTACATATCTGTGAGTGGCAAAAGTATGTGAACCTCTAGGATTAGCAGTTAATTTGAAGGTGAAATTAGAGTCAGGTGTTTTCAATCAATGGGATGACGATCAGGTGTGAGTGGGCACCCTGCTTTATTTAAAGAACAGTGATCTATCAAAGTCTGATCTTCACAACATATGTTTGTGGAAGTGCATCATGGCACGAACAAAGGAGATTTCTGAGGACCTCAGAAAAAGTGTTGTTGATGCTCATCGGGCTGGAAAAGGTTACAAAACCGTCTCTAAAGAGTTTGGACTCCACCAATCCACAGTCAGACAGATTGTGTACAAATAAAGGAAATTCAAGACCATTGTTACCCTCCCCAGGAGTGGTCGACCAACAAGGATCACTCCAAGAGCAAGGTGTGTAATAGTCAACGAGGTCACAAAGGACCCCAGGGTAACTTCTAAGCAACTGAAGGCCTCTCTCACATTGGCTAATGTTAAATGTTCATGAGCCCACCATCAGGAGAACACTGAACAACAATGGTGTTCATGGCAGGGTTGTAAGGAGAAAGCCACTGCTCTCCAAAAAGAGCACTGCTGCTCGTCTGCAGCTTGCTAAAGATCATGTGGACAAGCCAGAAGGCTATTGGAAAAATGTTTTGTGGACAGATGAGACCAAAATAGAACTTTTTGGTTTAAATGAGACGCGTTATGTTTGGAGAAAGAAAAACACTGCATTCCAGCATAAGAACCTTATCCCATCTGTGAAACATGGTGGTGGTAGCATCATGGTTTGGGGATGTTTTGCTGCATCTGGGCCAGGACGGCTTGCCATCATTGATGGAACAATGAATTCTGAATTATACCAGTCAATTCTAAAAGAAAATGTCAGGACATCTGTCCATGAACTGAATCTCAAGAGAAGGTGGGTCATGCAGCAAGACAATGACCCTAAGCACACAAGTCGTTCTACCAAAGAATGGTTAAAGAAGAATAAAGTTAATGTTTTGGAATGGCCAATCTAAGTTTTGTCCTTAATCCAATGGAAATGTTGTGGAAGGACCTGAAGCGAGCAGTTCATGTGAGGAAACCCACCAACATCCCAGAATTGAAGCTGTTCTGTATGGAGGAACGGGCTAAAATTCCTCCAAGCCGGTGTGCAGGACTGATCAACAGTTACTGGAAATGTTTAGTTGCAGTTATTGCTGCGCAAGGGGGTCACACCAGATACTGAAAGCAAAGGTTCACATACTTTTGCCACTCACAGATATGTAATATTGGCTCATTTTCCTCAATAAATAAATGACCAAGTATAATTTTTTTCTCTCATTTGTTTAACTGGGTTCTCTTTATCAACTTTTAGGACTTGTGTGAAACTCTGATGTTGTTTTTGGTCATATTTATGCAGAAATATAGAAAATTCTAAAGGGTTCACAAACTTTCAAGCACCACTGTACATCCCTAGAGACTGGCATTTTTCCTGTGTCCCTGAAAAAAGCCGTTGTAAAGCTCCTACTTAAAAAGAATAATCTGGATGCTTCAGTATTGAACAACTACAGGCCAATATCAAATCTACCATTCATCGGGAAAATCCTTGAAAAAATTGTCTTCAATCAATTAACTGCCTTCTTGATATCAAACAGCTGTTTTGATAACTTTCAGTCAGGATTTTGTGCCAATCACAGCACTGAAACAGCACTGATTAAAGTTATAAATGACATACGTTTTAATGCTGATGCAAGCAAAACATCGGTCCTGGTGTTACTGGACCTCAGTGCAGCTTTTGATACTGTTGATCACAACATACTGCTATATCGACTTGAACACTGGGTTGGGTTGACTGGTAAAGTTATCAATTGGTTAAAATCATACTTAGAAGCTTCTTTGTTACCATGGGAAATTGTACCTCAACATCAATGTCCTTGACCTGTGGTGTCCCCCAGGGGTCGATCCTTGGACCATTACTATTCAACCTTTATATGCTCCCACTTGGACAAATTATCAAGAACAACTCAATTTTGTATCACTGCTATGCAGATGACACCCAAATTTATTTTGCTCTATCACCTAATGATTATGCCCCCCTTGAATGTCTCTACCAATGTATCGACCAAATCAACAACTGGATGTCACAAAATTTTCTTTAGCTGAACACAGATAAAACAGAAGCAATTCTATTTGGGAAAAATAATGAAAGACTCAGGATTACCACTATTCTTGACACAAAGGGGATTAAAACAAAAGATATGGTTAAAAATCTTGGTGTTTTCATTGACAGCGAGCTAAACTTTGACAGCCACATGAAAGCAATCACTAAATCGGCATTTTATCACCTAAAAAACATTTCCAAACTAAGAGGACTTGTGTCAAAAAATGATCTGGAAAAACTTATACATGCCTTCATCTTTAGTAGGGTTGACTACTGCAATGGCCTTTTCACAGGCCTGCAAAAAAAGACCATCAAACGACTTCAGGTGATTCAAAATGCAGCAGCTAGGGTTCTCACACGAACAAAAAAAAAACCAGAGCACATTACTCCAATTCTAAGGTCCCTTCACTGGCTTCCAGTAAGCTACAGAATTTACTTTAAAGCATTGCTGCTGGTGTACAAATCTCTAAATGGTACAGGGCCCAATTACCTCTCTGATATGATGCAGCAGCCTAACCCAATCAGATCTACCAGATCGCAGCAGCAAAATTTACTGGTAAAACCTGTTGTTAAAACAAAGTGTGGTGAAGCAGCTTTTAGCTACACTCTAAAAAATAATGGGGCCAGTACCGGTTCTTCAGGTTGATGCCATAGAAGAACCTTTTTCAGGGCTTCAAAGAACCGTTCATGCAACAGTTCTTTAAAGAACCATTTAAACCATTTGTTTGAGCAGTGAAGACAGATTTTTGTAAACATAGCCTATGTGCAGGCCCGCCGACGGGGGGGACAAACGGGTATGTTGTCCCGGGCCCAGGAATGGGGGGGCCCAGAACTGGGCTCTCATGAAGTTGCGATTATTTTATTTCATTTCAAAATGTGTTGATTTGGGGGAGAAATGTGCTATATTTGCATTCAATAAATGATTTCTAGATCTTTTGCCTTTATTGTCTTTGAAAAAGGCATCAAGAACCCCCTACCACCCCTAATGCAAAAATGGTTTGGTCTGACTCTTTCAGCCCGTCCCTTCTGTGTGTGTGTGTGTGTGTGTGTGTGTGAGAGAGCAGCCCCTCCCCCAACCCACGCGCTGCGAGCAGAGTGTCACAGGATTTTCTCTGCGCTCCCTCCAAACAACGGGGATTTACACGAAAACGGAAGGAGACGGTCACAAATTTCTTTCACAGTGAGTGCCACAAGGCTCTCCTGAACACACTGATGTAATTTTGTTGTCTGTAGTGTAAAAAATGAGGTCACTAGAGCGAGTTAAAAACGAGTGACTTTTCTGCCAAGTTTATAATGGCAGTCTATGGGGCTGCGCGCCTGCCCTCTCCTCACTTTCAGGCTTCTCATTCAAAAACTGCAAGTCCTATCGTGTAGGTAGACACATTGTGTGAATCAGGACAAGTGTGGCTACTACTTTTGAGAAAATTATGTGTGTGGAGTGAAAGTTGGGGCTGAAAACACAGTTTAAATGAGAAAGTTTGAGCTCTCTACACTCTAATAGAGTAGAGAGTTTTCCAAGCTCTCTACACTCTAATAGAGTAGAGTGTAATACGTTAGAGTCTAACTTAACGAGCTCCACTGGTGTGTAACGCAATAGACACCCATTATAAAGTCTGACTTTCTCAGGCTTTATAAGGGGGAGGAGGGGTGGAGATGCGGGGGATGGGAGCATGGCGAGGGCGGGCGTGTTTCTTTTCAAAATATGGCTTGCGGGAACCGTTATTCCAAAATCTCATACTCCACCTTTAAGGGGAAAAAAACGACATCGTTCGATCATAGCCCTTCGCCAATCAGCGTGCGTGCCATTTGCCAACATGCACAAGTCAGGAGCACAGAAAAGAAAAGAGAAAAAGAGAGGAAGAAACCAAGAGACTCAGGGGCTCACTGCATAAATATTTTAAAAAAGATTCGGATGATGCAGCAGGTACTAGCAAAGGCAGTGGGGCAGCTGAGCCAGGTAAGACACAGCCAACTTTTTCCAGCCCTGTAAAGTAACTCCAACCAAGGCACGCGCGGCACACAATTCATGTTACAAACGAGGGGAGAGCAAGTCACACTGAACACCATATCAAACGCACAGGGCATTGAATCATTTCATAACCACAACGGCTTAATAACATTGTGTTTCATATATCTGATTGAAGCTAAGAATATTCACATTAGCCCGCAATCATATCCCGCCGTTTCTCGAGCGGTGTGTTCTTCTCTGCTTTTCACACTGGGGAGTACGCAAGCACAGTATACTATGTTCGCCCCCAGCCCTGCCCAAAATCCCCCGTCCATCGCTGCTCCTTCAAGAGCACCCCAATCGCGTGAGTAGAGACTGGGATAAGAGAGGTGTGTGTGTGTGTTGGCCCGGGGGGGCATTCAGAGCATTTTGTCCCGGGCCCAGCCAAAGCTGTCAGCGGCCCTGCGTATGTGCATTGACCAGCAAATGGTAAGAGAATGCCAGGCTCTGAAGAACCATTTCCAATGTGAAGAACCTTCATCACAGAGTTTTGACTCTCCATGGAACCATCCAGAGATTTGAAGAACCACTGAAACACCTTTATTTTTTAGAGTGTACTATGCAGTACAGCTATGGAACCAACTCCCAGAGGACATTAAAAATGCTCCTGCTGCTGGCAGCTTCAAATCTAGATTAAAGACCAAGCTGTTTTCAGATGCTTTCTGTTAACTGATAAGTATCATCATCTTTACATGTTTTAAACTTTACTTAACTTTTATTCTATTTTATTCTGCTGTTTTTACTGAACTTTTACTTCATTTTATTATTTTATTTCTACTATTGTTTAATTCTTATTTTTTCTCTCTTCTTCCCCCTTTATTTTATGTAATTTTATTTTCTATTGTTTACTGTTTTGCCTTTACCTCTGTAAAGCACATTGAACTGCCACTGTATATGAAATGCGTTATATAAATAAACTTGCCTTGCCTTTCTAAAATTTTAGAAAATGCCGGTAAGATTGATATAGGTCAATAATTGGTGAACACACAGGGGTCTCCAGATTTGTAGAATGGAGTTACCTTGGCTACTTTTAACTCAGAAGGCACTTTTCCAGTTTCAAGGGATATTTTGAAGACATGTAATGGGTTCTAGAATTTCTGAGACAATCTGTTTTAATAGTGAAGCTTTAATTTCATCCTTACCAGGTGCTACGTTTTTTTTAGATTGATAATTATCTCATTAATTTCTATTGTGCTGGGCGCTTTAAAAAAGCTGATGGGTAGATGATCATTTGATAGGTATGATAATGGAGAACGGTCTTATCTATTTTTTTTTTTGCCAAAGAAGGGCTGATATTCCCAAAAAAATCATTAAATTTGTTAACTATGTCTTATTGATTTGACACTTCACCTTCCCCGTCAAAAAACTTTAAAGGAAGAGTAGAAGCTGCCCTTTTTCTATTGAGAAGTTCATTTATGAGTTTCCAAGTATTACGTATATTAGTTGATGTTGTTACAAACCTATCCTGATAGTATTGCCTCTTAGACATACGAATCAAACAATTGAATTTATTTCTATATATTTTGTATTTGTGTAATGTTGTCGGTGTAGGGTTCTTTAAATACTTCCTATAGAGCTTGTTTTTCATATTAGAAGACTTGCGTAATCCTTTTGTGAACCAAGCTTTAATGTTGTTCTCAGAGTTCCTTTTTGTTGAAATAGTTTTAAGAGGGAAGCATTTTTCAAAATGAGAATTAAAAATCTGAAGAAAATTACAGTAAGAAGAATTTGACTCAGTGTTATAATACATGGATTCCCAGCTTTCTTTTGATAAGACAGCTTTAAATTTATCGATATCAGTGTTTTCCCCAGAAAAAAAAGTAAAGCCCTAAATTCTGGCATGATAAAACACAGACAATTGAACGCCAACGGCGCAAAGTGAAATTAGGGGGGTCCGGGGGCATGCCCCCCCCCCGGAAAATTTTTTGAAAATAGATGATCTCAGGTGCATTTTCAGGGTCTCTGAGAGGTTTTAGATACATGATTAGAGGATAGATTTTAACTGTGCTTCAATGATTTCTGACCTAAATAGTATTAATGTATACACATTTGAAATTTCACCTTAAAGTTAAACTGCAAGTTAAACTGTTTTGTTATAGATTACTTTTCATTTAAATTTTTTTTATTGAATTTTTCAGACACACAGAAATAAGTACAGGTTCAAGATGCACATTTTTTCTTTTGGTGTGTTTTGGTGTTGGCATCCTCTCATACACAAAAAAGAAGGATTGTGAAATCCAAACAAACATGACACATAAGGAATCCATAAGAAAAGAAACAAGTCCACCAAATGAATGATGCAGGGTGCTGCATTTAGGCTCTGGTCTGCTTTGTGTAGCTCCAAAAAAGTTCCCAAGAGCTCCTCCCTTCTTCTTCTTTGCCTTTCAGCCTGCAGAGCATAGTTTCATAGGATGCTGTCTCCACCATTGCAGCCAACCACTCCCTCAGATTAGGAGACATAGCTGTCTTCCAATGTCTTAAAGTCACTCTGGAAGCTGTAGTCAGGCCCACCATGATAACAGAAAATGTTCCTTTAGATACATTTGGTAACTGAGACCTGTCCCCTATAAGACACATCACAGGAGTCAAGGGGATTGCTAAGCCACTCCATTCACTCAGGAAGTTCACAACTTCTGCCCAAAATGGAGCCACTAATGTACACTCCCATATACAGTGCAAAAAGGTTCCCAATCCTGTTTTACATTTCCAACACTTATTGTCAGTCAACAGTTTCATTCTATGTAATCTCACAGGAGTGTGATAGTATCTGTGTATAATCTTGTACTGTGTGAACTTCCCTCGTGCCTCTTTTACATACTTCCCACAGCCTGCCAGCATATCCAGCCATTTCTCCTGAGCAATATTTATTCTCAGATCCCTCTGCCACAACAGCTTCACATTAGTGGACTCCTCACTTACAGAAAATTTTGTTATTTTGTAAAATTGTGAAGCTGTGCAGCGATCCAGTGGCATTTTCATATATTCCATAATAAAATTCTCTGAAGAGTTACTAATTCGGGAATTTACACAATCCCTGATTTGTAAATATTTCCAGAAATGTTGTTTCCCTTCTAGTTTAAAATGACTGATTAATTCCTCATAAGACATAAATTGTCCATTTTTGTATAGATCTCCTATTATACATATACCTCTTGAGTGCCACTGCTTCCAGTACACCGACACTTTACCAATATGGATGGCAGGATTAAACCATAATGAAGCGTAAGGCTGTACATAGTGTGAAACCTTATACATTTGATGTACTTTGGCCCATACTTCCCTAGAGTGGACTAATACTGGACTTTTTATGTCACTGCGCTGAGAGAGTATCTCCTTTACACTAAATGGTGAACACAACTCATTCTCAATGTCCATCCAGTCAAACCTGTTATCTGTCAGTTTCCAATATTTGGCCAACTTAGCCATTTCAAAAGATATGGCATATAACCTTGGGTCTGGTAACCCTAAACCCCCTTTTTCCTTAGAAGAACAAAGTTTACTTAGTTTGATCCGAGGTTTTTTGCCTTCCCATAGAAACTGTTTGACCACATCATCATATTTCTTAAAAATAGTGGGTGGTATCGTGATTGGCAACATCATTAATAGGTAATTAAATTGAGGAGCTATTATCATTTTGATAATATTAATTTTCCCCCACAACGTAAGTTTAATCCTCACCCACTTCTCCAGATTTGTTTTGATTTTTTGTAATAGAGGATTAAAATTTAGCCAAGGCAGCTCTCCCAGATCTTGACTGAGTTTAACACCGAGATACTTGATGCCTTTGGATACCCACTTAAATTTAAATTTTTCCACCATGTGAGGGAGGCATAATGAAGTTAATGGCATTGCCTCAGATTTATTCCAATTAACTGTGTAACCTGACAGTTTAGAGTAGGACTGAATAGTTTCCATCAAGTATGGCAGGGATGTGCCAGGGTCCGTCACCACAGCTAGAATATCATCCGCAAATAACAATAGTTTGTGTTCTTGGCCACCACACTCAACTCCCTTAACACTTGTATTTTTTCTAATACTGACAGCCAGAGTTTCTAAAAAAATTATAAACAGTAGGGGGCTCAAGGAACACCCTTGACGGGTCCCTCTAGAGATGCAAAAGAAGGGTGATATTAGTCCATTAGTTATTACTGCTGCCTTTGGTTCTTTATATAATATCTTTACCCACTGAGAAAAACAGGGACCAAACCCAAAATGTGACAAAGCAGAAAAGAGAAAGCCCCATTCTACTTTATCAAAAGCCTTCTCGGCGTCTAAAGAGATGGCAGCTATGGGAACATCCTTAGAATGGGCAAGCCACATTAAATGTATTAACTTCCTCATGTTATCTGTGGAGGATCTATTCTTCATGAAGCCTGCTTGATTTTCATGTATAATATTGGGTAAGACTTGTTGAAGACGCAGAGCCAATACTTTGGTCAATATTTTACAATCCACGTTAAGCAAGCTGATTGGTCTAAAATTTGCTGGGTCTGTTGCGTCTCTATCTTTTTTTGGAATCAAAGAAATTAAAGCTTCATTAAATGTTGGTGGTACATGGCCTTTCTCAAAAGCCTCCTGATACACCTTAACCAACACTGGGGCCAAAATGTCTATGTATTCTTTATAATACTCTGCAGGAAATCCATCATTACCTGGAGATTTCCCAGTATTCATCAATGATACAGCCTTCCTTATTTCTCCTTCTGTTATAGGTGACTCTAACTTCCTCGCTTGATCTATATCAAGTTTGGGCATGTCAATATTAGAGAAAAACAATTCCTGCTCCCTTTGGTTATCATCGCAAGATACTGTTGATGTATATAGTTTCTCATAATACTGTTGGAATGTTTTGTTTATGTCTGTTGTTGAGGTTACCAGTTTATCCCCTTGTCTAATTGCTGAAATTAGACTTGAGGAGTCTTTACTTTTCACTTGTCTGGCTAATATCTTACCAGTCTTTTCCCCACCCTCATAGAAATTAGTTTTTAATCTATATAAGGAGTATTCTACTTTTTTATTGTAGATTTCCTGCAGCTGAAACTTAAGTTTACATAGTTCCTGATATTTAGATTCTGAAAATTTCAGTGCCAAATCATTTTCCCTCAATTTAATTTCATCTTCCAATTTTCTAATCTTATTTAGGTTTTCCTTTTTCTTCAAAGCTGAGTGCGCTATCAATTTCCCTCTTATGTAGGCTTTTGAGGCTTCCCAAACTGTTGAAACATTCTCTACACTACCTATGTTTAGCTCAAAGAAAGATTTCAAATCTTCACCTAACAATGTCCTAAAGCCTTGATCTTGTAATAAGGAGGTATTCATTCTCCATCTGGTGCTCTTAACCATATCCAATCCAGCCATCATACACATTTCCACCGCTGCATGGTCTGTAATGGCAATACATCGTATATTACAACTACTTACACTGTTAATTAAGGGGCTTGCAATTAGAAACATATCGATTCTGGAATGTGATTTATGGCAATGGGAAAAAAAAGTATATTCCCTCTCCCGAGGATTGGTAAGTCTCCAGACATCTACAAGCGCCATGTCTTCTTTTAACATGTGTATTGCTTCCCTATCTTTAGTCATCAGTGGACCTTTAAACTGACTTTTATCTAATATAGGATCCATGACTTGATTAAAGTCTCCTGCCAGTATTATTTGCCCATCCATTTCTCCTAGAACCTTATTCACCTCATGAAAAAAGTGTGGGTCCCCTTTATTTGGCGCATAAATGTTGCATAATATCACCTGTAAACCCTCTATTATCGCCTGCACACATATCATTCGTCCCTCTGTGTCTTTAACCTCTTTAAGCAACACAAAGTGTATGTTTTTACTGACCAGAATCATTACTCCATTGCGTGAACTTAAAAGTGAACTATAAAAAATATGCCTGACCCAGCCTGTTTTAAATTTTTCTGATTCCCCTTCATTTAGGTGGGTTTCCTGTATGAAAACTATGTCTGCCTTATTAGTCTTCAAATATGACAGCACTTTACGCCTTTTGACTGGATTCCCGCTCCCATTAATATTCCAAGACATATACTTAATACATCTCCTTGTCATAATTGTTCAAATGTCCCTCCATAATCATGTCTACAACACTGTGTATGATCGAGATGCCCACACCTGCTGGTAGCTTTCTTAGAGGACCTGTACTTTGCAAAACATGTACACACAAACTGGAAAAAGAACATTTTCAAAACGAAACGGGTAAAAAGAAAAAAAAGAACTAAGAAAAACCAAAATTCAAGCCAGACAACGTCTGACAGTCCTGAAGCTGTCATCTGCAGCCTTGAATGTTCAACGAAAAACCTTATCTGGTCCGTGGGTTACCGCTCCTCCCGCCTGTGTCCCCTCGGTGGCAGCTTTGTCACGTGAAACTCCCCCGACGTGATCTTTACAACACGTATGGGCTCTTGAATACAAACATGCGTCAGCTCTCCTCCCTCGTTAAATGCTCAATCTCCATCCTGGTTGTTGTTGCTGATGAACTTGTCTGCCGCCGTCGCTGTAGTGAAGCTCACGTTTTTCCCCTGCCACTTAAAGCGCAGTGTGGCCGGATAGGCCAGTGTGTACTTCACTTCCATCTCCTGAAGTTTGCGCTTCACCGGTGTGAAGGATTTTCTCTTCTCCGCCAATTCTTTCGTCATGTCGGGGAATACCGACAGCCGACATCCTTCCCACACGAAGCCCCGTTTTTCTTTTACCACATTTATCACTTTATCTCTCGCTGACTGTCTCAGGAACCTAATGAGCACCGGTTTCGGCAGTCGTCCTGGGTCCGGCACGGGTGTGAGCGTGCGATGTGCTCGCTCCATTTCAAACTCAGCAGCATCAGCCCGAATCCCCAGTCCCTCTTCTAAGATTTTCTGAACACAGCTCAACAATGTCCCATTGGTCCCAAATGTCTCCTTCAAACCAACTAGCCTCACGTTATTCCTTTTGCTATTATTTTCCATTGCTTGAACGCGCTCCCACATTGCCTCCATTAGCTTACTTTTCTTGTCCTTATCAGTGAGGGTCTGCTCCGTAGTTTCCTCCAGGCGCGTGATGCGTGTTTCGGCCTCCGACAGTCTCTCTTGCATGGCCTGCACTGTTGTTTTCAGCTCAGTTGTCGTCTCCTTAATAGCCGAGACGTCCGTTGCGACACTTGACAGTGTTGTGCTCATTTTAGCAATTTCTGTGAACAAACTGTCTAAGGAGGCAGGTGGCTCACCTGCTGAGCTTTCCTCATGTTGGGGGCTTTTCCGGGTCGCCATGCGGTCTACGCTTTTAAAATACTTCGACGACGACATTTCGCCTATTTTCTGTTGTTTCATTTCAATAAAGCAACACCAACCATCTGTTCTAGAAGGCGGCGGTAGATCTTTCTCAAATGCGAGCCTCTTTTTTGAAATAATTTACAATTTTACACGTCGGGGAGAGGAGAGTCCCTAGACTGCCGCCATCTTGTTCGCCGTACCCACGTGACTCCTTGTTATAGATTACTTAGCTATACGATAGATTTGAAAATCTACGGGGATCCCTTGCACTTAATTATCTATGATCAAGTAGTGTTGTAACAAAAATGTGCATGAAAATATGAACAGTGGTTTGCTCCATCTTATGCAATCCAATGAAGAGAATCGATCATCATGACCTCCTGTTGATCACAAAGGGATCTGAACCTAAGAACTGCCACCTTAAAATAAGTTGCTGTATTACTATAACTAATGATTTAGAATGTTTCTGATGCAATTACCACAATATATGTATAACTAAGATGCACTGAAAAGAAAAGTAAGGCAACTGCATATTATAAAGTTTAAATTTTGGCACTTTATTAAATGGACTAGATTAAGATTAAAACATATTTAAAGGAAAAGAAAACTTAATTCATACATTTAAGTTGCAGAAAAATTATGTATTTATAAAAACATTCATGAAGAGATTGTGTTAATAAGTGTCAAATGTAGCATAATTTCGAATAATAATGATAAGCATATTTGGCAGTGTGATGTCACTGTGAGCCTTTAACAAAAGAATAATCCGGAGCCTTCTTTTGTTAAATGGATCCCAGTGACATCACACTGCCCAAAATGCTTATGATTATTATTTGAAATTATGCTATATTTGACACATTTGGACAACTTCACTTCGTGAGAGTGTTTATAAATACATCATCTTCCTGCAAACCCGAACTAATGAATTAAGTTTTCTACTCCTTTAAAGCAGATTAATTCTCCTTGACTTTTGCTTGGCCCAATGCTGGGCAACCCTCTCATAGTCCATCTCTCTGTCATCCATGCTGATGTGGATCAAATTGTCCAGCGAGTCGTCTCCTAGCTTATTAAAATCAGTCGGCTTTGTCCATCTGGTGGGGAACAATATCGGCAGCCAATGAGATCGCTTATAATGAATTGGAAACTTCCGGGATGTTTGACGTTTTCTTTCGATATTTTTATTGGATGGTTTGAACATGTGATCTTGACGTATAGAAGGCTCCGAGATGATGCTAAAAATAGTAACACTGCGTGTGCGCAGCCATCTTGAAAGTCACTCGCTCCAGAGCGCTCATAGAGTACACATCATAAAATACACATTTAGCGATTCGTTTCCGCGTTAGAGGGCTTAGAAGCTTGGATTTTTTAAGAATTTAGACATCTGAAGTGATGGAGCACTACTGTGACAGTTTGGATAAGCAGGCACGGGAGCGTTATGCTGAGAAGGTACGTTTCATTGGGAATGTAGATCCATACACTGTTAGTGAGAAGGAATGGAAAGCTGACCCCAGCTTGTTGCCGCATTTAACATACATAGATCTTGTGAACTATCTAGTGTTTCACCCAAGTCCATTTTGTGAACTAAAGGATTTCCAGAACTACAAGAGCATGGAAGCATACGATAGATTTGTGTCCGGTTGGGTCCATTACTCCAGGCCTAGATCTTAAATGCCATTTGATGCAACAATGCACTGCAGTAGACATAAGCTACCTAATGTGACAAATATATCCATTAATCATTGCTGAAAGTACATAGATCATTTTATTTTAGTAACTATGAAATTCAAGACAATTTAACCTACCTGTCACAAAGTGATCAGAACAAATCTGGATACAGTCTAGTTTTCCTAAATTTGATCGGTTAATGGCAGCCAGCCACTGTCGTCTCCTCCGCTCGCTTTTCTCCTGTGCTGCAATTCCCTGGTTAGTCACGACTTTGGGGAGTCTGTGGAAGCTTTTGCCACCCTTTTCCCCTCGGTTACTACAGCCAACAATGACGCACATATTCGGCATTGTCACCCCTTTTTGCATCGCTGGACAACAACAATGCACTGACACAGCGCGCTTTGACTTCCAATATGGCCGCCGCCGGGTGCGCGCTGACCTCGAAGCACTCTATAGGAAAAAAGACCGCTTGTTTAACACAAATATCAATCAGTATGTAAATGGATCTGTTATTTGCTCTCCGACATATCTAGTTACTTGTGGGTAGGAAATTTTAACGTATCGGTATAAATCTAAGCGTATCGGATTTTAACTAAAGCAACTAAGCGGATCGGCAGGCAGAGCAAGCGTATCAGGCCCGATACGCTAAAACGCTTTGGGGAAACCCATGGATATTGCCTTGATTGAAGCTTCGGTAACTGCGTTGTTGACATTTTGTTGTCCCATTTCCTCTACTAAGTTTAGTGATATAAAATACAGGTAGGTGATCTGATATGTTTGTAACAAGAAGACCTGATGAGTAAGAATTAATCATAGAATTTGTCATGATGTTGTCTATATGAAGCTGATCTATTTGTTATTCTAGATGGCTTAGTTATTGTAGGGTAAAGTGTGCACAAATACAGAGTGTTCAGAAAGTCTGCAGTTAATGAGTGGTTTTCATGTTTTAAAAGATCTATATTAAAATCACCAAGCATATAGTTTTTACCTTCTTTATTAATTGCATCTAGAACGGATTCGTTTAATGGCGGACTCAGAGGCAAACTTTACCGGCTAAATAGAGCATGTTCCCGGTCTCGTATTAAAATACAATTTTGACAGTGAACATGTCTTGTTTTATAAGGTATAATTTCCAGGGATGATGTTATTTTGGTAAGACTAGCACTTTAAGGGGTTAATTCAGGGCATTTTAAGTCGTTCAGTATCTAAACTGGTTATGAATGTTGACCCAATGACAATTATATTGTTCTGAAAAAAATAACTTCTTTCACCTCCACACAGAGGGAAAAAAAACAGGGGAGTCTTGACTTAGGGTATCCCCTGTCAGTAACAATAACATAAGTTTAGTTTTTGTTGTGGTCACATCAACATAACCTATTTGCAGATGGCTACTTGATAATGACAACATTAACATCCCAACGGTTTCACTAATTAGACACTGAGTGTGTTTTGTGGATACAAAAAGTACAACATTTCAATCTTGGCGAGTCACTTGCTACATTATCACTGATGCATGCACACAGAATGGATGCAGATTCTTCTAGAAGTCTTGCAGAATCAAACTGTGAGCAAGCTCTAGTTAAAAACTGGTCAGACCCAGAGATGGAAAGGCAAGCCGACATTTATTTTCATGGTCCTCTACAATACCAAAAAGTAAATAACAATTTGGGTCAACTTAGCTATCAAACTAGTTAACCTTCTGTCTACCTTATTATTCTACCTAACTGAAGTATATTAACATCCTCAGTACTTTTGCTATCATAACTGTGACACTATGCTGTGATGTAAGCTAGTTAAGAGGTGCTAGTCTGTTTAGCTTTCAGACTGTTGTTTAGCTAGCTAACAACTACGACGAATTACCATGTCAACCAACAGCTAGATGTACAGTGGTGCTTGAAAGTTTGTGAATGTGGTAACTTGTAAAATAAAAGGACCACGGACACAGATGCCGAGTTTTCACCTTTATCTGAATTTAAATATTAAACATACATTACGGTGTCTGAAAGAACTAACACATGCCTCCGGAACAGCTCTTCTTCTGTTTTAACCCTTTCTGGCAATAGGCGTAAAAACATATCCATGCAATCTAATGGTCAATGAGCGCCCTCTTGTGGTGATAATGTACATTGCCTAGATTTACTTCTGCATTACAACAGTGAACCCTTTAGAATTTTCTATATTTCTGCATAAATATGACCTAAAACAACATCAGATTTTCACACAAGTCCTAAAAGTAGATAAAGAGAACCCAGTTAAACAAATGAGACAAAAAAATTATACTTGGTAATTTATTTATTGAGGAAAATGATCCGATATTACATATCTGTGAGTGGCAAAAGTATGTGAACCTTTGCTTTCAGTATCTGGTGTGACCCCCTTGTGCAGCAATAACTACAACTAAACGTTTGATCAGTCCTGCACACTGGCTTGGAGGAATTTTAGTCCATTCCTCCATACGGAACAGCTTCAACTCTGGGATGTTGGTGGGTTTCCTCACATGATGCTTCAGGTCCTTCCACAACATTTTAATTGGATTAAGGCCAGGACTTTGACTTGGCCATTTCAAAACATTAACTTTATTCTTCTTTAATCATTCTTTGGTAGAATGACTTGTATGCTTAGGGTCGTTGTCTTGCTGCATGACCCAAATTCTCTTGAGATTCAATTTATGGACAGATGTCCTGACATTTTCCTTTAGAATTCGCTGGTATAATTCAGAATTCATTGTTCCATCAATGATGGCAAGCCGTCCTGGCCCAGATGCAGCAAAACAGGCCCAAACCATGATACTACCACCACCATGTTTCACAGATGGGATAAGGTTCTTATGCTGGAATGCAGTGTTTTCCTTTCTCCAAACATAAAGCTTCTCATTTAAACCAAAAAGTTCTATTTTGGTCTCATCTGTCCACAAAACATTTTTCCAATAGCCTTCTGGCTTGTCCACGTGATTTTTAGCAAACTGCAGACAAGCAGCAATGTTCTTTTTGGAGAGCAGTGGCTTTCTGCTTGTAACCCTGCCATGCACACCATTTGTTGTTCAGTGTTCTCCTGATGGTGGACTCATGAACATTAACATTAGCCAATGTGAGAGAGGCCTTCAGTTGCTTAGAAGTTACCCTGGGGGTCCTTTGTGACCTCACCGACTATTACACGCCTTGCTCTTGGAGTGATCTTTGTTGGTTGACCACTCCTGGAGAGGGTAAGAATGGTCTTGAATTTCCTCCATTTGTACACAATCTGTCTGACTGGATTGATGGAGTCCAAACTCTTTAGAGTTCCATTTTTAGAGTTTTGTAACCTTTTCCAGCCTGATGAGCATCCAAAATGCTTTTTTCTGAGGTCCTCAGAAATCACCTTTGTTCATGCCATGATACACTTCCACAAACGTGTTGTGAAGATCAGACTTTGATAGCTCCAGGGTTCCCGCGGGTCCTTAAAAAGTCTTAAATACAACTTTCGGTTTTCAAGGCCTAAAAATGTCTTAAATTGTTTGGAATGACTGGAATTTTCCAAAGGGAGGTATTAAATTTAATATTGGACCGAATGAGTGAAATGTCTCCATCCGGTTAGGGGTATTTTTTTTTTACTTTATTTTGCAGTTTTTCTTTAACAAACAACAACTTACAAAAATAAACAAACTCACACAGAAAAAAAAATGTGTCCCCACCCTCAACCCCAAGGCTCTTAAACAGAAATAAAATTAAATAAACAGAAAAATACAGGGACAAATACGATGTATCATTGAAAGGAAAAATCTTCTACGAATTCTACAAAGGGACTCCAGGTCAGGATGAAGTTTTTGCGGGCCTTACATATCTTGTATCTCAGTTTCTCTAATGGTAGAAAAGATAGTACATCCCTTAACCACTGCAGAAATGATGGGGCTGAATTTGATTTCCAATTAAAAAGTATAAGTTTACGTGCAAGCAGGGAAGCAAATGCTAACGCATTTGTTTGTAAGTTTGAGACTTTGCAGCCTGGAGGTGGTACACCAAAGATGGCCGTGTGGTAATCAGGAGGTATAGTCTGACCACAGATTTTAGAAAAAACATCAAATATCTGTCTCCAGTAGTTGTTAAGGGAGGTGCATGACCAGAACATATGTCCTGTTGTGGCTGGTACATAATTACATCTCGGACAACCCAAATCTGTAATGGGAAAGAGTTTAGACAATTTATCTCTTGAATAGTGCAGACAATGGAGTACTTTTAAATTGAGTAAAACAATGTCGTATACACAATGACGAGGTATGTATACGTTTTAGACAATGTTGCCACGTATCTTCAGAAAGCTCAACCCCCAAATCTTTTTCCCATGCCATTTTAGTTTTATCCCATGATATTGGTTTCAAGCCTCTTATCATATTGTAAATTACAGATACAAGTTTCTTCTCATAGGGATCCAGTGCTAAAATTTCATCTAAAAGGTTCTTAGGTGGTGTGGAAGGAAATGAGGGGAACTTTTCTCTGGTAAAGCTACGTATCTGAAGAAACCTAAAAAAATGCGATCTGGGTATATTATGGTCCTTTTCAAGTGTTTCAAATGAAATAAACATGTTATCAGGGTACAAATTGCCGAAGAATATCAACCCACTTCTATGCCAATATTGAAATGCATTGTCGAACCTAGATGGAAGAAAGAAATGGTTATTTGCTACTGGGAAGTAACTGCTATACTGCTCCAAATCAAAATCTCTTCTAAACTGTAACCATATCCTTAGTGAAGCTTTGACAACTGGGTTTGTGAACTGTATATTACTGTTGTGTGGTAGCGATGTTGAGTGTTGGTAGAGGATTAGATAATAGTTCCATGTGGACCCAGTCTGGACCCTGCTTATTCTCATAAGTGTAAATCCAATGGGTAAGTTTTACTATGTTTGCTGCCCAATAGTACCAGAGAAAATTGGGTAATCCTAACCCACCAGCATCTTTAGGAACCTCCAGGTATTTTTTTCCCATTCTAGGATTAGATTTGTTCCATATAAATGAAGAGATTAGTCTATCTAACTGTTTAAATGTTTTCAGAGGGGTAAATACGGGGATCATCTGAAACAAATACAGAAATCTAGGTAGAACTATCATTTTAACTATATTAATACGACCTGCCAGCGAAGTCGGTAATGTTGACCATTTCCCAAGATCCTGTTTTGTTTGTTCTAATAATGGCCTGAAATTTTGTTTCTCCAAATTTTCCATCTTGTGGGTGATTTTAATTCCTAGATATGTAAACATATTGTGTTCTATTTTAAATGGAAATTTGGAATATTCTCCTTTTGTACCATTGATTGGAAAGAGCAGGCTCTTTTTATAATTCAGTTTATAACCTGAGAGGTGACTAAAGTTTTCTAGCATCAGCATCGACGCTATCGGGTTGGATATATACAAAAGCAGATCATCTGCATATAGCGCCACCTTATGGACTTTACCGCCGCGAGAGATACCTGTAATATCTTCCTCTGCTCTAAGGGCTATAGCAAGGGGTTCGACGGCCAGATCAAACAAATATGGGGAGAGGCTGCAACCCTGCCTGCAAGATCTGTAAAGAGGGAAATAGTCAGAGATGTTGTTATTGGTCCGTACAGCTGCAGTAGGTGCATCATATATTATTTTAATCCATGTCAAGAATGATGATCCAAAGCCAAATTTTTCTAAGACAGCAAACAGGTACCGCCATTCAACATGGTCAAAAGCTTTTTCGGCATCCAAAGAGATCACCACTTCTGTGATCCTCCCAGATGCCACATGCGGGGTATACAGGACATTGAACAATCTACGCATGTTATAAAATGATTGTCTACCTGGAATGAAACCTGTTTGATCTGGATCAATGACCGTTGAAATTACACCATCTATACGGCTGGCTAATATTTTTGTGAGAATTTTATAGTCACAGTTTAAAAGGCTTATTGGGCGGTATGAGCCACATAATAAGGGGTCTTTGTCCTTTTTGTGCAGCACTGAAATTATGGCCTGAGTCATGGTTTGTGGCAATCTCCGTTGTTCAAAAATGCACCGGTACAACTGGCTAAGTATTGGTACAAGCTTATCAGCAAATTCTTTGTCTATCTCGATTGAAAACCCATCAGGCCCCCCAGCCTTACCACTCTGCATTGATTTTATTGCTTGCATTATTTCATCCGCTGTGATCTCTCTATTGCCGCTTTTCCACTACCAACGCGGCTGAGTTGGGCTGAGCCATGCCGTGCTGAGTCGAGCTGAGTGGGGCTGTTGGAGTTGCATTTCGACTACAACCATACTGAACTGTGCTGGCTGGAAGTGGGTGGACACATTGGGTGGAGTTAGCGAAAGTGGGTGGACGTCATGTGATGTCGTTAGGCGGCACAAACAGTGACATCAGTGACCTTTTAAGCGGTAGTCTCACGACCCGGATAGTAAACAATAAACATGGAGGACATGGAGTCGTTAGTGTTGCTGGTCTTGGTGCTGTGGCTTGTTGTCACCGACAACGCCAACAGATACTGGCAAGAGCGTATAGATGAGGCGAGGCGCATAAGGCTTCAGAAATTCTCATAATTCGTAATTCTTCTTCTTCCGGGTTTACGGTGTTTACAGATCCCAGCGTGCTCGCGGGGCATGTGTGGGCGTGTGAGGACACTCCTCCTCACCAATCAGTGCACAGGGGAGTGTCTCCTCACGCCCCTAGCCCCACTCGGCTCGGTTTGGCTCACTTCAGCCCTACTCCAAAACCGTGCGAGTTTTGGGTGCTAAGCAGGGCTGAAGCGAGCTGAGTCATGCTGCTCTGAGGTAGTCGAAACGCGAGCCGTGTCGGGCTGAAGTGAGCTGAAGCGAGCTGAAAAAGGGTAGTGGAAAAGGGCCATATCTATCTGTAAACTGTCCTCTGGGGTGATCATTGGAATGGTCAGTCCCTCTAAAAATTTAGTGATATGTCGGGTCGTCTGGTGGTTCTGACCTGTAGAGTCATATAGAATTGTTTAAACTCATCATTTATTGCAATCGGGTTAGTGGTTTTCTCTCCCAGTTTTGTTAGGATCTCAGGAATTGTGTTAACATCTGCGGACTGTCTAACTTGGTGGGCTAAAAGCTTTCCAGCTTTCTCCCCGTGTTCATAAAATTTTTGTTTTGATTTAAAAAATAACCGTTCAATTTGTTGGATAGAGAGGTTATCGAATTCAGTTTTTAACAGTAATTTTTCTCTGTAGAGCTCAGGCGTTGGGGAGTCAGCGTATTTACGATCCGTCTCTGCTATATCGTGAGACAGATCGCTTAAGCATTGTTTGCGCTTCTTTCTCTCATATGCTGTATAAGAGATTATCTGGCCCCTAATATAGGCCTTGAAAGCCTCCCATACATTAGTTAATGGTATTTCTGGTGTAAGATAGTTTTTTGGAATTCAATCAATTTGTTGAGAGATGAATTTCTTAAGAGTCCTTAGATAACAACAGAGGATCTGTTAAGGTTTTGCTGGGATTCGAACCTGGTTCGTTGGTGTGATAATCCAGCAAACCCCCACTAGGCCACCAGGGGGATGACTCAAATGCAGAGGCGTGAGGCGGAAGTAGAAAAAGAATCAAAAGGTTTATTTAAACTATATACACTATATACAGGGCAAAACAAAAGACAAAAAAAAACCAAAGAGTATAATCCAAAAGAAAAGCAAAGTGCAAAAATTCAAAAGCTAAGAAGATCAAAAAACACAGTACAAAGGAAACTGGAGATAAACATAACAGCACAAAGACTCCGTGACAAGAGGACTGAACTCAGGGGGTATAAATACACAAACTAATTAAGGACACAGGTGAAGATAATTAGGCAATTAACACAAACACAAAACACAGGAACAGTGGCGGCCTCTAGAGGCCAAAATAAACACGACATGAAAAGGAAATAACAGCGGCCTCTAGAGGCCAAAACAGTCCTAGTCCTAACAGGACCCCCCCCTCTAGGAGCGTCTCCTGACGTTCCCAGGGCGATCCGGATGGGCCGAATGGAAGTCCCGACATAGTTCTTTATCAAGAACATCCCGAGCAGGAACCCAGCAGCGCTCCTCAGGACCATAGCCCTCCCAGTCCACCAGATATTGCAACCCGCCGCGGACCCGGCGGGAGTCAAGCAGGCGATTCACAGTGAACACAGTCTGCCCCTGGAAGATGCGGGGGGGTGGGGGGTTCCTAGGGGCAGGGGCATACGTAGACGTCAGTACGGGCCGTAACAGGGAAACATGGAAAGTGGGGTTGATCCTCAGAGTCCGGGGCAACTGGAGCCGGTAGGAGACAGGGTTCACCCTGCGCACCACCTTGAAGGGGCCAATGTAGCGAGGAGCAAGCTTGCGGTTCTCCACCCGCAGTGGAAGGTCCTTAGTGGACAGCCAAACACGCTGCCCAGGGCGGAAAGCGTGTGCAGGTCTTCTATGGCGGTTGGCCTGAGTCTGGTTGGTTCTGGAGGTCTGTATGAGGGTCTTCCTGACCTTGCTCCAGGTCTTGCGACACCGTCTCACATATTGGTTGACCGAGGGCACCCCCGCGTCCTCCTCCTGGTCCGGGAACAGAGGTGGCTGGAACCCGAATTGGCACTGGAATGGCGACAGCTTGGTGGCCGATGACTGCAGGGTGTTGTGGGCATACTCCGCCCATGGCAGCCAGGTGCTCCACGATGTCGGGTTATCCATAGCCAGGCCTCGCAGGGTGGTTTCCAGGTCCTGGTTGAGCCTCTCCGTCTGACCATTGGACTGTGGGTGAAACCCAGAGGAGAGGCTGGCAGTGGCTCCGATGACCTTGCAGAACCCGTGCCACACTCGGGAGGAGAACTGGGGCCCTCGGTCTGAGACGATGTCCTGTGGAAGACCAAAGACTCGGAAGACATGATTAAACAAAAGTTTCGCAGTTTCAAGAGCAGAGGGGAGTTTGCACAGTGGTATGAAGCGGCAGGCCTTGGAGAATCTGTCAACTAAGACCAAAATGACCGTGTTACCTTGTGACTCAGGGAGACCCGTGATAAAGTCGACTGCCACGTGGGACCAGGGATGCCGGGGAATGGTCAGAGGATGCAGGAGACCCTGGGGACGCTGTTGTGGGTTCTTGGTTCTGGTGCAAACCTCACAGGACAGGACAAATGACCTTACTTCCTTCTCCATGTTAGGCCACCAGAAGCGTCTTTTCAGGAAGTCCAGGGTCCTCCGAGCTCCCGGGTGGGCGGTGAGAGGGGAAGAGTGACCCCACTGGAGAACCTTGGCCCGGGCTTGATGTGGGACGTACAAGAGGCCTGGTGGCCCCGTCCCAGGACCGGGGTCCTGGCGTTGGGCTCGTCGGACAGCCTCCTCAATACCCCAGCGGACAGGGGCCACAATCCGGGACACAGGGATAATAGGCCCGACTTCATTCTCCCTGTTAGTGGCAGAGAACAGTCTGGACAGTGCGTCAGGTTTGGTGTTCTTGGAGCCGGGGCGGTATGAGAGGGTGAAGTCAAACCGACTGAAAAACAGGGCCCACCTAGCCTGTCGAGGGTTCAGTCTCTTGGCTTGCTGGAGGTACTCCAGGTTCTTGTGGTCAGTCCAAACCAGGAATGGATGTTGTGCTCCCTCCAGCCAGTGCCTCCACTCCTCAAGGGCCAGTTTGACCGCTAGCAGTTCTCGATCCCCCACATCGTACCGGGACTCAGCAGGACTCAGGCGGTGGGAGAAGTAAGCGCAGGGGTGCAGCTTTCCTTCCGAACGTTGAGAGAGCACTGCGCCGACACCACTGTCCGAGGCGTCCACCTCCACGATGAATGGTTGGGAGGTGTCCGGGAGAACCAGAATGGGTGCCGTGCAGAAGCGGTCCTTGAGGTCTTTGAACGCCTTTTCTGCCTGAGGAGACCAGCCATAAGATCCACCTGTCCCTTTGGTGAGGTCTGACATGGGTGCTGCCACAGAACTGAAGTTCCTGATGAACTTGCGGTAGAAGTTAGCGAATCCTAAGAACCGCTGAACCTCCTTAACGGACTTGGGAGTAGGCCAATCCCGGACGGCCAGGGTCTTGGCAGGGTCCATTTGGAGTTGGCCTGTCCGTACAATAAATCCCAGAAAGGAGACCTCGGGAACATGAAATTCGCATTTCTGGGCCTTGGCGAACAGATTGTTCTGTAGCAGCCTCTGGAGAACCTGGCGGACATGGTGGCGGTGCTCCTGCACGGTCTTGGAAAAGATAAGGATGTCGTCGAGGTAGACAAAAACGTATAGGTTAATCATGTCCCTTAAGACGTCGTTGATTAGGGCCTGAAAAACAGTTGGTGAGTCCGAAGGGCATCACCTGGTATTCGTAGTGCCCAGACGGGGTGTTAAAGGCAGTCTTCCACTCGTCTCCCTGTCGGATACGGATGAGGTGGTATGCGTTCCGTAGGTCCAACTTGGTGAAGACGGTGGCGCCTTGGAGCAGGTCGAAAGCTGTGGACATCAGTGGAAGGGGATATCGGTTGCGCACAGTGATCTTATTCAGGCCCCTGTAATCAATACATGGTCGGAGCCCCCCATCCTTCTTGCCGACAAAGAAGAAGCCGGCTCCAGCAGGTGAAGTGGAGGGTCGAATAAACCCAGAGACCAGGGCATCTTTGAGGTATTCCTCCATGGCCTTGCGTTCTGGCTGAGAGAGTGAAAACAGTCTGCCACGAGGAGGGGTAGTCCCAGGGAGCAAGTCGATGGCACAGTCGTAGGCCCGGTGCGGAGGAAGAACGGCGGCCCTGCTCTTGCTGAATACCTCCTTGAGATCCCAGTACTCTGTGGGAACTTGAGATAACTCGGTGAGATCAGGGGGCTCGGCAGGAGACACAGGAGAGCTAGAGAGCAGACAAGAGGCATGGCATGCAGGGCCCCATTCCACAACCTGGCTTGTTACCCAGTCTATGCGAGGGTTGTGGCGAGTAAGCCAAGGAAGGCCTAGAATAACTGGGAACTCAGGTGAAGGAATCAGGTGCAGGGATATTTCTTCCTTGTGACCTTGAGACTGGAGGAAGACTGGAGAAGTAACTTGGGTGACTCTTCCATCACCTAACGCTTGGCCATCGAGGGCAGACACAGACAGAGGGACTTCAAGAGGTGCAGTAGGTATATTGATGCTTTGGGCGAAGTGAATATCCATAAAGTTCCCAGCCGCCCCTGAGTCTATCAAAGCTTGACAAGAGTGGACAGACTCACCCCAGGAGATGGAGACCGGGATGTAGATTCCTTGGCCAGGGAGTCCGGGAGAGAGGGTAGGCCCCGTCACAACCCTCCCTCGGCTGGACGGGGCGGTCCTTTTCCCAAGAGTTCGGGACATGATGCTCGGAAGTGACCAGGCTTGCCACAGTAGATGCAGCACTTGTCCCTCCTTCTGCGCTCCCTCTCAGATGCGGAGAGGCGAGTATGACCCACTTGCATGGGTTCTGGACAGTCACTGAAGGAGGTAGACGGTCTCCAGGTAGAGGTAGGGAGGCTGGGGGGGCTCAAGGCTTGGTGGCGTTCTCTCATCCTGTTGTCCAGACGAATAGCATGTGAGATGAGGGTTTCGAGGTCACTTGGGCATCCAATAGAGGCCAGACCGTCCTTGATGGGGTCAGACAGACCATGGTGGAAGGCTGACACCAGGGCAGTCTCGTTCCATCCACTTACTGCTGCGAGTGTTCGGAACGAGATGGCGTAATCTGCGACGCTTCCTCCTTGCCGGATGGACATGAGCTTTCGGGCTGCGTCGGTACTGATGTCTGCCTGATCGAAGACCCGAAGCATCTCTTCAGAAAACAGCTGGAAATCAAAGCACTCAGGTCCCTGTCTTTGCCAGATAGCAGTAGCCCAGGCTCGCGCCTTACCAGCTAATAAGGTGATCACAAAGGCAATCTTGCGGCGATCCGTAGTGTAGGTGGTAGGCTGAAGCTCAAAGGTGAGTTGACACTGGGTAAGGAACTCTCGGCACTCACTGTGCTTGCCGTCATACCTCTGTGGTGCAGGAAGGCTGGGTTCGCGAGGTGAAGAAGGCAGCATTGCAGGAGGCACTGGAGCAGGGGTGGGAGCTGGATCAGGAGCAGGAACTGGATCAGGAGCAGGAGATGCAGGCAGAGATGTCAGCTGTGCCAGGGTTTTCCCAATTTGCTGAAGCAGTTCCTCGTGGCGAGCGAGGGCCTCACGTTGGCTGGTGAGCGTACGTCCATGAGCGTCCATGGTCGCTCCGAAGCGTGTCAAAGCTGCCATAATTCCCTGAAGGTTGGCCGGGTAGACAGTTGAAGCAGCCTCTGCTGAGTCGGTCATGACGGAGTCTTTCTGTTAAGGTTTTGCTGGGATTCGAACCTGGTTCGTTGGTGTGATAATCCAGCAAACCCCCACTAGGCCACCAGGGGGATGACTCAAATGCAGAGGCGTGAGGCGGAAGTAGAAAAAGAATCAAAAGGTTTATTTAAACTATATACACTATATACAGGGCAAAACAAAAGACAAAAAAAAACCAAAGAGTATAATCCAAAAGAAAAGCAAAGTGCAAAAATTCAAAAGCTAAGAAGATCAAAAAACACAGTACAAAGGAAACTGGAGATAAACATAACAGCACAAAGACTCCGTGACAAGAGGACTGAACTCAGGGGGTATAAATACACAAACTAATTAAGGACACAGGTGAAGATAATTAGGCAATTAACACAAACACAAAACACAGGAACAGTGGCGGCCTCTAGAGGCCAAAATAAACACGACATGAAAAGGAAATAACAGCGGCCTCTAGAGGCCAAAACAGTCCTAGTCCTAACAGGATCAAACCGCCACGTACGGCATGGTCTGGTTCACTCTGGAAAACATATGTCCAGTTGCACTGGGCCATGGTCAGAAATAATAATACTATTATACTGGCTATCCTTGACCATAGGTAAAGTTCTACTATCTACAAGGAAAAAGTCGATCCTGGAAAAAGAGTGGTGAACTGGGGAGAAGAAGGAATATTGTCTAGTAGTTGGGTTGTCTCTCCTCCAGGGGTCAAAAAGTGCATATGTGTCTATAAATGACTGGATAACCGCTCCAGAGTTTGAAATCTTGCTATTAGGTCTGGGGTTTGATTTGTCTAGTTTTGGGTGTAAAACACAGTTAAAATCACCCCCCAGTATCAACTGGTTATTATTGAGGTCTGGTAGTGCTGCTATGAAATTAGTAAAAAAAAAAAAGTGGGTCATCCCAATTGGGTCCATATACATTGGCTAATGTTACTTGGGTGCTATACAGTTTGCCAGTCACTATAACATATCTACCCCTGGGATCTCACACAGTCTGTGATGGGATGAATGGGATGCCTTTTCTAATCAAAATAGCTGTACCACGCACTCTATCCTCATTTTTTGAACAAAATAATTGCCCTATCCAAGCTTTCTTTAGCTTTGTGTATTCACTTGCTCGTAAATGAGTCTCCTGTAAAAACATGACATCACTTCCTAATGTTTTTAAATGTGCAAAGACCCTACTTCGCTTGACTGGGTTATGGAGTCCCTTTATATTCCAACTCAAAAAGCGAATATGGCCTGACTTTTGTATATCAGATATTGTGCTTCTAGACGAAATAAATAAGATAAAAAGGTGCGAAAAAGTCCCTGTCTAACTACAAAACTAAAACTGAGCCTTAAATCCCTATGCTGATCTACTGAACCTGTCGAGATCGCACACCCCTCTTCTAGCATTGTGCTGCAGTTAACCTTCTAACCTATCCTCCTAACAGGCCCCAACCGGGGCAAACCATGGTGTATATATAAATTGTATAAAACAGGATGAAAATTATTTACACATAGCCAACAACAGAAAACAAACCAAAGTACTTTTATATGACCCACCTCTCCCCTTTAAATTGTTTTTCATGTACCTTTCACACTTGGACCCAACAGTTCGTTATTAACATCTAGTCTTCATTGTCCATTTGGTTAAATCAACCTACAGTGTCCTTGGGCTTCAAGTTCTCTTTAATATATTCCACCGCTGTCGCTGGATCCTCAAACCGCCTCTCCCGACCACCTGAGTCGGTAATGCGGAGCACCGCTGGGAACCGGAGACCGAACTTGACATTCTGGCAGCTCCGGAGTAAACGCTTAGCCTCGGTGAAGGCTGCTCTCTTCTTCGCCACCATCACCGTGTAGTCTGGAAATATACTCACTCTCTTGTCGTGCAGGGTCAGCGGCGCCAAACGAGCCGCTGTACGGAAAACCTCATCTCGTTCCCGTAGGTAGTGAAATCTGATCACAATGACTCTGGGAGGGCCACCTTCGTTAGCACGTCGGGTGCCGCGATATGCTGCATCCAGGGTTGGGATGAAGTTTAGGCTCAACAACTCCTGCAATAGTTCAGCGATACTCGCAGTTGGCCGCCGCCCCTCGCTCAATTCAAAACCTTCTTTTATTCCGACTAAACGCGCATTGAATTGGCACTGTCCCCCGTCGATTTCTTCCATTTTTTGGCGGAGTGAGGTGGCTTCCGCTTTTAACATGGCTACCTCGTTTTCAGTGGTAGCCATCCTGTCCGAGTATGTATTCAGGCTGGACTCCAACTCGTTGAGACAGACCTCCTGCTTCGCCGTATCCTCCCGGAGCGCGTTTATTTTAGTGTTCAAGTTAGCTATGCTTGAGTCTATTCGTGCCAAAATCTTTTTTCACTGCTTGCAATAGCAGCCATGACGGCAGATAGGTCTATAGTTTCCTCGTCTGAAGATTCCTCATATACGGACGAGGTTTCAGCGGTGTCCGAGGCTTTACCGAAGGCCTCCTTCTTGCAGCGTTTTCCCTTAGGCATTTTGTCGTCTAGTTGTATGTTGCGAAAAAATGAAGCTATTTATATGATGCACTGCTATTACTCAATTATCAGGGATAAACATGGTCTGTCTAAAGTTGTTTTATAAAAGTATTATTTTTAAAAAAGGTTCGCCCCGGTCGGGAGACCCGTACAAACACGTCCTCACATATCACTGCTCGCTAGCGCCCCCCTGGGGTATTTTTTTAACCATAATTTTAAAAGTGACCAGTGTACCTTTTGGGGGCAGCATTGGTTCTGTGTGTTCTGTGCATTCCGTAGAACAAGAGCTAACATTAGGAGGCTACTGGAGGAAGTGTAGTGTGGTGTGGTGGTTGTGAAGAGTGAGAGATACGCTGGTAGCTTACGCGGGCGCTAGAAAGCATTGATAATTATGGGAAGATGTCTGTTTAACGACAAGTGGTTGGGGGATGACAAATACCCCCAAAATAAGGAGAAGAATCATTTGCGATAACAAGTGCTGGATTGCACAAATGTGTTTATTGACGGTACTGCAGCGCTGGGGACATGGCGGACTGGGAAACTCGTTTTTCACGGACACGAAGCGCGCACGCGTGTGTTAGAGGTCAAGCGCTCCGGAGTGAAACACAGGGGGGTTCGCGCATGCGCACAAGAGTCAGGTGGAAAATGGGACTTATAGGACATAATAATAATAATGATTAGCATCATTTTTTTTACATAATTAACATTGTTTATTGTACTAAGTTTAATATAAATATATAAACAACCTTTAGTTCAAAACTCCATTAAAAAGAACTCCAGAAAACATAATAATTCTAAATATGGTACAATATAAATAATTTGTACAAAAAGTTTTTTAGTTTTATTACTTATCGTCTACAACAGTGTTTTTAATACAATAATAAGAATAATATTAACAACCACTAATAATAATTAGTAGTAATTATTATTGATTATTACTACTTAGAATAGAATAGAAAGCCTTTATTGTCATCACACAGAGTATAACGAGATTCAGAGCTGCTCCATAAAGTGCACACACACATAGAATAAAAAATAAAAGGTATGTACAATATACAAAATACAAAAACTACTATTGAACTACTAGCTACTATATACAGACACATTTGTATAGGTCCTGCATGGAGCACAGTAGATAAAACCTTAAGGGCAAGTAAAGTGGCTGATAGTAGCAGCATCCAGTAGTGTGCAACCATGTGTAACATTATAATTACAGTTCAAGTATATTTACAGTATATGCATATATATATATATATATATATTCATATACATACACACACACACGTGTGTGTATGTATATGAATATATATATATATATATATATATATATATATATATATATATACACACACACACACACACACACACACACATACATACAGTTCAAGTTTATTGGCATCAATACATACTCCAGTAGTATAAGTAAAGTGGCTAGTGATAGCAGCATTCAGTGATAAGGTGACATTTGTATTGACAGTGCAAAAAGACATGATGCAATACACACACACACACACACACACACACACACAAGCATACACAAAGTTACCTTTTGAACAGTTCACAGGTAGGCCAGTTCTCAAAGCACCAGTTCCTCAGTGCAGACTGGAGTTGAGTATGGTGACTGCTTTAGGAAAGAAGCTGTCCCTGAGTCTGTTTGTTCTAGCCGGTATGGACCTATATCGCCTGCCAGAGGGTAGCAGGTTGAACAGATGGAAGCCAGGGTGGGTGATGTCCCTTATGATGTTTTTTGCTCTGTTCAGACATCTAGAGATGTAGATGTCAGTTAAGGAAGGCAGAGGGCTGCCGATGATCCTTTGTGCAGTGTTGGTCACCCTCTGCAGCCTCTTCCTGTCAGCCACTGTGCAGCTAGAGTACCACACTGACACTGCGTAGGTCAGCAGACTCTCTATGGTGGAGCGGTAGAAGGTCACCAGCAGGCTTGTGCTCAGTTGCTCCCTTTTGAGCACTCTGAGGTAGTGTAGCCGCTGCTGGGCCTTCTTGACCAGGGCTGACGTGTTGGTTGACCAGGAGAGGTCAGCAGAGATGTGGACACCCAGGAATTTGAAGGTCTGCACTCGCTCAACACACTCGCCGTTGATATACAGGGGGGCAGGGGTAGCGCTGTTCCGCCGGAAGTCCAGGATGAGTTCCTTTGTCTTAGAGATGTTCAGTGCTAAGTTGTTGGTTGCACACCACCTCTCCAGGTTCAGGACCTCATCTCTGTAGGCCTCCTCGTTCCCCCCTGTGATCATCCCCACCACTGTTGTGTCGTCAGCGAATTTGACGATGATGTTCTCTGGGTGGGTTGCGCTGCAGTCGTATGTGTAGAGCGAGTACAGGAGTGGACTCAGCACGCAGCCCTGCGGTGAGCCAGTGCTGAGGTTGCGGGCAGATGAAAGGTGGCAGCCCAGCTTCACCTGTTGGGGTCGGTTGATTAGAAAGTCTTTGATCCAGGAGCAGGTGGATGATGGGAGCCCCAGGCTGGTTAGCTTGGGGATCAGGATGTCCGGTATTATGGTGTTGAAAGCTGAGCTGTAGTCGATGAAGAGCATTCTGACATAGCTCCCTTGTCTCTCCAGATGGCTCAGCACAGAGTGGAGAGCAGTGGCTATTGCATCCTCAGTCGAGGATGAATTAGTATCACTTATGAATTAGTCACTTTTAATCACTTATGAATTAGTAATTATGAATTAATCACTTATGAATTAATGATTAATAAGTACTAGGAATTATTAAATGTTATAAAACTAAGTTATTAAAAATTATTACAAATAATTATTAAAAAGTAGTAATTGGTAGAATACAAACATACTCATGGATTATAGATAATTTTTTTAAAATAGTGAACATTGATATAAAATAACTATACTACTAATAATAATAAACAATAATACTACTAGTAATACTTGTTAATGTTATTATCAGTTCAATTGTTATCAATGTTCACTATTAAAAACAAATTATAATCCATGAATAATTGTTTGTATCACTACTACTAATAATAAATTACTACTTTAATAATTTTAATTAATCTTATAACTCAATTTTATAGCATTTTAATAATCACTACTTATTATTTATTAGTATAATTTAGTAGTTGATAATAATAATTACTACTTATTGGGTCATTCCATGCCAAATCAACAAGAGGTTATGCTCGACCATCTCAGATTTCAATGAAATTTGGAGGGCTCAGAGATACTATTAAAAGAAGTTAATCCCCAAAACTTGAGCTTCCTATCACCAATAGTTTCAGAGAAACAGGCATTTGAATTTTTTGATTTTTTTTTTGTTTTGCTCAAAACAGATATTTCAAAGTGGGCGGCACGGTGGTGTAGTGGTTAGCGCTGTCGCCTCACAGCAAGAAGGTCCTGGGTTCGAGCCCTGGGGCCGGCGAGGGCCTTTCTGTGTGGAGTTTGCATGTTGTCCGCATGGGTTTCCTCCGGGTGCTCCGGTTTCCCCCACAGTCCAAAGACATGCAGGTTAGGTTAACTGGTGACTCTAAATTGACCGTAGGTGTGAGTGCGAATGGTTGTCTGTGTCTATGTGTCAGCCCTGTGATGACCTGGCGACTTGTCCAGGGTGTACCCCGCCTTTCGCCCGTAGTCAGCTGGGATAGGCTCCAGCTTGCCTGCGACCCTGTAGAAGGATAAAGCGGCTAGAGATAATGAGAATGAGATATTTCAAAGTGCAATATAATCTTTATTATGCAAGATAGAAACCTAAAATTTTGCACAGAGAGACTCAATGTCTTGTACTGCAAGCTTCAACTTAGAATTTCAATGGTCATGGTATATTAGATGGTGATTTTAACAAGGAAATTAAAAAGACAAATTTGCATTTTTTGCATTTTTAACTCATTCTGGAAGCTTGCCTGTGGCAGTAATGCTTAAACTAAGAATGTTATTCAAATCTACACAGAAATATCTACCAATTTCAGTTTTACCAAGTCTCCACTATTCCTAGTTTGTCTGTAATAGGGTTTTGAAATTCACCGATTTCTAAAACATGCCATTTTCAGTAGCAAGAAATCCAATGTGGGATAGCAGTTAGGAACTTGTAAATTTTTTTCAGTAATCCCCAAGATCCATATTTTATATTTCCAAATTTTTGTTCTGTGTCTCTCAAGTATTTTTAAACTACAGGGGTTTAAAAAATCCATTTTCACCAAATTCAAATTTTTGATATATTTTCATATAACTGATATTTGAGGGTTAATAAATGCTTCAATAAGGCTCAAGTAGGTTAGGAGACATGTTTCTTCCTCAATTTTAAATAAAATTTCAATTAATGCTCAGTATTAATTATTTGTAAATTGATTTTAATCTAAGACTGTGTAACATTAGCAATCAATGACCAGCTATTGTGTACCAGTCAACAGCCAGCCTTATCAATATCAGCACAGCACAATAGGTGACCTTTGATACCAGAACAGGTGGCTCATATCTTATAGTTTTAGAGTCTGTAAACTGCATACTTGCTCAGATAACATTATATTGCTTGGATTATATTAAATACATTGTAATACAGAGCACTGAGAAAATTTACCAATGTTATTAACTGAATGTGTTTCTTTGCAAGGATTGGATATTTTGAATAGTTGACTAGGGAATTTAATTGTAGTTGCTTTCAATTTGAGATCAGTATAAATGAGTTTGATCTTAGACATCTAGAAATGGCTGAACTTCCTCCCTGTTCTATAGGGATTGGACTAAAGAAAGATTCTGACTGCCATAAACTAACATACAACAGAATTGTAAGTTAAATACACTCAGTATAGTTTGGAGCAAATTTCATTAATTAAACAGAGAACTGAACTTGAGAACATTTCAAACACAGACACAGTATGTCTGCATCATGAGAAACTGTTTCTGATGAAATATGAAGAGCTACAGAAAAGTTGTTGTGATCCATATGAAAGGCACAAGAAAAAAGTTAAAACAGAATTGCGTTCAATTCTTCCTGAAACAGCAGATTCACTTTCAAAACTGATAAATAAAAATATTAAACCTGGACAAAAATTGTGTTCTAAATGTTCACAGAGAGTGAAAGAACATTTAAGCCAAGCAGATTCAGCAGGTTCTACAGAATCAGAACAAGAGAGCATGTGTGTAGATGTGGATCCAACATACACTGGTGAGGTAGCTGAATCACTTGACAAAAGCCTTGTGTCAATTGGTTGCTCTCCACTGAAAATTGCCAAGCATAGCCACAAACAGAAAGCTGCATATGGCAAAGCTGCAACGAGTAGAAGAAACTTTGTTCTAAAATGAAATTTTATTAATTAATGAAATTTGCTCCAAACTATACTGAGTGTATTTAACTTACAATTTCTGTTGTATGTTAGTTTATGGCAGTCAGAATCTTTCTTTAGTCCAATTCCTATAGAACAGGGAGGAAGTTCAGCCATTTCTAGATGTCTAAGAACAAACTCATTTATACTGATCTCAAATTGAAAACAACTACAATTAAATTCCCTAGTCAACTATTCAAAATATCCAATCCTTGCAAAGAAACACATTCAGTTAATAACATTGGTAAATTCTCAGTGCTCTGTATTACAATGTATTTAATATAATCCAAGCAATATAATGTTATCTGAACAAGTATGCAGTTTACAGACTCTAAAACTATAAGATATGAGCCACCTGTTCTGGTATCAAAGGTCACCTATTGTGCTGTGTTGATATTGATAAGGCTGGCTGTTGACTGGTACACAATAGCTGGTCATTGATTGCTAATGTTACACAGTCTTAGATTAAAATCAATTTACAAATAATTAATACTGAGCATTAATTGAAATTTTATTTAAAATTGAGGAAGAAACATGTCTCCTAACCTACTTGAGCCTTATTGAAGCATTTATTAACCCTCAAATATCAGTTATATGAAAATATATCAAAAATTCGAATTTGGTGAAAATGGATTTTTTAAACCCCTGTAGTTTAAAAATACTTGAGATACACAGAACAAAAATTTGGAAATATAAAATATGGATCTTGGGGATTACTGAAAAAAATTTACAAGTTCCTAACTGCTATCCCACATTGGATTTCTTGCTACTGAAAATGGCATGCTTTAGAAATCGGCGAATTTCAAAACCCTATTACAGACAAACTAGGAATAGTGGAGACTTGGTAAAACTGAAATTGGTAGATATTTCTGTGTAGATTTGAATAACATTCTTAGTTTAAGCATTACTGCCCCAGGCAAGCTTCCAGAATGAATTAAAAATGCAAATTTGTCTTTTTAATTTCCTTGTTAAAATCACCATCTAATATACCATGACCATTGAAATTCTAAGTTGAAGCTTGCAGTACAAGACATTGAGTCTCTCTGTGCAAAATTTTAGGTTTCTATCTTGCATAATAAACATTATATTACACTTTGAAATATGTATGTTTTGAGCAAAATGCAAAAAAATTGAAAAATTCAAATGCCTGTATCTCTGAAACTGTTGGAGATAGGAAGCTCAAATTTTGCAGATTAACTTCTTTTAATAGTATCTCTGAGCCCTCCACATTTCATTGAAAACTGAGATGGTCGAGCATAAATTTGTCAGATATTTATTGATTTGGCATGGAATGACCCTATTATTAAATTACATTTTGGTAATAACTGCTTATTAATTAAGTAGTAATTAATAATACTGAATTATTAATACTAATTAATAATTAATATAGCTAATAAGTAGTGATTATTAAAATGTTATAAAATTGAGTTAATTTTTTAAAAGTATTTAAAAAAGTTGTTATTATTATTATTATTATTAGTAGTAGTAGTAATACAAACAATTATTCATGGATTATAGATAATTAATGCTTATTTTTTAATAATGAACATTGATATAACAATTGCACTGATGATAATTAGTTTACAGTTATTACAACATTGATTAATATTGATAATGGTTATGAAAGGTGACAGTTGTTTTTCTGTGTTTAATGTAATGCTCTGATGATTATATGACTGCATAAACAGGTTTATGCTGTTACCTGCTATAATGCAGAAGATACTTGAACTTCCTCAGCCAGCTGTATACTGTACGACACTCAGACTGATTTTGCTGTCGGACACAAAATCACACATCATCAAAGATAATCTTTGGGGATTGAAATAATGCTGGCTAAGGTTGTTCAGCTGGCTCTACTTGCCGTTTATTGTTTTCATTTTTGAAATGATTCATGGTGTTTTCTCCAGTAAACACCAGTCTTCTCCTTGCTGCTACAGTAGTTCTGCAGGCCCAAAACACACGACTTTGCTTCAGCTGTTTGCATGTCTAACAGTTGCCATTGATGCACCCTGTTGTTCACCAATTGTGTGCATTCTTCTTAAAGTTAGTAAAAAAAAAAAAAACTATTGCAGAAAACAGTTTTAAGTTGTCGTATTTATCATTTTCTTTGCCATGGTACAGTCTTAATTTTTCCATTTAGAGGTCTTGAAAAGGTCTTAAAAGTCTTTAAATTTGTACATGAAAAATGTGCAGATACCCTGAGCTCCCTGTTCTTTAAATAAAACACGGTGCCCACTCACACCTGATTGTCATCCCATTGATTGAAAACACCTGATTCTAATTTCACCTTCAAATTAATTGCTAATCCTAGAGGTTATAATATACTTTTGCTACTCACAGATATGTAATATTGGATCATTTTCCTCAATAAATAAATGACCAAGTATAATATTTTTGTCTCATTTGTTTAACTGGGTTCTCCTTATCTACTTTTAGGACTTGTGTGAAAATCTAATGATGTTTTAGGTCATATTTATGTAGAAATATAGAAAATTCTAAAGGGTTCACAAACTTTCAAGCACCACTGTAACTGAAATTATGTAGCCTATATGACAAAACACGTAAAACATGAAACCATCATAACTCCAACAGTCTTTGAAATCACTACGTTCCAAAATATTATTTGATGGTTTGTTAATATATTCAGATACTTTATACTCAAGTAAACATAGCAATACCACATTGTGAAACTACTCTACTACAAGTAAAATTTCTGTGTTCAAAACCTCACGTAAGTAAATGTAAGTATTATCAGCAAAAATTAAAATATTAATAAAAGTACTCATTCTTTTGAACAACTGCACCTGTCAGTGTTTTACTATAATATATAATGCTTTTGGATTAATATTACTGCTGCATTAATGTGTATGCTGCATTTTACTGCTGTAGTTTTTATGGCTGAGCTAATTTTAACTAGACTGCATTTCCGCAGAGAAAATGCAAAGTGTGCTTGCTGAGCTGTAGCAGAACAGCTAGCATGCTAAAAGCTAGCATGCCAACATGCTAACAACTAGCATGCTAACAGCAAGCATACTAACATGCTAACAGCATACTAACATGTTAAAAGCTAGCATGTTAACATGTTAATGCTAACATGCTAACAGCTAGCATTCTAACATGCTAATGATTAACATGCTATTTGTTAAAATTTTAACACTTTAAGGCTAATATGCTGACAGCTATCATGCTAACAGGCTAACATGCTAGTCAAGTCAACTTTATTGTCAAATATGCTATACATGCTCGACATACAGCACAGATGAAATTTCAGGCTAGTATGTTAACTTTTAGCATGCTAACACGCTGAGGGTGACATGCTAACAGCTAACATGCTAACAGTTAGCATGCTAACATGCTCAGGTGAACTCGCTAACAGCAAACGTGCGAACTCTGCATGCTACCATGCTAATCCTAACATGTTAACAGCTCTCATGATAACATGCTAATGGTGAACATGCTAACAACTCGCGAGCTAACAGCAGGCATGATATTGTAATGGGTAACATGCTAACAGCTAACGTAGTAACATGTGAATGCTTATATGCTAATTGCCATCATGTGTGCATGTAAGTATTCCTAATAAAGTGGCCATTGAGTTGAAGTTGATTTGCTGTCAAAGTCTCAAATGAGCAGATCCTTGCCAAATGCATCATCACCTTTGGGGGAAAGGAGGAATGACTCAGTCAAGCTTCCACTGATTAGCAGCAAAATGGAGAAAACAAATGGACAAATGAAAGGCAAGACAAAGATGAGTGTGGGTCAGAACCGATATCGTGTGTGATGGGTGATTTGGCCTGAGGTGCCATATGAAGTTTGGTGGATGTGTGGTGAAGTGTTACTGAGCAAAACTCCATTCATTTGAATGGGGCCAAAAATCAATGGAAGCCTATGGAGGTAAAAAGAGATGCGTGAAAACCAAGGAAAAGAGGAGTGCAGGTCTCAGATGAGGGGATGGATCTGTGCGGGGATTTGTCCTGAGGCATCAAGTGAAGTTTCTTGAAGTTTGGTCACTTGGTTAAAAAAATTGATGGAGAATGAAAGTTTTTCTCCTGAAACACCATTCATTTTCAATAGGGCCAAAAATCAATGCAAGCCTATGGAGGAAAAAGGGATGAGCAAAAAGAAAGGAAAAATATGAGTGCGGGTCAGAACCGATTGCATGTATGTGTCGGGGGAGTTGGCCTGAAGTATCACATGAGGTTTGGTGCATCTGCGATGGAGCGTGTCCGAGTAGGACGATTCGATTCATGAGCCTTATTCATTCTCTATGGGGAAAAACGAGAAGAACAAGAGAACGGGCGTGTTAATCCAAAAGCTGTATACAAGCACACTACACCACTTCAGGCCAGATGTCTCAGAGTTTGAACGGTGTCTCTATCTCGAACTCCCTAGGAGGAGTAGTGGATCCAAAAAACGTGTCGGAATAAGGCAGAATAAGTAAACTTAAGAAGAACAATAGTGTGCTTGCCTTTGGCAAGCACAGTAACTACTTTATGTACTGTTATATATCTACAGTAATGCATCATATTCTATAACATCTCATATGTTTGTAGCACCGCTGTTCTGTGAGATCCACATATGTCTAAAAAGTAAATTTTTCATGAGCCCAGAAAAACAATTCATTACATTTCACTGTCATTCAATTCAGAAGAATCAACTGTATGGCAGATTGTTGGTGGAGGATCCCTGCAGGAAGATTGTGGAAACAAACCAAGCTCTGGACCAGAAACTATATTGTAACATTAAATTACTAGCCCTCATCAGTATTGTGTTTATACTAACACACTAAGGCTGACGCTTGCATAAAATTGTAGGCCTAATGTGATTTCATACTTTAAAATGGTGCATTTGGGCGCATTTTAACAGCAGTGAAGCAGCTATACAATTTTAAGATACTTTAAAAAAAAATAAATGTCACTTTTCAATTTTGATTAATTTTTTTTTATAACTTTCAGATTGACATAAGTATTTTAACTTAAAAACAATTATGTGTTCTTTAAAGTTTGTTCTGATTTAAATCGGTATTACAGTTTTAAGTTAGCCTTCCAATGTTAATGTTTATTTCTTTCTCATAGTTGAAGTAATACAGGCACCAAAATAAATTCACTTTTCCCTATGACTCCATAAAAATAAAGATAGTTATGATCATTTTCACCCACAACGCGATTGCGAATAATAAGCCTTTGATAATAAAGGTATTTTTAAAAAAAAAAAACACCAAAGCGGTACGATGGAGCAGATGGGAACTGCAACGCCTTGCTGTGATGTAGATCAGGGAAGCTCCAGAAACCGGAAGTGCGCACACAGCATCTAAAGCCAGGATTTTCTATCACAACCAAAGGAATACAGACAAGCCCAGTTACTTAATAACATGGCAGTTTATTTAGAAATGTTATGGTATTAATGCAGTGTTCCTTCGTAGTACTTTACAATACTGAAAAGGTTTTAAAATAATACTGAGACCTAAATAATTTCACTCTTCTCTCTGACAACGTACTGTACACATACTCCATTAGTCCAGAGTGTTGAAAATGCTTGAAAACAATGAAAAAAACAGGCTTGAACAGTGAGTAGGTACTCTTAGGTAGCTGGGAAAATATTTTATTTTAGCCTTTAGGTCATGGTTCGAATTATGTGAGAGCTGAGCTCCCACAGAGTGAGGAAAGCAGTAAAATCATATATCTGTGGGGGTCTCTAAAATGCATCATTATATTTTAATCACAAAACTCATTTCCTTCAATATACTGAGTAATATTTATGTTAAAGCTAGACAAATACCTTAAATAATAATAAGAATGGGGCGGCACGGTGGTGTAGTGGTTAGTGCTGTCGCCTCACAGCAAGAAGGTCCGGGTTCGAGCCCCGTGGCCGGCGAGGGCCTTTCTATGCGGAGTTTGCATGTTGTCTGTGTGGGTTTCCTCCGGGTGCTCTGGTTTCCCCCACAGTCCAAAGACATTCAGGTTAGGTTAACTGGTGACTCTAAATTGACCGTAAGTGTGAGTGTGAATGGTTGTCTGTGTCTATGTGTCAGCCTTGTGATGACCTGGCGACTTGTCCAGGGTGTACCCCGCCTTTTGCCCGTAGTCAGCTGGGATAGGCTCCAGCTTGCCTGCGACCCTGTAGAACAGGTTAAAGCGGCTAGAGATAATGAGATGAGAATAATAAGAATGAACATGTTTTCCAAAAGAACGCATTGCAGCTTGGTGCATACTCTCATGAATGCAGCGCCACTATGTGCGCAAACTATCCTTTTGAGAGCTCGCAAATGTTGACACACACGTTAATCCTTTCAGAAGAACGACTTGACCTTGGTTTCATTCATTGGTTAAGTTTTCAAGACAAAGATCAATAAGTTAGATCAATAACTGGCTATCATGCCACCAAAAATAGGTCACTACTGGTGCCGACATCGTGCTCAGCCCGGACACATTTCAGTACGAGTAGAATGCATTTTCCCTCTGTTTAAAATGTAGGCTATAGGAAAATAGCAAAAACAAAATGTAAAAAAAAAAACAATAAAAAAAGATCACTCTGTGTATGCAAGTATAGCCTAACAAACCATGTAGCCTCTCACTCACGGAGAGAACACCGGTTAGGCTATTTATTTATATATCTACTTTCCGCATCCACGCACCGCTCCTTTTATTTTAGGGCCCGAGCACCGAGGTGCCGTAGGTGCAGAGCCCTATTGTTTTTGCCCTGTTTTTTTTTCTTCTTTTTATTTTTCTCCATGCAAAAGCTCATTTTTGAGGCACTTGCAATGCTTGAAAACTCAGGAATTTTGGTACACTGATCAAATGTGCATAAAATCACAAAGTTACACTGAACAAGGGACTGGGCATGGTCCTGGAGCTCTACAGTGCCCCTGAGAACTGGCTATGGTTGAGATGAAGTTGTTCAGATCGGCACAAAAGTTTGTGTGATCAGTACTCTTGTGATACAGGACAATTTTCACTTGGTTCTATTTGACTCCGCCCAACAAGAAGTCAGGCATGCTGAATGGAATGTGGGATTTTGAAATTTTCCCATGCTGTTTTGAGGGGCTTACCATGGGTAAAAACTCAGGAAATTTGGCACATATATTTGTCCTATGATACAATTTGAGGTGATATGGTAAATTCTTCTAGTTGGGCTTCATTAACTCCATAGCGACACCTAATTAAAAAATATAGATTTGACACCCTGTACATATTCGAAAACTCATGAAATTTGGTACACACATCAGTCATGCGCACCACTACTCAGTCATAGGGGTGTGACCCCAAGAGTATCCTGGGGACTCCATAACGCCCCATGTGTCATGGGGACTCCTGCCCAGTATATACAGTGCGTTGCAAAAGTATTCATCCCCCTTGGTGTTTGTCCTGTTTTGTCGCATTACAAGCTGGAATTAAAATGGATTTTTTGGGGGTTAGCACCATTTGATTTACACAACATGCCTACCACTTTAAAGATGCACATTGTTTTTTTTTGTTGTGACACAAACAATAAGATGAAAAAAACAAATCTGGAGTGTGCATAGGCATTCATCCCCTTTTGTCTGAAACCTTTAAATAAGAGCTGGTCCAGCCAATTCACTTCCTAAGTCACATAATTAGTTGATTAAGATCCAGCTGTGTGCAATCAAATTGTCACATTATCTGTCACGTGATGTCTGTATAAATCAACCTGTTCTGGAAGGACCCTGACTCTGCAACACTACTAAGCAAGCAACATGAGAACCAAGGAGCACTCCAAACAGGTCAGAGACAAAATTGTGGAGATGTATAGATCACGGTTGGGTTATTTAAAAAAAATCCAAAATTTTTGAATATTCCAGGGAGCACTATTAAATCCATGATAGCAAAATAGAAAGAACATGGCACCACTACAAACCTGACAAGAGAAAGCCACCCACCAAAACTCACAGACCAAGCACAAGGAGGGCATTAATCAGAGATGCAACAAAGACACCAAAGATAACACTGAAGAAGCTGCAAAGAGCCACAGTGAAGATGGGAGTATTTGTCCATAGGACTACTTTAATCTGTACACCCCACAGAGCAGGGCTTTATGGAAGAGTGGCCAGAAAAAAGCCATTACTGAAGAAAACACATTTGGAGTTTGCCCAAGAGCATATGGAAGCCTTCCCAAACACATGGAAGAAGATCCTCTGGTCAAATAAGACAAAAATTGAACTATTCGGCCATCATGGGAAATGCCATGTGTGGCGCAAACCCAACGCCCTGAGAACACCATCCCGACAATGAAGCATGGTTACAGCAGCATCATGCTGTGGGGATGTTTTTCATCTGCAGGGACAGGAAAGCTGGTCAGGACTGTAGGAAAGATGGATGGCACTCAATACAGGGCAGTTCTGGAGGAAAACCTGTTTGAGTCAGCCAGAGGTTTCAGACTGGGACGAAGGTTCACAATCCAGCAGGACAATGATCCTAACCATACTGCTAAAGTGACACTGGAGTGGTTTAAAGGGAAACATTTAAATGTCTTGGAATGGCCTAGTCAAAGCCTAGACCTAAATCCAATTGAGAATCTGTGGCATAACTCGAAGATTGCTGCACACCAACGCAACCCATCTAACTTGGAGTTGGAGCAGTTTTACCTTGAGGAATGGGCAAAAATCCCAGTGGCTAGATGTGCTAAGCTAATAGAGACATACCCCAAGAGACTTGCAGCTGTAATTGTAGCAAAAGGTGGCTCTACAAAGTATTGACTTTGAGGGGGGTGAATACCTATGCACACTCCAGATTTCTGTTTTTTCATCTTAATTATTGTTTGTGTCAGAATACAAAAACAATGTGCACCTTTAAAGTGGTAGACATGTTGTGTAAATCAAATGGTGCTAACCCTCCAAAAAATTCATTTTAATACCAGCTTGTAATGCAACAAAACAGGACAAACACCAAGGGGGATGAATACTTTTGCAAGGAACTGTAGTTTGACCTATCCGTGTCAAATTTGGTATGTGTGTAGCGTACCCCGAGATGAACAAAATTGCCTATACATTGCATCAGCCATACTCAATAGTAAGTTAGATATTTCTGATTTTGTGTGTTTTAACAAACTCCTCCTAGGTGATTTGTTGGATCGATGCCATATTTGATATACGTCATATTATGTTCCTGATGTTAAATTGCAAAAGGTATTTGCGATATGTTGCAAGATGCTGAAATGGCAAACCAATAAATTTATACGTTATGCCATGCAAACAGGAAGTGAGTCATACATTCACCATGCATTGCCTGATGTAGCTCAAACTTCACAATTTATAGTATATCATGGTTCTGAAGATATCGACATGCCCAAAGACACCCTCTGGTATAGCGCAACCATGTGGACATGGACAGAACAAGCTGTGGTTGAGATGAAGTTGCTTGGATTGGCACAAGATTTAGTGTGATTGATAATCATGTGATACAGGACAAAGCTCACTTGGTTGTATCTGACTCTGCCCAACAGGAAGTCAGCCATGCTGGATGGAATGTGGAATTTCGAAATTTTCCTGCGCTGTTTTGAGGGGCTTACGATGGCTAAAAACTCATGAAACTTTGCACATATTTGTGCTCTGATATAATTTTAATTGATATGGGAAATCAGTCTGGGTGGTCTTCCATAACTTCATAGCGCTACCTAGTTCAAAAATACAGATTTGACACCTTGGAAATATTCAAAAACTCATGAAATTTGGTAGACCCATCAGTCATGTGCAGCGCTACTCACCAATAGGGGCTTGACCCCGGGCGTGTCTGGGGGACTCCATAGCGCCCCCATACGTCATTGAGACTCCTGCCCGGTATATAGTTTGACCTATCCGTGTCAAACTTGGTAGGTGTGTGGAGTGCCCCGAGACAAACAAATTTGCATAGTTCATTGCATCAGCCATACTCAACAGGAAGTGAGATTTTTTTGTGTTTTGAAATGTGTTGTTTTAACAAACTCCTCCTAGGTGGTTTGCTGGATTCATGCCATATTTGGTATACGTCATTGCAAGATGTTACAGATGTTAAATTGTGAAGGGATTTGCAATACGTTTCAAGATGTTGAAATGGCAAACCAATAAATTTGTTACACCACACAAACAGGAAGTGTGTCATAAATTCACCTTGCATTGCCTGATGTAGCTAAAACTTCACATGTTATAGGACATCAGGGTTCTGATGATATCTACATGCCCAATTTGACCCTCTGCTATAGTGCCACCATTTGGACCTGGAGAGTAATGATTCCATTGCCAAAAAACTCTGGCTCATGAAATTTGGTACACACGTCATTTCTGGCCACTGTTATTCAGGGATAGAAGCTTAGCCTCGAGTGAGAGGGTCTTTTATAATTCGAACCCTGCTTCAGGTAATAAAATAAGTAGAGGTGATCTACACTAGCACTATTCTGGTACACTGGCCACAGTCTAGTGGCTACTTTCCACTACAGTTGTCTATGCGACATATCTCTGTGCCATACTGTGCTTTTGGGAGGTTGGTATTCGGTAGGCAACTGCCAAAGTGTAACAAAAATAATTATTTTATCTTGGCCTGAGTTATTGACAGGAATTTCTATTATATGAACAATTACATCAGTAAAAGATTCTAACAGCTGGTATTGGTAATTATTAATGTAAATAAAAACAGGTAGTCTGTTACAATCGTCCCTCCACGATGTCCACTTGTCAGCTTGCTGAGATCTGAGTGGCTGTCACTCATCTCATTATGTAGGCACTTTTACTTTCAGCGCTGGAGCCAGCAGAAGTGGGTGATGTCTTGCACCATATGCACTGTGTACAGCGAGTGCACAGCAGCCAGGAATTTGTTAGGGTTAACTTCCAAAACTAAGTTGCTCCTTTTCTGGTTCTAGAACCTTTTCTGATTCTAACAGTACCAATTAGGACCATGTAGACCCTTTCTATTTTGTGCTATAATGTTAAGGCCCGGTCACACAGCACTCCGCGTCTATATCACGTACAAAAAGATACAAAAATCTGGTGGACGTGGTCGTAAGTGGTAATTTTTGGTCAATTTTGGCTTTGCCGTGCTTTGTACGGGGTATGGCCGTCGGCGGCTGTTTCACTGCTGCAGCACTGCCAAATCACGGGTAACCGCGGCTCAGCGTCGTTGGAAGAGCGGCTTGCTGCGCATATAAAAGCGGTAGGATATGTTGAGCCTGTATCAGTTGGTTCTGTTGGTGCTGGAGCATTAAGATGAGGACATCACAGCGTTGAGGGTTCATGTTCACCCCTTGACATCTAGACTGCAAGTGCCGAGGTCTCAGAAAATTACGGTATTTACATGCCGCAAATCAGAAGTGATGCAGAAGTGATTAGACAGTGATCAATCGAATTTAGAACTTGTTTGAGACGTCGTTTAACGGGCTTAGACAGTGCTATGTATGCGGAAAAATCCATTTCTCAGTGATAAGCCGCTAAACACACTCTATATCCCGTGATACCAACGCGTAACACCCGTCCGATGACCGTGCTCTGCCCGTGATAGACCGCCAAACTTTCGCGTCTTACCACGTCTCCCCAAGTTTTAATAATGGCCGGGACACTGATTATCACGTGTTTTTCACGTGTGTTGCACGTCTTTACCACGTGTGCCGGCCGTGGTTGTCCGCGGTCTAAAGTTTTGAGCAGTCCAAAACTTTTTACCGCGTCCGACGCCGTTCCGATTTTCCCCTGCGTCCTGTCACGTCTGTATATCGACTGTAACACGTCTTAACTTCGACATCAACACGAACAATATCGTCTGCTTCACGGGAGAGCACTTTTTGACGGGTTTTGGCCGTGATAAAGCCGTAAAGCGCTGTGTGACCGGGCCTTTAGGTAGGGGTCAGTGCACAATTACTGTTATTGATTTTTACTAAAATCACTGCATCTCTGCAGCTGTAAAAGATTTTTTTTTCAAAATTCCAAAAGATATGTTCTTCTAATGGTGTCCTTTAACAGAGAGCAGATTTTAAGGTAAAATCCCTAAGCCAAGTTCTGTCGGCGCACCTTCACCGATCTATATCATTTCCGGTTTGGGTCATTCTCGGCGGAAGGGAAGGGAATTCCGGGCATCACTTCATGGCAAGAGGTTTAAATGTCTTATTTTGTTGAATTTTCATCTCCACACCTTGCAATTACATCAAAAATTGAAAGTTTGTGTTAAAATCTATAAAATGACACTGAGGAGACCTGTTTGTGTCAGTATCACTAAGTTTATAGCTATTTTCCAAACAAAGTTACATTTTTGTGCAACAGAAATGTTGGATGATATTCTTGACTGTTGAAATAAAAAAGTATCGATCAAATAAAGAAATTCTAAATTCTAATGTTTAACGCACTTCCTGCTTCCTGAGTTGTTCGCGCCGAGTCCTTTTTCCCGCGAGTGCCAGCGTTAATTACTAATCCTTTTTTAACTTTTTTTCTATAAATAAATTTCCAGTATCCTCTTCATTTTTATTGTACTGTCGCTTTCATTTTTGTACTTTTCACTTTCGCTTTCCTTTTTCCGTTTTTTTTTCCTGGTTTTTTTCTCTTTCTTTTTTCGGAAGAACGCCGAGACCGGAAGCTTTCTTTTTCTCTCCTCCTGTGTAAAGTCCACAAGCGGAGGCCATCTGATCTGCTTTAATATCAACAGATCTTCATTTAAGGGTACGTGAATCTTTTCATCATGGCACACCTTCAGCCTGTTCAGTGTGCTGAGTGCAGGATGTTTAGTCATTCTTCCTCCGTCACTAGCGATAGCTCTATTAGCTTTACTTGTGATAAGTGCAGATTAGTTAGCTCTCTGACGGAGAAGATTACAGTGCTAGAAGCACGTGTCCAGGCTTTAGAGCAGGGTTAGTGAGCGTGAGAACAGTGTAGTTTCTGTTAGGGAAAGTCTGGACGCCCTAGGTGGAGTTAGCAATCCCCCAACTCCGGCATTAGAGCCCTTACAGCGGGGCGAATGGGTGACGCCTCGGCGGCATAAGCGTAGAGCCAAAGCTACTGCTGAGGCTCGCCCACGGGAGCACCACTCCTCTCCGTGTCACGTGTCGAACAGGTTTGCTCTCCTTAGTGATGCACCCACTGAGAAACCTGAAAGAGCTCTGGTTATAGGGGACTCTATCATACGGCACGTGAAATTAGCTCAGCCTTTAGGGGCACCAGCAGCTTTAGTCAGGTGTATACCGGGAGCCAGGGCGCCGGACATAGCAGGTAATCTTAGGGTCCTAGGCAAGCACAGGTTCTCAAAGATAGTTATCCATGTAGGAGCTAATGATATACGCCTTCGTCAGTCTGAGGTTACTAAGAGTAACTTTGTAGAGGTGTTTAAATTAGCGAAGGCGATGTCCGATGCTGTAGTATGCTCTGGCCCCATCCCAATGCGGCGTGGCGATGTAGCTTACAGCAGGTTATGGTCGCTGAACTGCTGGCTGTCCAGGTGGTGCTCTGAAAACAGTGTGGGCTTTATAGATAATTGGGCTAATTTTGAGGGCACTGCTGGCCTGTTAGGGCGGGACGGTATCCATCCCACTCGGGAAGGTGCTGCTCTCATTTCCTGCAGCATAGGTCATAGTCTCAGAACAGGCCTAGTTAATTTCTGACAATCCAGAGCCAAGGCCAGGGAGCAGACGAACAGGCTAAACCGACTGTCTGCTAGCTGCACAGAGTCATCACTCAGGGCCCACTACATCGAGACTGTGTCTGTTCCCCGAGCTCAACAAAAAGGTAGAAATTTTCAGAGAGTTTGTTCCAGTAACCTAATCAATATAAAATTAGATCATACTGACTGTACAGCTGCTGCCAGCACCTTTGATCTAAAGGTGGGGCTATTAAATATTAGATCTCTTACATCTAAAGCGCTAATGGTTAATGAACTCATTAGTGATCAGGAGTTTAATGTACTGTGTTTAACAGAAACATGGATTAAGCCAAATGAATATATAGCATTAAATGAAGCGAGTCCTCCTGGATACAGTTATATACACCAGCCTCGTCTAACTGGCAGAGGAGGAGGCGTCGCGGTTATTTATAACGATTATCTAGGTGTAACACACAAACCTGGTTATAAATTTAATACATGTGAAGTTCTTCATACTCATATAATGTATGTAGCCTCGAAAAATAAGTCTACCCAGTTAATTCCATTGCTTATTATTTACAGGCCCCTGGGGCCATATTCTGAGTTTCTTTCTGAATTTGCAGATTTTATCTCAGATTTGGTTATTTCCTTAGACAAAGCTTTAGTTGTCGGAGATTTTAATATTCACTTCGATAACCCAGAAGACCCTTTAAAAACAGCGTTTGTGTCCATCTTAGATTCAGTCGGGATTAAGCAGAATGTCATAGGACCGACCCATAATGGTGGTCACACCCTTGATCTAATACTAACATTCAGATTAAACGTAGACAATATAGTCATACCTCCACAGTCTGAAGTTATCTCAGATCATTGTCTCATCTCATTCAAAATATGTCTGAGTAATAATATATGCACCTCACCACGCTACTGTATTAAACATACTTTCATGTCAACTACTGCACAGAGCTTTATAAATGATCTCCCAGAGCTGTCAACTTTGATTGGGTCACTGTCAGCCCCTGCAGAACTTGATCAGGCAACTGAATGCTTAGAGTCAACATTCCGCCATACTTTAGATAATGTAGCTCCTCTAAAAAGGAAAATGGTCAGAGACAAAAAATTAGCACCCTGGTATAATGATGACACTCGCACATTAAAACAGACCACTCGAAAATTGGAACATAAATGGCATCAAACAAAATTGGTAGTGTTCAAATTAGCTTGGAAGGAGAGCTTCCTGAAGTATAGAAAAGCTCTTAGTGCTGCGAGATCAACATATTTCTCCTCCCTAATAGAAGATAACAAAAATAATCCTAGATTCCTATTTAATACTGTAGCAAAATTAACCAGGAATAAGTCCACTATCAACACATGCACACCTGCAGTATGTAGTAGCAACGACTTCATGAATTTTTTTAATGACAAAATTGAGAATATCCGACAAAAAATTCAAACTACTAATTTAAGGTTAGACAATGGAAGTGACCTTGTAGTTAACAATATAACTGTATCAGATCATCAGTTAGAATGTTTTACTCCCCTAAAAGAAACTGAATTACTTTCATTAATCTCTACATCAAAAGCCTCAACTTGCGTACTAGATCCCTTACTGACACATCTATTCAAACAGATAATGCCTGGAGTAATTGAACCGCTTCTAAAAATAATAAATTCTTCTCTTATGATTGGCTATGTACCCAAATCCTTTAAACTAGCAGTTATCAAACCCCTGATTAAAAAACCTGACCTTGATCCCTGTCAGCTGTCCAATTATCGGCCAATATCAAACCTCCCCTTTATCTCCAAGATCCTTGAAAAAGCTGTGGCACAGCAGTTATGCTCATATTTACATAGGAATAACATCCATGAAATGTATCAGTCAGGATTTAGACCTCATCATAGCACAGAGACAGCACTGGTTAAAGTAGTAAACGACCTACTGTTGGCGTCTGATCAGGGCTGTGTCTCGCTACTTGTGTTGCTTGACCTTAGTGCAGCATTTGATACCATTGATCATTCCATTCTTCTGGATAGACTAGAAAATGTTGTGGGAGTTAAGGGAATGGCCCTCTCCTGGCTCAGGTCTTATCTAACTGATCGTTATCAGTATGTTGATATAAATGGTGATATTTCTAGACATACCGAGGTAAAGTTTGGTGTTCCACAAGGTTCTGTCTTGGGTCCACTGCTTTTTTCTCTATATATGTTACCTCTGGGTGATATTATTCGTAAACATTGTATTAGTTTCCACTGTTATGCTGATGACACACAGTTGTATGTCTCTGCAAAACCTGATGAGAGACACCAGCTTAATAGAACTGAGGAATGTGTTAAGGACATTAGACACTGGATGCTTATTAATTTCCTTCTGCTTAACTCTGACAAGACTGAAGTACTTGTGCTAGGACCACATACAGCTAGAAGTAAGTTTTCTGATTACACAGTAACTCTGGATGGCCTTTCTGTTTCTTCACGTGCAGCAGTAAAAGACCTCGGAGTGATTATTGACCCCAGTCTTTCATTCGAAACTCACATTGATAACATCACCCGGATAGCTTTCTTTCATCTCAGAAATATTGCAAAGATAAGAAATTTAATGTCATTGCATGATGCAGAAAAACTAGTCCATGCTTTCATTACCTCCAGGTTGGATTATTGTAATGCCTTACTGTCTGGATGTTCCAATAAGTGCATAAACAAGCTCCAGTTAGTTCAAAATGCAGCAGCAAGAGTCCTTACTAGAACTAGAAAATATGACCACATCACGCCTGTCTTATCCACACTGCATTGGCTCCCAATCAAATTTCGTATTGATTATAAAATACTACTATTGACCTTTAAAGCACTAAATGGTCTTGCACCACAGTACCTGAGTGAACTTCTGCTCCTCTATGACCCGCCACGCCTACTCAGATCTAAAGGTGCAGGCTATCTGCTGGTACCTCGTATAGTGAAGGCTACATCAGGGGGCAGAGCCTTTTCTTACAAAGCCCCACTGTTATGGAACAGCCTTCCAAGTAATGTTCGGGAATCAGGCACAGTCTCAGTATTTAAGTCTAGGCTGAAAACATATCTGTTTAGTCAAGCCTTTTGTTAATGGTGTTTATGAGGTAAAGGAGTAGATCTGGAGGGTCCTCAGACATAGAGTGTTTTGGTAAACTGGGATGTATGGATGCTGTCAGTCCCCACTCGCTTGCTCACTCGAGTTTGTTGACGGTGTAGTGGCTGGCTGCTTTATGTCCCGGGGCTCCCTCATGCCTGTGTTACCTTCTGGCTCTCTCCTTTTAGTTATGCTGTCATAGTTAGTTGCCGGAGTCCCTGCTTGTACTCGGTGCAATATGTATACTGTTCCTACTTATTCAGGTGACATTGGGCATACCTAACCACCTGTGTTTTCTTTCCCTCCCCCCCACCCCAAATCTGTCCCTCTGAGTTACATGGAGTCAACAGGAAATCTTTTAGTGGAGACGGTGGGGACCTCGACTGGCTATCGTAGCCTGCAGGGAATCGGCCGTCAGACGTTCTGTCCCATGTCCCAGACCTGGTGAAATGTAACTGAATTGTCTTGGCCAGGCCTAAGGGTCCCATCTGCATCTCATCATTGCTGAGGAGTGTGCTCCCATCACCCAATCAAGCATCCAGCCAGAGCAGGTCATGATATATTTTTTACCATATTAACATACCATTGTGTGTTATGCCTGATGTAAAGACTCTCGTCTCTGCGAGCCTACCACACAGATTTAATACTTGTCATTTTTAGGGCATACCTAACAACGTGTTTTCTTTCTCTCTCTCTCCCCCCCCCCCCCATCTGTCCCTCTGAGTTACATGTTGATCCTGGGATTGAGATGCTGGCCTCTTCTGCCCCTCGGACCTGCTTGATCCATCCTGGTGCCCTGTGTCTGGTCAGAGTTTTATCGCCCCACTCCTGTGAAGGACGGCCCCATGAGGACAGTTGAGGGTTATACCTGTTAAAACTGTTAATATTATAGTCAGGCTGTCTGTTGTTGCCCAAATGAGGATGGGTTCCCTTTTGAGTCTGGTTCCTCTTGAGGTTTCTTCCTCATGTCGTCTGAGGGAGTTTTTCCTTGCCACCGTCGCCACAGGCTTGCTCATTGGGGATAGATTAGGGATAAAATTAACTCATGTTTTAAGTCGTTCAAATTCTGTAAAGCTGCTTTGCAACAATGTTTATTGTTAAAAGCGCTGTACAAATAAACTTGATTTGAAATAAGGCTACACTGAGTGATCATGATACTCCCCACCAGGCAACTGCAAAGCATTTTTTTTTCTTGCTGAAAGCTTGTCTTTTTAAGTTCACATATAATTAAGTTATATTTCATTATATTTGGTGATATTAATTACAACCCCGGTTCCAAAAAAGTTGGGACACTTTGTAAACTGTAAATAAAAACGCAATGTGATAATTTGCAAATCATGGAAACCTTATATTTAATTGAAAATGGTACAAAGACAACATATCAAATGTTGAAACTGACCAATTTTATTGTTTTTAAAAAAAATATATGCTCATTTTGAATTTGATGTCAGCAACACGTTTCAGAAAAGTTGGGACAGAGGCAGGTTTACCACTGTGTTGCATCACCTCCTCTTTTAACAACTCTGTAAACGTTTGGGAACCGAAGAGACCAATTGCTGTAGTTTTGAAAGAGAAATGTTGTCCCATTCTTGCCTGATATACAATTTCAGTTGCCCAACAGTTTGGGGTCTCCTATGTCATATTTTGCACTTCATAATGCACCAAATGTTTTAAATAGAAGACAGGTCTGGACTGCAGGCAGGCCAGTTTAGCACCTGGACTCTCTTACTACGGAGCCATGCAGTTTTAATATGTGCAGAAAGCGGTTCGGCATTGTCTTGCTGAAAGAAGGAAGGCCTTCCCTGAAAAAGATTTTGTCTGGATGGCAGCATATCGCTCTGAAACATGTATAGATTATTCAGCATTAATTCTGTCTTCCCAGATGTACTGTACAAGCTACCCATGTCATGTGCACTAATGCACCCTCGTATCATCACAGGTGCTGGCTGTGCACCTGTGATGATACGATGAAACTGTGCACTGATAACAAGCCGGATGGTCCCTCTCCTCTTTAGCCTGGAGGACATGGTGTCCATGATTTCTAAAAAGAATTTCTACTTTTGATTCGTCAAACCTCGGGACAGTTTTCCATTTCGCCTCAGTCCATCGTAAAAGAGCTTGGGCAAAGAGAAGGTGGCGGTGTTTCTGGATATTGTTGATATTTGGTTTTAACTTGCATTTGTGGATGCAGTAATGAACTGTTTTCACAGACGATGGGTTACTGAAGTGTTCCTGAGCCCATACAGTGATTTCCACTACAGACACGTGTCTGCTTTTAATGCAGTGTCGCCTGAGGCCCTGAAGATCACAGGCATCCAATGTCAGTTTTCAGCCTTGTCTCTTGCATACAGAGATTTCTCCAGATTCTCTGAATCTTTTAACTATATTATGTACCATAGATGATGTGATCCCCAAATCCTTTACAATTTTACACTGAGGAATGTTATTCTTAAATTGTTGTACTGTTTGCTCACGCAGTCTTTCACAGAGCGGTGAACCCCTCCCCATCTTTACTTCTGAGAGACTCCGCCTCTCTGCGATGCTCTTTTTATACCCAATCATGTTACTGACCTGTTGCCAATTAACCAAATTAGGTTGTTTTTTTCACATTACACAACTTTTTCAGTCTTTTGTTACCCCTGTCCCAACTTTTCTGAAACGTGTTGCTGACATCAAATTCAAAATGAGCAAATATTTTTCAAAAAACAATAAATTTTCAGTTTCAACATTTGATATACATTATATTTGTACTATTTTCAACGAAATATAGGGTTTCCACGATTTGCAAATTTTCATACTGTTTTTATTTATAGTTTGCACAGCGTCCCAACTTTTTTGGAATTGGGATTGTATGTTCCTTCACAAACTGGAGAGGAAGCAGTTGTAGAGCTGGGTGGAACTGTGGCACACACTGTAAGTGAGATAGTTGTGCTGGGAGGAGGTAAAGATGAGGCAGCCGTCTGTCCTTCTGACTCATTGTCACCTTTAGAAAGCAGCCACCACCTTTCAAAATTAAAATTACAAACCACAAATGTAAAGTATTATATTTAATCACCCACCCCCATGAAATATTAGCAAAAATTATTTTATTTTCTCTCTACACACACACACACACGTCACACTGAAATCACAAACTTTTTCTGTTTTGATTAGGATAAAGCACGATAAAAAAAAGGGGGGGCTTCACTGAATTAAAACTTGTGTGGATATGATGTATACAAGTGTAGTCTATGATATAAATGGCAGAGGTGTGACAATACCTCCAAAATAATTGTTTTTTTTCTTTATTAAAAAAAAAAATCCTTAATATCCAGGGACCGCTTCACCATGCTTGTTTGCAGTCTTGATCGGGCCAGCTGTATTTGGTTAGTAAACTACCAACGTGCACTGAAACTTCACACCATGAGTGTGTGAAGCACCCTCAAGAGTGTGGTATTGCAGCGTCTTATTAAAGAACAAGGCAAATCAAGGCTAGAGAGAAAGTATTGCTAGTTCTCACCCCCTACTACTGAACAGTTTGTTGTGTTTGATCTCATTTAACCTATATGACAAATCATTCCAAAGAATAAAATTATTAAGATTTTAACTGGGGATTTGCAATGAATGGGCGGAGAAATCCCCGATCCCCGGCAGCTATTGAGAGGGCTATATAATGTCTCAGCACACACTTAGTTCATATTAAACAAGTTAGAATGGCTGTTTACAGTGTTCATCAGATCATTACCATTGTTCTTTTCTGTGAGGAACCAGTCTAATGAATATCTGTGTCACTCAGCACAGAGTGTGGTAAGCAGTTGTCGGGGAAACTCTCTCAAGCAAAAATGATTCAAAATCAAAGAAGTTGTAGAAAAGTTTAGACCTTTTATTAAATCAATTAACAAAGGTCAGGTTTGGTCTGCAGAGTGAACGGGTTCCAAATCTCAAAATCATCCATTTTTATAGAGCGGCGGCTACAATTATCGACACCTTTTCAGATTTACCAATAAAAAACAATTTTGCAAAGGTGAGGTTCAGTTACAACAGTTATTATTGGTTAATTAATCAACCAGAAGAACCTCCTCGCCCTTTGATCTTGTCATCTGATGACACGGCTCTTTACCAGAGATGGAATTTTTTTTCAGTACGATCAGCAAGTTGAGGAAAACCCAGATGTTATCATCGCAGGTAAGCATGGTAGAAAGCTCATGGACATGTTTTTACTTATCAAATTCACTGATATTTCATGATATCCTTGTCAAAACCTACTTTGTTTCTTACTCTTTCATTTGACAGTCACCATTTTATATCGAAACGTGTTTGAGAAGTCAAGTGATGTTTCAATAATAGTGATCACTTTCACCAGTGTCCACCATTATCGACAATCTGTGGAATTAAGTGACATTTACAACTGTTATGTATCGATCTTTGTGTAACGTTGTTTAAGTAGATGAAGTACTTTAAAAAAAGTGCTGTGATTTATAGTTTTTTTCTGATTTATAACAGAATGGAATGCTTATAGAGCATTTCGAATCTGATTGCAATAAATAGAATTAGACCAGAATTAAATTCCTAGCATATAAAAAAATTACATGCTTGAAATATTCATTTTTTTCTATTCCATTCAGAATTTTATTTTATTTTCAGTTTGTTGTAAATATCTACCACATATTGCAATATCAGTAGACATTTTATATTTTGGTTCAAGGAATGACATGCGACCTTTGACCTGGATTTTCATGTGATTACAATGTCAATTGCCTGTTGACATTTATTGATAAACTACAAAACTAGAAATTAATACAAGCAACAATGAGTGATTAACAAAATCTGATCTATGAAAATACTTAGAAAGTGGGTAGAAAGTAGAACAAAAATATTTTCTGACACAGGTTAAACATCAGTTCATTTGTTTACAAATATTAGAATTACTTCCTCATTTACGTAAGCAGACATTGATATATAAAATATATTTTATACTAAATATAATTATATATAAAACAAGCTTTTATTTAAAATTTTGTTAATTTAATACCACATACTGATTATTTTTTTAAATAAATAATCATCTGGATGTCAATAATTGTGGAATGGTGTTGATAACTGTGGACAAAGGTATCAATACTTGTGGCACGGTGTCATGTAATTTGATTCCCAATTACTTGGCATATCAGCTCATTTTTTTCCAGTGGAAGTTTGAGTAACTATTCATGCACAATTTATGTACTAAAAGTCTTTTCTACTTTTGCAATGGCCAAAAGATCATTAAGGTGTCAATAATTGTAGCTGCTGCTCTAGTATTCCACCAATGCCAGACTTGCACTATATAAGGATACATTTCAGCTTCTCTCTTCCAATAACCCCAAAGTGAACTGCACTGTTCTTAGTTCATGGACAGACTTCCCTGATTAGTCTTAATATTAAAACAAACCATCTGTGCTAAATGACATATGTATCCAAGCAAGGCTTTTAAGGTCATTTCAATAATATACATCCAAATAAAGGCTTGGTTCTGGTTTAAGGTTATTTCTAATTCAATACATACTTCAGGGTTCCATTAAAAGTATAAATACTTGACCAATCTATTTGTAATATCAACTTCATTGACTCTTTACTGAAAATCAACATGACTGGTTTTAAATCAAAACACAATCATCATAAACCACATTATTGCTTATGTAATTACATCAAGGCGTGTGTGTGTGTGTGTGTGGTTACATATGAATCAAAATACACTTGTGATTACGTTAAAGTGTGTGTTTGCATATGAATCAAAATGTTTGTGATTACATTAAGGATACGTGCGTACATAATTACATGCATATAAAATCACCACACAATTTGTGAAATGATTGTCTCTGAAACTGTCCAGTGTCACACTGCCTGCACACAGTACTAGTATTAATAGTTTTTTTTTCTTACATTAAAGCTGAGGCATTTATATTATATTTTAAGGTAACTTCATGTTGTGCTGTGAGGTTCTATGCACTTTAACTTTTGAACCAACAGGTGCATTTGGATAAGTAAAGCCTATTTTTCTGCATTTTTGTAGTCCTGCTAATCTTTTATATTGGTAAAGTTGTTTATAGGACCATTTCTCAGTGTCTGGTTTTTTTAATCAATAGTTTTCAGTAATAACTTAATATTTAACATATCACTCAATTTTAATCACAAAAAGAGAAAATCGCAACAATTCCTCGCAACTTTCACTTCCTCCCGCAATGTAATCGCAACAAAAACCTAAAAAACACCGCAACTTTCATCACAATTTTTTGGAAACCCCCCCGCAACAGACATTTTAGCCCGCAACAATCACAAAAAAAGGCCCGCGAAATCCTGGGGGGACTGAAATTACATACAATCTCACGGGATCTAGAACAAGCTTCATCCCGAACCGACCAGATGCAAACTTGTGTACGTCACAGTAACAGGCCTGTGGTGCGGTAGCACACTTGAGTAGGTAGGGTAAAGTGCGGTTTGGGATGCAGCCAATTTCACAACACGTATTTCCAGTTTCAGGAAAAAAAAAAAAACTCGTGTACGCGCATGCCCTCTGGTGGTTCATACGTGTGTGCACGTGCTTGCAATGTGGCGCGTGAGGCGTTTTCTCCTGCCTGTGCGTGCGCTGTTTGGCCAAAGCAGTGGAGAGGAGAAGAGATGAACCGGCCGCCCTCCTCCGCGCGCTGCTCCCTCTAACGGTCATTCAGTGCACAGGAGCAGTAGCGTCATTGCAGAGGCCCCAAGAAACGAAAATGTAAGACACATTTTACACCAGACGACACAAAAGTGTACCCTTGTCTGATAAGAGTAAGGAATACTCTGGGTGTCCAGATTCAATCAGTAAGGAGCTTAATATATATGGCACAGTATAGTTATCATAGTTTATGGGTTGGGGGCAGCTAAGTGCCTGAGTCAGGGTGTCAGCTATGAATCTGAGTGAATTCAGGTATTGTTCATCTCCAAAAGGCCACCCCAAATCCACCAGAATGCAGGAAATCACATCAACCAAATCCAAATTTTTTGTTGTGATGTCTAGTCTGCTACACATCACAACAAATTATACAAATTACTGACACTTTGGTAACATTACCATAAGCCTACAGCTTTACATACTACTACTCTGTGGGATAACACACTGATTTGTGTGCAAGTTAGCTTATGCAGTTGAACTGTTACAATTTTACCTCAGCTGGATTTCTGTTACAGCAATGCTACATCTAGTAACAACTTCAGCTGACTGATTGGTGCTACACCGAGCTTTCTCCTGCTAGCATTGGCCGCAGTCAGCTATGGTTTGTTAGGTCAACCGCTACATCTCAATACAGTGTGACAAGCAATGTTATGTCATATACAGCATTGCAAAATGTAGCTTACACATTTAAAAGCTAAATAACATAGATGACAAACAATGTCACTTAGGTCTACAAGAAAAGACTATGGTTCACCTGTCCAGGGGTGGATGAAGCGATCTGTCAAAGCTGAATGAATGACTTTAGTTTAGGCAAAGATTCTAGTGCTCCGCTAAAAAGTTGTTCCTCAGTTCCACCAATCAAAATACTGGAAAGGCCATCACCAGAGGTGCTCTAGAACAGGGGTTCTCAAACTTTTCTACTTTAAGGCCCACCTATTCATACTTGTAATGAGTCAGGGCCCATTAAAAAAGATCCCCAATTCTATTCGAATGTAATAATCTATTGTAAAGTGTATTAATAGAATGTAACATCACTCCCTGTTACATATGGGAACCCAGGAATTAAATAAATGCAATCAAAACAATTGTTTTAATTGTAGGTATTGTATTTAAAACTGTATGGATGTGACAGAAGCCAAACCATGCATGCAGGGCATTCTCAGTCAAAAGGGATTAATGATCCAAAAGGGGAGTCTGTTCTATTATGCAAGAACTTATTGCCATGTTTGTGAACAGCAAACAAGCAAGTTATTAAAACAAAGAAGTACACTCAAAAGAAGTAGATATTGAAACCACCCAATGGGATAGGTCCATACATGCTAACAAAGGATTTCTCTTATTAAAGGAAAATTTACGAGCTAAATTTGACAATAGTAGAATAAATTTTGATCCTATTGTAGCTGTAATTAAATACAAAGATAATAGTTATGCATACTATTAACTTAATGTGAAAATAATTAACAGATAATCAACAGATTTAAGGTGTTTTTAAAGATTGTGTATATTTTTCATCTTTTGTATTTGTAATTATTTATATCCCTACATGTACGACCCCACCAGCTCTGCTGATCAACTTATTGTGTTTAAATAAAGTCATTCATTCATTCATTCATTCATTCATTCACTCAATATTAGTTGGACAATTATCCATCTGTTGAGTTCCCCAACATGTAAAACTACCTGATGCTGCAGACAGTGTTCTACACAGACAAACAGATGAAAACCTGGAAGAGCATGGAGGCGTACAACTTTTTATATGTGGCTGAGTTAAAGACCTAGGGATCAGGACACTACAAGATAAATCCTGTATCGTTTTTGCCCAGGTAAGTTGGAATTTCTGGAATTTCTGAACATCAGCAGATGCTCAGCAACCTCAAAACCAGAATGGCACAGCTCGCTGCTGTAATGTTAGGAGGGCCTGCAACATACCCCACATCTCTCACTGGTGCAGTGCAGCTTATTCCTTTACTGAAAAAAGTTATTGGGTGAAGTATCTAACTGCAAGGGATTCCTTCTCCAGTGCTCCCTGTATTTCTCCTCACTCTCCGGGGTTTCAGATAAACAGAAGATTGCTAAATTTCTCACTTTACTCATGGGCAAAGCTCGACAGTGGGCCAGTGTGGTGTGGGAGCATGGTGGTGAACACGCCACTTCCTATGACCATTTGTTAGAACTTTTCAAGTGAGTGATCATGAATCTGAGGGAATAGAGGTCAGAGAGAGTCTCCTGACAATAAAACAGGGGAATAGAAAAGTCGCAGAGTACACCCTGGACTTTTGCACACTGGCTGCTGGCAGCGGTTGGAATGAACCTGCATTAAAGGCCATGTTTTGCCAAAGGTTGCATCCAGAAGTGCTTAGCGAATTGGCTTGCCATGATGAACATCTGTCCCTAGACTCTCTCAGACTTAGCTATTCATCTGGGCCACCTCATCACAAACAGACCATCATTGCAACCACCAACTACTTTCTCTCCTATGAGCATGCCAACTCTCATGGAAGTTTCTCATGCATGGCTGCAATGATCAGAGAGAGAGAGAGAGGACAGTGAGAGGGCCTGTGCTTTTACTGTGGTGAGTCCAGCCATCTAATTGCCAAATGCCCTATCTGTCCTCCATGAGGCATTCCAGCCCGTCAAGTTACAAGCCCACCTCGCCTGATGTTTTGTAATCAGCCATGAAGCACAATCCTTTCAATTACCAGGGATATTGAAGCTGCCAGACTCAACCCATGTCCTCTCTGTGTTTATAGACTCAGAGACAGAAGGAAATTTCATCAACTGTTTGATCATCCAGAGATTCAATCTGTCCACAGACACCCTGCAGAGACCTCTCAAACTAAAGGCTATTGATGGGGGTCCCATTGGTGATGGACTGATTTCTAGCCATACAACTCCACTCCAGATTCAGGTGGGGGCCTTTTATTCTGAGCACATTTCTCTGTCACCCAAACTGCCCATCATCACATCATCCTGGGATACCCATGGCTTCAACTCCATGACCCTTTAATCTCCTGGCAGAGAAAGGACATTCTATAATGGTCAACAGCATGTTTTCAAAATTGTCTTCAACTTCCTCAACTAGCCATTTCATCCACCCCCGTGGAGAGCCCTCAGCCCGATTCTTTAAATAATGTTCTTGCCTGTTATCTTGACCTTAAAGAAGTGTTCAGCAGGGGTAAAGCATGTGGCTTACCTCCTCACCATCCCTATGACTGTGTAGTTGACATCCTCCCAGGTACTACTTCTCCTCGTAACCGTATTTATCCATTGTGCCATACAGAGCAAGCCACCATGGAAGAATACATACAAGAGGCCCTGAAACAAGGTTACGTCAGACTGTCTACCTCACCAGCTTCAGCAGCTTTCTTTGTGGAGAAAAAAGGTCATCGTCTTTGGCCCTGCATTGATTATCAGAGCCTGAATCAAATCACTGTTAAGTACCCTTATCCACTCCCGCTGGTGCCCTCAGCCTTAGAACAACTATGCTCAGCCAAGATCATCTTCAACTAGATCTTCGCAGTGCATATAACCTGGTCCAAATTCAGGAGGGTGACAAATGGAAGATGGCTTTTAGCACCACCACCGGCCATTCTAAATACCTGGTCATGCCTTATTGCCTTTCTTCAGTGCCAAGCATCTTCCAGTGCCTAATCAATGACATCTTAAGGGATATGCTGGGAAAATTTGTGATAGCAGAGTCTTGGCTGGCGGGAATGGCAGAGTGGTTGATTGGAATTAGCTGCACCTGGCAGCCGGCTTTAAAACCCAGGAACAGCTTGTCCCTAAGATGCTTGGCTTCACCCTTACAGTCTTTCCTCCACAACATGCAGGCACTCATTGTATCTTTTATACATTCCCTTGCTACACCACAATCATTTTCTGACCCTCACGCTGATCCCTGCTGGCTTTCCACTCAATCATTACATTCACTACCAGAAGCCCATATTCCCTAGACATATCTTTTTTTTTTCCTGATACAAATAAATTTTTGTTAACCTCATTTTGGTGTTTGACTCCGTTCATGTTTGCGGCCCATGCGAGTCTGGGTCGTAACATGAAACTGGGGGCTTGTCTAGGATTTGGTTGTGGAAGTTCGGCAGGAGAAAGGCGAGCAATATACTTCTTCGTGTGTAGCCTATACTGAGCAAGCTCCTTAGAAGGTGCCTCAGCTGATTCAAGCTGGCTCATTTTCTTCCAATGAGGCACTTTTTTTTAAAATTTATTTTTATTTTGCTTGTTTGTTATTTTGCCTTTGTTTTACGGTGAACTGCTGGCGGCATGCTTTGAAGACTGACACTGTGTCATGCCTCGGCTTTTTGTCCTCTTATGAGTTGCGATAATTTCCCCAGCTCAGTGACTCATAGGGGGGCTAAGTGGGTTATTAGGAGCTGCTCAGACCCAAGAGCTCAGGGTTTAGGCTACCATCAACACACATTGCAGGGTTAGTTTGTTGGTGGTTGTTTGTGGTGTTTATAGGAAAGTAAGGTATTGCTTGGTGTTGTAAAAGGTAAGGTTTGCTTGCCTATTGTCTAGCTGTGTTTGTTTACACTGTTGCCTATGTTTTGAGGTTATGTGGTATTTGCTGCTAGACTTAACGTAGCTATTAATTAAATTATAGCAGGTGAGACGTCACTTGGTTGTGGGGTTTGTGTGGTAAACTAATGGGGTTTAGCTACTGTTAAGTTTATGTAGCTTATAGGTAAGTAGCCCATTGGTTGTAGCTTTGAGTTAGCTAGCCAAATGTGTTTGCAGATGGCTTGTGGACACCTAGCATTGTTAAATAGCATCTGGGAAATCAAGCCTTACCTTGTTTTGGTTATTGAGTGTGTAAGATGGTTGTTTTGGTCAGATATTCCATGTTGGTATTCCTTGATGGGAATTTGTATGTCCTGTGTGTGTAGTTGGTTGTATTTAGAGGAAACAATACCTGTATTTATTCATAGGCGTTACTGGGGGGTTTTCTGACCTCTTGTGGTGGAGAAGAGATTTTTTTTTTATTTAAAAATTTGAGTGTTTTGGGTGAGTGGAAGGCCTATATTTATTAAATTGTGTCTTCACCAGTAAAGCTTAGTCATGTCTTCTGTTGTGGATGACTTTGTGTCAGCACCCTCTGAGGAAGCGCTTGAAAGGTGTACAAAGGAGCAGTTGGTGTTGATTGCTGAGCATTGTGGGGTGGAGCTCAGTAGTGAGGTTAAGAAGTTAAAGCCCATACTCCTGAGTCACCTTAAAGCCAAACTGGTTGAAAAGGAGGTTCTTGTTTTAAAACCCGAGGAGCTTTGGAGCAGTGCAGAAACTCAGCCCCTGGTAAAGACGGCATTTGCTATAGAATGTTATCACATATGAGTGATACAAGTATTCAGAAAGTGTTGAATTTATATAATAAAGTTTGGGAGGAAGGCAAAATTCCTACAGGGTGGAAGGAGGCCATTACTGTACCAATTAAGAAGCCAGGAAAAGATGCTAGCAATCCAGCAAACTATAGACCAATAGCATTTAGCTCTCGGTTTGGAAAATTGATGGAAAGGATGGTAAATTGTAGGCTAATGCACTTCATTGAGGAAAAGGGGCTTATGGCTAGTTGTCAGAGTGGCTTTAGAAAGGGAAGAAGTACCACTGATTCCATAATTTGTCTAGAAGATGATATAAGGAAGGCACAGTTAAATAAGGAAACTGTGGTGGAAGTCTTCTTGGATGTGGAGAAGGCGTATGATATGCTGTGGGTTGATGGCCTTTTAATTAAAATGCACTTACTTGGGATTGGCGGGAACATGTTTAACTGGGTGCTAGATTTTTTGAATAACAGAAGCATTCAGGTTAAGATAGGGAATGATGTATCAAGAAAATGCTTGGTTGAAAATGGAACTCCTCAAGGAAGTGTGATAAGCCCACTTTTGTTCAATATTATGATTAATGATTATGAGTAGCACGCTGTGTGAGCACAATCGCTATCAGGCGTGTTAAAATGTAAATAACTTTTCTAGAATTTCACCAAGACTCATTGAATTTTCAGCATTGTAAGAGAACTCCCTAAAGTATTATTCAGCAAAACCCCAGAATGATAGCACAAATCTAGAATTTTTAACAGAATTTTAGTTCTTAAAATTTAACGTAATTATGGACGTCACGCGTAACATTTACACCTGTGAAAAATCACTTTGAATGCTGTTTTGAAAGTTTTGATCAAATATTCTCTATAATAAAAAATTGCTTAAATATTATAAACACAGTCTTTTAATGTATCAAAAAATAATTTTGATAAAGCAAGGAAATTCGGAAGAAAATTTTTTTCTTTTGCTTGTTGTGTGCGTCACGCTACCAAAATCTAACTAACCCCTTCACAAACAATTCCAACTTTCATGGACTTGTAGCACGAATAAACCTTTCAAAAAAATATATAATACTTCTCACCCAGTAAATTAGAATCCTGGTGATTTATATCCTCGTAGCTTCAGTAGATCTAGAGATTTAGTTGATTTAATAAATCCCAAACGCTGTGAAACACGTCAGCCATCTCTGGTGAGAAGTGCTGCTGTAGTTGAGAAACTCTCATTTCTCCCGCTTCCAACTAACTCCGTGACCCATACCAAAATAACAATGTCATGCTCATCACTTAAGGATGATTTATGCCAAGTTTCACGGAAAAATACAGCGAAATAAATTTGCTAGAAGCATTTTTCAAAAATCTCAAACATTATGAAACATTTCTTGTAGGGTTTCAGGTTACAAATTTCGAGAATAGAGAAATTGCGGCGCAAAAGTTTGCCACTAAACTTGTGAAAATACTCCATCCTAGCGAGTTTCACAACCGAACTAGGCTACGTGACAGTCCGTGACCACCCAGGAATGTTCTAGAAGGTACGCTTCTAGGCACGTGCGATCGAGAAAGACGCCACGTGAAGGTAGTAAAGGTAGTACTTCCACTGTCTTATGACATTTTTGCTTGTTTTAGCGCGATAAACAATGCATTATGGGTAATCATTAAAATGCTGATTTCAAGGTTAAAATGGGTAAAAACAACTAATTTATATAGATATTGTAAAAATTGTGCCTAATAGTTATTTCAGTACATAAAATCAAAACCTGAATTTTTAATTGTTTTCCCTATGTTACACCATTGTGCATCTATAGCATGCTACTCATGTCTTTAATAATGTTCAGCCAGGAATTGGAAAGTCGCTGTTTGCAGATGATGGTAGCCTGTGGAAGAGGGGGAAAAATGTAAAGTATGCTCTGAAGAAGGTCCAGGAATTTCTCAGTACAGTGGAGGACTGGGGTAGGAAATGGGGGTTTAGATTTTCAGTGGAAAAGACTAAAGTGGTGTTTTTTACAAAAAAGAAAATTGATGAGTGTTTGCGATTGCATTTGTATGGAAGTCCCCTAGAAAGGCAGAAAAGTTTTAAATTCCTTGGTGTTGTCTTTGATGAAAGGCTGACATGGAGGGAACATATATCAAAAGTCATAGATAAAAGTAAAAAGGTCCTCAACTTAATGATATGTCTTTCTGGACTGGAATGGGGGGCTGATGTAGCCTCTCTGAAGCAAATTTATAGTTACTTAATCAGGGCAAGGATTGAGTATGGATGCATAGTCTATGGGTCTGCAGCCAAATCAGTGTTAGCTGGATTGGATGTTATCCAAGCTAAGGCTTTGAGGATTTGTACAGGAGCGGTGCGATCATCCCCAGTCTGTTCCTTGCAAGTGGAGACAGGTGAAATGCCATTTGAGTTGAGAAGGAAGCAGCTTCAAGCAAACTATTGGGTGAATTTGATGGGTCAGAGACCTGACCACCCAGTAAAAAGTGTAATTCAGCCAAGCTGGGAGAGAGAGGGGGCAAGATTATTAAGCTTTGGGTGGACTGGGGAAGCTGTAGCACAGGAGTTGAAGGTCCTTGATAAGTCTTTTAGTTTAGGAGTAGTGTGGCCTTCTATACCTTTGTGGCAATTGGAGGCTCCAGAGACTGATCTAGGATTGCTTAGAATCAAGTGTGATAATCCTGAAGTGGATTTAGTACATGAGTTTCATTGTCATGTGGGTGAAAGATATAGGGATCATATTTTAGTATTCACTGATGGATCAAAAGACCAAGACACAGGTGTTACAGGTGCAGCTTTCATTGTTCAAAGGTTTAATATTCATGCTTGTAAGCGAACCTCAGACTTTTTAAGTGTTTTTACAGTAGAATTATATGCCATCCTGATGGCTGTGCAGTGGGCCGAACAACTCTAGAATAAGAAAGTGCTGATTTGTAGTGACAGTGTGTCAGCTATCAGTAGTCTTGGTAAGGGGTTGTCAAAGAGCCGGCAAGATTTGATCTATGAAGTCCTGATGGAAATTAGGGATGCCAAGAGGAGGGGCGTGGAGGTATCATTTTTATAGGTCCCGGCGCATGTGGGCATTTCATTAAATGAAAAGGCTGATAAGTTGGCCAAGAAGGCAGCCAGAAAAGACACAATTGATGTCCACATACACCTATCTAAGTCAGAGGGTAAAAGCATTGTATGGCAAGAGATAATTTTGAGTTGGCAGTCATGTTGGGAGCAAGAACAAAAGGGCGGACACCTTTTTTCACTTGCTAGTAGAGTAACAGACTCAGTTCAGGTTTACAAAAGAAGAGGAGGCAAACGGAAGGAGAATGTTATTATTTCTAGATTGAGAATTGGACACACATTTCTGAACAGTACCTTATTTATTTTGGGAAAACATCAGACTGGATTATGCACCAATTGTTCCTGCCAGGAAATGGAGACTGTACGTCATGTGTTACTCTCTTGTGGGAAATACGATTGCCAAAGGCAAGAACTGGTCAGACAGCTGATGGAGATTGGTCTGGAAGAGGTTTCTCTGAAAAGTGTGTTGGACATGGGGTCAAGTGGGAAGGGAAGAAGACCTTTTTTCCAGTTTTTAATGGACACTGGCCTATATGGTAGAATTTAGTGCGCTGCGTTTTTAGTTCAGTAGGTGGCAGCAATGCAACTTTTTAGGATGCCAGCTGCCTTAAAACCCCGAAGAAGAAGAAGAGAACCTGAGGAGCTTACTAATCCTGGGGCATCAGCTGTGTTGGGTGGAAGTCAAGTCAGTGAGATCAGATTAAAGGAATTAGTGGTACAGGAGAAACAAATGCAGCTTGATGCAGTCAAACTTTGTGCTGAGTGTGAAGCTCTAGCTGCTAAGGAGAAACAAATGGAGAATGAGCTGGAGCTTAAGAAATTAGAGTTCCAGTGCAAACATGAGCATGAGGAATGTGCCAAATGTGAGCGCAAGTGCGCTTGTGAGTGTGAGAATAGCCATAGGGAGTTTGAATTCAAAGAGCGTGAAAGGCAATTTGAATTAAAGAAGTTAGAGCTTGAGTTGGCTACAGAAGGTACCCCAATTCCATTTTCATCTCCCACTCCTGCTGTGCCCCCTGCTCCTCCTGTGTTCGACATAAGTCAAAACATTAGAATGGTTCTCCCTTTTTTCAGAGCGAGAGGTGGAGAAATACTTAATCAACAGGATGAAGACTTCTAACCAGCACATTATGCGCTGGAGTCTGATCCTGCAGGAGTATCCTTTATATATTAAACACATTAGGCGTGTCGATAACATCATTGCTGACGCCCTATCTAGAGCTTGACTGATTTGTTATGACTTGTGGTTTTGTTTTCTCTCTGTCCCCGGTTTCCTAGGGACCAGGACTTTGGAGGACAGAGATGGGGGCAGATCTACAGAGGGTCTGTTTTGTTTTTTTGTTGTTTATTTAGGTTTCCTGAAGGAACCCTCTTGGGGGAGGGAAGTGTGATAACCCTCTGTGTCTCTGTTGGTCTGGGCTACTGCAGAGTCTTGGCTGGTGGGAATGGCAGTGGTTAATTGGAATTAGCCACACCTGGCAGCTGGCTTTAAAAGCTGAGAACAGCTTGCCCCGAAGACACTCGGCTCTGCCCTTACACTTAGAGCCCAACACTCTCACTCTCTTTCCTCCACAACACGCAGGCACTCATTGTATCTTTATACATTCCCTTGCTACACCACAATCATTTTCTGACCCTCACTCTGATCCCTGCCAGCTTTCCACTCATTCATTACAATCACTAACAGAAGCCTATATTCCCTAGACATAGCTTTTCTTTTTTTTCCTAATACAAATACATTCATTTTGTTAACCTCATTTTGGTGTTTGACTCCGTTCATGTTTGTGGTCCATGCGAGTCTGGGTTGTAACAGCTCAACTCACCCTTTGAGCATCCAACAGCATGCAGATCGTTAGTGGTCTCAGGTAGTGGTTCCACAGGCAGGAAACTGATATCCAACACCAAGCAGTGATGTACTATCTTAATGTTTCCCCATCATCAGTCATTTTGTACACATTAGTCTGCAGATCTGGGGCTTCCACCATGTACACCTTCAGGGCCCTGTACTACGAACGGAGGTCAACCTACCCAGAAGTAACCCAGGGTTCCCCCGCTAAACCGGGGTTGACAAAACCTGGTTATCTTGTTTGGGGTTAAATGGTACTACGACGCCAGTTATGAAGTTGATTTGTTGAACCTGTGTTAACCTAATCAGGGTTAATGCGCGTTCACGTTAAAGGGGAGGTTATCAGCGCAAATCACCACTGTTCACAATGGCACGGTCGCCGTACTTCACGGAGGAAGAATGTGCTGTCACAATGCAAATCTACGAGGAGTTCAAAACAACATTAAGCGCAAAATCTAACACAGCGACTGCCAATAAGGAGCGGCAAGCATGTTGGCAACGAATTGCTGATCGGGTAAATGCGTAAGTACATTCTCCCTTCTGCATGTTCCAGAACAGAAGTATAGGATGAGAGAAAGCTTCATGATCAATCACAAGTCACAGAAAATGGTCCTTCGACGTGGCCCCAGTCATATATAGCTTGTTTAATGTCCGAAAAATCCTGAATAAAATTTGGTATGGTAAATTCATGGAGTAGCCTACTTAAGCTGATATGTGCACAGAGTCACATGAATTAGGATGGCTGACTGTTCAGTCCCTTTGACTAAGTTGGTGTATGTCCTGTGAACATTTCAGAGGCAACAGCAGTGCCAAACGCACCTGGCAACAGGTGAAAATGAAATATAAAAATATAATTCATAATGGTAAGTGTGTGTGTGTGTGTGTGCACGCGCGTGCAAGCAAGCATTCATTTGCCTTTTATTTATTCAAGTTTTATCTGTTTGCCTAATAGTTCAAATTGTTTTGTATATAGTTTATAATGTTGTTGTATGATATTAATGATAATATTATGGGAAAACTACTTTGCACGGACATTCATTTAATTTATTCTATCGTCATTTTGTTTGTTCTACTTTTGTGTATTTTATTTATTTATCTGTTTGTCTAGTTGTATCTATTTTTCTAATAATATATTTTTTGCATTAATAGTTTTTTCCTATTAAAATAATCTTGTGTTCTTTTTATAACTTTATCTATTTATCTGACTGTTTAGTTGTATCTATTTTTGTTACAATTTCAATATTTTTAATATAGAAAGTTTGTTTTTTTTCTATTAAAATGTTCTTGTGTGATAACTAGTTCTTGTGTTATATTTATTGTAGTTGTATCTATTTTGTATCTCAGACTTAAATATTTTTGTAAGACAAGTGTTTTTCTATAAAATATTCTTGCGTTCTTGATAACTATGTTCTTGAGTGGGTTCTTTTTTTTTTTTTTTTACAGAAAAGCCGTTCTGCATGGACATTCATTGAAGCCCTCATTGTTTTTTAATGGTTATTTATGAGCGTTTAGGGGTTACAATAATGTAAGTCTAGGTTGCTTTATATAAAAGGTATGTCCAGAAATATTGATGTCACTGTCTAAGCAGAGGGATCTGGCTTCTTTAGACGCTGTCTTCTTAAAACTGAATAAATATTTAAAAAGAGCCAAATGAGCCAGTCTTTTGAACCACTCTTTTCAAAGAACGGATCACAAAGATGCGGATCCCATCAAAGAGCCATAAATCCCATCTCTAATCTGCGCTCCGATATCGCACGGGTCATCCAGGTACGCTGGCATTGTCTCTAGAGGAAATGTCGGTGGAGAGGTGGTGTTTAAAAAGGGTGTGGTTAATCGGAAACCTCGGGTTAACCAAGAACATAACCTGAGACGAGCAGGTTTGAGATGCAGCGTAAGTTGCCATGGCAGCATACCTCGGTTTGAACATAGCCAACTTTCGTAGTATGGGTTAATCGGGAAGTTACGCTGCATGTGATCAAGTTACTCTCGAAATTACCCTGGTAAGCCAGAAAACCCACTTCGTAGTACAGGGCCCAGGTCCTACTTATCAGTGAGCTTTTTCTTGCCTCTTTCATGTTTATCCACAATGAGTACTCCGTCTCCTATGTTCAAATGTGTGTCTTTCACTCACTCTTTTGTTGTAACCCTTAGTCTGCTTCTCCTGTTCCTTAGTAGCATGTTTCTGTTATGTTGGCTGCTTCATGGAGATGTCAAGAGTGTTATCACAAAGCTACTATGGTCAACAGCCAGAGGATGATGCAACACTTGTTTGAACATGATATCGATGGGGACTTGGTATTTGGCTGAACAGGATTTGGAAAGGAGCATATCCTGTGGTTTCATGTACTGTCATGTTGTATGTGAATGTCAATGTCTTCACCTGGTTCTGTTGTTTTCCAATGGGGTCTGGCTGTTGGTTTGGGTGTCTGAGCCAAAATGCATCTCTGCCACTGCTTGACATAGGTTCGGACATTGCGTTCCATTTTGGGCCAGAAAAAAACATTGCCATGTAATGCAGAGGGTTCTTGCCTGTCTTTGATGGCCTGAATTTCACGCAAAGTATTCTCAAACAGACTAAGGAGTATGATAAACTGGTGTCTCTTCTGCCTACTGAATAGATCTTCGACCACCCTGTAGACAACATTTGTCTTGCACCTTCAGTCTGTCCCATTGCTTCACAAGTGCCAATGCTCTGGGGTGTAGCCTGCTATGCTCTCACTGTGATAGTTGGCTTCTCTAGAGGACTAAGGGGACAACTTTGGAGATGGCAGGGTGAGCTCTTGGCTGTTCTGAAGCTAATTGAGAGCAATGTATGAAGAGTTATTGTGACTGGGTGGGGAAACAACATGGTCTCACAAGGTGTTTTCCACTCATGGATACTGTTTTGCACACTCATTGTGTGTGTGACTTTTGAGACTAAATTAATTCCATAGAAAAGATGTGTTTTAAGCAGTGCTAAGAAATTTTAGTGACAGCAGGGTTGATTGGCTCAAGGGTTGATTGGCACACAGTTAAGTTCCAGGCCACTAGAGGGTGCTGCCTCAAAAATCTAAGATAAAAATGATTGCCTTCTTGACCTGAACACATCCAGTGAATGAAATGGTGCTCAGGCAAACCAATTTGGCTGCCATTATGCAGAGAGCTAGTGAAACTGTGTCTGACTATTTTTGCAGGTTAGAGGCCAATGCATGGTCAAGATACCTTTAGAAAGTTGCACTTTGCAATGGGATGGATCCTTACATGTTAGCAAAGAAGGATTTTTCTTACAAGTTAAATTTTTCATCCATTGAGTTCCCTGACATCTCAAACTACTTGGTGCTGTAGACATTGTTCTACATGGCTAAACAGATGAAAGCCTGGAAGAGCATGGAGGCATGCAATTTAAAAAAAAAATGTCTGGGTTAAAGATCTGGGGATCAAGACACTACAAAATAAATCCTGTATCATTTATGCCTTGGTAAGTAGACGTTTTCTCAATCCTCCCTGTTCTTCTCTTCCAGGTAAGTAATTCATAAAGGTCCACAGAAACACCTTTAAAGACCTGGGTATTGGTGAAACAGGACAAAGAAGTTATCATGGCTCACTGTAACTGCATAGTCAGGTAAGCAGTTTTGTGCTGTTAACTCATGAGTTCTGCTTTTTTGTTTACATGGATTGTCTCGATTATTTTATCTATCTAGTTCAGTGTAGGAGCCCAAGCTACATCATCCTTGTAATGATTGCTCGGACATCTTGAGAAATAAAGTGAACACATATACATGTTGATTTCCAATGTGGTGAACATGATCAAACAGTAAACCAATATATCCTGAGGACTTAAGCATCTCCTGAACTTCAAAACATCACAAAATAATGGAAAATGGCAAGAAAAGTCATTTTTGAATCCAAACAAAATAAATCAGAGGAATTTATAAACCTTTCATGAGGTGATCACTACAAACTCAAGTGTTGTTTGATTCTGCTCCCTTCAGTCACAGTGAAAGGTTCAAGAGCCACCTTTCTCATCATCTTTTGGTAAAATCCTTTGCTCTTTCACCTTTTTTTTTTAATCACTTCACAGGGAACTGGGCAGAAACTTTATTAGTTTCACCATTTGGTTGATTCAAACAGCCCAAAACAATGCAAGCGTAGGGCATTTTAATGACTAGCAAGGCGCCCCAGCCACAGTAATGCTTTGTGAACAGTGAGCTTAGCTGAAGACTCTGAAGAATGTGAACCCCCACAAGGCTGTGGGACCTGATGGAGTCCCTCCCAAAGTTCTGAAGGCCTGTGGGGAGCAACTAGCTGGTGCGTATGCTGACATCTTCAACTTGTCATTATCCCAGGCTGTAGTCCCCCGTATTTTCAAATCTTCCACTATCATACCAGTCCCCAAAGACCAGTCACATCCACCCTAAATGACTTCAGGCCAGTGGCACTCATCAGTCGCCATGAAGTGCCTAGAAAAACTAGTCCTGGCACACATCAACCAAATGGTCCCAGACACTGTCGACCCCCTTCAGTTTGTCTACCGCCCCAATTGTTCAGTGGACGACGCGGTAGCAGTTACCCTACACCACACTCTGCAACACCTGGAAAGCAGCAGAACGTATGCCAGGATGCTCTTCCTGGACTACAGTTCTGCCTTCAATACCATCCACCTGGGCAAGCTGATCGAGAAGCTTACAGATCTTGGCGTCCCAACTCCCACCTGCAACTGGATTCTGGACTTCCTGACAGAAAGACCACAGGTGGTGAGAATGGGAGGACAGGTGTCTGCTGAGCTCACAGGGCTGCTGCCTTAGTCCCAAACTCTTCACCCTGTACACCCATGACTGTGTCTCCACCCAGGACAACACCATCATCAAATATGCTGATGACACCACTATCCTGGGGCTCATCAAGGGGGGAGACGAGTCAGGGTACAGGACCCTGGTAAACAACATTCTTGTCTACAGAGAGGAGAACGACCTCATCCTCAACACAGACAAGACCAAAGAAATAATACTGGACTTTAGGAAGAATCCTACCCCTCTACAGCCTCTCATCATCAAAGGGACTGAGGTGGAGAGGGCCGACAGCTACAGACTCCTGGGACTGCAGGTTGCATCTGACCTGAGCTGGACTCTTAACACCACAGCCACAGTGAAAAAAGCCCAGCAAAGGCTTTATTTCATCAGGCTGCTCAGGAAAGCTGGTCTGAACCATCGCCCTCTCACCCTGGCCTACAGAGGTCTGAGAGAGAGCATTCTCACCACAGGCATCACCGTCTGGTACGGTAACACTACACAGGCAGAGAGGAAGGCTCTGCAAAGAGTCATAAAGACTGCGGAGAGGATCATAGGGACAAAACTTCCTTCCATGGACTGTATGTATGTGCAGCGCTGTCGGAAAAGAGCAGAGGGAATAATCAGAGACTCACTCCACCCAGCTCACTCTCTGCTCAGACACAAACACTGCACGTACAACCTGAGACAGCAGATCGGACAGCATCATCACTCATAGAACACGGTTCTTCAACAGCTTCTTCCCTGCCACAGTCAGACTGATGGCAAAACAAAATTATTGAATAAGCATAACAATAACCATTAGTACCTCACTTCACTTTGTCATATGCAATATGTGATATACTATTATCTGTGAAACAGGATTGTGTGTCATATACCCTTTTGATAAATGTGCAGTATTTTAACTGTGCAATATCCCCACATAACTTTCATTCCCCTCCCAAAATGTGCAATATTTCCATATAACTTTCTCCTCTTTTAATAATCCTGGAACAGCAGTCAGGACTAGCCTTTTATTTTATTAATGTTATTTAACATTTGCCTTCTCCTTCTGTTTAATACTTGTATTTAAAATTGAGTATATAACTTTTTTCTCCCCCCTCCATGTATTGTATAGTGTTTCTATATTTTTATTACAGTGTTTTTTGTTTTATTTTCTAATCTGTTGACTGAGAGAGAGCCCTGCACAAAAATTCCAATGTGTCTGAACTGTTGGTTTATGCACAAATGGCAAATTAAAAAAAAACCTTGACCACCACTTCATATCTTGCATATCTAATGAGGTGGATGTGACATTGGATGTAACCCATCTATTCTCTAAAAATGTCTGAAGGTCACTGTTGAGGTGAGGACAACTTTTCAATTTTGCAGTGTCAAAAAAAAGTCCCTCCACTCAATACATGATAGAGATTGCAATCAACTATATTTTTATATGAAATTTGAAAATCTGTGGCTAGCTGGCTAACATAATTTTAGTACAGAGGTCTGTCTGAATGTACTTTGCACACTGACTTTGGGGTTGGTTAGCAGGTGTCAATAATTTTACATATGTTAAACATAATGAATATTAAAAATACTGTTGTTAATTATGCTTTATATTTTTATTGGGATTATAAGTTCATTGCTTCAATAAATGTTTTTAAGCATTTGAAATACAACCCCAATTCCAAAAAAGTTGGGGTACTATGTAAAACATGAATAAAAATTGAATGTGAAGATTTGCAAATCATGGAAACCCTATATTTCATTGAAAATAGTACAAAGACAACATAAACATTGAAACTGAGACATCTTATTGTTTTTTGAAAAATATATACTCGTTTTGAATTTGATATCGGCAACACATTTAAAAAGTGTTGGGACAGGGGTGTGTTTACCACTGTATTGCATCACCTCTACTTTTAACAACACTCTAAACTTTTGGGAACTGAGGAGACCTATTGCTGTAGTTTTGAAAGAGAAATGTCATTCCATTCTTGCCTGATATAAAATTTCAGTTGCTCAACAGTTCGGGGTCTCCTTTGTCGTATTTTCCACTTCATAATACACCAAATGTTTTAAATAGGAGACAGGTCTGGACTGCAGGCAGGCCAGTTTAGCACCTGGACTCTTATACTACAGAGCCATGCAGTTTTAATATGTGCAGAAAGCGGTTTGGCATTGTCTTGCTGAAAGAAAGAAGGCCTTCCCTGAAAAAGATTTTGTCTGGATGGTAGCATATTGCTCTGAAATGTGTAGATATCATTCAGCATTAATGATGCCTTCACAGATGTACAAGCTACCCATATCACGTGCACTAATGCACCCTCATACCATCACAGATGCTGGCTTTTGAACTGTGCAGTGATAACAAGCCGGATGGTCCCTCTCCTATTTAGCCTGGAGGATGTGGTGTCCATGATTTCTAAATAGAATTTCTACTTTTGATTTGTCAAACCTCGGGACAATTTTCCATTTCGCCTCAGTCCATCATAAAAGAGCTCGGGCCCAGAGAAGATGGCGGTGTTTCTGGATATTGTTTATATCTGGTTTTAACTTGCATTTGTGGATGCAGTAATGAACTGTTTTAACAGACGATGGTTTTCTGAAGTGTTCCTGAGCCCATACAGTGATTTCCAATACAGATACATGTCTGCTTTTAATGCAGTGTCTCCTGAGGGCCTGAAGATCACAGGCATCCAATGTCAGTTTTCAGCCTTGTTTCTTGCATACAGAGATTTCTCCAGATTCTCTGAATCTTTTAATGATATTATGGACCATAGATGATGTGATCCCCAAATTCTTTGCAATTTTACATTGAGGAACATTATTCTTAAATTGTTGCACTGTTTGCCCTCGCAGTCTTTCATAAAGCATTGAAATCCCCATCTTTACTTCTGAGAGACTCCACCTCTATGGGATGCTTTGTTTTTTTATCCCGTCATGTTACTGACCTGTTGCCAATTAACCAACTTAGTTTGGGGTTTTTTTAGCATTACACAACTTTTTCAGTCTTTTGTTGCCCGTGTCCCAACTTTTCTGAAACATGTTGCTGACATCAAATTCAAAATGAGCATATATTTTTCAAAAAACAAAATTTCTGTTTCACCATTTGATATGTTGTCTTCGTACTATTTTCAATTAAATATAAGGCTTTCATGATTTGTAAATCTTTGCATTCTGTTTTTATTTATGTTTTACACAGTATCCCAATCTTTTTGAAATTGGGGTTGTATTCTTGTAGGGGTCAAAATGTTCAGACTTTTTTTTTTTAAAGAAAACAAAGACATAGGACAGATAACATATAGATTTGTGCAGACAGTCAGAAAGATGAAGACTCAAAGCAAAAGTATCAGGAGTACAGCAAGGGACTTCAATATACCATTCCACATGCTAACCCAATACTACCACAAGCTCACCCAAGATGAGATTGAAGGCGAGAAGAAACTAGGTGTAGCTGTTGGTTCCATCAGGAGCAAACATATTTTCCCCCGTTTTGAAAAGGGAGATAGTCAAGTATCTGTCCAAGTCAGCAGACATTTATTTTGGCCTAACACCAAGGAGTTAAAAATCTAGCCTTTTAGCTTACTTTGGCAGTGACTGTCTGTGACTTATTTACTGCTTTTTTTTTTTTTTAAAAAAGAGACACCCTTACCTTTCCATCAGGAAGCCAGAGGCCAAAAGCCTTGCTTGCGTAAAAAGTTTCAATCAAGAAAATATTACAGCCTTCTTCAACAACCTTTAAACAGTCATGTGACGGCACAGGCTGCTTCCAGGGTGACATCTGGAACATGGGTGAGACAGGCGTCAGGACAGTCCACAAACCAAACAAGGTCATTGACAGGTAGGGGTTTAAACATATTGGGTCAATAACCTCTGTAGAGCAAGGCCCACTTCCAGTGCAATTTCAGCAAAATAAAACAGCCCAACTCCATATCTTGTCTTCCCTACGGTAAATTTCAGGGACCACTTCATTCTGAATAGACCTATGGGTTGCAAAAGAGATAAAAAAACATCAGGATGGATTAAGGAAGAACACTTTGTTGAATTCCTGAAGCATTTTGTGGTGAGTACAAAATGGACAAATGAGAAGCCATGTCTCCTTTTGCCTGACCATGAGTCCCATCTCTCGATCAGTGGTTTGAACTATGCCAAAGAAAATGTCAGTAATGGCATTGTGAGTCAAAACTCTAACTGAACTACAAACATGGCTTCCCAAGACTACAACGCCCAAAGTTAACAGCGCCCCTGTCTCCTTCCTATTAAGTTCACCTGACAGTTGTTAACTGTTAATCAGCAATGCTACTTAAGCCCCTCTCTCACACACCTTTAGTGTGAAGTATCGTTCTGTGTTTACCCAGTCATACTGAGCCTTTCTTACCTGCCTCTAGTTTCTTGGACCTTTGCTACATTTACCTGTATCACTCTGTAGTCTGCTCTCTACTATTGTTTGCCAATCAACTGACTTGTGCCTGCTTTCTGACTTCGAGTTTGCTTTCTGATTTGGCTCCACTTCCTGTTTGCATCCCCGCTCTCCCCTGCACATACATCTGTGAGTGCTGGCAGTCTGACAGTCATGCTATCATTCCCCCCCCCTACTGCTCCCATCAGCTACAGCCACTTGACTGCACTGTGTATGGGCCTCTGAAAGTTAAAATTTAAGATATACTAGACTCATTACATATAAAATGTTTCAAGCATTTTCTACTTAATTATGGCTTACAGCGCAAAAACAAAACCCCACCTCAAACTATAAGAGTGTTTGAGTAAAACAAATACTGTGTATCTCTTAGTCTAGTTCAGGTACACGCAACCACAATCAAGGGGAAGATTGCTGACTTGACACTTGTCCAGAAGACGATTGTTGACACCCTCCACAAGGAGGGTAAGCCACATAAGGTCATTGCTGAAAAGGCTGTCTGGAAAAGGTGGACAAGCAACAGGGATGACTGCAGCCTTGAGAGGATTATCAAGAAAAGTTAATTCAAGAACTTAGAGCTTTGCCCTTACAAAGTGGACTGAGGCTGGTGTCAGTGCATCAAGTGCCACCATGCACAGACCTCTTCAGAAAAGGGGCTACAACTGTTGTATTCCTAATATCAAGGCACTCCTGAACCAGAGACATCAGAAGTGTCTTACCTGGGCTAAGGACAAAAAGAACTGGACTGTTGTTTGGTGGTCCAAAGTCCACTTTTCAGATGAAAGTAAATTTTGCATTTCATTTGGAAATCAAGGTCCTAAAGTCTGGAGGAAGAGTAGAGAGGCACATAATCCAACGTGTTTGAAGTCCAATGTGAAGTTTCTGCAGGCTATAATGACTTGGGATGCCATGTCATCGCTTTGTGTTGGTCCACTGTGTTTTATCAAGTCCAAAGTCAAGGCAGTCATCTACCAGGAGATTTTGGAGCACTTCATGCTCCCATCTGCTGACAAGATGGAATTCCTTTTCCAGCAGGACTTATCACCTGCCCACAGTGGCAAAACTACTACCAAAGACATGCAGTTAGTTTAATATGGGATGGCCTTGAGCGAGGCACCTAACTCCCAACTGCTCCCCGGGTGCTGTTAGCATGGCTGCCCACTGCTCTGGGTATGTGTGCGTGTGTTCACTGCTTCAGATGGGTTAAATGCAGAGAAGAATTTCACAAGCGTGTGATGAATAAACTACTACTTCTAAATGATTTGCTGACCATGAGATTACGGTGCTTGAGTGGCCAGCCTGACTGTATTGTCAAGAGGACGATGGGAAACACCCAACCCAAAATACAGATGAGCTGAAGGCTGCTATCAAAGCAATCTGGGCTTCAATAACATCTCAGCAGCGCCACAGGCTGATCACCTCCATGCAATGCCGCATCTGAGTATTTTGATTAATCTTTGGATATATTCTAATAATTTGAGATACTGGATTTCGGATTTTCATGAGCAATAAGGCATAATCATCAAAATTAAAACAAAAGAGGCTTGAAATATTTCACTTTCCATTGAATGAATATAGAATATATTAACATTTACTTTTTTGAATTAAATTACAAAAAAAATGAACTTTTTCGCAATATTAAAATTTTTTAAGATGCATCTGTAATCTAATCTTGGAGCATACTCCATTAATTCTGTCATTTAATCAACCTGTCAGAATCAACCTGTTCTGGAAAGACCCTGACTCTGAAACATGACTAAACAAGCAACATGTAAACCAAGAAGCACTCCAAACAGGTCAGAGACAAAGTTGGGGAGAAGTATAGATCAGGGTTGGGTTATAAAGAAATATCCCAAACTTTGAATATCCCATGGAGCACCATTAAATCCATTATAACAAAATGGAAAGAATATGGCACCACTATAAACCTGATAAGAGAAGGCCACCCACAAAAACTCACAGACCGGGCAAGGAGGGCATTAATCAGATATTCAGTAAAGACACCAAAGATAACACTGAAGGAGCTGCAAAGCTCCACACCAGAGATGGGAGTATCTGTCCATAGGACCACTTTAAGCCATACACTCCACAGAGTGGGGCTTTATGGAAGAGTGGCCAGAAAAAAGCCATTGCTTAAAGGAAAAAAAAACATGTTTGGAGTTTGCCCAACAGCATGTGGCAGACTCCCCAAACACATGAAAGAAGATTCTCTGGTTAGATGAGACTAAAATTAAACTTTTTGCCCCTCATGGGAAATGCCATGTATGGCACAAACCCAACATTTCCTTTCACCCTGAGATGAGAACACCATTCCTACAGTGAAGCATGGTGGTGGCAGCATCATGCTGTGGAGATGTTTTTCATCTACAGGGACAGGAAAGCTGGTCAGGATTGAAGGAAGGATGGACAGTATTAAATGCAGGGCAATTCTAGAGGAAAACCAGTTTGAGTCAGCCAGAGGTTTGAGACTGGGACGAAGGTTCACATTCCAGCAGGACAATGACCCTAAACATACTGCTAAAGCTACAGTGGAATGGTTTAAAAGGAAACATTTAAATGTCTTGGAATGGCCTAGTCAAAGCCCCAACCTCAACCTAATTGAGAATCTGTGGCATAACTTTAAGATTGCTGTACACCAATGCAATCCATCTAACTTGAAGGAGTTGGAACAGTTTTTCCTTGAGGAATGGCCAAAAATCCCAGTGGCTAGATGTGCTAAGCTAATAGAGACATACCCCAAGAGACTTGTAGCTGTAATTGCAGCAAAAGGTGGCTCTACAAAGTATTGACTTTTTTTTTTTTTGGGGGGGGGGGGTGAATACCTATGCACACTCCAGATTTCTGTTTTTTCATCTTAATTATTGTTTGTGTTGCAATAAAACAACAATTTTCACATTTAAAGTTGGAGGCATGTTGTCAAATGGTGCTAACCCCCCAAAAATCCACTTCAATTCCAGCTTGTAATACGACAAAACAGGACAAACATGAAGGGGGATAAATACTTTTGCAAGACACGCTATCTTTTCAGTCAAGCCTTTTGTTAATAGTTTTTATTGGGGAAAGGAGTAGATCTGGAGGGTCCTCAGGCATAGTGTGTTTTGGTAAACTGGGATGTACAGATGCTGTCGTCATCCCCCCCCATCTCACACATTCACTTGGGTTTGTTGATGGTGGAGTGGCTGGCTGCTTTCCTGGATGTCCCAGGGCTCCCTCATGTCTGTTACCTTCTGGCTCTCTCTTTTAGTTATGCTGTCATAGTTAATTTTGCTGGAGTCCCTGCTTGCACTCAGTGCAAAAGTTCTTACTTTTCTGTTCTTACTCATTAGGTGACACTAGGCATACCTACCGGTAACAACCTGTTTCTTTCTCTCTCTCTCTCTCTCTCTCTCCATTTCTTCTCCCCTGTCTCTTCCCTCTATCTGTCTCTCTCTGTCGAGCTACATGTCGATCCTGAGACACCAGTGATGCTGACCTTTTCTGCTTCTCTGACCCACCTGATCCATCTTGAGGCCCTCTATCTGGCTGGATTCTCATCACATTGTTCCTAAGGAGGCTGGCTCCATATGGACTGTCGAAAGTTTCATGTGGAAGATGGCTCTGGACACTTACAGGTTTGATAGTATGGCTGAGGCTACAATTGACATGATAACTTTAAGACTGCAGTTGTCACAAACAAGCTTGCACTCAAGTTTCTATCAATGAACAGTTGATAACTTCAACAAAACAGACTTTCTGTTAAAACTATAATGAATGTCCTGGTTACACAGTTGCACTTTATGACTATAGGACACAGTTATAGGAGCAAGTTATTTATAATCACACTATCGGTTATCACCCAAATGAGGATAGGTTCCCTTTTGAGTCTGGTTCCTCTCAAGCTTTCTTCCTCCTGTTATCTGAGGGAGTCTTTCCTTGCCACCAGCTTGCTCATCAGGGATAAATTAGGGATAAAATTAGCTCGTGTTCAAAACCTTTAATTTTCTGTAAAGCTGATTTGTGACAATGTCTGTTGTTAAAAGCATTATAGAAATAAACTTGACTTAAATCAGATGTAAGGATATTTCTTCTTGATGACCCTCCACCTGAAGGCGAACAGGAGACATGATTTGAGTAATCCTGCTATTTCCTAAAAAAATGTCCATCAAGAGCTGTCACAGAGAGAGGGGTGTCAAGAACCACTTGGGGAACTTTAAGTCAATTAACTATATTTAGATCCATGAAATTACTGACTGTTCCAGAATCAACTAAGGCCTGGAAAGAGTGCTGCTCTTCTTCCTTGCTAATGGTGATGGGAGACCCCTGCTACTGGTGACTTAGGAGAAAATGGAAAATGTAGCCCCCCCAGCTGGATGGGACTGTTCTTTTCCTGAAAGCACAGGACAGTATCTCGGAATTGTCCAGGTTTACCACAATATATGCAGCACTTCTCCCTCCAGTGTCAGTCTCGCTCGGACTGTGGTAGATGGGTGCTTCCAATCTGCATTGGCTCAGGATTCATAGAAAGTGACTGGGATGGCTGCCAGGTCAGGACTGGAGATTCTGAGAAGGCAGACCAGGGAATGTGGCAGTCTCTGCAATCCTCACGTAGCCGAATTGTCAATCAGTTATCAATGATTCTAAGTCAGATGGCGCTTCCCCTGAACCCAGCTTATCTATGATATCTTCTGACAGGCTATGGTGGAAGGTGGTGATGAGGGCTTCTTCATTCCACCTGCTTTCAGCTGCAAGAGTCTGGAATGAGATGGCATAGTCTGCTATGTTGTACATTCCCTGGCAGAGCAAGAGGATCTGCTTTGCTGTTTCTCAGCCACTGGCTGATTGATCAAAGACATGGCCCATCTCCTGGATGAAGGCACTGAAATTAGAACACACTGGCCCCTGCTGTTCCTAGGTAGCAGTAGCCCAGGCCAGAGATTTGTCAGTCAGGAGGGTTATTATATAGGCTATCTGAGATCGGTCAGATGGGAATATTGAAGGCTGGAGCTCAAAATTCAGCTTGCACTGTATTACCATCATACCTTTTGGGGTGTGGCTCGACAGGGCTCTGAGCTGGTTGGTGGTGAAGCCGAGGGTGGAATGGGAACAGTGGGAGTGGGGAATGCAGCAAGAGATTGAACTGTCTGGACAAGTCCTTGAAGCACACAGTCATGTTGTGCCACAATATTCACTTGTCTGGTGAGTGATTGATCATGCCTGTCCAAAGTTACCCCAAAGCTCTGTGGGGCTGCTAGGGTGTGTTAAAAAGTCTGTAGGTTCCTTAGCAGTAGCTGAAGTCTCTGCTGAGTTGATGTTGGCTTAGTCTTTCTATCAGGACACCAAATCCTGCTCAAGTCTTAAACCCGGGTCTCCTGGGTGAATGCACCCAGCACCAATTACTGAGGACTTGGGTAGAATTCAGTTTCAGAGAACACCAAGGTGAATTAGGTAAAAATTGGTTCCTTCCCCCCCAAAAAGAAAACATGATGATAATTATATGACCAGCACCTGTGTGTGTGTGTATGTATGTGTGTGTGTGTGTGTGTGTGTATATATATATATATATATATATATATATATATATATATATATATATACACTGCTCACAAAAATTAAAGGAGCACTTTAAAGAAACACATTAGATACATCAGATCTCAATATGAAGTTGGATATCTATACAAATATCGACAGGGCAATGTCTTAGGAACAAAAGGATGCAAAGTCTTTTAATGGAAATAAAAGTTTTCAGCCTACAGAGGGCTCAATTGTGTAGACACCCTAAAATCAGAGTGAAATGAAGATGTGGCAGGCTAGTCCATTTTTTCAAAAACTTAATTTCTGCAACTCAAAATGCTTTTCAGTATCTTGTGTGGCCCCCACGAGCTTGTATGCATGCTTGACAACGTCGCGGCATGCTCCTAATGAGACGACGGATGGTGTCTTGTGGCATTTCCTCCCAGATCTGTGTGAGGGCATCCCTGAGCTGTTCTACAGTCTGAGGAGCAACTTGGCGGCGCCTAATGGACCGAAACATAATGTCCCACACATGTTCTATTGGGTTTAAGTCAGGGGATCGTGAAGGCCATTCAATTGTTTCAATTCCTTCATCCTCCAGGTACTGCCTGCATACTCTTGCCACATGAGGCCGTGCATTGTCGTGCATTAGGAGGAAACCAGGACCTACTGCACCAGCATAGAGTCTGACAATGGGTTGAAGGATTTCATCTCGATACCTTATGGCAGTCAGAGAACCATTTCCTAGGCAGTAGAGGTCTGTGCGTCCCTCCATGAATATGCCCCCCCAGACTATCACTGACCCACCACCAAACCTGTCATGTTGAACGACGTTGCAGGCAGCATAACGTTCTCCTTGTCTTCTCCAGACTCTTTCACGTCTATCACAGGTGCCCAGGGTGAACCTGCTCTCGTCTGTGAAAAGTACAGGGCGCCAGTGGCGGACTTGCCAATTCTGGTGTTCTTCAGCAAATGCCAGTCGAGCTCCACGGTGCTGGGCAGTGAGCACAGGGCCCACTACAGGACGTCGGGCCCTCAGGCCACCTTCATGAAGTCTGTTCCTGATTGTTTGGGTAGAGACATTCACACCAGTGGCCCTCTGGAGGTCATTCTGTAGGGCTCGAGCAGTGCTCAGCCTGTTCCGCCTTGCACAAAGGAGCAGGTATCGGTCTTGCTGATGGCTTGAGGACCTTCTACGGCCCTGTCCAGCTCTCCGAGAATAACCACCAGTCTCCTGAAATCTCCTCCATGTTCTGGAGATTGTGCTGGGAGACACATTAAACCTTCTTGCTGCAGCACGTGTGGATGTGCCATCCTGGAGAAGTTGGACAACCTGTGCAACTTCTGTAGGGTTAAGGAATCGCCTCATACTGCCAGTAGAGATAATTACTCAAGCCAAAACCAGCACGAGTGAAAAATCAGCCAAAAAAGATCAAGAGGGAGAAACTTGAAATGACCTCCACATGTAAAACCAGTCCTGTTTTGAGGGTTTTCTGATTGTTGCCACTGTGGTGCACCTGTTGTTAATTCCATGAACACCAATACAGCTGAAAGTGATTAACGATGCCCTCAGCTGCTTAACCAACCAGAAAATTATCAGACAGGTTTAACTGATTTCATGCCAGGCCCAATAAAAAAAGTGTTCCTTTAATTTTTGTGAGCAGTGTATATATATATATATATATATATATATATATATATATATATATATATATATATATATATATATATATACACACACACGTGTGTGTGTGTGTGTATGTATATATATATATATATATATATATATATATGTATATATATATATATATATATATATATATATATATATATATATGTATATATGTGTGTGTGTGTGTGTGTACAGTGGGGAAAACAAGTATTTGATCCCTTGCTGATTTTGTTGGTTTGGCCACTAATAAAGACTCGATCAGTCTGTAATATTAATGGTAGGTGTAGTCTAACATGCTGAGACAGAATATCACAAAGAAAATCAAGAAATCGACTTTAAAGAATTTGTATTAATTTATTTGCATTTTATTGAGGAAAATAAGTATTTGAACCCTCTTGCCAAAAGGACTTAGTACTTTTGTGGCAAACCCCTTATTAGCAAGCACAGAGGTCAGACGTTTTTTGTAGTTGATGACCAGATTTCTGCACATATTAGGAGGAATTTTGGTCCACTCTTCTTTGCAAATGACCTCTAAATCATCAAGATTCCGTGGCTGTCGCTTGGCAACTCTGAGCTTCAGCTCTCTCCATAGATTTTCTATAGGATTCAGGTCCGGAGACTGGCTGGGCCACTCCATGACCTTGATATGTTTCTTCTTCAGCCATTCCTTGGTTGCCTTGGCTGTATGCTTTGGGTCATTATCCTGCTGGAAGACCCATCCACGACCCATTTTAAACTTCCTGGCAAAGGGAAGGAGGTTTTCACTTAGGATTTTACGGTACATGGCTCCGTCCATCCTCCCATTGATACGGTGAAGTAGCCCTGTGCAGAAAAACACCCCCAAAGCATAATGTTACCACCTCCATGCTTGACAGTGGGGATGGTGTTCTTGGGGTCATAAGCAGCATGTCTCTCCCTCCAGACATGATGGGTTGAATTGATGCCAAAGAGCTCAATTTTGGTCTCATCTGACCATAACACCTTCTCCCAGTCACTCTCCAAGTCACTCAGATGTTCACTGGCAAAGTTCAGGCGGGCCTGCACATGTGCTTTCTTAAGCAGGGGTACTTTGCGAGCACTGCAAGATGTTAGACCATTGTGGTGTAAAGTGTTACCAACTGTTTGCTTGGTGACTGTGATCCCAGCTGCTTTAAGATCATCCACTAACTCTGCCCATGTTGTATTAGGTCTATTTCTCACCGTTCTCATGATCCTGGAAACCCCACGAGGTAAGATCTTGTTTGGAGCCCCAGACCTAGGTCGATTGATGATCATGTTGTGAGTCTTGTACTTGTGCACAATTGCACCAACAGTTGTCACCTTAACGCCCAGCTTCTTGCTAATGGTTTTGTAGCCCATACCGGTCTTGTGCAGGTCTACAATCTTCTCCCTTAAATCCACAGAAAGCTCTTTAGTCTTTCCCATGTTGGAGAGTTTGGAGTCTGACAAACTGATTGATTCTGTGGCCAGGTGGCTTTTATACAAGTCATTAGTGATATCAGGTGTCTTCAATTTAGGTGACAAGGTAATTTGGAGAGTCTAACTTGTCTGTATTAACAAGAACTCTTGATGGTTACTAGGGGATCAAATACTTCTTTTTCCTCAATAAAATACAAATAAATTAATATAGATATTTAAAAGTTATTTTCTGGATTTTCTTTTTGATATTCTGTCTCCACATGTTAGAATACACCTACCATTAAAATTACAGACTGATCAAGTCTTTCTTAGTGGGTAAACCAACAAAATCAGCAAGGGATCAAATACTTGTTTTCCCCACTGTATATATATATATGTGTGTGTGTGTATGTGTATATATATATATATAATAATGTGCATGCATGTATGTGGACCTGTTTAACTGCTGTAGTGGAAAAGCATAATAAGACTTGAGGCTGTTATGAAGAAAGCAGACAGAAAATAAGTTTATTATACTTCTTGCAAGAGGACTACTCCAAATGAAAAGACTCAGGAAAAGAAAATTCACCCAGAGAAGTATTCTCTATTTTCACACCCACCGTTATATACTTGCCAAAATAACAATAGCATATCAGATATCTTCTTAATCTCAGGGTGTTCAGCCTTGGTACCCTCTTTATCACTACCTCACTATCCTGACACATATACATGTTTACTTTAACCTAGAAAATAGAACAGTGTGACACTTCATCTTATACAAACATGAGACACAGTGTGCCTAAGGATTTGAGAGGCACAGATTCTCTAAAAATTATATTTTTCCTCTACACATTCCCTCTTGGCGGCATGGTGGTGTAGTGGTTAGCGCTGTCGCCTCACAGCAAGAAGGTCCGGGTTCGAGCCCCGTGGCCGGCGAGGGCCTTTCTGTGCGGAGTTTGCATGTTCTCCCCGTGTCCGTGTGGGTTTCCTCTGGGTGCTCTGGTTTCCCCCACAGTCCAAAGACATGCAGGTTAGGTTAACTGGTGACTCTAAATTGACCGTAGGTGTGAATGTGAGTGTGAATGGTTGTCTATGTTTCGGCCCTGTGATGACCTGGCGACTTGTCCAGGGTGTACCCCGCCTTTCGCCCATAGTCAGCTGGGATAGGCTCCAGCTTGCCTGCGACCCTGTAGAACAGGATAAAGCGGCTAGAGATAATGAGGTGAGATGAGACATTCCCTCTTTTATCAATTATTTGATAACTACAATAAAACAAACTTTCCCTAACACAATTTTTCTGTTTCCTGTCCCTCCTGTACAAGTTTTCAACGGACACTAAATTAACAGGGAAATGGAAATGATTATACTGCTGTTTTTGTGAGACATAGACACCTCTACACAAATGGCAAATGAACAGATAAGGAAATAAGCAGATTCACATTATATCAATCAAACATCATATTTCTTCAGCCAACAATAAGCATAAGCAAAAATAGCTATAGTTCTTAACACATTCAAGAAAGGGTTTTTTTAATTCTCATACGACCTCAGAGGCCAGTCCATGAGTTCTTTTGGATACATCATCATCTAGCAACCTTTCATGACAGCATGCACCATCTTCATCATCATATGGTGAACTTTCTTCTGAAACAGGTTATCTTGAGCAATCATTAGGCCAGGGAACACCGTGGATGGGTAATAACACCCATTCCAGTTCCAATCAGTTGGAATTCTTGAATATGCATGCGAACCACAAACCCACACAAACAGTGGGTAGGAAGCCATGCTCAGCTTTGCCTTGTTTATACAGATGTTGGAATTAGCAGAGCTGATGTGGCACCTTGTGCCATTCTGGGAGCATTGCATATATGCTTTACATTCAGACATACCAAGAGGTGTTGAGCCATCAGAACATACACATGTCTCCTTGGGCACATAAAACTAGATATGAAACTATGTGCTGTACTGGTTCAGGGGGTCTAGAACAGTTGGAGATTAGGCCATATGCTACTTAATCAGTCCCCCCAGGATTTCGCGGGCCTTTTTTGTGATTGTTGCAGGCTAAAATGTCTGATGTTGCAGGGGTTTTTCCAAAAAATTGCGATGAAAGTTGTGGTGTTTTTTAGGTTGTTGTTGCGATTACATTGCGGGAGGAAGTGAAAGTTGCGAGAAATTGTTGCAATTTTCTCTTTTTGTGATTAAAATTGAGTGATATGTTAAATATTATTACTGAAAAACTATTGATTAAAAAAACAAAGACACTGAGAAATGGTCCTATAAACAACTTTACCAATATAAAAGATTACCAGGACTACAAAAATGCAGAAAAATAGGCTTTACTTATCCAAATGCACCTGTTGGTTCAAAAGTTAAAGTGCATAGAACCTCACAGCACAGCATGAAGTTACCGTAAAATATAATATAAATGCCTCAGCTTTCATGTAAGAAAAAAAAAACTATTAATACTAGTACTGTGTGCAGGCAGTCTCTCCTGAAGACTAAATTAAACAATAATTATAAACTAATAAAATAAATGGCTTAGGCTTCATAGAAGAAAAAAAACAATTTGAACAGAATCTCACAGTGTGATGCTGAAGCTGCCTAAACAATGGAAAATAAAATACCATTTTGGCAAAAATGTTGCCATCCATTAATTTCTTGTATTAAGTAAATAATGTAAAGTGCACACAGTCCTTCACTGTAAACATAACACACTTTCAGTAACAGAATTTAAGCCTATATAAACACTGACTCACACATGCTGTTTTTTTTGAATGTATACACGGAAGTAAGCAGTGTTGCCAGATACTGCTGACCTTTTCCAGCCCAAAATATGTTCAAAACCCGCCAAAATGCACTTGAAACAGCCCAACTGGGCGGGAAACAGTGGCAACACTGAAAGTAAGGTGGAAGGTAGTTTGTCGACGTCCCCTCAAGACGACGCCAACGATTGGTCAAATTTGCAGGAAAGTTGCGGTGATTGGATATAATTGCAACACCACCCTGAATTCACGGGGATTGGTTGAATTTGCGTTGAAGTTGCAAATCGCAACATCGCGAAATCCTGGAGGGTCTGCTTAATGTATACCCTTAGATGTATTTGTATTGCAAAGTAGTTGTCCTATAAAGAGGACTAATTGCATACTTTCACCCACCAAGAACTTAGTTCTATCCTTGTTGAGCTCTCCAGCCATCTCATTATTTAGATTAGATTAGATAAAACTTTATTGATCCCTTTGGGAGGGTTCCCTCAGGGAAATTAAGATTCCAGCAGCATCATTACAGATAAACAGAAAAAAGAAATGGAGAAAAAACTTCTAGATAAATTAAAATAAATTAAGTATTTACATATACAAATATAAAAAGAATAAGAGATGGGGAGGAGAGGAGGGGGGGGGGGAAATGGGAAGGGGGGGCCGCAGGAGAGATATTGCACTTTATATTGCACATTATATGGTACAGTGTCTGGTATTGCTTATTGTTAGGCTAGGCTACTGCTCCTTCCCGTCCTCTGCCCTCCTGTTACCCCTCCTTCCCCCCAGAGAGGAGCTGTACAGTCTGATGGTGTGAGGGACAAAGGAGTTTTTAAGTCTGTTACTCCTGCACTTGGGAAGGAGCATTCTGTCACTGAACAGATTGCTGATGACGGTGTTCAGAGGGTGACTGGCATCGTCCATGATGTTCAATAGTTTGTCCATAGACCTCTTCTCTGCCACAGTCACCAGAGAGTCCAGCTTCATGCTGACCACAGAGCTGGTCCGCCTGATCAGTTTGTCCAGCCTGGATGTGTCCTTCTTGGATGTGCTGCCCCCCCAGCACACCATGGCGTAAAACAGGACACTGGCGACCACAGACTGATAGAACATCCACAGGAGTTTCCTGCAGATGTTAAAGGACCGCAGACTCCTCTGTCCCTTCCTGTATAAGTGATTGGTGTTGCAAGTCCAGTCCAGCTTGCTGTCCAGCCACAGCCCGAGGTACTTGTAGGAATCCACAGCCTCCACCTCGACTCCCTCGATCAGAACTGGTCATGACCTTGGTCTGGACCTCTCAAAGTCAATGACCAGCTCCTTGGTCTTCGAGGTGTTGAGCTGCAGATGGTTCCTGTTGCACCACACAGCAAAGTCCCTCACCAGGCTCCTATACTCCTCTCTGTCATCACTGATACACCCAATGATGGCTGTGTCATCGGCAAACTTCTGAATGTGACACAGCTCCGAGTTGTAGCAGAAGTCTGCGGTGTACAGGGTGAAGAGAAGAGGGGCCAGCATCGTGCCCTGGGGTGCTCCGGTGCTGCTAATCACAGTGTCAGATGTGATGTCCTTCAGCCTGACGTACTGTGGCCTGTCAACGAGGTAGCTGGAGATCCAGGTGACCAGGCAGGGGTCCACTCGCATCCTGTTCAGTTTGTCCTGAAGCAAAAGGGGCTGGATGGTGTTGAAGGCACTCGAAGTCCAAGAAGAGTGCCTTCAACATCCTCACTGTGCCATTTCCCTTATCCAGATGTGAGTGGGCTTGGTGTAGCAGGTAGAGGATGGCGTCTTCCACACCAACACCTGCCCGGTATGCAAACTGCAGACAGTCCTGGGCATGTTGTACCTGGGGTCTGAGGAGGCTGAGGAAGAGTCGCTCCAACGTCTTCATCAGATGTGAAGTGAGTGCCATGGGTCTGAAGTCGTTCAGCTCGCTGGGCCGATTCTTTTTGGGAACTGGAACGATACATGATGTCTTCCAGAGGCTGGGCACTCTCCCCAGCTGCAGGCTGAGATTGAAGATGCATTGGAGTGGTTCACCCAGTTCAGCAGCGCAGGTCTTCGGTAGTCAGGGACACACCTTGTCCGGGCCTACTGCCTTCCTGGGGTGAAGCTTCCTCAGTTGACCTCTGACCTGGTCTGCAGTAATGCATGGAGGAGTTTGTGTTGAGGTGGGGGAGGAGGGGGCTGCTGTGATGACTGGGGGGAGGTGTGTTGAGGGAAGAAGGAGAGATGGCTGCAGTGAGGGGGAAGGTGGGGGGGACGTGAACCGGTTGAAGAATCATTCAACTCGTTCGCCCTCTCCACTGTCCCCTCAACGACTCTGGTCTTTGTATTGTGGCCTGTGATGGTTTTCACACCTTCCCAGAGCACATTTAGCAGCACATTGGCCCAGTTTGAATGCAATGAGTGGTATATCCAGTATGAATCACTAATTGATAATTTCTTTGCAGTCTCTACAGCCAGGTGATGGGCGATCAATATCGCGGCATCAGATAGGGAAACACTGATAGGTTCTGTTAGGAAGTGAAACTTTGCTATTCTTGACGTATTTTGGTGCTCTTAGTGCAGGCACGCCCTTTCACGCTCTTCCCACCTCACCAAAACTCCATGGCACCCCACTAGCCTCACCTACTCACTGCTCTCTTTCTCCTTCATCTCCGATGGTTCCTCTTCGTCCTCCTCTCTTCCTCCATCAGGTTTCAGGGGATACTGATACTTATTTTAGACCTTGTAAGCCTGGGGCTTACAAGGTCTAAAATCAGATTTTGGGGTGATCGCCACTGACTCAGTACTCTTTACAGAGTCTTTAAAGCAGGGGTGTCAAACCTGATCCATAAAGGGCCGTGTGGCTGCAGGTTTTCATTCCAGCCATGCAGCAGCACCCTGATTTGGCTTATTCAATCAACTGACACACCCACCCTTTAATCAAGGGTGGGTGTGGCTGCAAGTATTTGACTGTGTGAAGACAGTTCAGTTGATTGAATGAGCCAAGTCAGGTGTGCTGCTGCATGGCTGGAATGAAAACCTGCAGCCACAAGGCCCTTTATGAATCAGGTTTGACACCCCTGCTTTAAAGAGACAATAAAATCCAAATTCTTTTGAAATGCATTCATGTTTTTACTGTATAGTAATGTTTGATCTGTGGTATGTTGCCAATCACTTGCCTTTGCACACTAACACCCATGGGCCCAAATCCTTCCACCTATTCCCTTGTTTTTTTCCAGTGACATGTGCGGAGCCATGTCTGAACTAAATGCCAGTTGATAATCACTTGGTGGTTGAACAAACACTGCACACCTGTGACTATCTCAAAATAACTTCTTTAATACCAGTTTTCTTCACATCCCCTACATTCCTTAAACCAGTCCTGCTCAAATTTAACATCAGGGTGTCTGTGGCTAATGTAAGCTGTGCAATGTAAGTTTTCTGATCACATATAATCAGTATTAATTGGCTAGTGTGTTTTTGCCATCTCAATTAGCTCCTGATTCATATTCAGAACATCTATGGGTGCCGGACTCCACTCATATACGGTACACACAAAGGGGTGGAGATGGGTCTAATTTAACCATTATTCATGACTACGCTCTCCTCATCTGGGATTCACACTACCTGCAACCCATCTGGGATACTTGGGAGACTTGTGCATAATCTGTGCATCAGGTCTCTCCCTAACACATTTGCTGGGCAATAATAAGACAATAAAAATGAAAACTCAAATGTTTCAGACTCACCCAGTTTACAGAGGAGTGGCTCAGTAAATTTCTCAAGGACCTGCTGTCCACAGGCACCCACAGTTCTGGAATCAGTTGCTGATCTTTGGCTGTATAAAAAAAACTCTGTGGCTCTGACAGAATGTCCTGCTCCTGAATCTACTAAGAAATCTAAAAGCTTATTAGAGACAGTTAGAGAAAATATTTGCATAATTCATCAATGTATAAAGCATATCTCATCTCATTATCTCTAGCTGCTTTATCCTGTTCTACAGGGTCACAGGCAAGCTGGAGCCTATCCTAGCTGACTACGGGTGAAAGGTGGGGTACACCCTAGACAAGTCACCAGGTCATCACAGGGCTGACACATAGACACAGACAACCATTCACACTCACATTCACACCTACAGTCAATTTAGAGTCACCAGTTAACCTAACCTGCATGCCTTTGGACTGTGGGGGAAAACAGAGCACCCGGAGGAAACCCACGCAGACACGGGGAGAACATGCAAACTCTGCACAGAAAGGCCCTTGCCGGCCACGGGGCTCGAACCCGGACCTTCTTGCTGTGAGGCGACAGCGCTAACCACTACACCACCGTGCCGCCGTATAAAGCATATGTACTAGGGCTGTAACGATACACCCAACTCACGATTTGATTCGTATCGTGATTTTTGACCCATGATTCGATATGCCCACGATTTTTTTAAAAATGTTTTTTTTTAAGTAGTAAATTTGACTTATTAACATTTACTTACTTACATTAACTATTTAATAACAAATAATATAGACCACTGCAGAGAATGAGTAATATGTATGCAAAAATGAACAAATGTATATCCAAAGATTGTTTTATTTCTCAAAATAATACTGTTGAGCCGGAAGCTCTGTTTTTTTCGGTTCTGAAAAAGTCATTTTTCCAAATCGTGTAAATCCGTTAAGATTTTTTTTGGGGGGTGGCTCTCTCACTGTCTCACTCTCATAGGGCCAATGATTTTCTGTGATCGCGGAAAACAGATGGAAATTATGGAATTTTTATGGTGAAACATTGCTCGCGTGTCAAAATGTAACTGCCGCAGAAGGCTTCCGCCCAAGCAGACATGCCTTCAGTGTTGCCAGATATTGCTAACGTTTTCCACCCCAAAATATGTTCAAAACCAGCCAAAAAGCACCCCTAAACCTGCCCAATCTGGCAACACTGCATGCCTTTCCGGTCAAGTGATTGTGATTGGCTTGTGGCACACCTAGCCAGCCAATGAGCTGCTTGTTTACAGATTCGCTCCCTGCGTCGCAACCAGAATGGCGACCGCTTAAAAGAAATGAATGCTCTGCCAGTGGCGAGTGTGGACATTGCGTGACTCGCAGAAGATTGTCGCAGGTTGGCGAAAAAACGACTTACTAATAGATATAAAAAAATAAAAGTAATTTAAGTAAGTTTAAAATGTAATTTAAATAAAAAGTAAAGTATTCATAAATTGAAGTTTGGAAGCGCCTCTGTTTTTGGGCTGAGGAGAAGTTTGAAAGGGTGTACCGCGATTCTGCCTTCTTGTATCGCGATATGGATCGTGGCTCTGCGTATCGCGATTTCGATTTTGATACGCATATCGTTACAGCCCTAATATGTACCTCTTATTTACTTACCCTACTCTCTGTGTAGGCTGTAGCAAGCATTGAATGCAAAGCAGATTCTTCATTGCATGAAGCTTGAGTGACTAGGACTGGTGGTCAGTCCGCTACCTCTGTAGTCTTGGGACTGCTTGGATAATGCAGACATTGGCCATGCCATTGATTAAGTGAGCCACAGATGAAGCAGCCATCTCGGTGCTGTTGACACTCTTCCTCTCTCACGACCTCTTCCACATGCCCTTCTACATTCTCCATGCTGCTGTTTTACTTGTGTAACTTGCACCTCCAAGACCATTGTAAACATGGCCTTGTGAAGAGTGTCATCCTTTGTTCTCTGTTCTTGCTGCCTCTTCTCTGCATGTACTGCATATCTTTGCAGATATTGTGTTACTGTCATCATCCTGCTGCTTACAGGTGGTTATTTGTTTGATGTCCATTTGGACTGGAAACATTGACACTGTCCTGCAATCCAATTGTGAACTCTTGGTAGGCCCTGTTACTGGCATGCATTCAACCTGGGTGATTTGCATGCTCCTCTTCTTCAGGAAACTTGTCCTGGATCTTACTGAAGTCCAATTCTAGTTTCTTTGCAAACATTCGGCACAGTTCATGGCTGGTGAGGAGGTATGTTTTACATAAGCTGTCAAGTTCCTCAGCAGATTTAAGTCCATGCTGCCTAGGATCCTTTATTTCTGCAGTCATTCACATAATCTCTTCTGAACTCCAGGCACAGAAGACCATAGTTGGGCCTTCTCGGCCTGCCACAGTGACTACTGGCATATGGATGACTGTGCAAACCTCCCCACCTTTATCAGCATACACTGGGGAGCCTTCAGTTTCCTTCTTTATTGGTGCAACCCTGTGTGTGATGACACTGGGGTAGATGTTTCTACCTGTGTGGAGCTTTCACCTTGTTTAGTTTCCTCTATGGGTTGATTATAGTCCTGCATTTGTTGACCAGCAGAAGGTGAGACAGGCACTGTTTCTGGAGGCCAAGAAGAAGACAGAGGAGAAGGGGGAGGGAACAAATCCTGCATCGGGTTGAGTTTTGGATGAATGCCAGCATTCCTCTGCGAGAGTGGAGCTGAAGTTGTAAAAGCACTAAAATTCTGATCAGTTCCCTGCCGTTCAACTTTACCCTGACATCTATGTGAATTTGGCCATTTATCTCTTACTGCAGCTTCCATTTGCCACATTTTAAATACACCTCAATCAATCTGTATTCTATCCTTCTTCCTTTTTCCATTGTTTTTCTCTACTCATTTCAACCTCTCCTCAAGATTCTGTATCTGTCATATGCTTAAACTACTTCCCTCTGGAAATCTGCATTGTTCTACCCATATTCTAAGTTGCTTATAGTGGTGCTTGAAAGTTTGTGAACGCTTTAGAATTTTCTATATTTCTGCGTAAATATGACCTAAAACAGCATCAGATTTTCACACAAGTCCTAAAAGTAGATAAAGAGAACCCAGTTAAACAAATGAGACAAAAATATTATACTTGGTCATTTATTTATTGAGGAAAATGATCCGGTCCATAATTGGTTATCATAAATTTGATATTTGGGCAAGAGGGGTAGGTTTCAGGAGAGGGTTTTTTTTCAGTTTCTGACTGCTTTATTCCTTTCTGTCCCATTTTACTGTGCAAAGACCATGTTTTACTCTCATGTTTTACCTGAAAATGTGTCATGATCATGATTACTTACTGCTATTCATCAATAGACAGGTAGGTTTCTCATCCACCCAAAACCTTACTTAAAAAGAGCAGAAAGGGTTTTTCTCTCAACCTGGTATGTATTCACCCTCTCAAAAATATGCACACTGATGGGTCTGCCTATCTACACATGCATCTACGACAATCATTTATCATCAATTTACAAGAATAAAATAAAACTTTTCCTCACCGTGTGTTGGTTGGATATCACTGGCAGTGAGGGTCCCCATCCTCTAAAGATCAGTCTGTCTCCGGAGAGCTTGTCAGACTTGCTGGGCAATAGTTTCCTCAACTTGGATCTGGAAAAGTCCCCGCTACTCATGATATGCCATCCTCGTCACCAAAATTGTGGTGGAAAAGCATAATAAGACTTGAGGCTGTTAGGAAGAAAGCAGACAGAAAATATAGGGTTTATTATACTTCTTGCAAGAGGACTTCTCCAAATGAAAAGACTCAGGAAAAAAAAAATTCACCCAGAGAAGCATTCTCTATTTTCACACCCACTGTTATGTATTTGCCAAAATAACAATAGCATATCAGATATCTTCTTAATCTCAGGGTGTTCAGCCTTGGCACCCTCTCTATCACTACCTCATTATCCTGACACATATACATGTTTACAATAACCTAGAAAATAGAACAGTGTGACACTTCATCTTATATAAATATGAGACACTGTGTCTGACCTTCTAAGGATCTGAGAGGCACAGATTCTCTAAAAATTATATTTTTTATCTACACTGTATAGGCTTGTCATGTGTGTGTGTGTGTGTGACCAATGTCTGTGCCCTGTCACAGAGACATAGGTTTAAATTATGGAATATCTTTGTGCTGTTAAAATATTGTGCATATGTCTATGTTCTTCTCCGCTGTCCACAACAGCCTTTTGGACCTGTTTAACTATGGCTTGGCTATTTGTATTCTTGTTTGTTGTGTGCAACAGGGTCTGGTAGCTGCAAGACTGGTATACATTTAATTTGTATTATAGTCAAGTCAAAGTCCCTTCCACGCCAGGATCTGGTCTTCCCAGGCATGTCTGTGAAGATTCTCACCAGTGTCCCCTCTTGTGGCCAATTTATACATGGAGGAAGTGGAACATATAGCTTTGACCACTTTTGCAGGAGTTGCTCCCAGCCATTGGTTTAGATACGTGGATGATGCCTGGGTTAAAATCAAAATCCAGGAGGTGGGAGCTTTCTTGAAACACATCAATGCAGTGGATAGCAACATCAACTTCACTCGGGAGGAGGTCAGTGGGAATAATCTAGCCTTCTTGGATTGTGATGTACACATTATACAAGACTTAGTATCGAGGTCTACCGGAAACCCACACACACAGACCAGTACCTACTTTTCGACTCTCACCACCCACTGGAACATAAATTGGGGGTCATTAGGACCTTGCAACACAGGGCTCAGAACATTCCTACAACATTAGAGGGAAAAGAGAAGGAGCAGAATCATATCAAGAAAGCACTTCAGAATTGCGGTTATCCCAACTGGGCTTTCCTAAAGAGCATAAAAAGGAACATAACTGACAAGGATGATAACAGGAACAAATGCAAGAACATTGTCATTCCCTACATTTCTGGTCTATCGGAGAAACTCAGGAGGATCTTCTACAAACACAACATTCTGGTACATTTCAGAACCAGTAACACCCTGAAGCAGAAACTGGTCCACCCTAAGGACAGAATACCCAGACACAAACAGGACAATGTAGTGTATGCAATTCAGTGCAGTGAGAATTGCACGGATTCGTATATTGGGGAGACGAAACAACCGCTATACAGGCGCTTGGCCCAACACAGGAGAGCCAGCTCCTCAGGCCAGGACTCGGCTGTCTACATTCATCTTAATAACAAAGGACACTCATTTCAGGATTGTAATGTACGCATTTTAGCCAGAGAGGATCGTTGGTATGAGCGAGGAGTTAAAGAAGCCATTTTTGTCAACCTGGAACGGCCATCACTGAACAGAGGTGGGGGTCTAAGACATCATTTGTCAAACATCTACAAGGCGGTCTTGGACACTCTTCCCAGACGGCTGGGTGTACGCCAGGACCCAGCTGTTTTCGGTGACTCACAGAAGGACAGAGAGAGTCAGATTGCCATTGATCACCCTAACGGGCAATCCTTTGATCACCCTAATGACTCGCCGTTCACACCCAGCCTCCAGTGACCCACACCAACATGATGCCTCAATGACACCTTAGATGAGCTGGTCATCAGAATTCTGATTCTGATCCAGGAGAGGATAAATATCTGATACTCCCTATTAGTCAGACAGAACTGAGGAAGCCTTTTGGACGAGAGGTGAAACGTTTTCAAGAATCTTCAAGCAAGTCCAGTACTAACCAGCTCTTTTGAGGTGCATGGGTGCGGTGCTGATCTCCATTTCCATAGCCCTCAGCCTCTCACTTATACCGCTAGGGTTACAGTGGGGGGCTAGTCCTCTGGTAACCGCAAGAGTTTGACTTCTCTACTCACATCTGTATTGCAGCGTGCCTTACCAGATGGCGGTAGGTACCCATTTTTATGATGGTCTTTGGTATGATCTGACTGCAAGTAGAACTCACAATCTCTTTGCCAAGAGGCAGACATGCTAACCACTAGGCCAGCTCACAGTCTTGTATTATAGTAGCATATGTTAAATATACATACACCAAAAATGTACCTCCCATTACACCAGTGAACCATGTTCTCTACCTCCATTGTAGATGCGGCTGTTTGGAGCTGTGGCCGCAAGGTCTCCGGTGCCTGTCATGGTGGCAATCCCTGAACCCGGTGGTGGACACCGGAAGTAAGGGATGCCATCAAGCTGAAGAAGGAGTCCTATTGGGCCATGTTGGCCTCCGGGACTCCTGAGGCAGCTGACTGGTATCGGCAGGCCAGGCGTGCCGCAGCTCAGGCAATTGCGGAGGCAAAAACTCGGAACTGGGAGGAGTTCAGTGAGGCCATGGAGGAGGACTATTGGTTGGCCTCGAAGAAATTCTGGCAAACCGTCCAGCGCCTCAGGAGGGGGAAGCAGTACTCTGCCAACACTGTTTACAGTGCGGGTGGGGAGCTGTTGACCTCGACTGGGGATATTGTCGGGCGGTGGAACGAATACTTCGAGGATCTCCTCAATCCCACCATCACATCTTCCATTGAGGAAGCGGAGGCTGATGACTCGGAGGTGGACTCGTCCATTACCCAAGCCGAAGTCACTCAGGTGGTTTGCAAGCTCCTCGGTGGCAAGGCACCGGGGGTGGATGAGATCCGCCCTGAGTATCTCAAGTCTCTGGATGTTGTGGGGCTGTCTTGGCTGACACACCTCTGCAATATCGCGTGGTGGTCCCTCTTTTTAAGAAAGGGGACCAGAGAGTGTACTCCAATTATAGGGGAATCACACTTCTCAGCCTCCCCGGGAAGGTTTACTCCAGGGTACTGGAGAGGAGAATTCGGCCAATAGTCGAACCTCGGATCCAGGAGGAACAATGTGGTCTTTGTCCTGGTCGCGGAACACTGGACCAGCTCTATACCCTTCATAGGGTGTTCGAGGGTTCATGGGAGTTTGCCCAACCAGTCCACATGTGCTTTGTGGATCTGGAGAAGGCATTTGTCCGTGTCCCTCGTGGTATTCTGTGGGGGGTGCTTTGGGAGTATGGGGTTCAGGGCTCTTTGCTAAGGGATGTCCAGTCCCTGTACGAACAGAGCAGGAGTCTGGTTCGCATTGCCGGCAGTAAGTCAGACCTGTTCCTAGTGCATGTTGGACTCTGGCAGGGCTGCCCTTTGTCACCAGTTCTGTTCATAATTTTTATGGACAGAATTTCTAGGCACAGCCAGGGGCCGGAAGGAATCCTGTTTGGGAACCACAGGATTTCATCTCTGCTTTTTTGCAGATGATGATGTCCTGTTGGCTTCTTCAAACCCAGGCCATGGTTCTCGACTGGAAAAGGGTGGCTTGCCCTCTCCAGGTTGGTGGAGAAGTCCTGCCTCAAGTGGAGGAGTTTAAGTATCTCGGGATCTTGTTGACGAGTGAGGGAAGGATAGAGCGCGAGATTGACAGGCGGATCGGTGCAGCCTCCGCAGTGATGGTCGCTTTACCAGTCCGTTGTGGTGAAGAAGGAGCTGAGCCAAAAGGCGAAGCTCTCAATTTACCAGTTGATCTACGTTCTGACTCTCACCTATGGGCATGAGCTTTAGGTAATGACTGAAAGAACAAGATTGCGGACACAAGCGGCCGAAATGAGTTTCCTTCGCAGGGTGGCTGGGCGCTCCCTTAGGGTGAGAAGCACAGTCACTCGGGAGGAGCTCGGAGTAGAGCTGCTGCTGCTCCACATCGAGAGGAATCAGCTGAGGTGGCTCGGGCATCTCTTTCGGATGCCTCCTGGACGCCTCCCTGGGGAGGTGTTCCAGGCATGTCCCCCCGGGAGGAGGCCCCGGGGAAGACCCAGGACACGCTGGAGGGACTATGTCTCTCGGCTGGCCTGGGAACGCCTCGGTGTTCTTCCCGAGGAGCTGGCCGAGGTGTCTGGGGAAAGGGAAGTTTGGGCTTCCATGCTCAGACTGATGCCTCCACGACCCGGCCCCAGATAAGCAGATGAAGACGAGACAAAAATGTACCTCCCATTACACCAGCCCCAAATCAAAGCCTCTTCCCATGATCCTGTATAAATATTGTGATGGCAGCAACAGAAAACCACCATCAAAGCAGTGCTCTGCTCCTCACCCAACTGCTCAAAGTCCTGAAGAAACAGTGGTGCTTCAGCACTATTGTTTTGGACAGCCAAAAGCAGTGCGGCCAGGGGGCCTGGATCAGCATAATCAGCACCTTAATTCACCATCCTCAAGCAGCCAGAGGAGTATAAAAATGCACTGCAGCTCTCAGAGGTTGGTGAATTTGCAAATGTATTCTGTGGCTCATGCGCTCTGTCCTGTCTTTGGGCAGGAAACTTTGTCAACTACAAGAAGGAAGATGATAAACTTGAATCTGTTGTATGCTTCACCCGTGAAGCCCCCTGCTTGCCCCTCCTCTGGGAAGCTGACAATCTCCAGCACAGTCAGCAGCAGTGAATTTGCTCTAGGCCAGCTTGGGCTCCCTGCCACCTGCACGGACAGCACTGCTCTCACTCTACACTCCCTGTTCATTTCCCCTACACTAATTTTTCATTAAAATTCACTGGATTTTGCACTCAGACTTGGGTATTGTGTCTGTGTTCTCCCCACTTTGCAGTGCAAGGATAACACTGGTGAAGAATGTGGGCATGAACACAACACCCTCACCCACCCTCCACATGGAACCACTCCTACAGCACCAGCTGGAGACCAGCCTGCAACAACAGGTGATCCAAGAACTGGCTATAGGTCTCCAAGTTGCCACCCAGGAGCTGGTGCAGTAATGAGCCAGAGCCTCTCCTCTGCATAGCCACCTCCCAGACCCCCACCAGGAGGCTGTCTGTCTGCTCCCTAAGCTCACCCCAGCAGACAATGTGGAAGCTTTCTTGTACACATTTGAACTGTTGAGGATCACCAAGCACTGGCTGCAGCCCAGGCAGTGCTCAGCAGTGCAGGTCATAGATCCAGTCACTATGGACTGGTTCCTCTGGACCCTTTCCCCCAAAGAGTGCAAGGCCATCAGGATGCGGGCTCCCTAAGCTGGTGGATGCTTTAGGGTGTGCCCTGGCAACCTTGGACCTGAGCAAACAGGAGACTGGAAAAATGAGGATGGGAGCTGCTGGAACACCCACCCAACACAGGGCCCAGAAGGTGCCTGCTCAGTCCTGTTCCCTCTCTGAGGGCCCCTTGATAAGCCCATGTCCTCCACACCTGGGGAGGTCCTCCTTGACTCAAGCAGCACCATCACCCTGGCTTGGACCTTAATCCTGCCTGTGGCTGCAGGGTGCAGTGGTATTGTCAAAGTTACCTGCACACATGGGGATGCATGAGAGGTGGCCACTGCCCACATCGAGATCAGGAACAAGAGAGGTGAGTGGAAATGAGCTGTTGGCATAGATTCTGACCTCCTAGGTTGAGACTGGCCCAGGTTTTTGCAGAAGCTGCTCACCTCCCATGGGATGAGGTGATGACACCCCATGGAAGACAGTGGGCTGCACCCTGCTGCTCCAAAATGAGTGCATGGCTGGGGAGCACCACATGCTGAGGCCTGCACTGTAGAAGGTGAGTCACCCACCACATCTAACCCACTTGTGTGTGTAAGCAGGTGACACCATGAAGGGAACTTCAGGTGGGAACAGAAACAGGATGACTGGCTTAAGAACTGTTGGAGCAGGTACGCATGGTAGAAGGGGAGGACCAACAACTGGGGCAGTCCCTCCCCCACACCTACTTCCTGGTCCACCAGGGCCTGCTCTACCAGCATACAGAACATCAGGGCCAAGAAGTGGACTTGCTGGGAATTACCCACTTTAAGATGTACATCATAATGCACCTGGTCCACCCCAATCCCTGAGGGGGCCACCTGGCAAGCCAGAGCACCTTAGAGAAAATCAAAGACCACTTTATCCCTGAGTAGATGAACACTGAGGTCAAGAACTTCTGCCAGTGTTGCTCCCAGTGCCAGCATAACACCCTGCATTGCCGTGCTTCTGCGCTACTAGTACCACTACCAATCATCAGTGTTCCTTCAAAAGAGTGGGCATGGATCTAGTGGGTCCCCTCTCAAAGTCTCTGGGGTCACAAACATGTGCTTATCATCGTGGACTATGCCACCCGCTACCCCAAGGTGGTGCCCCTCCAAAAGGCCACCTCAAAGAACATCGCCCGGGAGCTGGTTCTGCTGTTCTTCCACATGGAGCTCTCTAAAGACCTCTTCACTGACCAAGGTACAACCTTTGTCTCCAAACTTATGGATGATGTGTGCTGGTTGTTGCAGGTGAAACAGCTCCACACCTCTGTGTATCACCCCCAAACAGATGGGTTGGTGGAAAGGTTCAGTCAAACCCTGAAGCAGATGCTGAGGCATGTCATGGATGATGGCAGCCAAAATGAGGACCTTCTTCTCCTGTACATCCTGTTTGTGGTAGAGGAGACTCCACAGGCATTGACAAGCTTCACACCCTTTGAGCTCCTGTTTGGGAGAAGACCCTGGGGCCTCCTAGACATCACTAAGGAAGCCTGGGAGGATCAGCCATCCCCCTTTCACACCAACATCAATCACAGAAGGGAGATGCAGGAACATATGGACAAGGTGGCTCCCATCATGCACCAGTACCTGTTCTCTGCTCAAGCTGAGCAAAGACGCCTCTACAACTGGGTGGCCTAGCCCCGGGAGTTCCAAGTTGGTGACCGCATCCTCCTCCTGGTCCCCATCATTAACTGCAAGTTCCTGGCATGCTGATAGGGCCCCTTTACAGTAACTAAGCATGTGGGGCCAATGAACTATCACCTGCAACAGCTAGGTAAGCTCAAAGACATCCACATTTACCACATTAATCTCTTGAAATAATGGATTGAACCAGTACCACTTCTTTCAGTGCACACTTTGTCCTCTTCAGACCCACCCAGGTGCACCTTGGTCCACATTGGAGAAGACCTCTCTGGTCCCTAGCCAAAGTTTGCTCAGGTACTGTGGTGCAAGATCATTCAGTGCTTTAAAGGTTAATAGGAGTATTTTATAATCAATGCTAAATTTGATTGGGAGCCAATGCAATGTAGATAAGAGAGAGGTGATGTGGTCATATCTTCTGGTTCTAGTAAGGACTCATGCTGCTGCATTTTGAACTAACTGGAGCTTGTTTATGCATTTTTTGGAACATCCAGACAGTAAAGCATTATAGTAATCCAGTCTAGAGATAACAAATGCATTAAATAGTTTTTTCTGCATCATGTAGTGACATTTCTTATTTTAACAATATTTCTGAGATGAAAGAAAGCTATCTGTGTCATATTTTTGATATGAGTTTCAAACAAAAGACTGGAGTCAATGATCACACCGAGGTATTTTACTGCTGCACATGAAGAAATAGAAAGGCCAGCCAGAGTTACCATGTAATCAGAAAACCTACTTCTTGCTGCATTTGGTCTGAGTACAAGTATTTCTCTCTTGTCAGAGTTAAGTTGAAGGAAGTTAATAAGCATCCAGTATCTAATGTCCTTTACACATTCCTCAGTTTTATTAAGCTAGTGTCTCTCATCTGGCTTTGCAGAAACATACAACGGTGTGTCTTCAGCTGAACAGTGGAAGTTTATCCCATGCTTACAAATATTACCCAGAGATAATATATATATATATATATATATATATATATATATATATATATATATATAAATATAAATGGAGGGAACCAAAGAGAGAACCTTGTGGAACACCGAACTTTACCTCAGTATGTCTATAAAAATCACCATTTACATCAACATACTGATAGCAATCCGTTAAATAAGAGCTGAGCCAGGAGAGGGCTGTTCCCTTAACTCCCACATTTTCTAGTCCATCCAACAGAATGGAATGATCGATGGTATCAAATACTGCACTAAGGTCAAGCAACACAAGCAGTGAGACACAGCCGTGATCAGACGCCAACAGTAGGTCATTTACTACTTTAATCAGTGCTGTCTCAGTGCTATGACGAGGTCTAAATCCTGGTTGATGCATTTCATGGATGTTATTCCTATGTAGATCAGCCCCCCAGGATTTCACGGGCCTTTTTTGTGATTGTTGCGGGCTAAAATGTCTGATGTTGCAGGGGGTTTTCCAAAAAATTGCAATGAAAGTTGCGGTGTTTTGTAGGTTTTTGTTGCAATTACATTGCGGGAGGAAGTGAAAGTTGCGAGAAATTGTTGCGATTTTCTCTTTTGTGATTAAAATTGAGTGATATGTTAAAAACTAAGTTATTACTGAAAAACTATTGATTAAAAAAAACAGACACTGAGAAATGGTCCTATAAAAACAACTTTACCAATATAAAAGATTACCAGGACTACAAAAATGCAGAAAAATAGGCTTTACTTATCCAAATGCACCTGTTGGTTCAAAAGTTAAAGTGCATAGAACCTTACAGCACAACATGAAGTTACCTTTAAATATAATATAAATGCCTCAGCTTTCATGTAAGAAAAAAAAAACTAATACTAGTACTGTGTGCAGGCAGTCTCTCCTGAAGACTAAATTAAACAATAATTATAAACTAATAAAATAAATGGCTCAGGCTTCATAGAAGAAAAAAAAACAATTTGAACAGAACCTCACAGTATGATGCTGAAGCTGCCTAAACAATGGAAAATAATATACCATTTTGGCAAAAATGTTGGCATCCATTAATTTCTTGTATTAAGTAAATAATCTAAAGTGCACACAGTCCTTCACTGTAAACATAACACACTTTCAGTAACACAATTTAAGCCTATATAAACACTGACTCGCACACAGTGTTGCCAGATACTGCTGACGTTTTCCAGCCCAAAATATGTTCAAAACCCGCCAAAATGCACTTAAAACAGCCCAATCTGGCAACACTGCTCGCTAGTTTGTCGACGTCACCTCAAGACGATGCCAACGATTGGTCAAATGTGCGGGAAAGCTGCGGTGATTGTATATAATTGCAACACCGCCCTGAATTCACGGGGATTGGTTGAATTTGTGTTAAAGTTTCAAATCGCAACATCGCGAAATCCTGGAGGGTCTGGTAGATATGAGCATAACTGCTGTGCCACAGCTTTTTTTAGGATCTTGGCAATAAAGGGGAGGTTTGAGATTGGCATGTAATTGGGCAGCTGACAGGGGTCGAGGTCAGGTTTTTATTTATTTATTTTTTAAATCAGGGATTTGATAACTGCTAGTTTAAAGGATTTGGGTACATAGCCAATTCTAAGGGAAGAATTGATTATTTTTAGAAGAGGTTCAATTGCTCCTGCTATTATCTGTTTGAAAAGTCATATAGGTAAGGGATCTAGGACATAAGTTGAAGATTTTGATGTGGAAATTAATTTAAATTAGTTTGATTTTTTTGAAGGGGAATAAAACATTCTAATTGCTGTTCTGATACTGTGATATTGTTAACTACAGGGTTACTTAAAATATCTGGCCTTAAATTAGTAGTTTGGATTTTTTGTCAGATATTTTCAATTCTGTAATTGAAAATTTCCTGAAGTCATTGCTACTACATATTGCAGGTGTGCATGTGTCTCTGGGAGTCTTTTTCTGAGTTAATTTTGCTACAGTATTAAATAGGAATCTAGGATTATTGCTATTCTCTATTAGGGGAGAGAGAGGTTGATCTAGCAGCACTAAGAGTTTTTCTATACTTCAGGAGGCTCTCCTTCCATGCTAATTGGAATAATGCCAGTTTTCTTTTACGCCATTTGCGTTCTAATTTTTGAGTGGTCTGTGTTACTGTGAGTGTAATCGTTATACCAGGGTGCAAATTTTTTTTTCTCTGATCAGTTTGCTTTTAAGTGGAGCTACATTATCTAAAATATAGTGGAACTTTGACTCGAAGCATTCAGTTGTCTGATCAAGTTCTGTGGGGGCTGATGGTAAGCCAGTCAAAGTTGATAACTCTGAGAGACTATAAAACTTTGTGAATTAGTTGACGTGAATGTACGTTTGATACAGTAGCATGGCAAGGTGCATACATTATTGCCCAGACATATTTTGAATAAGATGAGTCTAAGACTTTGAGCGGGTGGGTGGAGCACAGAAGTACGGCAGGACAGAACTGAATTGAAAAAACTCTTTATTGTGACACTTTTCAGTTGACACAATCTCCCAGCCACACACACACACACATCACTCGTCTGGTTGGAGAGAGAGCTCTCTTCCTCCACTCTCTCTCTACTTTTATCAGGTGTGGTCACTGGGGAAGACACACAAACACAGCTTAATTGACATCAGGTGCAGTGATTCTGCCACTTACCTTCCCGGACTCCACCCTCCGGTCACAGACCGATGCTTGACCACGCCCCTGCTGCCACATACACCCCCCCCCCCCCCCGCCCGACTCAGGCCGGGCAGCCATCCGGCCTGCAGCCAACTCCCCCCCCCCCCCCCCCCCCCCCCGACGGGAGAGGAAGTCCGCCACGACCATCTGTGCCCCCGGCCTGTGGATCACCTTGAAGTTAAAGGGCTGGAGTGCCAGATACCAACAGGTGATCCGCACATTGGCATCCTTGATGTGGTGGAGCCACTGGAGGGGCACGTGGTCCGATCAGAGGGTGAAAGGGCGTCCCGGCAGGTAGTAGCAGACGGCAAAGACTGCCCACTTGATGGCTAGGCACTCCTTCTCTATTGTGCTGTAGCACCTCTCATGCACTGACAGCTTCCTGCTGATGTACAGCATGGGGCAATCCTCCCCTTCCACCTCCTGGGACAAAACGGCCCCCGGCCCTCTGTTCGACGCGTCTGTCTGCAACATAAAGGGGAGAGAAAAGTTGATGGGCAGCAGGGTGGGGGGGGGGCTCCTCCTAAAGTCCACTGTCATCTCCACAGTTTTGAGCGTGTTCAGCTTCAGATTGTTCTGACCGCACCAACAGACCAGCCGTTCAACCTCCCATCTGTATGCAGACTTGTCACCATCTCAGATGAGGCCGATGACCATTGTGTTGTCTGCAAATTTCAGGAGTTTAACAGATGGGTCTCAAGGTGCAGTCGTTGGTGTAAAGGGAGAATAGCAGTGGGGAGAGCACACACCCCTGGGGCGCACCAGTGCTGATAGTCTGGGTGCTGGATGTGATGCTCCCCAGCCTCACCTGCTGTTTCCTGTCAGTCAGGAAGTTTATAATCCACTGACCAGGTAGAGGATGTCTAGAACGATGGTGTTGAATGCTGAACTGAAGTCCACGAACAGGATCCTGGCATACGTGTACGTCCCTGCAGAGTCCAGGTGTTGCAGGATATAGTGCAGTCCCATATTGATTGCATCATCTGCTGACCTGTTTGCCCGGTAGGCAAACTGCAGGGGGTCCAGCAGGGGGTCTGTGATGTCCTTCAGGTGTGACAACACCAGTCTCTCGAAGGACTTCATGACTACAGATGTGAGGGCTACAGGCCTGTAGTCATTCAGTCCTGTGATGGTGGTTTTCTTGGGAACCGGGATTATTGTGGAGTGTTTGAAACATGAGGGGACTTCACACAGCTCCAGGGATCTATTGAAGATCTGGGTGAAGATGGGGGCCAGCTGATCAGCACAGACCTTCAGACAGGAGGGTGACACCATCTGGGCCAGGTGCCTTCCTGATCTTCTGTCTGCGAAAAAGCTGACAAAAATCCTCTTCACAGATCTTGAGTGCTGGTGTGGGGTCAGAGGCGAGAGGAGGCAGAATAGCAGGGGGTGTAAATGGGTCTTTAATGTCTGGGGGGGGCGAGGTGTAACTGTGTCAAATCTGCAGTAGAACACATTCAACTCGTCAGCCAGTTGATGGTTCATTGCAGTGTTGGGGGATGGTCTCCTGTCACTGGTGATATTCTTCAGGCCTATCCACACTGATGCCAGATCGTTGGCTGAAAGGCTGTTTTTGATCCTTTCAGCGTAGCTCCTCTTAGCTGCTTTCACCTCTTTCGTCACTGTGTTTCTGGCCTGTTTGTACAGGACTCTGTCCCCACTTCTGTTAGCCTCCTCCTTGGTCTGACGAAGCTGCCTGAGTTTTGCAGTGAACCAGGGTTGTTGTATGTGCGGGAGGTCTTGGTGGGCACACACATCCTCACAAAAACTGATGCAAGATGTCACAGTATCAGTCAGTTCATGCAGGTCTGAAGCTGCAGCCTCAAAAACACTCCAATTAGTGCAGTCAAAGCAGGCTTGTAGTTCCACTTTGAACTCATTGGACCATCTCCTCACTGTCTTGACTACAGGCTTAGCAGATTTCAGCTTCTGCCTGTAGGTTGGGATAAGATGAACAATGCAGTGATCAGATAGTCCCAAGGCTGCATGGGAGACAGAGTGGCATGAGTCCTTTAAAACAGTAACAATGGTCCAGAGTGTTTGTGTCCCTGGTGGGACACTTAATGTGCTGTTTATATTTTGGCAGTTCGTGGCTGAGGTTTGCTCTGTTAAAGTCCCCCAAAACAATAAGCAAAGAGTCCGGGTGTTTTTTTCTCCACGTTGTTTATCTGGTCAGCCAGATGTTGTAATGCCTCAGTAACACAAGCCTGAGGAGGGATGTAGACTCCAACCAGAATAAACGAGGAAAACTCTCGCAGAGCATAAAACGGTTTGCAGTTTATGAATAATGTCTCCAGATGAGGACTGCATGATTTGTTTAGAACCGTGACATCAGTACACCAACCTTCGTTAATGTAAAAGCAGACTCTGCCTCCCCTCGTTTTCCCCGTGAGCTCCGTTTCACGGTCCGCTCGGTGCAGATGAAATCCAGGCAGGTGGAGAGAAATGTCCAGGATGTGCTCACCGAGCCAGGTTTCGGTGAAGCACAAGGCAGCAGATCTGTTAAAATCCGTGTTGACTGTGTTGAGGAGCAGCAGTTCGTCCATCTGGTTGGCCAGAGAGCAGACGTTAGTCAGGTGAATAGAGGGGAGCGCAGTGCGAAACCCCACCCCCCCGCTGCCTCAGCCTAACAAGCGCGCCGGCTCGCTTCCCCCGATGTCTCCGGCATCCTCAGCAGAGACCATAGGGAGCTGCTGCTCCTCCAACAAGTAGCTCTGGAAAACTTTCCGGATCGATGAAAACACTTTACTGGTGGTTATTCCAATGTTTATGAGTTCTTCTCTGGAGTATGTGACCAGAGAAGAAATGCAAGAAACACAACAAATACACAAAAACATAGAAAGTACAAGAGAGCGAAGTACCGAGGCAACTGTCCGCGACACCATCTTGGAATATCAAGACATCAGAGGGTCAAAATGCCACCAGGTGGTCCTCAGCGAAGGAGATCACATCCTTCAGCAATGCCGGGTGGTGGCACTGAACTCAGTCCACTGTTCCCCTGGCAACAGAGCGATGAACTGCTCCAGCACCACCACATCAATAATTCCCTCAGCTTCAAGATCGTGTGCCCTCAACCACCATGGGCGGGCATCCTGCCCTGTGCACATTGTGACTATCACTTGGTGTTGGTTTTGGTGGGCTGTGGCAATGGCATGGACCAGGTCCTTGAAGGGGGTGGACATTGCTTCAACTTCAGTTATAGGTTTCAGCATCAGTTCAAGGGAAGTTTGGGACAGTGAAGGACACAAACAGGTGGGTTACTTAGCTGTCATTTTATTTTAATTTTTGCTTTTCAGCATAAGTCTCTTATTTCAAGTCTTGCACTAAGGCATGGTTCACCACACACACATACACACATTATTTGGAGATGTATTGACTCTCTCTTCTCTGCCCCTTTCACTCCTCTGTCATCAATGGAAGAGAGGAAAAACCACACCCTTATCAGCATTAGACAAATTCAGGTGTGATCACATTTGCCACTCAACTTCCGTGGTCTCGCTCTCCATTCACAAATAGACACTCGATCATAACCGCAGCCCCACAGTCATCTTCTCTGATGTTACCCTATGTTTGCTGTAAGCAGAGGTGGAAAAACCCGGGTGCAGAAAGTAAAAACCCTGCCACATTTTTGCTCCAGCCAATTCAATGAACCAGCTGATCCTAATTACCACATCCCCTAAGCCAGGTTGATGAGCTAATTGGTGAAATCACCTGTGTTGAGAGCACAGGCAGAAGGAAAACCTAAGCAGGACTTTTACTTTGTCAATCCAGTTTTTCCACCTCTGGCTGTAAGCCTTGATTGCAAGATCTCACAGTTGCTGGTTATCATGGTGCAGGGACCAGCCATGAGACCCAGATAGTGGTTTAAGGTCAGATGAAGTTTCCAGAGGAAAAGGGCCTTGAAGTGGATGTCCTCTGCCATGTCTACTCCATTTCTGGACCTGAACCAGGCTCAGTGTCAGTGGTTGTAGTAGGCCTGATCTATTTTTTGGCTTCCTTGCTTGACATCTCTTGCAATAGTCAGGCTTTGTTCTGAGTCAGTCTCAGAGAATTACCAGGTTAATCCCTGGATTGTATTCTGCCTCATTTGTCACTTGGGCTTTTATGAGAAAGTGATCATGTCAGAAGTGGGATTTGAACCAACACCTCCATTCAGAGAACAAAATCCTCTTTTGGTGGAAGGTCTGACCTTGAGTCTGGCACCTTGGACTGCTCTGCCAGTGTGTTTGATCTTTTTTTCTTTTTTCCTTCTTTTTTTAACAAAAGGAGACTCTTGCGAAAGAGGTTAAAACCCTTGCTGAAAAAGTGTGATTTCCTCACACACAATGTTTTTACATATTGAAACATGGTGTGCTGTGGAAACTCTCTCAAAGTAAAGATGAGTCAAAGTTAGTCAAAGCGGTTGCAGAAAAGTTGACTTTTATTAAATCAGTGAACAAAGGCCAAGATCAGTCTGAAGAGTGAACTGGTTCCAAATCTCAAATCATCCATTTTTATAGTATTCCACCAATGCCAGTCTTACAATATATAAGGATACATTTCAGCCTTGCTCTCCCAATATTTCCAGAGTGGACTGCACTGTTCTTAGTTCAAAGACAGACCTTCCTGATTATTCTTAATATTAAAACAAACCACCTGTGCAAAGTGACATACAGTATGTATCCAACCAAGGCTTGACAGTATAAACTTTGACCAATCTATTTGTAATATGAGCTTCATTAACTCGACTGAAAATTAACATGATTGGCTTTGAATCAAAATACAATCATCATAAACCAAATTATTGCTTATGTGACAACATCAAGGTATGTATGTGTGTACATTAAGGATATAAAATCACCACATTCCCCACTTTCTGACTTTAAAGTCAGATTATCGTGACTAAAATTAAAAAAAAAAAAATCACAGCTAGAGCCTGGGACATTCTTCATACGACAAAGCAAAAAGTTAATACACCAAAAAAAAAAAAAAAATTATATAGATTTCCAAGAAGAAGAATTTATTATTTATAGAAGTGGTTCAATTACTTCAGGTATTATCTGTTTGAATAGATGTGTAGGTAAGGTATCTAGTACACAAGTTGAGGCTTTTGATGCGGAGATTAATGAAAGTCATTCAGTTTCTCTAAGGGGAGTAAAACATTCTAATTGCTGATCTGATACTGTTATATTGTTAACTACAGGGTCACTTGCATTGTCTGACCTTGAATTTGTCAGATATTTTCAATTTTGTCATTAAAAAAAAAAATCATGAAGTCATTGCTACTACATACTGCAGGTGTGCATGTGTCTATAATGGACTTATTCCTGGTTAATTTTGCTACAGTATTAAATAGGAATCTAGGATTATTTTTGTTATCTTCTATTAGGGAGGAGAGATATATTGATCTAGCAGCACTTAGAGCTTTTCTATACTTCAGGAAGCTAATTTGAATGCAACCAATTTTGTTTGATGCCATTTATGTTCCAATTTTCAAGTGGTCTATTTTAAAGTGCAAGTGTCATTATTATACCAGGGTGCTAATTTTTTCTCTCTGATCATTTTCCTTTTAAGAGGAGCTACATTATCTAAAGTCTAGCAGAACATTGACTCTAAGCATTCAGTTGCCTGATCAAGTTCTGCAGGGGCTGACAGTGACCCAATCAAAGTTGATAACTCTGGGAGATCATTTATAAAGCTCTGTGCAGTAGTTGATGTGAATGTACGTTTAATACAGTAGCATGGTGAGGTGCATATATTATTACTCAGACATATTTTGAATGAGATGTGATAATGATCTGAGAACTTCAGACTGTGGACGTGTGACTGTATTTTCTATGTTTAACTTGAATGTTAGTATTAGATCGAGAGTGTGATCACCATTATGGGTCGGTCCTATGACATTCTGATTAACCCCTACTGAATCTAAAATGGACACAAACGCTGTTTTCAAAGGGTCTTTTGGGTTATCGAAGTGAATATTAAAATCTCCGACAACTAAAGCTTTGTCTCAGAATATAACCAGGTCTGAGAAAATCTGCAAATTCAGAAAGAAACTCAGAATATGGCCCTGGGGGCCTGTAAATAATAAGTAATGGAATTAACTGGGTAGACTTATTTTTAGAGGCTACATTATATTAGTATGAAGAACTTCAAATGCATTAAATCTATAACTAGGTTTGTGTGTTACACTTAGATAATCATTATAAATAACTGCGACGCCTCCTCCTCTGCCAGTTAGATAAGGCTGGTGTATATAACCGTATCCAGGAGGACTAGCTTCATTTAATGCTATATATTCATTTGGCTTAATCCATGTTTCAGTTAAACAAAGTACATTAAATTCCTGCCCACTAATAAGTTCATTAACCATTAGCGCTTTAGATGCAAGAGATCTAATATTTAATGGCCCCACCTTTAGATCAAAGGTGCTGGCAGCAGCTGTACAGTTAGTATGACCTAATTTTATATTGATTAGGTTACTGGAACAAACTGAGCATTTCTACTTTTTTTGTTTAGCTCGGGGAACAGACACAGTCTCGATGTAGTGGACCCTGAGTGACAACTCTGTGCAGCTAGCAGACAGTCAGTTTAGCCTGTTCATCTGCTCCCTGGCCCTGGCTCTGGATTGTTATAAGTTCACGAGGCCTGTTCTGAGACTATGAACTATGCTGCAAGAAATGAGAGCACCTTCTTCCCAAGTGGGATGGATACCGTCCCGCCCTAACAGGCCAGCAGTGCCCTCAAAATTAGTCCAATTATCTATAAAGCCCACACTGTTTTCAGAGCACCACCTGGACAACCAGCAATTCAGCGACCATAACCTGTTGTAAGCTATATCGCCACACCGCATTGGGATGGGGTCAGAGCATACTACAGCATCAGACATCACCTTCGCTAATTTAAACACCTCTACAAAGTTACTCTTAGTAACCTCAGACTGATAAAGGCATACATCATTAGCTCCTGCATGGATAACTATCGCTGAGAACCTGTGCTTGCCTAGGACCCTAAGATTACCTGCTATGTCCAGCACCCTGGCTCCTGGTATACACCTGACTAAAGCTGCTGGTGCCCCTAAAGGCCTAGCTAATTTCACATGCCATATGATAGAGCCCCCTATAACCAGAGCTCTTTCAGGTTTCTCAGTGGGTGCATCACTAAGGAGAGCAAACCTGCTCGACACGTGAAGTGGAGAGGAGTGGTGCTCCCGTGGACGAGCCTCAGCGGTAGCATTGGCTCTACACTTATGCCGCCGAGTCGTCACCCATTGCCCCTGCTGTAAGGGCTCTAATGCCAGAGTTGGGGGATTGCTAACTCTCCCTAGGGCATCCAGACTTTCCCCTACAGAAATGACACTGTTCTCATTCTCACTGGCCTTCTCTAAAGCCTGGATATGCACTTCTAAAACTGCAATCTTCTCCATCAGAGAGCTAACTAATCTTCACTTTTCACAAATAAAGCTGTCACTAGCGACGGAAGAATTATGACTAAACATCCTGCACTCAGCACACTGAACAAGCTGAAGATGTGCCATGATGAAAAGATTCATATCCCTTAATCGAAGATCTGTTGATATTAAAGCAGATCCGATGTGGATGGTCTCCACTTGTGGTCTTTACACAGGAGGAGGAAAAAAAGAAAGCTTCCAGTCTTGGCGTTCTTCCAGAACAAAAAGAAAAAAAACAGAAAAAGGAAAGTGAAAGTAAAAATAAAAAATGAAGAGGATACTGGAAATTTATTTGTAGAATAAATAAAAAAGATTAGTGATTTAATGCCAACACTCGCGGAAAAAGACTCGTCGCAAACAACTTGGAAACCAGGAAGTGCGTAGCACAGAATCAGAGCTGTGAAGAAAACCCCCAAAGCAACAGTCACCAACAACTTGCGCAGGGCAGGGGTGATGGTTTCACAATCCACTGTTCAAAGAAGTCTTTGAGAGCAGAAATACGACGCCATACCACAAGATGCAAACCAGCCTTTTTGTAGTTTAGAAATTTTCATTCGCTTTTATTTTTATGATGATTTTCAGCTTGCAAAGGCAGCTTTGGGTTGGAACCTGTCAATCAACTGTGGCCTTCTTATGTTCTCCTTGTGGGGTGCTCTGCTTTCCTTCCTGTCTTGCGCATGCATGATGAGGGTGTATGGATGCACACACTCCATTTTTAAAATACTTTCAAAGCCTTTTAACAGGGACCAATGGGTTTTTATGAGAAAGTGCTCATGTCAGAAATGGGATTTGAACCCACACCTCCATTCAGAGAACAAAATCCTGTTTTGGTGGAAGGTCTTACCTTGAGTCTGGCACCTCGGACTATTCTGGCAGCGTATTTGGTCTTTTTTCTTTAACAACAAATGGAGACTCTTACCAAAGAGGTTAAAACCCTTGCTGAAAAAGTGTTGTTGTTTTTTCCTCACAGAGTGAAAGGTTTTACATATTGAAACATGGTGCCATGTGAAAGGTTTTCTCAGGTCACCACACATTGTTGAAGCATCTGTTTTATTGTTTTATTTTGGCTTGATAGAACCAGCATTCAATTCTTTGAAATTGTCATCTGTTCGCAAAAACGTACCACCAGTTTTAATGTAGAAGCACAAAATTCGGAAGAGACATAGATTCTTTAAATGGGAATGGGGTGCAACCAGCTGGGATAACATAACACCCAGCTGGAATAATGTAGAACCCACCTGGGATCACATAGCAACCATCTAGCAACACCCTCAATCATAACGTCTAAAACATGTTAATGTTTTCATATTGGAATGTTTTTAAAATGCAACCATTATAGGCTTAGCAAATTCTATCAAGCCAACATCAAAGGGCATCCACAAACTTTAGCCTTGTCGTATATTGCATGCTAGGTGGATCACTGCAGGTCACTTAGCAGCACTTGGATTCCAGTCTTCCTTCCATTTTGCCAAATGGTTACCTCCATTCTTAGCTATGAATTGGAAGCCAAGTAACACAATTCTTTATAACTACACTGTAGCTGATGGAAAATGCTACCGCTGCTCTTTTGCACCATTAAGAAGCTGCCTTCTCAACCCTTAATCCTTGGATTGTATTGTGCCTCACTTGCCAAATAAGGAAAAGGCTAAAAATTTTAGGTCAGTGAGGCTGTCCCCCCAAAAGGTGGACAAAAAGGAAAACAGATCAAAAGTGTGCCAGGATGGCTGAGTGGTGTGAGGGAAATTTAGTGGATGAACATTCCTATTCTCTGTGTTTGTGTGTTGAGCTCAAGTGGCCTAGTGTACTGAGAAAGTTGTTTTTTTCCCCATGTTGTAATCGCCTTTCTGTGGCCTTGGTGGTGATGAGCAGTGTGCCAGAGTTCTCCATAACTACGCATCTGCCTGCACATACCAGAGCACGCCAAGTGCACGCTGTAACAAAGCTTCATAGAAAATCTTGAGCCAATCATGTGAAGACGCAAGCAGTAAGCGAATGCCTTTAGAGTATAATAGATAACAGCCACTAAACACACAACTCAAAGTGCGCATACTCTCGGCATCATCAGAAGTGGTGTCTTCTCTTCTTTTTCCTTTCCTATTTTATATGATCTACTATAATAAATAACTGAAAAGGCAACTGCTAAGCATTATGAAGTGTTCATTAGAAGTTTCCATTACAATTTGGCGTCCCTGGGTGGGCCCAATGTGTCTGATCCTCGGACGACGGAACACTCCCAAGGCTACAGTGCGGAGCTGAGAACTCGAATGAGAGACCAGACCATCAGGGCTCACCGAACCAGTAAGTGATAACTTTGCATTCTTGTGTAAAGAAATTAGTGGAAACAGTATTTAAAGACTGATATGTACAAGAGACGGACAGAGATTTGTCCTAGTCAATGAAGACTGATATAAGAGACGGACAGAAGTTTGTCCGAGCCCAGGAGGACTGCTAAGCTGTGGTACCATCAATATGTTTGCAGAAATGGATAAAACACAATTTTGAGACAATAAACCGCGAGTAGTTTATTGGGTTGTGTAAGAGAAAATCCGCCTAAGTGATGACTGGGTAATGGCTCACCTACTTGAGCGAGGGAAGTACGGGTGCGTGTTTCGACGGATTCACGTTCAGCAATTGGTAACTGGGAGAGAATTGAATCTTGCTCCCTTTGTTCTGTGTGAACAACTGGCCTGTCGTAGGAACGGGATAGAGAGGTTCGATCACGAAGTTGCCAAGACACACCGGTGTGCACGCAAAATATTGATGAATTAACAGAGTACTGTCCTCCTCCAAATTCTGAAACAGAGAAATAGATCTTGTACACATGCATGAGTTGTCTTTGAGGTTGTTGTGCTAAATGATGCCTACTTTTAGCTTAAGGTAAATGTCAGATAAATTGTTTACCAATAAGAACATACCTAAAGGTTTATTGTGTTGCATTATTGGACATAGTGCAACTTGTTCTTCTTGTGATCCTGATAAAGAAACTCAGCCATTGTTATCACAACCTATTGATATACAGTAACAGTGTACAATGGGGAACAGAAACAGTAAGTTAGGGAAAGAAAAAAAGCAAGTAAGCCTGAGGCTACATGTGCTATAATAAGAATTGGGTGTTCCTATGACAGCCCAAACATCCAGCTTATGAAAACCTCGTATGGCGAGGATTGTTTGGCACAGTTTGACATATGGGTAAAGGACTTAGGATTCCCTGAGAAGGGCAGTTTTAGTCCCAGGCAGGTAGAACAGTTAGAAGAAAAGTTGAAACGGAAGGAAAAAGAAGAGTCTTCAGATAAATGTTAAGTTCTTAGGGGACTGGAGGGCGTTTTCTGCATGGAAAGAAGAAACACTTAAGAGAGAGTACAGAGGAGAGAAACGACAGGCAGGGCTCTCACCCTCTTCTCAGTGTTTGAAATTTCAGATGGACCCTGACCTGGAGTCTTCCCCACCACCCCGACACACACTGCCTCCTCAGCAAGGTGGAGCATCACTCCCACAAGCGCTTCACCCACAGAAAGGGGGAGAAGTTGAGACAAAGAAAAAAACAAAACAAAACTGAGCCTCTGGAATCTCTCCCAGCCTACCAGCCACCTCCAGCATCAGCGCTTCTCCATTGCACACGAGATCCAGTCTTGCATATGGCGATGGAAGACACCCTCCTGGACCTGACCACATGCTTACCAGTGGGTCCACAAGGCCGTAACCTAAAGTCTGAAGTCCTTCACCTTCCAATGGTGGAAGTAGCTGGAGCTGACAGCATGCTTCTAGTCCACAGACCCTGGATGACAGCTGATATGAAGGAAAGCATGGCTTCTCTTCCCAATGTGAGAGAGGTAGGAGACAAGAGATTTGGTAACAAACTGTTGATGTTTTGCAGAGAATTCCAGCCGACCACCCATGAGCTTCGCCATCTACTCATGACCAAGATGGGTATAGATTGGAACAAGGTTTCCAGAGAGTGGCCAGAAGCCAACCAGTGGATGGCAATAGTGAGTATAGAAATACCCTCACTGCTCTCTGTGCTCATCTGATTGAAGCTTTTCCCTTGAACATAGACATGACTAAGATCAGTATGTGTAGATGGTGAAGTGGTATCAGCGTTTCTCGCCTGTCTCACCGCCGCGCACAAGAAAAACAGTGGCCTGAGCAGACCCGTGACTGGCTGGAGTGGAAGGCACTCCTGAGGTTTGGGAAGCGCACCTGCGGAACAGTTTCATGAACGGTCTGAATCCAGCAGTAGCCAAGTCAGTAAAGCAGCTCTGTCTCCTGTGGGAAACCGCCAGCCTCACCAAGATCAAGCAGTATGCTGTGCATGAAAGGCTGCTGAAAGAGAAGACAAAGTCAACAAAAAGAGACCAAGACCTACATGCCGCCACTCTCACTCTTCTCCAGACTGCTCAGCCTGGACCTAGAGGAAGAGGTCGAGGTAGGGGCTGAGGCAGGATGACCTGGGGTGACCCGTCCTGGATAAAAGGTGCAACCTGCTACAACTGCAATCAGAAGGGACACATTGCTCAAAATTGTCTCCACAGTAGCAGCCAGAGGCCCCGTGAGGAGTACAGCAAAGCAGACTGACGAGCGGACTCCAGGAACGGGCCCCGCACAGAGAACAGGGGAGGTAACACACACCTGATGATATACATAGACAGGAACATTCACATAACATTAAACACATTAGTAGCAGCACCTGCATGCAACAGCAAGACTACACAGAAACGCCCGATACACCAGTCCAAATAGATACACCTGAAGTTGCATTAAGTTTGTTAAAATACGCAACTACTCCCTTCTCTAAACTCCTTTGTATGCCCCTCACTGTATGTGGGCATGTGTTAACCTTTTTAGTAGATTCTGGAGCAGGACACTCAGTGATACAACATGGGGTACTTCCAGTAGACCCACCGCTCAGCACAAATTCTATTCAGACGATGGGCATCTCAGGACAACCTGTAACCGAAACTTTCTCAGTCAACCTCCCGTGTAAAAGCCAGGGAGGAATAGTTACGTCCCACTCATTCCTCATCTCACATACATGTCCAGTAAATTTGTTAGCACGTGATTTAATGTGCAAATTAGGAGTAAATCTCACGTCTACTCCAGATGGACTAACTATTGAAGTAAGTGAAATGTGTGGTGTGCAGTATGGTCTTGGAAGCCCCCTGTATGTGTATGTCTGGCGGTTCTGCTCAGATCAACTCACACAAACTCCCAAACACCTTGTACAGCTTGCACACTTGAACACCTCATCAGTTGACACAGATTATATGAAAGAGGAAGATTTGCATTGCACAGCACATGCTCACCAAGGGCAAGATCTAGAGTTTGAAAAGACTTGGTTTGCAGACCCCCGTGCACATGAAAGATTGACCCTCAAAGCTACATATTGGTCTAAACATTATTGCGCTGTGCAGGTTCATCTTACGCGTTGTCCGAACAGCTGCATCAATGTTCATCGCAGTGTTCTCAAACATGTAATGCGCGGCCTCGTGTCAGAGGACTCAGAGGTCGGCTGCTGCCAGCATGATTCTTTTGACATCGTTAATTCTATACCCCATGTCTCATTAGCAAAGCCCATTGGAAAGACGTGGGGAAATGGGTCAAGAAGTGCGCAGTCAATGGCAATGAATGGTCCCAAAACAGAGGACCTTAGTGTGTTGTTTTGCCAAAAGCTTGGGGTCTACAAACAAAGTCATGGTGTGTGTGCACGCATGTTAAGTGCAGCGTAATATTAGCCACTGATGACCAGGGTCCTGGGGACCCCGGCCATAGTAGCCTGTTTGTCTGTTTCTACAGGCATAACTCCAGCAGAGGTGCACCCCAAATTGGCGGGAGTTCCATTTGGGCAAAAGGTAAACATGATGTAGGCCTAATAAAGAATGCTGAACCAGTGGTGATCACCCCCAAATCAGGTTTCAGGCCTAAACAGACCCAGTACCCACTCAAACCAGAAGCAATTGCAGGTATAAGACCGGTCTTTGATTCATTGCTGAAGGGCAGGTGTAATTGTCCCTTGCCCGGACTCTCCAGTGCACATTTCTATTTTCCCAGTTAAGGCGGCAAGAAAACCGTCCCAGCCCGATGAGTGGAGGTTTGTCCAAGATCTGCAAGCAGTCAATGCTGCGGTTGTTCCGCACGCACCTGACGTCCCTAAAGAGCACTCTGCAGACCACACCCACTCTTGGATTGCCTGACCCCAATAAACCATTTGTTCAAACTGTAGATGAAAAGAAGGGTTTCATGACCTCTGTTCTTTTGCAGAAGCATGGGGATAGATTGAGACCTGTAGCCTACTTCCCCAGCAAGCTGGATCCAGTGGTGGCTGGACTTCCTGTTTGCCTGCATGCAGCTGCTGCAGCTGAAAAGGCAGTAACTACTTCCAGAAATATTGTGGGGTATTCTAACCTCACCCCTTTAGTACCACATGCTGTCTCCCTGCTTCTGTTAGAGAAAAAGACGTCACATTTGTCAGCAAGGAGATGGTTAAAGTACAACACTGTCATACTTGATATGCCTAACATCATTGTGAAACATTGTACTGTTCTGAATACTGCCTCTCTTCTCCCTACAGAGGATGATGGAGATCCACTACTGTGTTGCTCTCACTAACAATTTTTGTTCCCTCAGGGCAGACTTAAAGAGCGACCCTTTAGGAAATCCAGACATGGTCCTCTATGTGGATGGTTCAGCCTCCAGAGACAGGAAAGAACAAAGTAGGTTTTGCCGTAGTCTCAGATCACGAGGTCCTCAAGGCGTCGTGTCTCTCCTCAAACCTGTCGGCGCAGGCCGCAGAGCTCTGTGCCCTTATCAAGGTATGCAAATTGGCTGCAGGGCAATCTGTCAATATTTTTATGGACAGCAGGTACACATTTGGTGTTGTGCATAATTTGGGCACCATTTGGAAACACAGAAATTTTCTCACTAGCACAGGATCTCCCATTGCACATCATAAACTGGTCTCCGAGTTGTTGGATGCTATTCTACTCCCTAGAGCCATTGCTGTGTGCAAGTGTGCTGCCCATACTAACAATACTGATCTTGTGTCTCAAGGAAATGCCAAGGCGGACGCGGCAGCTAAGTGTGCAGCCTCAACTTTCAGTTCACCCTCTAACCTTGCTTTTCCTCAGGTTTCTACCCTCTGTTTACAGCTAGCGGACCTTCAGAGCACTGCCACTCTGGACAAGAGACGAGTCTGGAAACAGGCCGGCTATATCTTTACAAACTTGGTCTGGGTTTGTCCCTCGGGCCATCCCTGTCTACCAAAACACATGTTCCCTTTCTATGCAAAATTGGCACATGGGTTCACCCATGTGTCAAAAAGGGGGGATGGTAGCAGAAGTAACAAAGATATGGTTCACAAAGGGGTTTTCAAATTATGCTGTGAAATTTTGCAAGCAATGCTTGATCACAACATAATGCAAGTCAAGGTATCAAACTAACTCAAGCAGCACACCCAATACCAGACAAACCATTTGCTCATCTCCAAATGGACTTCACTGAACTGACAGTGAGGGGAAAATGGGTCCCTTAAAAATAAACTAAGCAAAGCTTGTGCAGAAACAGGGCTAGGATGGACAAAGGTCCTCCCTGTAGTACTCACACAAATGAGGATGCAAACTAGGCCTAAACATGGGTTAAGCCCATTTGAAATTCTATTTGGACGAGTACCCAACATGGGGATAGGGCCAGCTCAAGGAACACTGCCGGACACCACACTGTGTGATGATGCAATGTTGAATTACTGTGCAACGTTGTCCTCTGCTTTGAAATCTATCCACAAACGGGTAAAAGAAGCACTTCCCAAGCCTGCTGAGAGACCTCTGCACAATCTACAACCAGGGGACTAGATAGTGGTGAAGGACTTCCGATGAACCAAGTGGAACAAGCCACGGTGGAATAGCCCATTCCAGGTCCTGCTCACGACCCCAACGGCAGTGAAGGTCACAGGCAGAGTGACGTGGATCCACACTAGCCACTGCAGGAGGGTTCCTAAACCAGCTGAGCAGGAGGAAAAGGAAGGCCTAAGTGACTCAGACACTGTTTAAAGCTTGTGAGGAAGAAGGCATCACTACATGGAACAGTGCGAGTATCACATCAATCACACATGCACCCGAGAATTAGTGGACACTGGAAGGTGTAACCCATTAGGAGACAGGCTGTGGCTCCTTATCACGGACGAAGAGGTCAGGGTGACAGCTCCGGGAGGACAGTCCCAGCAGACAAACCTGAATGACACCAATGAGGAGAAAGAAGTGTTGAGTACATTTTAGCACAGAACCCCAACCATAAGGTGAGACAAGTGGTAACCCGAGACTCAGGAGAAGAGGTAAACGATTATCATTTAGAAGGTGCCCCACATGTTTATACTGTTTATATTGTTTGTTTTTTCAATTATTCTATTTTTATTTATTGCACTGCCTGTTTGCACCGTGGGTCAGACAGGACTGAAATTTCATCTGTGCTGTATGTCAAACATGTATAGCATATTTGACAATAAAGTTGACTTGACATGTCCGCTTTCCTACCTTGATCCAAACCACATGGTGAGCAAGTTCCGCGGAACTGAGCATGGCAGCACAGTTACGCTGTTGCACCCTCAATAGAGAAGAGTATTTCAGTATCTAGTCAGTAAACTGGTTTCAGAAGTCTTGAGTTTCTCCAAGTCCCGGTGAGGTGGGACAAGGGCTGATAGGGTGTGCCCGCCCTCTGAGCATCAATACACATCAAGAAGGGCAAGGGTTAACTCAGAGACATAGTTAACATAAAATGAAGGGGGTAAATCATTATAAGCTAGGTCCAGTCATGGGCCTGAGCATCCTGATCCTGCTGGGGCTCACGGGGGAATTCGTGTGGTGGTCAATACAGGGAACCCAGGCTGAGACGGAGTCGAAGACAGTTGGTTTAGTGGATGGAAGACTCTGATTCCATCCACCATACTGGTCCTGGGTTTAGTGATTGTGATGCTATGTTTGCTCCCTGTTTTCTGTCAATGTTGTATGTCTGTGTTTCAGAGGCAGCTGACAAATATTGGTTACCAGATGGTGAAAATAGACCCAAACAACTTGCCTGACTGGCCTCCAAACCCACACGAAGACCATCACCCACCGTTTGACGACATCAGCACAGCTGATATGAAATTAGCCCTAGCTTAAAACACTCATTTGTGGTTGTTTTCTGTTCTATTGTTTCCTGATCTATGTATATAGCTTGCTAACATTAACTTAAGACGTCTAGGTCTTACAAAACCACATTAGCATTATCCCTGTACACTCAATGACGTGTTAAGTCGAATCTCTCTGGGAACTCTTACCACTGAAATTGTGTACATTTCTTTCTTTTAGCAATTATTATCCTGTAGGATAAAAAGGGGGGAAATGTGAAGGAAATTTAGTGAATGAACATTCCTATTCTCTGTGCTTCTGTGTGTTGAGCTCAAGTGCCCTAGTGTACTGAGAAAAGTTGTTTTTCCAATGCTGTAACCACCTTTCTGTGGCCTTGGTGGTGATAAGCAGGGTGCCTGAGTTCTCCCTAACTATGCATCCACCTACACATACCAGAGCACACCAGGTGCACGCTTTAACAAAGCTTCATAGAAAATTTTGAGCCAATCACGTGAAGATGCGAGCAGTAAGCGAATGCCTTTAGAGTATAATAGATAACAGCCACTAAAACACAACTATAATATTACAATAAAACACTACTATAATAACTGAAAAGACAACTGCTAAGCATTCTGAAGTGTTTATTAGAAGTTTCCATTACACAGACTACAGTTGGTCAAAATTAACACCACACATTCTCCCTTGACCAGTACAAACTGCGGGGTCCCACAGGGATGTGCAAGTTCCCCTGTGCTGTTTACCCCAGGGGTGTCAAACCTGATCCATAAAGGGCCGTGTGGCTGCAGGTTTTCATTCCAGCCATGCAGCAGCACCCTGATTTGGCTTATTCAATCAACTGACACACCCACCCTTTAATCAAGGGTGGGTGTGGCTGCAAGTATTTGACTGTGTGAAGACAGTTCAGTTGATTGAATGAGCCAAGTCAGGTGTGCTGCTGCATGGCTGGAATGAAAACCTGCAGCCACAAGGCCCTTTATGGATCAGGTTTGACACCCCTGATCTACACCAATGACTGTGTCATAGAGGCGCCTAACCACCATCATATTAAATTTTCAGATGACACAACATTGGTGGCACTACGATCAGAGAGGGAACAACCGGGTCTGTATCATGACTGTGTCAGGAGTCTGGTCAAGTGGTGTGATCAGAATGCACTCATTTTAAACTTAGCTAAGACTGAGGTCATCATATTTGGCCAACCTCAATTCACCATTGCTCCAGTTGTCATACATCAGGAGATTATCAAACAGTCTGATTCATTCAAATACTTGGGGAAGTATGTGGACAGTGCCCGCTCTTGGAATGCTCATGTGGATTATTTCTGCAACAAGTTGCAGCAAAGAATCTACTTTTTAAGGAGACTTTGAACCTTTGGAGCCAGTGCAGCTATTCTGGACCAGTTTTACACAGCCACCATTCAGAGTGTGCTGTTGTATGGCAGCTCAGTGCAGCTGAAGAACAGGATATTGAGGCTTCTTAACATCTGCTCCAAAATTGTGGGCCACTTGGTAGAGAACAAATTCACTGAGCTGTGCAGAAAACAAGATGTACAATTAGCAGACAAAATCTGCGTGGATCCAGCTCATGTGTTGAACAGTGAATGAGCTTTTGCCCTCTGGGAGGCGTTTCAGAGTGCCTTGTTACAGAAGGAATAGATATAAGAACTCCTTTGTGCCACATTCCATCACACTCTTAAACCAGAGGAATATCAAATGAGCACATTATTGTAGACCACATACTAGTTTTTAAATTATTTTTTATGATGAATGTTTGTTGATGTTGTTTGATGTGTGTTGTTTCTATGTCTTGGGGGGCATCTGGTAGATCATGTAAATCAAATTTCCGTTTTACAGATAATAAGGTTTTATCTTATCTGCACAGTTTTTATCGTTTACCTGATTTGCACAGTTTTTTTTATTTCTTATCTTAGAATAGACAGTTGTTTTTATGTAGCTCCTTTATTAGAATAGACTGTCTTTCCAAAAGGTGGCAACTCTACCATTATGCCGTCCAACTGCATACTAGTATGTGTATGTAATACATGCATGCATATATATAAAATATTCTAGTATGCAGCAGAATAGTGCAATACACAAGCTATTGAAAAGAATTTTAATTTTGAACCAGTTCACCATTTTGACAATGCACATCTCTTCAGTGGGAAACACTGGGGGTGACATCAGAGTGAAAATATGTCGCTCAGATCTGCAATGTATTTTGTATTGCTTTTCAACACAAGACAAACTTCATATTTTCAAGCCAACGGGTGATTTTTCCTTTTGTTATACAAACACATTCACAAAGTACCCAAATTTATCAAAACAATTCATCGATTTCCTCATGAGTGACATGTATAGAAATGCATCACGGTTGCTATCTGGATATACAGTGGATATAAAAAAAAAGTCTATACACCCTGTTAAAATGATATTTTTTTACATCAGAAAAACCTGAGACTATGATAAATAATTTCAAGTTTTCCCACCTTTAATATGACCTATAACCTGTACAAGTCAATTGAAAATCAATTCTGTTGGGGGGGGGTAAATAAATAAATAAAAAGTACAATAAGCTGGTTGCACAAGTGTGCACACCCTTAAGCTAATAGTTTGTTGAAGCGCCTTTTGATTTAATTACAGCATTCAGTCTTTTTGAGTATGAGTCTATCAGCCTGCCACATCTAGACTTGGCAATATTTGCCTCCTCTTCCTTGCAAAAGCGCTCCAAATCTGTCAGATTGCGAGGGCATCTCTTGTGCACAGCCCTCTTCAAGTCACCCCACAGATTTTCAATTGGATTTAGGTCTGGGCTCTGGTTGGGCCATTCCAAAACTTTTTTGGGGTCATTGTCATGCTGAAAGATGAAATTCCTCTTCACCTTTCTAGCAGACACCTGAAAGTTTTGGGCCAAAACTGACTGGTATTTAGAACTGTTCATAATTTCCTCCACCTTGACTAAAGCCCCTGTTCCAGTTAAAGAAAAACAACCCCAAAACATGATGCTGCCACCACCATGCTTCACCGTGGATATAGTGTTCTTTTGGTGATGCTCAGTGTTGCTTTTGCGCCAAGCATTCCTTTTGGAATTGTGGCCAAAAAGTTCAACCTTGGTTTCATCAGACCATAATACATTTTTCCACATGCTTTTAGAAGAGTTGATTTTTTTTCTCCAAAATTTAGCCGGGCCTGGATGTTTTTCTTTGACTCTCCCTGCTAAAAATCTTCTATAGGAATCCTATAGAACAAGTTCAAAAGGAATCCTATAATAGAAAACCTAATGGAAATCCTGTAGAACTTTAGTACCCAAGTTCTATAAGCAAAAGTTTTATAGGCACATCTATTAAAAAAATTCCTATAGAGCTGATCCTTTAGACCAGTTCTATAGGCCCAGCAATTCCACAGCTATTGTTGCTACAGGTTCTTTTGGCATTCTTCCATGCAAGCTGCACTGTTGATCAGTCCCTAAAATTTGTCACCTCGGTATACACATACTAGTAAATACTTGCAGTGTATATACAGTGCTCAGCGTAAATGAGTACACCCCCTTTGAAAAGTAGCATTATAAAACAATTTCCAAAATGTTGAAAAGACAAAGTTTAATATAACATCTGTTTAACTTATAACATGAAAGTAAGGTTAATAATATAAACTTAGATTCCATGTTTCAGTTTTACTCAAATTAGGGTGGTGCAAAAATGAGTACACCCCACAACAAAAACTACATCTAGTACTTTGTATGGCCTCCATGATTTTTAATGACAGCACCAAGTCTTCTAGGCATGGAATGAACAAGTTGGAGCATTTTGCAATATCAATCTTTTTCCATTCTTCAACAATGACCTCTTTTAGTGACTGGATGCTGGATGGAGAGTGATGCTCAACTTGTCTTTTCAGAATTCCCCATAGGTGTTCGATTGAGTTCAGATCAGGAGACATACTTGGCCACTGAATCACTTTCACCCTGTTCTTCTTCAAAAATCCAACAGTGGCCTTAAATGTGTGTTTAGGATCATTGTCATGTTGGAAAAGTGCATGACAACCAAGGGCACGGAGTGATGGTAGCATCTTCTCTTTCAGTATAGAGCAATACATCTGTGAATTCATGATGCCATCAATGAAATGCAGCTCCCCATAAGGACACTGCCACCACCATGTTTCACTGTAGGCACCATGCATTTTTCCTTTGTATTCCTCACCTTTGCGACACCATACAGTTTTGAAGCCATCAGTTCCAAAAACATTTATCTTGGTCTCATCACTCCAGAGTATAGAGCCCCAGTAGTCTTCATCTTTGTCAGCATGGGCCCTGTGCAAACTCTAGGCGGGCTTTTTTATGCCTAGGTCATTAACTTCCGTGGATGACCTGGACATCTCTGTGAGATGGTTGCAGTTCCATCTTTAAATTTTTGTACCACTTTTGCTACAGTATTCTGAGTGAAAAGTAAAGCTTTGCTGATCTTGTAGCCTTCACCTTTGAGGTGTAAAGAAATTATTTTCTTTGGGGAATTCTGAAGAAACAAGTTGAGTATCACTCTCCATCCAGTCACTAAAAGAGGTCATTGTTGAAGAATGGAAAAAGACTGATGTTGCAAAATGTCGCCAACTTGTTCATTCCATGCCTAGAAGACTTGGTGCTGTCATTAAAAATCATGGAGGCCATACAAAGTACTAGATGTAGTTTTTGTTGTGGGGTGTACTCATTTTTGCACCACCCTAATTTGAGTAAAACTGAAAATGTGTAATCTAAGTTTATATTATTAACCTTATTTTCATGTTATAAGTTAAAACAGATGTTATATTAAACTTTGTCTTTTCAACATTTTGGAAATTGTGTTCATTGAGATATTGTTTAAAATGTTACTTTTCAAAGGGGGTGTACTCATTTACACTTAGCACTGGATATCATTAAGCAGTAATGCATATCACACAATTACAGTGGTTTCACAATTCGAGTGGTTATGATCACTCGAGCTTCATATACAAAAAAGAGTCTTTCAATCCCATTTTGGTCAGTCATTTCTGTACATAATTGAATGACTGACAATTTTTAGAGCGAAAATCAGTTCTGTGCAGAAAATTAAAGAGGGTAGCTTATTCCAAAATATGAAGCCCTAGTAAACTAAAAATGCAGACTGGACTTAATGATAAAAGTAATCTCAATATTTATTTACAGTCGACAAGAAAATAGAAAACGTTTCGTAAAAGTTTTAAAACAGCTATACAAAAAGGATCAAAAATGAAAGAAATGGTTGTATAAAACATAGCGAATTGTTCTGAATTAAGTCATGTTCTGTATTTTTGCTCCAGTTTTTGACAAATGTTGAATTTTGCACAAATGGTTTTCTTAATCATCTTTTCTTCACTCCCTGGATGAAGTCTTAACAAAAGTCTAAAAATAGATAGACAAATAGCTTTATAAGTGTCATACATTCCTGTTTGTTATTTATTTGTTTGGTCAATTAAATTTTATTATCTAGGCAATTCCTGGGCATAGAGATTTGTTATGTACTTTTTTCACACATTTTGGCACTCAAGATTTCAATTATACGACGAAGACTGGTTCATGCCTTTATGTGAGGAAAGCTGTGGGCAATACCCTCAACAACCCATGTAAACATCTGCATATATAGACGACCATCTCGTTTTAGACTGGAGGGAAAAATCGAGCTGGATTAATTGGAACTCAATTTTGAAAAGCCACAAACACTGGGTACATGTTCGTAACCGTTGGCTACAAAGAGCTACCACTTGTTTAGTTGATTTGTTTGATTGGGATTCAAATTGCATGAATTTGAACTTACAACCTCAAGGCTTTTGATGGATTAACACAGCATGGTTGCCCCCAGAGCCTCTGAGGCCCCATTCTTGTTTTATTTGTATGAAAAACGTGATTATGCACATCCTTCAAGAAATTAGTTTCAAAGGAACATTCGACATGACTTCTCGGTGCTTTTCAGCAGAGTTGCATCTTTTTAACTATAGTATTTCTGTCAGTAAAGAAAAAACTGTACGTACGTATGACAGCAGAAACTTTTTCATCCAACATGGGTCTTTCAGTTTGATCCTTGAAGGCATTGGGCTTCTTCCCAGTTACACTACAATTGGCCAGCTGAGTTCTGGAAAACACTGCTTCACATATGGTACATGTAGTTTTCCTTAAATCTACTCTGCTCACGTACTGTAAATTTGAAGCATTTACAGACACCCCAAATCCAAGATCAACCTGGAAATATAAAAGAAAAAAAGAATTCAAATTCACATAATATTCTTATTGGCTTGGTGCTTGTCACTCAAGTTTGTTTCGCGTACATAATGGTAATGCAATCATCTCATCTCATTATCTGTAGCCGCTTTATCCTTCTACAGGGTCGCAGGCAAGCTGGAGCCTATCCCAGCTGACTACGGGCGAAAGGCGGGGTACACCCTGGACAAGTCGCCAGGTCATCACAGGGCTGACACATAGACACAGACAACCATTCACACTCACACCTACGGTCAATTTAGAGTCACCAGTTAACCTAACCTGCATGTCTTTGGACTGTGGGGGAAACTGGAGCACCGTAATGCAATCATAATTGGGAAATCTAGAAAGAGGGGCAGAGAGTAGAAATTTCCAACCTTAGAATCAAATTGTCAGTTGTTAGCACTCTTGTCACACTGGAGGCCAAGCAGCTAGGTGCTGCACACATTAATAATTATCAATTCTTCAGCAATCAATCTCACTTGAAGTTAGATAGCACTGAAAAAAATTGTGAAAGTACTTTTCAAACTCCCTTTCAAACACTGAGTCTCAACACCATTTTCATATTTTAGAGATATATGATATCTTACCTGACCATTTGCATCAATTGGGTAGTGAAAATCTTTCTGCGGGCTAACTTGGGCTGTGGCAGCTGCCTCAGTGGGGTCACAGGCCGAGATGAAGTGGGCGTCACTGCCAAAGACTGTGATGAGCAGAGTGTTCTGTGCTTGAACATGTACTGGCAGTGTTGATATGAACTCTAACGGGCTCCTGTCTTTCATTACTGCTAGCAGGGGAATGGGCTACTACCAATCTCTTTAAATCTTCCATCTTTTGAAGGACGTCGGGTAAACCTACAAAGAAATTAAATACAAAAACTAATTGTGGCTAGTGCCAGGTGCACAGCAAGAATTAAAATGTGTGAAAAAATAAAAATATGCATGCATGATTTTGATTATGCTTATAGTTTCAGTGAAGCAGTTAGTTCCTATCTCTTTTGACCACAAATACTAGATCTGGTCCAGTATAAATTCAAAACAAATCTATATAGTATTCATAGCTTATATACCAACACCACATTTTTACACCAAAATATTATGTACTTTTAATAGCAGAAAAATTAAATAAATAGTTACATACCCTCAGTGATATAGGCTGTTTCTCAAAGCCTCATTTTCCTCTTTAAGCCTCTTGACTTCTGACCGCAGGGTAATTATCTGTAGCGCTCTGGCTTGAGCGCTACAGGAACTGGCCAATTCTCTAAATTGGATTTTCTATAATGATAATACACAAGATATATGTTTTGAACAACTTGATTAAATCTGCAATTAAAGGAGCGCACTTGTATTATTCTTGTAAATGAATATAATATGCGGTGGTGTCGTGGTTAGCGCTGTCGCCTCACAGCAAGAAGGTCCTGGGTTCGAGCCCCATGGCCGGCGAGGGCCTTTCTGTGCGGAGTTTGCATGTTCTCCCCGTGTCCGCGTGGGTTTCCTCTGGGTGCTCCGGTTTCCCCCACAGTCCAAAGACATGCAGGTTAGGTTAACTGGTGACTCTAAATTGACCGTAGGTGTGAATGTGAGTGTGAATGGTTGTCTGTGTCTATGTGTCAGCCCTGTGATGACCTGGCGACTTGTCCAGGGTGTACCCCACCTTTCGCCCGTAGTCAGCTGGGATAGGCTCCAGCTTGACTGCGACCCTGTAGAAGGATAAAGCGGCTAAGATAATGTGATGTGATGTGATGTGACTTGTATTATTATTGTAAATGAATATAATATGCGGTGGTGTCGTGGTTAGCGCTGTCGCCTCACAGCAAGAAGGTCCTGGGTTCGAGCCCCATGGCCGGCGAGGGCCTTTCTGTGCGGAGTTTGCATGTTCTCCCCGTGTCCACGTGGGTTTCCTCTGGGTGCTCCGGTTTCCCCCACAGTCCAAAGACATGCAGGTTAGGTTAACTGGTGACTCTAAATTGACCGTAGGTGTGAATGTGAGTGTGAATGGTTGTCTGTGTCTATGTGTCAGTCCTGTGATGACCTGGCGACTTGTCCAGGGTGTACCCCACCTTTCGCCCGTAGTCAGCTGGGATAGGCTCCAGCTTGCCTGCGACCCTGTAGAAGGATAAAGCGGCTAGAGATAATGAGATGAATATAATATCTCATCTCATCTCATTATCTTGAATATAATATGCCTTGTACAAAACAAGTGATGTACTTGGGCTGTTAAAATATACAAGGATACTCATTCAATATTGATACGGATTCCTTAAAGTGACATGATCACCCAACAGATTAGGTATTTTTGAGTTATTACAGAACCACACAAATAATATTTTTTTTCCCACAAGAAGTAAAATTGAAGTTTTTCGTTAATTCCACCCTTACCTCTGTAGGTTAGGTAAATAATTAGCAAAAAAAAAAAAATTAACTGAAAATTCTGCCAGAATATTTAAATGAGGTGGAGGAAGCAGAGCAACGCATATAGCAATAATAGAGGTTTGGATCAAAAACACAGCAGGGGAGAAAATCTCAGGTCTATTTTGCCAAAAAAAAAGGGAAAAAGTAAGACAGATCAAACCATGAAAAGTGGGCCTGTCACATAAGCCTGGCCCTAACTTCTCCAACAGTTATACGAAACACACGCCTTTGAATATTACTGAGCTATAATGGCCTGACTTCTTCGCTCTGAGTTAACGATGTCAAGATTTCTTCAGGACCACAAAAGACATGTCATCGTTGAATATTGTTTATTTTACCACTGTTTTAATTCATACGTGTCCTTCAAAAACCGAGATGGATGAAAAATTTAATCTTGGGTGACCATGTCACTTTAAATAAGTAAGAAAATCTCTGATTTGTCTACATATCCGATCTATTGATGCTGTTCAAAAATATTACCTGAACATGCTTTTGAAGCTTGGTTCTTGCTTCTTCCTCCACCTCTCCTACTCTGTTTCTTCTTCTTGTTCTAGTAACAGAAAACATTTAGAAAAAATTAGAAATGACTATAATTGTCATGTACAACCCCGATTCCAAAAAAGTTGGGACAAAGTACAAATTGTAAATAAAAACGGAATGCAATAATTTACAAATCTCAAAAACTGATATTGTATTCACAATAGAACATAGACAACATCAAATGTCGAAAGTGAGACATTTTGAAATTTCATGCCAAATATTGGCTCATTTGAAATTTCATGACAGCAACACATCTCAAAAAAGTTGGGACAGGGCCAATAAGAGGCTGGAAAAGTTAAAGGTACAAAAAAGGAACAGCTGGAGGACCAAATTGCAACTCATTAGGCCATCCTTAAAAAAAAATCCGTTTCCTGTCCACCGGGCGAGCAAAAAAATTTTTCAGTCGGGAGGGAGGGATTTTATTTATTTATTTATTTATTTTTACTATATGGATGGATAAGAAATCGCAATGCTGTGTTTGCTTTTTCTTTCAGTACTTTATTACAAAAGCAGACACATTTAATAAAATATGATGGTTTAATCAACTGAAACTTGTACAAAAACTTTAAGTTAGCATTTTAAATGCTGACTGCAACATTTGCAAAACTTTTACAAAGGTACTTAAAATGTCCGACACACGGACTTTTTGTAGTTCTAAATCGACCGTTAGGCCTAGTTCGGATGAAATTACACTATTAAAATGATCACTGAATGATTTGTTTTTCTGAATTTTTACTATTTTGTTGTTCGCTAGAATACCATTTTGCGATTTCACACTTAAGCAAATGTTTGAAAACTCCGGATCTCCTTCCTTCATGGTGGCTGCCATTTATTTTGTGCCGCACGGCGCATGTGCAGAGCTGATTCAATTCTATATTCTGCACGGAATGCAGGGCTTTCCACAAGTGCCGGCTGCCGGCCATACAGCCGACTACACAATTAAGTCCAGCCGGCTAATTTAATGACTATTATTTTTGTAGCCCACAGGCTCTAAATATTAATTTTCGATTTTAATAAAATTAAATGTTTATCTAACGGACTGACAATAATGTCAAACTGAACCACACTCATTTAATTTGTGATTCGCGCTGTTTGTACCGATAATAACCACAAATTCCCTGCCGACTCGTTGATCAAGGGAGGAGTAACTCATCCGCGGCCCCGACATGCGGTGTGTGCGCGCGTGCGCTATGCGGAGGCAGTAGTGTGTCGGAGGTGACTTCGGAGGGAACAGAAGCAGAGATAACGCTCATTTTGTCTCCGGTAAACCAGTCTTCTCTCGTTCAATTACGTGCTGGCATCAAAAGACACCGTTGGTTGTAAATGAAACCAAACTGAGTCGTTGGAGTGCATTTTCATACCCAAATGGAGAAATGTTCGCTGAGTGTTTAATTGTGTAGCCACCACTGCAGACCATTGTCGTTGTTAATTCATAGCATGCTCAGTTGCATGAATGTGTCATGCACCGAAAATAAGAGATTTACAAGCCAGGAACGCCTCATGATGCAATACGCAAGAAAAGAAAGATGATTTGCTGCCATTTTACTTTGTATTTGAGTAAAGTGAATAAATAAATGGTCTGTGGAAAATACATTTAATCCTGGGAACTGCGTGCACAGGAGTTTATTTTGTGTTTACTCCCCCCCCCCGGCTGGCTACTTATTTGTCATGGCTGGCTAGCATGAGCCTTAGTGGAAAGCCCTGGGAATGCGTAAATGTCAAGTTCGATTTTAGATTTACGAACCCGAAAAAAAATGTCAAAAAACCGGCGTTAAAAAAAAAATTCAACCGCACAAACGGCACTCACCCGGCTGGTGGACCGGAAACAGAACATTTTTTAATAATGGCCTTAGGTCAATTGGCAATAGGTCATTAACATGACTGGGTATAAAAAAAGCATCTTGGAGTGGCAGTGGCTCTCAGAAGTAAAGATGGGAAGAGGATCACCAATCCCCCTAATTCTGCGCCAACAGCGGAGCAATATCAGAAAGGAGTTTGACAGTGTAAAATTGCAAAGAGTTTGAACATAGCATCTACAATGCATAATATCATCAAAAGATTCAGAGAATCTGGAAGAATCTCTATGTGTAAGGGTCAAGGCCGGAAAACCATACTGGGTGCCCGTGATCTTCGGGCCCTTAGACGGCACTGTATCACATACAGGCACGCTTCTGTATTGGAAATCATAAAATGGGCTCAGGAATATTTCCAGAGAACATTATCTGTGAACACAATTCACCGTGCCATCTGCCATTGCCAGCTAAAACTCTATAGTTCAAAGAAAAAGCCGTATCTAAACATAATCCAGAAGCGCAGACGTCTTCTCTGGGCCAAGGCTCATTTAAAATGGACTGTGGCAAAGTGGAAAACTGTTCTGTGGTCAGACGAATCAAAATTTGAAGTTCTTTATGGAAATCAGGGACGCCGTTTTATTTGGACTAAAGAGGAGAAGGACGACCCAAGTTGCCATCAGCACTCAGTTCAGAAGCCTGCATCTCTGATGGTATGGGGTTGCATTAGTGCGTGTGGCATGGGCAGCTTACACATCTGGAAAGACACCATCAATGCTGAAAGGTATATCCAGGTTCTAGAGGAACATATGCTCCCATCCAGATGACGTCTCTTTCAGGGAAGACATTGCATTTTCCAACATGACAATGCCAAACCACATACTGCATCAATTACATCATCATGGCTGCGTAGAAGAAGGGTCCGGGTACTGAACTGGCCAGCCTGCAGTCCAGATCTTTCACCCATAGAAAACATTTGGCACATCACAAAACGGAAGATACGACAAAAAAGACCTACGACAGTTGAGCAACTAGAATCCTACATTAGACAAGAATGGGTTAACATTCCTATCCCTAAACTTGAGCAACTTGTCTCCTCAGTCCCCAGACGTTTACAGACTGTTGTAAAGAGAAAAGGGGATGTCTCACAGTGGTAAACATGGCTTTGTCCCAACTTTTTTTGAGATGTGTTGTTGTCATGAAATTTAAAATCACCTAATTTTTCTCTTTCAATGATACATTTTCTCAGTTTAAACATTTGATATGTCATCTATGTTCTATTCTGAATAAAATATGGAATTTTGAAACTTCCACATCATTGCATTCCGTTTTTATTTACGATTTGTACTTTGTCCCAACTTTTTTGGAATCGGGGTTGTATATATACACACACACCATGTGCAGAATAGGCAATCCTGACTGTTAAAGTAAAGTTTTATAGAAGACAATATCAGCGTTTCTCACCTGCTTTGTGTAATAAAGACATGATAATATCTCTATTTATAAATCTTGCATTAATTCTTAATCATGCAGTGATGGTATTACATTTTCTGAAGACCTTCATCCATGGTTTCTGACCACAATAATGCAAGCATTGCTGTTGTATGTAATAAGTGAAATAATCTTAAGTATGTTCTAATTAAAACATCAAGCAAGAAAACTTATAATAGAACATTACTCTACTGGTACACTTCACACAAATGTGGGAAACTAAGAAACTGTTAATTGAACAGACCTGTTCACAATTATTTATCTGATCATCTGATGACTCTTCACTGCTACTACTAGACCAAATTCTTTTTGGTTTTTTTGTTTGCTTTCCCCTCCCATATTCGAGATTGCCAGACAAGGAATGTCCTTCCCCTTTTCAGCTGTCGTCAAGAAAGGCAAAAGACTGCCTTCATCATCTGGTTTAAAAAAAAAAGTCGTATAGTAAGAAAATATTAATAAGATTGAACTATAGTGCAATTAAAATATACAATTTATTAACTGGTCACATATCCTTGAATCCTCAAACCTTGAATAAAATTAAACCCATAATCATCTGAAATACCAGTACATACAATTTATTTATTTACATTTATTCGATTAGTGCAATTAAAATAAGCAATTTATTAACTGGTCACATACGCCTATATAATATCATCCTTAAATCCTCGATTATAAAACATGTAATTATTTGAAATACCAGGCCTATCCCAGCTAGCACCAAACTAACGTTCCACAGAAGTTCTATTTTGGTTCTGTTAAATGAAAACATTCTGCGAACGTTCTTTAAAAGGTTCTTAGAAATGTTTACCATAAACATTTAGAGAACATTGCGCATGAACGTCAGGGGAACGTGGAACGAACATTCGGAGTTTCCAACCGATTAGGTCAAGGCCATGTGCATGCGCACTGCATATCTCCCGCTGCATGCAAGGAGGGATTTGAATCATCGAAGAGTTATCAAGAAAAATCCATCTGTTTTGCGGGTCATCGTTCCATCGTCAACCAAACGTAAGTAAGGTGGAATAAGGACGTACGAGGAACATTTCTGCACAGAAAACATTTCTGCACAGTTTGTAAGTCTTTAGAAACTGGTCCTGTAATTAATTTTTAATAAAGACTAATATATATAGCACATGGGGCCTAGTGTTTGTGAAAAGCCTTGAAAGCGCGCTTTCAGGCTTTTTCTAGACCAGTCTAAATTAGACCCAGAACATTCCCATAACGTAAATGTGCCTGGAAAATTTGTCCAGGAGGGCACAGATGGAAGTTTCAAGATGCAGGCATTATATTTATGTAGTGTATGTCTTTTTATCATCAATTACTGGTCTCCTCCCATAGCTAGAGATATGGCAGCATGATTATGCTGCAAAAATACCCAATTTGCACTTTTAAACACTATTAATTTAAAGAATATGTAAAAAAAAATTGTATTTTCACTGGGAACAGACTTAATAAAATATATGAATCTAGACTAGATTCATACTTCTACTCAACCAGTATAACAATTCACACTTCACACCAGTCAGTTAAAATAATATTTTATATTTTATTACGTTTGACTTTGTTCCCAGTGAAAATATGCAATTTTTTACATTTTCCGTTTCCAAATACTGTTTAAAAAGTTTAAAACGGGTATTTTTGCAGCATAAACATGCTGTCATATCTCGTCATGGGAGGAGACCAGTAATTGATGATAAAAAAAAATTAATATATATGCCTACATATATGCCTACATCTTGAAACGTCCATCCGCAACCCTACAGGGGGTAGGGGGTAATAAACGTCAATATTTAAACATGTTCCCCCACCTAGATTTCTTTAGATTTTTTTTCTGGAGTACTATGCTATATATAGATACCAGTCATGCAAAAAGAAATTTTTTTTCAAGGTCCGCCCATTTTAGTGCTAGATTCCCTAGGCTACATCCCTGAAAATATTATTTATTCATGTTTAATTTTTAATAAAGACTAATATATATAGGGCGGCACGGTGGTGTAGTGGTTAGCACTGTCGCCTCACAGCAAGAAGGTCCTGGGTTCGAGCCCCGGGGCCGGCGAGGGCCTTTCTGTGCGGAGTTTGCATGTTCTCCCCGCGTCCGCGTGGGTTTCCTCCGGGTGCTCCGGTTTCCCCCACAGTCCAAAGACATGCAGGTTAGGTTAACTGGTGACTCTAAATTGACCGTAGGTGTGAATGAGAGTGTGAATGGTTGTCTGTGTCTATGTGTCAGCCCTGTGATGACCTGGCGACTTGTCCAGGGTGTACCCCGCCTTTCGCCCGTAGTCAGCTGGGATAGGCTCCAGCTTGCCTGCGACCCTGTAGAAGGATAAAGCGGCTAGAGATAATGAGATGAGATGAGACTAATATATATAGAAATCTCTGGACCTTCAGTTGCATCCATATCTAAACTAGATTAAAATACTGACCAGTCTTGAACAGTCAAGGTTCTAAAATACGTATTTGCATGGTACAGGTGCATGTCTGCATGATATATATATATATACACACACATTGGTGCTTGAAAGTTTGTGAACCCTTTAGAATTTTCTATATTTCTGCATAAATATAACCTAAAACATCATCAGATTTTCACACAAGTCCTAAAAGTAGATAAAGAGAACCCAGTTAAACAAATGAGACAAAAATATTATACTTGGTCATTTATTTATTGAGGAAAATGATCCAATATTGCATATCTGTGCGTGGCAAAAGTATGTGAACCTCTAGGATTAGCAGTTAATTTGAAGGTGAAATTAGAGTCCGGTGTTTTCAATCAATGGGATGACAATCAGGTGTGAGTGGGCACCCTGTTTTATTTAAAGAACAGGGATCTATCAAAGTCTGATCTTCACAACACATGTTTGTGGAAGTGTATCATGGCACAAACAAAGGAGATTTCTGAGGACCTCAGAAAAAGCGTTGTTGATGCTCATCCGGCTGGAAAAGGTTACAAAACCATCTCTAAAGAGTTTGGACTCCACCAATCCACAGTCAGACAGATTGTGTACAAATGGAGGAAATTCAAGACCATTGTTACCCTCCCCAGGAGTGGTCGACCAACAAAGATCACTCCAAGAGCAAGGCGTGTAATAGTCGGCGAGGTCACAAAGGACCCCAAGGTAACTTCTAAGCAACTAAAGGCCTTTCTCACATTGGCTAATGTTAATGTTCATGAGTCCCCCATCAGGAGAACACTGAACAACAATAGTGTGCATGGCAGGGTTGCAAGGAGAAAGTCACTGCTCTCCAAAAAGAACATTGCTGCTTGTCTGCAGTTTGCTAAAGCTCACGTGGACAAGCTAGAAGGCTATTGGAAAAATGTTTTGAATGAATGAATGAATGAATGAATGAATGAATGAATGAATTTATTTATTTCGAACATGTATAAAAATGTATGTAACTATTTATACATACAAAAGAAAGAAAATGAAAAAAGTGACAAAAAAAGAATAAATAAAATAATATAAAGAGCTAATACATTACAATACACCGCACATTGTTCGAAAAAGGAGTGGGAAGAAGTACAATACTTTTTTTAATTTCCCACCCCTTTTTAACTACCCGGAAATCCAAACTACATTAATACACTTATAAAAATATATACCACATATACACTTCATGATTATCCATATAAATATATAATTACAAAAATAAATATATACTACATACCATATCCATATACATATATATACATATACACATAACTATCTATATAAATATATAATTACAAAAAAAAAATCTACTACATACTTATCCCTGTAAATATGAAGATATCTATCCCCATAAATAAATATATACCATATACTAAGCTAGTTCTAATATAACAATCAACCCTATTCTATTTATCCCTCATCATCCTCCATTAACATATTTCCTCTGCAATATACTTGTTTAAAAATATTTTTTTGTACCTTTTTTTAAACAGATTTATATTTGCACTTTGTTTTATTTCTGTCTCCAGTCTGTTCCATAAAGTCACCCCACAGCTCGATACGCACATGCTTTTCATATTTGTTCGAACCTTTGGTTTTTTAAAATTTAGGTCTCCCCTTAGATTATATCCCCCCTCTCTCTCACTGAACATTCCTTGTATATTTTTTGGCAATAGATTATTTCTTGCTTTGTACATTATTTGTGCTGTTCTGAATTTGACCAGATCCATAAATTTCAACATGTGTGATTTTATGAATAGTGGGTTTGTGTGATCTCTGTATCCTGTTTTGTTTATTGTCCTTATTGCTCTTTTCTGTATTGTACATATCGGCTGCAGAGTGGTTTTGTAGGTGTTTCCCCAGACTTCGACACAATAAGTCAGATATGGCAAAAATAATGAGTAATATAGAGTATGCAAAGATTTACAATCAAGAATATATTTTGTTTTCCACAGAATTGCCGAGCACTTTGCCAGTTTTGCTCGTACGTATCCTACATGAGGTTTCCAGCAGACTTTAGGATCCAAAATCACACCAAGAAATTTAATTTCCTGTACCATTTCTATCTTAGTATTGTCTATTATCAATTCTACATTACAATCTATTTTATGTCTCCCAAACAACATAATCTTTGTTTTGCTTAGATTTAATGATAATTTATTTTTGTCAAACCATAGTTTTAGTTTATTTATTTCAGTTGTGATTATCTCTAAAGTCTGCTGCAAATTCTCACCGGAACAAAAAATATTGGTGTCATCTGCAAACAAAACAAATTTCAATTCTTGCGAAATTGTACATATGTCATTGATGTATATTATGAATAATTTCGGACCTAATATTGACCCCTGTGGTACCCCGCATGTAATGTTCATGAAATCAGATTTATGGTCACCTATCTGCACAAACTGTTGCCTGTTTCTTAGATAGCTCGACAGCCAACTCCACCCAACTCCCCTAACACCACACTTTTCTAGTTTACTTAATAATATACTATGATCAATAGTATCGAATGCTTTTTTTAGGTCCACAAATACTCCAATTGCTATTTTTTTATTGTCTATACATTTTGTGATTTCCTCTATTAGTTCCATTAGTGCCATCGATGTTGATCTGTCCGTTCTGAATCCATATTGACTGTCTGTAAGGAGGTTGTGTTTTTCAATGAATTTGTCCAGTCTATCTGAAAAAAGTTTTTCGAGTATTTTGGAGAATTGGGGGAGTAAAGAAACAGGCCTGTAGTTTGTGAAATGGTGTCTATCTCCGGTTTTAAACAATGGTATCACTTTTGCAATTTTCATTTTGTCTGGAAATGTACCTGATTGAAAAGATAAATTGCAGATGTGGGTGAGTGGTTTCACAATTCCCTCAATAACTGTCTTTACTGTTAACATGTCTATATCATTCCAGTCTGCAGAAGTTTTGTTTTTACATTTTCTTACAATTTGGATAATTTCTTCCTCATCAGTTGCAGTTAGAAAAATTGTACTTGGATTTCTGTCCCCCATATCTTCTATGTCCCCACATTGTGTTGTTTCGGGTTCCTTTATTTTTGCCGCTAAATCTGGTCCCACATTTACAAAGAATTGATTAAAACCATTCACCACATCCTCCATATTATTTATGGTCTTATCATTTACAGTGTAGTACTCTGGGTAATTTGTAGTTTTGGATCCATTTCTCACAATACCATTCAATACAGTCCATATACCTTTAATATTGTTTTTATTTTTCTCCACTAATTTATTATAATAGTCTTTCTTACATATCCTCATAATATTAGTTAATTTATTTTTATATTTTTTATATTTTTCCTCTGCCTCTATAGTTCGATGCTTTAAGAATTGTCTGTATAATATATTTTTCTTTTTGCAGGCATTTTGTAGCCCCTTGGTGACCCACGGACTATTTGTATATTTATGTATATTACTGTATTTCTTTATAGGACAATTTTTATTATATAGTTCATTGAATATTATTAAAAATTCCTCATATGCTTTATCAACATCTTTTTCTTTATAAACTACATTCCAGTCCTGTATTATTAAGTCATTTTTTAGTGCAATCATGGTTTCTTCAGTTTTCATTCTTATATATTTATAATTTTTATTATCCTTTTTCTTGCTATAATTACAGTAATATACATTAAAAATAGGTAGGTGGTCACTGATGTCTGTTAATAGTAGACCGCTCTCTATATTATTTTCCAGGATATTAGTAAATATATTATCTATTAAAGTGGTGCTGTGAGAAGTGATCCTGCTTGGTCTGGTAATAGTTGGGTACAGTCCCATACTTAACATTGAATTAATGAACTCTTCTGTCATTTTATGTTTCTTATGATTTAAGAGGTCGATGTTAAAATCACCACAGATGTACATGACCTTCTGAGTTGATTTTATAAACATACTTTCCATCCAATCTATAAAAACTTCTATGCTTGATCCAGGAGATCTGTATATACAGCTCACCATTATATTTTTCATTTTTTCACAGCATATTTCTATTGTAATACACTCCATCCAATCATCAACAGCTACCGTCATTTTATTATTAATTTTATATTCCAAACTATTATCAACATATATTGCCACTCCCCCTCCTCTTTTGTTCTTTCTATTGATATAATTTAATTCATACCCGTTCAGCTCAAAATCTACTCCCATCTCATCGTTGATCCAAGTTTCTGATATGGCTATTATATTGAATGGAGTATTGAACTGACTGAGATATTCCTTCATTTTATGGAAATTGGCATACAGACTTCTGATATTGAAATGAATAATTGATATCTTATTTCCGTCTCTGATCTTTGCATTGTATTGATATTCAGTGTAATACCGGCAGCTGATATTGATGTTGCTGAAAAGATTATTTTCCGGATCAATATTATTTTCCATATCTTGTATTTTGTGCTCAGTATAATGGAAAGTGTCCAGTTCTTGTGTCCAGTGTCCAGTGTCCAGTCCTTGTGTCATGATTGTAAATTGCTTTATTTGGCTCCCTCAGAATTTGTCCAGTTCCCCAATATCTCGGATGACCAAGATCTTGGCCTCTTCTGGAGGTCCCCTCAACTTGATGAAAATCTTGCAGTTTTGTGTCCAAGTGTTTTGGATTTTTCCCTGTTTCCTTAGTAGTCTCGCCTTTTTTGCAATATCTGCATTTTTTTTTGTTAAGTGCTCATTTAAAAACACATCTGAGCCTTTCAGTTTCTTCCCTTGTTTTAACAATTGCATCTTATGCTTTCTGTTGGCAAATCTCATTATTACAGCTGGTTTGCCTGTGTTGCTTCTCCGTGGGAGAGGGTGACATGCTTCAATGTTATTGCTTTTTACCTCAATCCCCTTGGAGTGCAGGAATGCTAACACCTGTTTCTCCACAGAGTTAGCATCCTCCTCATTCAGTTCCTCTCCATCTCTTCTCGCCACTGCTCCAAAATAGAACTTTTTGGTTTAAATGAGAAGCGGTAGTATCATGGTTTGGGCCTGTTTTGCTGCATCTGGGCCAGGACGGCGTCCCATCATTGATGGAACAATGAATTCTGAAATATACCAGCAAATTCCAAAGGAAAATGTCAGGACGTCTGTCCATGAACTGAATCTCAAGAGAAGGTGGGTCATGCAGCAAGACAACGACCCTCAGCACACAAGTCGTTCTACCAAAGAATGATTAAAGAAGAATAAAGTTAATGTTTTGGAATGGCCAAGTCAAAGTCCTGACCTTAATCCAATTGAAATGTTGTGGAAGGACCTGAAGCGAGCAGTTCATGTGAGGAAACCCACCAACACCCCAGAGTTGAAGCTGTTCTGTATGGAGGAATGGGCTAAAATTCCTCCAAGTCGGTGTGCAGGACTGATAAACAGTTACGGGAAATGTTTAGTTGCAGTTATTGCTGCACAAGGGGGTCAAACCAGATACTGAAAGCAAAGGTTCACATACTTTTGCCACACACAGATATGTAATATTGGATCATTTTCCTCAATAAATAAATTACCAAGTATAATATTTTTGTCTCATTTGTTTAACTGGGTTCTCTTTATCTACTTTTAGGACTTGCGTGAAAATCTGATGATGTTTTCGGTCATATTTATGCAGAAATATAGAAAATTCTAAAGGGTTCACAAACTTTCAAGCACCACTGTGTGTATATATATATATATATATATATATATATATATATATATATATATATATATATATTGCTTTCCAGAGAATACTAATTCCATCCACCATGAAAATTCGACAGCTGGAATACAAACGTATAGGTGGGCTGCAGCCACTAGAACTTTGAAGAAGCCATGCAGAGACACATTTGTGGAAACTGACGAAAGTGACAAATCATCTGACGAAGAGTGCATCACCTGCATAATAATGGAGCATCACGTCCACCACTACCAGCATTACAAGTACAGGCAGAAACCAGGACAACAACTACAAACGAAGGTTCTACGGCTACCAATGAATCAGAATTTGAAGATGCTGCTTCCAATGGTTACCCTGAGCTTCCAGATCATGATGATCATTCTGATGGTGGATGGGACTACACTGACGAACATGAAACAGTGTCATCAGATGCAGATTCAGAAAGCGAAAGTGATAGTTTTGAGGACAAATTATCATCCTGGGTGACAGAGTACCAAGTCAAACAAAATGCTGTGGACAGTCTTCTAAAAGTACTCAAGACATCTGGCCATCCTGATCTACCGAGTACAGCTTGTACTTTGCTGCACACTGCTAGCCAGGTGGAAACTGAAGTCAAATCTGGAATGGACCATTATTATTTTGGATTGGCTAGTGAGCTGGTGAAACATTTGAAGATGTATCCACTGCATAAAAGAGCAGAAGTGGATAGAGTAGAACTTTCATTGAACATTGATGGCCTGCCATTGTTTAGAAGCTCAACTGTGTCATTGTGGCTAGTACTGTGTGCTATAGTGAACATAAAGCCAACGACAGTCTTCCCTGTAACCTTGACCTGTGGAAAATCCAAGCCCACTGATTTGGATTTCTTAAATGATACCATTCAAGATTTGAAGATGATTCTTCAGCATGGTCTGCAAGATGGCGAGGAAACCATTCACGTCACCCTCAGATGCATAGTCTGTGATGCACCTGCAAGGGCCATGGTTAAAATGATGAAGTCATTCACTGGGTATTTTGGATGTGACAAATGTGCTCAGCGAGGTCAGTGGTTCGGACGGATAACCTACCCAGAAGTAGAAAACCTAGATCTTCGTACAGATTCATCATTTCGGAACCACTCAAACGAAGAACATCACCATGGGGAATATCCCCTATGTTTGCTACCCATTGATATGGTGAAATCGTTCCCTATAGACTATATGCATCAAGTCTGTTTGGGTTGCATGAAGAAGCTGTTACTTATATGGATGCGAGGTAGACGAGATGTGAGGCATTCAGCAGACCAGATCCATCAGATAAGTCTCCAGCTGGAGGAAATGAAAAAATTTATCCCCTCTACCTTTGCACGGAAACCACGCCCCTTGACAGATGTGGACTGGTGGAAAGCCACAGAATATAGACAATTCCTGCTCTATACAGGGAAAATATCCTTGCATCGAATTCTTAGGCAGGACTTGTATGATCATTTCATGACTCTGAGTGTTGCCCTTTCCATCCTTGTGAGTCCTGAGCTTGCTCAAATGCACAGAGGCTATGCCAACGAACTGTTTGTGCACTTCGTTTCACAGGGCCGCAAGTTATACGGCAACAAGTTCCTTGTATACAATGTGCACTCTCTGCTTCATCTAGCTGATGAAGTGAAGGAGCATGGATATTTAGATGCCTGTTCAGCTTTTCCGTTTGAAAACTACATGCATGAGCTCAAAAAGCTTGTAAGATCAGGAAGAAGGCCAGTGGCACAAATTGTCAAAAGACTAAGTGAAAGGAGTACAAAGCTAGAACTAGCAGTGAAGGGCAACCCAACAGTATCAACAAAGTCACCAAACAATGCCTTTGTACTGCCTAATCATTCATGCTGCGAGGTGATTCATGCTGTCAACATGCCTGAGGACTCTTTCATGTGTTGAGTGTACGAACATTCTGAAGCCGTCTTCAATGAGCCATGTGATTCTCGCATCATTGGGGTGTATAGTGTGCATTGGAGAAATGCACACGAGAGTTGTTTCTGCAGAACGCTTGACCATGCGTGCTATCAGAGTAGAGCATGATGACACAGGAAAATCAACATTCATGAGGCTCTTGCATGAATAGGCATATACTAGTAGGTCTGTTTGAAAATAGCAGTGTAGCATTAATTATGCAAATAGTAAACTAGACTACTAGCCGATTAATGCATGACATAGATACAAAGTGACTTGGACAAATGTTTGTGGGTCTCTTAATTATTGCATTAATAACCTTAATTTGTGAACCTCTCACAAATGTTTGTGGGTCTCTTAATTATTGCATTAATAACCTTAATTTGTGAACCTCAACTCCATTTTTGTAATATGCTTTTGTTTTTCAAGATGTACGTTGTGGTGGAGTTCCTGAGCGAACGTGGTGCAGTTTCTGTTGTGCCAGTGATCTGGACAGGCACGGAAGCTGAGGTATGCAGGAAAGATTTGCTATGGATTTTAACCTAAAGTACCGGTAACAATAACCAATGACTGTCACTACTTCCCTTACTCAAGACAAACCTAAGAGCTGTGATCCCTTTTTGTTTTTGTACCTAGGGTCATTTCTGCTACTGGCCACCCGGCTCAGTAGCAAGCTGCTCAAGCAGAGTCCAGCAATGTGAGGAACCTGACAAGCAACGCTGGAAAAGGGTGCCAGTCAGGATCTTTGCAAACACCTTTACTGGTAAGGAGTCTCTCCTTTTATGACTAATGCAATGGACTGGAGTAATTCGCTGCTGTACATACATGTACAGATGGAATAACATTAATTTTCTATGCAAGAACATTCAATTTTGTGAACATTTTATTCAGTATATCATTCTGGCTACTTTATTGTAGAGAGCTATGAGAAAGCCCTCTGGTTTGAGCAACAGGCTGAGGATACCTCAAACATCGAGTCTGATCCTGAGACGGGCTCAGGCAAGAGGACACGCCGGACACCAGAACGTTTCCGAACTCGAGAGACAGACCATGAATCAGTAGATGCCGATGGTGAGTACTGGTCAAATGCTTTTCATCTTTTTTCATCGTATGTGTTTCATTACAAGGCATGTGTATTGAAGACTGGACAATACTAAAATGAACTAGAAGAATTATTTTTTGTAAACAAAAACTGAAAACATATCCCCCCTTGACAGCAGCAAGTCTTGCAATTCAACAAAATTCAGTTGATTTGGAAATGTCTGAATTTTGTGATGTTTGGCTGATTTTTAGATGATGATGAGCTACCAACACCAAGGAAGAGAATGAAAGAGGACTATGTAGTGCCCATGCCCAATCCTACTGCTTTTGATGGGGCAACCACTTCTTCCCGCCGCTCATCCGCCAACAGGATCAGGCAGAGCACATCGGGGTCACAGAGGACCAGGCAGTCACGCTCACCAACCCCCCCCGAGGCAGAGCACATCAGGGACCAGGTAGGGCCAATGATTTTCCATTTCAAAAATTGATGTTTTCCATTTCAGAAAAGTGTAATTCCATTTCATTTAGTACATTTGCATATAAAAATTCCGTTTCGGGCACTTTCGGGTATTTTCACCCAAAATCTGAAGTAGATACATCTTAGTAATGGGACCTCGTAGTGTTACCAAAACATATTAAAACACATTAAATACTGAGTATAAGTTACTTTAAGAAGTCAAAATTGCTGAAGAGACAGCAGAAGGCTTAAATTGATTACTTGCCTCCAAAACCCCAAATTCCGTTAATTCCGTTTCGTCACCGGTAATAACAGAATATCATTGGCCCTAACCAGGCAGTCGCGCTCAACAACCCCCCCCCCCCCCCCGAGGCAGAGCACATCAGGGACCAGGTAGTCTCGCTCAACAACCCCCCGAGGTAGAGCACATCAGGGACCAGGCAGTCGCGCTCAACCCTTCTGAGGCAGAGCACATCAGGGACCAAGCAGTCGCGCTCAACCCCTCTGAGGCAGAGCACATCAGGGACCAAGCAGTCGCGCTCAACCCCTCTGAGGCAGAGCACATCAGGGACCAGGCAGTCCCACTCAACAACCCCCCCAAGGCAGAGCACATCAGGGACGAGGCAGCCGCGCTCAACAACCCCCCCGAGGCAGAGCACATCAGGGACCAGGCAGAGCACATCAGGGACAAGGCAGCCGCGCTCAACAACCCCCCCGAGGCAGAGCACATCAGGGACCAGGCAGAGCACATCAGGGACAAGGCAGTTGCACTCAACAACCCCCCCAAGGCAGAGCACATCAGGGACCAGGCAGTCGCGCTCAACAACCCCCCCATGGCAGAGCATATCAGGGACCAGGCAGTCATGCTCAACAACCCCCCCGTGGCAGAGCACATCAGGGACCAGGCAGTCGCGCTCAACAACCCCCCCGAGGCAGAGCACATCAGGGACCAGGCAGTCGCGCTCAACAACCCCCCCGAGGCAGAGCACATCAGGGACCAGGCAGAGCACATCAGGGACAAGGCAGTCGCGCTCAACAACCCCCCCGTGGCAGAGCATATCAGGGACCAGGCAGTCATGCTCAACAACCCCTCCCCGTGACAGAGCACATCAGGGACCAGGCAGTCGCGCTCAACAACCCCCCCGAGGCAGAGCACATCAGGGACCAGGCAGTCGTGCTCAACAACCCCCCCGAGGCAGAGCACATCAGGGACCAGGCAGTCCCGCTCAACAACCCCCCCCAAGGCAGAGCACATCAGGGACCAGGCAGTCCCGCTCAACAACCCCCCCCAAGGCAGAGCACATCAGGGACCAGGCAGTCGTGCTCAACAACCCCCCGAGGCAGAGCACATCAGGGACCAGGCAGTCCCGCTCAACAACCCCCCCCCAAGGCAGAGCACATCAGGGACCAGGCAGCCACGCTCACCAACCCCCCCCCCGAGGCAGAGCACATCAGGGACCAGGCAGCCACGCTCACCAACCCCCTGGAGGCAAAGCCTGTCGATGGAGACACCTAAGAGAAGCACTCCTGCCTCAAGAGAGCAGAGGCTTGAGAATGAAAGTGAGTCATATTTTGCATATATTCCGAATCATTAAGGTTGATGTTATTGATCGTGACCATAGTGCTATTTGCTTGTGAACAACACGTCTATTTCACATGGTGGCCTGTCATATTTTTTATCTTTGCAGTCATCCAGCTGAAAATTAAGGTTCAAACTCTACTTGAAAACCAAGGAGAAATCCTACACCTTCTCAGGAGGATGTTGGCCAACTCTCTTGATGGCGGTGAGCCTGTAGATATTGAGCCATCATCCCCCAGCCACTGCATACCAAACACGAGCTCCAGGAGCTCTGTGACAAGTTGGAACAGGACAACACATACAGGGGCAAAATGGTAACTATACTTGTAAATGGTAAATCTATCCACTATAAATGACGAGTCCTCTAGATGGATCTAATCTGCTGGTATTATTTATTATATTTTTAGCTGTGTACTGTGTACTCACTTCACTCTAAAATGACTTCCATGAAATGAATGGCAAACTAATGCGTAAATAAGTAGAGATGAAAAAAATCTTTTAAATAATTGACTAATGTTTATTTTCTTGTTTTATTTCATATAGATAAAGGCCCTGGCTGCCTTGGGAGGATGTGACATACCAGAAGGGATAAGATTGATGTGCCGCCTGTGAGGGAAATTTAGTGGATGAACATTCCTATTCTCTGTGTTGAGCTCAAGTGGCCTAATATACTGAGAAAGATGTTTTTTCCAATGTTGTAATCACTTTTCTGTGGCCTTGGTGGTAATGAGCAGGGTGCTTGAGTTTGTCCTAACTACGCATCTTCTCATGATGTAACCACCTTTCCTGACCTCGGTGGTGATAAGCAGGGAGCTTGAGCTCTCCCTAACTTGCATCTGCCTGCACATACCAAAGCATGCCAGGTGTACTCATTAGCAAAGCTTCATAGAAAATCTTGAGCCAATCACGTGAAGACACAAGCAGTGAGCAAATGCCTTCAAAGTATAATAGATAACATTCCTAAAACACAACTCAGAGTGCGCGTACTCTCGGCATCAGAAGTGGTGTCTTCTCTTCTTTTCTTCTTTCCCTTCCTATTTTATATATCTGTTTATATGATCTACTATAATAAATAACTGAAAAGACGACTGCTAAGCATTCTGAAGTGTTTATTAGAAACTTCCATTACAATTTGGCATCCCCTGGGTGGGCCCTACGTGTCTGATCCTCAGACGACGGAACACTCCCAAGGCTACATTGCGGAGCTGAGAACTTGGACGAGAGACCAGGCCATCAGGGCTCACCGAACCAGTAAGTGATAACTTTGCATTCTTGTGTAAAGAAATTAGTGGAAACAGTATTTAAAGAATGATACAAGAAATGGACAGAGATTTGTCCTAGTATTTAAAGAATTATATAAGAGATGGACAGAGATTGTACCAGTCAAGGAAGACTGATTGTAAAACTCCCTACGTGCGGGTGGAGCACTGAGGACGGCAGGACAGAGATCAGGTTTTGCAAAAGGCTTTATTGCCACACTTTTCAGTGAACAACGTTATATTGGCTAGACACACACACACACAGTCAGCGTCTAGTCCGGAGATCAGCTCCTCTGCTCTCACTCTCCCTCCTTAAATAGGGCGCGGTCACTGGGAAGACACACACAAACACAGGTTAATTGTTCTCAGGTGTCGTGATTCTGCCACTTACCTTCCCTGACTCCGCCCTCCTGTCACAGACCGGCGCTTGACCACGCCCCCGCTGCCACACTGATATAAGAGACGGACAGAAGTTTGTCCAAGCCCAGGAGGACTGCTAAGCTGTGGTACCATCAATATGTTTGCAGACAACGGATAAAACACAATTTTGAGACAATAAACTGCGAGTAGTTTATTGGGTTGTGTAAGAGAATTATCCGCCTAAGTGACGACTGGGTAATCGCTCGCCTACTTGAGGAGGGGAAGTACGGGTGCGTGTTTTGACGGACTCACGTTCAGCGATTCGTAGGAATTGAATCTTGCTCCCTTTGTTCTGTGTGAACAACTGGCCCGTCGGGGGAACGGGATAGAGAGGTTCGATCGCGAAAACGCAAAGACACACCGGTGTGAACGCAAAATATTGATGAATTAACAGAGTACTGTCCTCCTCCAAATTCTGAAACAGAGAAACAGATTTTGTACATATGCGTGAGTTGTCTTTGAGGTTGTTGTGCTAAATGATACCTACTTTAATTTAAGGCAAATGTCAGATAAATTGTTTACTAATAAGAACATACCTAAAGGATTATTGTGTCGCATTTTTGGACATAGTCCAACTTGCTCTTCTTGTGATCCTGAAAAAAAACTCAGCCATTGTTGTCATAACCTATTGATATAACAGTGTATAATGAGGAACAGAAACAGTAAGTTAAGGAAAGAAAAGAAAAAGCAAGTAAGTGTGAGGCTACATGTGTTATAATAAGAACTGGGTGTTCCTATGACAACCCAAACATCCAGTTTATGAAAACCTCGTATGGCGAGGATTATTTGGCACAGTTTGATATATGGATAAAGGCCTCAGGATTCACTGAAAAGGGCAGTTTTAGTCCCAGGCAGATAGAACAGTTAGAAGAAAAGTTGAAACAGAAGGGAAAAGAAGAGTCTGCAGATAATGTTAAGTTTTTAGGGGACTGGAGGGTGTTTTCTGCATGGAAAGAAGAAACACTTAGAGAGTACAAAAGAGAGAAACGACAGGCAGGGCTCTCACCCTCTTCTCAGTGTTTGAAATTTCAGATGGACCCAGACCTGGAGTCTGCCCCACCACCCCGACACACACTGCCTCCTCAGCAAGGTGGAGCATCACTCCCACAAGCGCTTCACCCACAGAAAGGGGGAGAAGTTGAGACAAAGAAAAAAACAAAACAAAACTGAGCCTCTGGAATCTCTCCCAGCCTACCAGCCGCCTCCAGCATCAGCGCCTCTCAGCGCTTCTCTGTCACACATGTAGGTATCATGCCGCCATTTTGTCTCTTTAAGAAACTACATTTCCCATCAGCCTACTTCCGCGTTGACCTACGTTACGCCGGGGTGGGATCATCTACGTCATCATACAAGGAAACATAAAACAATGGGACAACACTTCCATCTTTGTCTCTCGTGTCTGGGCTTCAATGAAGCTAGGCGCACCAAAGAGGCGCTCTCCGTCAAAAAGACGTCTTTCTTGCAAGATCCATCACTCAGCGCGATTTTCTTACTTACCCTTGGCAAAGGTAAACTCTAGAGTCGCGCGATCTTTAAACTCAACCTGAGTTACAACCGGTTTACTTGCATTAGAAGTGACGTCACGACTGCAGCCCAGGCAGTTAAAAGTTAAGAAGCGATTGAATCCTTTTTAACTCAAAAGCGCTGTGCATCTGATTCTGATCAGAGACTTTTCCTCACGAACGCTGAGGTTCGGACCAAGAATCCTCTACTTTCCACGGGAACCACCCAAGTGCTCCGCTGGACCCGAAGGTTTTCTACACCTCCATCCCAAGCAGCTCACGTGCTCCCACGGCGAGGCCTGAAACTACACCGGCGAATAGTTCTTCATATCTTGCTAAAGGCAGGATTAAGTAAGATTTTGGCATTTGGGCATAATTAGGATAGTCTTAGGAATTTGCTTTTATTTGAAATAGTGTGAATTTAAACCCAGGTTTATTGTTACACTGTTAGACACGCAGCGTGTTGATTTTATCTTGGTTCTATGTTCTCTCAATTGTTTAATAGATAGGCTGGCATGCTTCTCTCTCTCTTATTCTGACTAACACTTTAATTTCCTTATCATACATTTTGGCCTTATCAAGGTTTCAGTGAGTTTGGTAATGTTATGAGTGTGGAATCTTTTTGTTACTGAGAAAACACGTGCTCAACAGGCCTGACCAGGCCTGATACACTTTAGATAGCTTCCCTTTGTCTTTAGCAACACGTGCTCAGTAGGCCTCACAAGGCCTAACAAACACACTTTAGCCAGGCCATAGGGCCCTTCACAAACACACTAGCAACACAAGGCTAATCTAGGCCTCCACCACGTGTAGTTAGCTACACGAGGCTAAACACATGGTCAAGTCCTACACACACACACAAGCACACATTAGCAACAGAGCTAATCCTTTGTTCTATTTAGATAACATTCTTTTGTTTTAGCTAGCAACAAGCTAGGCCATACACACACACCACACATGTGTATATACACACCTCACTGCTTGTATATATTGATTTATTATTTTTATCTTTGTTATAATAAATTCATTTATTAAACAAACTGTGTTTATTTGTGTGAACAATATGAAGTCCCCAATCTCCCTCGAATTCAAAAGGGTGCATATATAAGTTATGTAATATGGTAAGTGATCGTAATAATTTGGAAATATACCATAATTTAGCTGTTTGGTAATTTATTATTAAGCACCAGGATTAATGGTATGATTCACTAAATGATTCACTAAACGATTCATTGAATGATTCACTAAACGATTCATTGAACGATTCACTGAATGATTCACTTCAAATGAGAGTGATTCTATGGTATGATTCAATTCAAACGAGTCAAATCAAATGATTCAATGGGATTGATTCATTTTAATTATTGACCTTCAAAATTTAATGAGACTGATTTAACGAGCTTGATCACTTAATATCAATAATTAACTGATTGCACCCACACACACGAGATCCGGTCTTGCATATGGTGATGGAAGAGACACCCTCCTGGACCTGACCACATGCTCACCAGTGGGTCCACAAGGCTATAATCTAAAGTCTGAAGTCCTTCATCTTCCAATGGTGGAAGTGGCTGGAGCTGACAGCGTGCTTCTAGTTCACAGACCCTGGACAACAGTTGACATGAAGGAAAGCATGGCTTCTCTTCCCAATGTGAGAGAGGTAGGAGGAAAGAGATTTGGTAACAAACTGTTGATGTTTTGCAGAGAATTCCGACCAACCACCCATGAGCTTTGCTGCCTAATCATGACCAAGATGGGTATAGATTGGAACAAAGTTTCCAAAGAGTGGCCGGAAGCTGACCAGTGAATGACTACACCAGACTGGAGTGCGGCTGGCAATAGAGAGTATAGAGATACCATCACTGCTCTCTGTGCTCGTCTGGACAGTGCTTTCCCTTGAACATAGACATTACTAAGATCAGTATGTGTAAGCAAGAAGATGGAGAAGGGGTGTCAGCGTTTCTGGTCCGTCTCACCGCTGCGCATGAGAAAAAAAAAATACAGTGGCCTGACCAGGCCCGTGAACCTGGCTGCAGTGGAGGGCACTCCTGAGCCTCACCAAGATCGAGCAGTACGCTGTGCATGCAGAAAAGCTGCTGAAAGAGAAGGAGAAGACAAAGTCGGCACAAAGAGACCAAGACCTACACGCCGCCACTCTCACTCTTCTCCAGACTGCTCAGCCTGGACCTAGAGGAAGAGGTCGAGGTAGGGGCCGAGGCAGGACGACCTGGGGTGACTCATCCTGGATAAAAGGCGCAACCTGCTACAACTGCAATCAGAAGGGACACATTGCTCAAAATTGTCTCCACAGTAGCAGGCAGAGGCCCTGTGAGGAGTACAGCAAAGCAGACTGATGGGCGGACTCCGGGAACAGGCCCCACACAGAGAACAGGGGAGGTAACACACACACACCTGATGATACACATACACATAGACAGGAGCATTCACATAACGTTAAACACATTAGTAGCAGCACCTGCATGCAACAGCAAGACTACACAGAAACGCCCAATACACCAGTCCAGATAGATACACCTGAAGTTGCATTAAGTTTGTTAAAATACACAACTACTCCCTTCTCTAAACTCCCTTGTATGCCCCTCACTGTATGTGGGCATGTGTTAACCTTTTTAGTAGATTCTGGAGCAGGACACTCAGTGATACAACATGGGGTACTTCCAGTAGACTCACCGTTCAGCTCAAATTCTATTCAGACAATGGGCATCTCAGGACAAACTGTAACCGAAACTTTCTCAGTCAACCTCCCGTGTGAAAGCGAGGGAGAAATAGTTATGTCCCACTCATTTCTCATCTCACATACATGTCCAGTAAATTTGTTAGCACGTGATTTAATGTGCAAATTAGGAGTAAATCTCACGTCCACTCCAGATGGACTAACTATTGAAGTAAGTGAAATGTGCGGTGTGTAGTATGGGTTTGGAAGCCCTCTGTATGTGTATGTCTGGCGGCTCTGCTCAGATCAACTCACACAAACTTCAAAACACCTTGTACAGCTCGCACACTTGAACACCTCATCAGTTGAGACAGATTATATGAAAGAGGAAGATTTGCATTGTACAGCACATGTTCACCAAGGGCAAGATGTAGAGTTTGAAAAGACTTTGTTTGCAGACCCCCATGTACGTGAAAGATCGACCCTCAAAACTACATATTGGTCTAAACATTATTGCGCTGTGTAGGTCCATTTTACTCGTTGTCCGAACAGCTGCATCAATGTTCATCGCAGTATTCTCAAACATGTTATACACGGCCTCGTGTCAGAGGACTCTGAGGTCGACTGCTGCCAGCATGATTTCTTTGACATCGTTAATTCTATACCCCATGTCTCATTAGCAAAGCCATGAGCCGCCCATTGGAAAGACGTGGGGAAGTGGGTCAAGAAGTGCGCAGTCGATGGCAATGAATGGTCCCAAACAGAGGACCCTAGTGTGTTGTTTTGCCAAAAGCTTGGGGTCTACAAACAAAGTCATGCTAATGTGTGTGTGCATGTTAAGTGCAGCGTAATATTAGCCACTGATGACCAGGGTCCTGGGGAACCCGGCCATAGTGGCCTGTTTGTCTCTATTTCCACAGGCACCTCCAGCAGAGGTGCACCCCAAATTGGCAGGAGTTCCAAATTCCGTTTGGGCGAAGGGTAAACATGATGTGGGCCTAATAAAGAATGCTGAACCAGTGGTGATCACCCCCAAATCAGATTTCAGGCCTAGACAGACCCAGTACCCACTCAAACCAGAAGCAATCGCAGGTATAAGACCGGTCTTTGATTCATTGCTGAAGGCAGATGTAATTGTCCCTTGCCAGGACTCTCCAGTGCACACTCCTATTTTTCCAGTTAAGAAGGCAAGAAAACCGTCCCAGCCCGATGAGTGGAGGTTTGTCCAAGATCTGCAAGCAGTCAATGCTGCGGCTGTCCTGCACGCGCCTGACGTCCCTAAAGAGTGCTCTGCAGACCACACCCACTCTGGGACTGCCTGACCCCAATAAACCATTTTGTTCAAAGTGTAGATGAAAAGAAGGGTTTTTAATGACCTCTGTTCTTTTGCAGAAACACATTGATAGATTGAGACCTGTAGCTTACTTCTCCAGCAGGCTGGATCCAGTGGCGGCTGGACTTCCTGTTTGCCTGCATGCAGTTGCTGCAGCTGAAAAGGCGGTAACTGCCTCCAGAAATATTGCAGGGTATTCTAACCTCACCCTTTTGGTCCCACATGCTGTCTCCCTGCTTCTGTTGGAGAAAAAGACACCACATTTGTCAGCACAGAGATGGTTGAAGTATAACACGGTCATGCTTGATATGCCTACCATCATTGTGAAATGTTGTTCTGTTCTGAATTCTGCCTCTCTTCTCCCTACAGAGGACAATGGAGAGCCACATGACTGTGTTGCTCTCACTAATGATTTTTGTTCTCCCAGGGCAGACTTAAAGAGTGACCCTTTGGAAAATCCAGACATGGTCCTCTATGTGGACGGTTCAGCCTCCAGAGACTCAGAGACGGGAAAGAACAAAGTAGGTTTTGCCGTAGTCTCAGATCACGAGGTCCTCAAGGCGTTGTGTCTGCCCTCAAACCTGTCGGCGCAAGCCGCAGAGCTCTGTGCCCTCATTGAGGCATGCAAATTGGCAGCAGGGCAATCTGTCAATATTTTTACGGACAGTAGGTATGCATTTGGCATTGTGCACAATTTTGGCACTATTTGGAAACACAGAAATTCTCACTAGCACAGGATCTCCCATTGCACATCATAAACTGGTCTCTGAGTTGTTGGATGCTATTCTACTCCCTAGAGCCATTGCTGTGTGTAAGTGTGCTGCCCATACTAACAATACTGATCTTGTGTCTCAAGGGAATGTCAGGGCGGATGTGGCAGCTAAGTGTGCAGCCTCAGCTTCCAGTTCACCCTCTAACCTTGCTTTTCCTCAGGTTTCTACCCCCTGTTTACAGCTAGCGGACGTTCAGAGCACTGCCACCCAGGACAAGAGACGAGTCTGGAAACAGGCAGGCTGTATCTTTGCAAACTTGGTCTAGGTTTGTCCCTCGGGCCGTCCCTGTCTACCAAAATACATGTTCCCTTTCTATGCAAAATTGACGCATGGGCTCACCCATGTGTCAAAAGGGGGGATGGTAGCAGAAGTAACAAAGATATGGTTCACAAAGGGGTTTTCAAATTATGCTGCGAAATTTTGCAAGCAATGCTTGATATGTGCACTACATAATGCAGGTCGAGGTATCAAATTAACTCAAGCAGCACACCCAATACCAGACAAACCATTTGATCATCTCCAAATGGAATTCATTGAACTGACACTTCGAGAGGGAAAATGGGTCCCTTAAAATAAACTAAGCAAAGCTTGTGCAGAAACAGGGCTAGGATGGACAAAGGTCCTCCCTGTAGTACTCACACAAATGAGGATGCAAACTAGACCTAAACATGGGTTAAGCCCATTTTGAAATTCTGTTTGGATGAGTACCCAACATGGGGATAGGGCCAGTTCAAGGAACACTGCCAGACACCACACTGTGTGATGATGCAATGTTGAATTACTGTGCAACGTTGTCCTCTGCTTTGAAATTTATCCACAAACAGGTAAAAGAAGCACTTCCCAAACCCTCTGAGGGATCTACAACCAGGGGATTGGATCGTGGTGAAGGACTTCCAACGAACCAAGTGGAACAAGCCACAGTGGAATGGCCCATTCCAGGTCCTGCTCACGACCCCAACGGCAGTGAAGGTCACAGGCAGAGTGACGTGGATCCACGCTAGCCACTGCAAGAGGGTTCCTGAACCGGCTGAGCAGGAGGGAAAAGAAGGCCTAAGTGACCCAGATGCTGACTAAAGCTCGAGGAGAAAGAAGTGTTAATTGAGTACATCTGAGAACAGAACCCCAACCATAAGGTGGGACAAGTGGTAACCCGAGACTCAGGAGGAGAGGTAAGCGATTATCATTTAGAAGGTGCCCCACATGGCTGCTTTCCTACCTTGATCCAAACCACGTGGCGAGCAAGTTCCGCGGGACTGAGCATGACAGCACAGTTACGCTGCTGCACCCTCAATAGAGAAGAGTATTTTAGTATCTAGTCAGTAAAACTGGTTTCAGAAGTCCCAAGTTTCTCCAAGCTCCGGTGAGGTGGGGCGAGGGCTGATAGGGCGTGCCCGCCCTCTGAGCGCCAATACACATCAAGAAGGGCAAGGGTTAACTCGGTAACATCACTGAGGCACTGAACAAGATGCACAAGGTTGCTGAACAATTACGAGCACATGAACATGGAGGAGTTGAAGACAGCTGATCATGTTAGTTCAGTGGATGGAAGACTCTGATTCTATCCACCATACCGGTCTTGGGCTTAGTGATTGTGATGCTATGTTTGCTCTCTGTTTTCTGTCAATGTTGTATGTCTGTGTTTCAGAGGCAGCTGACAAATATCGGTTACCAGATGGTGAAAATAGACTCCGATGACTTGCCTGACTGGCCTCCAAACTCACATGAAGACTATAACCCACCGTTCGATGACATCAGCACAGTTGACATGAAACTAGTCCTGACTTAAAACACTTTCATTATGATTGTTTCCTGTTCTATTATTCCTGATCTATGTATATGGCTTGCTAGCATTCATTTAAGACGTCTATGTCTTATAAAAAACAGCCCTAGCATTATCCCTGTACACTCAATGATGTGTTAAGTTGAATCTCTCTGAGAACTCTTATCACTGAATCTGTGTACAGTTCTTTTCTTTCTTTAGCAATTATTATCCTATAGGATAAAAAGGGGGGAGAATGTGAGGGAAATTTAGTGGATGAACATTCCTATTCTCTGTGTTGAGCTCAAGTGGCCTAATATACTGAGAAAGATGTTTTTTCCAATGTTGTAATCACTTTTCTGTGGCCTTGGTGGTAATGAGCAGGGTGCTTGAGTTTGTCCTAACTATGCATCTTCTCATGATGTAACCACCTTTCCTGACCTCGGTGGTGATAAGCAGGGAGCTTGAGCTCTCCCTAACTTGCATCTGCCTGCACGTACCAAAGCATGCCAGGTGCACTCATTAGCAAAGCTTCATAGAAAATCTTGAGCCAATCACATGAAGACACCAGCAGTGAGCGAATGCCTTCAAAGTATAATAGATAACATTCCTAAAACACAACTCAGAGTGCGCATACTCTTGGCATCAGAAGTGGTGTCTTCTCTTCTTTTCTTCTTTCCCTTCCTATTTTATCTCATCTCATCTCATCTCATTATCTCTAGCCGCTTTATCCTTTACAGGGTCGCAGGCAAGCTGGAGCCTATCCCAGCTGACTACGGGCGAAAGGCGGGGTACACCCTGGACAAGTCTTCCTATTTTATATATCTGTTTATATGATCTACTATAATAAATAACTGAAAAGATGACTGCTAAGCATTCTGAAGTGTTTATTAGAAATTTCCATTACACGCCACATTGCAGAAAACAGGCTGTGGGAGCAGTACAGCATGAAGGGGAGGAAAGGCAAAGTGCCTTTTCAGAACCTGCAGTTATGCAGGGTATTAGTCAGTAAGTATTTTTTGATATTGTCAGGACACACATAGGCTGAATCAACTTTTAGATACTGACAATAAGAAGATGCCTACTGTCCTTAATCATTTAATTTTGTTTACATTATTTCAGAGGCTGCAACCTTTGCATACAAAAAGAAGAATCTGAAAAAAGATGTGCTTCAAGAAGTCGCCGATGTCATGAAGTACGCAGCCCACAGGCCTGGAGGGTCTAAGTACAAGCCGCCAAAGGTGAATAACAAACCCCCAAAATAAATTAATAATATAAAAGGGAAAGAAAAGGACACATACATACAAACATGCATACCTTGTGGTGTAACATTTTAAAATCAGTTGTCAACTCGTATGTTATTTGGTTATAAATTGGTGTGTTATTCAGTTATTTTTTCATTGGTTTATTACAGAATAAAACCCAGAATGGAGGACCTCAACTAGATGACAGCAACACCGAGAATGATGCCTAGACAGCAGTTGACTAAAGAACATGCAGGTACTAATTTGTTTAAAATGAACATAATGGCTTAATTTCTGGTAGATCAGATTAATGTGACACTGTCTTTGCTTACTGTTGTAGTGAATATATAATAAAGAACAATTAGTCCAAACCCTAATTATAATTATGATTATTTATTTCCATTAAACAGAAATCAAAAGCTGGTTCCTAAATAATGTTCTAAAGAGGTTCTCAGTATGTCCTGTTCTAACGTTCTGGCCAAACGTTCTGCAAACCAAACAAAAACTCCACACCCTAACATTCCCTGAACGTTACAGGGTAATGTTCTCACAACTTAATAGCGATGTTCTCCTAACGTTCTTAAAACGTTCAATTGTTAGCTGGGATACAATTTATTTAATTAATAAAATTTAATTTTAGTGCAATTAAAATATGCAATTTATTAAAATGGTCAGATATGTTATCCTTGAATAAAATAAAACCTGTAATTATTTGAAATACGGGTATACAATTTATTTATACCCCCACCAAATATAGACCTACTATGTTAATTGGCCTATATAACATGACAATCTCATAATGGTGGACTCAATAACCCATAATAAATAGCTTATTTTACTTACCGCCAAACCTCAAAACTCTAGCCACATGTTTTTCTTGTGGTTTTCCAGCGACTTTCTTCTGTGGCCACATCACATGAATCTGGGTCTTCAGATCCCAGGACTCCCCTTAAATGATGACGGGTTTTTGTTTGTTAACAATGACTTTGTAGCCACAATCTCCATCTCATTTCTCTCAAAATACTCGTGCTCCGTTTACACGTAGCCGGATATCTATGAAGATGCATATTTATTTATGCGGTTGCACCTCTCATTTACATGTAAATGGAGGTTTCAGTCACTGAAAACGGATATCTTTGAAAACTCTGGGCAAAGTGGAGATTTCTGAAAACTCCGTTTTCATGCCTACGTGTAAATAGTGGAAAACAGAGTTTTAGGTTTTCCCGACGTCATGATATGCGTCACAGAACAATATTTGCATCATCCGCTCAATATTTTGGTTTGATGGTCTCATGGATGCAACACGAGTGGTCGTCCTTTTTACATATTTGCAAACACTTTTGGTTTGTTTGCATTTGCAAATACGACTACAACTGCTTTATGAGGAGCAGAGGAGAGGGACTGCGAAGAGGGTCACAGTTTTTCAGGCACTTTTCCTCCCACCAAGACAAAAGCTTGCTGCTTACCAATGTCGCCGTCATCATGTCATTTATATTTTCATGATTCTTCTTCTTCTTCTGTCGATTTATTGGCGGTTAACAATCGATGTGTATTACCGCCATCTACTGGGCTGAGGTGTGATCTCAAGGGATATTAATCGTTGCAAATGCCTGCATGAAAATAAATCAAAACTGAGCCTGTAGTCAGACCTTGAGCAGGTCATGTCCTGATAGAATGTTCAAAAGATATCAATATTATGTCTCGAGCAATGTGTTATCACAACAGTACAGTACACAGTGAGACACAAGGTCACAGAAGAATTCTAGCCTTCTAGCTGAAATAATGGAGTAGAATATTAACAATATTAAGAGATGTATGCTTGAGTCAATCCTTGTTCTTCTTGACGTGTATTGGTGCTCAGAGGGCGGGCATGCCCTATCAGCCCTCATCCCACCTCACCGGAGCTTAGAGAAACTCTGGCCAAATTGTCTAGAATTTGTGTAACAAAACAAAAATCTTCCCGTAAACCAATTATGAGGATAACGAAATAAAATCTTCCCGTAAACCAATTACGAGGATAACCAAACAAAATCTTCCCATAAACCAATTACGAGGATAACCAAACAAAAATCTTCCCGTAAACCAATTACGAGGATAACCAAAGAAAATCTTCCTGTAAACCAATTATGAGGATAACGAAATAAAATCTTCCCGTAAACCAATTACGAGGATAACCAAACAAAATCTTCCCGTAAACCAATTATGAGGATAACCAAACAAAAATCTTCCCGTAAACCAATTACGAGGATAACCAAAGAAAATCTTCCTGTAAACCAATTATGAGGATAACCAAACAAAATCTTCCTGTAAACCAATTACGAGGATAGGATAACCAAACAAAAATCTTCCCGTAAACCAATTACGAGGATAACCAAACCAAAATCTTCCCGTAAACCAATTACGAGGATAACCAAACAAAATCTTCCCGTAAACCAATTACGAGGATAACCAAACAAAAATCTTCCCGTAAACCAATTACGAGGATAACCAAACAAGAATCTTCCCGTAAACCAATTACGAGGATAACCAAACAAAAATCTTCCTGTAAACCAATTACAAGGATAGGATAACCAAACAAAAATCTTCCCGTAAACCAATTACGAGGATAACCAAACAAAATCTTCCCGTAAACCAATTACGAGGATAACCAAACAGAATCTTCCCGTAAACCAATTACGAGGATACGAGGATCTTCCCGTGAAACCCTTCACAAGGATGCACAAATAAACAAGTCATTGCAGACTGATTATAAAAAAAAAACTAAATTCTATTTGCTAGTTGAGTGTCCTTTAAATACTGTGTTAGAGCTATTACTGCTGATTGTGTGAATGGCTGACTTAATAAGTTGTCTATAGTTACAGATTTTCTTAATGTTCTCCCCATCTTCTCTCTTTCACTGGAATACTGTGTACAGTGTATAAGAACATGCTCAACCTTTTCTACTTCTCCACAGTGTGCACAGGCCCCAGAATGATGTTTCCCTATTGTATACAACCCACTATTTACACTTGTGTGCCCTATCCTCAGCCTAGTCAACCAAACCTCCTCCTGTCATTTCAGTTCGCCACCCCTTCTAAACACCACCTCCTTTTGTAAATTATATAGATGCCTTCCTTTCTTCTCTGTATTCCATCTCTCCTGCCACATTTTGTTGATGTTGTCTTTAATTATTACTTTAATTTCTGCCTTGCTAAATGGGACTTCTAACTCAACCTCATTTGCCTTGATGGCCTCTTTGGCCATTTTATCCACTTTCTCATTACCCTCAACCCCCTTATGAGCTGGAACCCATGTGAACTGAATAAAAGTTTTATGTTGATTTATCTTAAATACGAGATGGTTAATTTCATCTAAGAGATCTTGTTGGCATGTAGATTTTCCACTCTGTATACTATTTAAGGAAGACATAGAATCTGAGCAAATAACTGCTTTACTAGGCTTCACCTCCTCCACCCACTGCAGGGCCAGTATAATAGCCATCATTTCTGCTGAAAAAATTGACAAGTGATCTGACGTCCTTTTCCCAATACTTATATTGTAGCTGGGGATGAATACTGCTGCTCCTGTCTTACCAGTTTCGTCTTTAGAAGCATCTGTATATATCTGTGTCGTGTCATCATACATTACTTCTAAATACTGCTGTACATTCTGGTTTGCAATCTCCTTAGTTTTCAAATTTACAATAGGGAAATAAAATAACCAAGGGGGAATGATTGACCTTGTAATTGTTTTGCAAAAAGGAATGTCACTGATCCCCAATTGATCTGCCTGCTGATTACCATCCCACCCAAAACTGTGTACGGGTCGACCATACTCCCAGCATTCCCTTAGTACCTGTTTGGCTGGGTGATTGTCTTCATGACCCTGTAGGTTTAGCCAGTATGATACTGATAATTTCAGTCGCCTGAGGTCCAGTGGCATCTCCCCTACTTCCACCTGAAGTGCTGGGACTGAAGAGGTCCTGAAGGCACCACAGCATATACGGAGGGCTTTGGCTTGTATCTTGTTTAGCTCTAACAAGGAAGTCTTGGCTGCTGATCTATATGCTATACATCCATAATCCAACACTGGTCAGATTAGGGCACTATAAATTATTTTCAAGGATGTGCTTGATGCCCCCCAGTCATTCCCTGCTAAGCATTTCAGAATATTAATTCCCTTTTTACATTTGTCTATAACCTTTTGAATATGATTTTTAAAAGAAAGTTTGTTATCAAACCATACACCAAGGTATCTTAAATTATCCGTTTGCTCGAGTGGCTGCCCCATGACTCTTCTTCTTCTTCTTTAGGGTTTTATGGTGGTTGGCAACCAACTTGAAGGAGCATTACCGCCACCAACTGGGCTGGAGTGTGGAACAGGTAGCTATTGGATTAAATAAACAACAACAAAAAAATTTATATCCTCTGGGCTAGCCCAGTTTCTTTGAGAAATCTGAGAACAAAATGATATATATGGCTAGATGCCTTACCCAAGATGCCAGGTAGATTTAAACTTCTGTGTTTCACTGTGCTTAATGACTGACAAAGGTTTCTTCTTTCTTCCTCATACTGTTTGCAGTGAAATAAAACATGCTCTACTGTTTCCAGCTGGCTACAGTAATCACAGTTTCCTGTGTGATGTTTACCTATTATTTTTAGTGTACCGTACAAGCCCTGGGTGACCAATTCTTAGACGGGTTATCATGCTCTCATCTTTCCTACTTCTACCTTCCATTCTTCCTTTGTCCACCTGTTTTTGGATGTTACAGATGTCTGCCCTTTTCATTGTCATCTCAGTATTCCTGCCAGATTGATTTGGCATGATTCTTTATAAGGACCTTAGCCTCCGCCTTACTCACAGAGATTAGTAAATCTACCTCTTTATGCTTGAGTGTTTGTTTGGCTAACTTGTCCACCTGCTCATTACCCTCAACACCAGCATGTGCTGGTACCCAAAGAAAATTAGTTACTATTCCTACTGCTTCTAGATGGAATAATGTACTGTATACTTCATTGATGAGGTCACCCCTGAATGATCTACCTGACTGTATGCTTTGTAGAGCTGAATAACTATCTGAGATGATGACAGTTTTGTGAATTTTGTTTTCTTTTATCCATTCCAGGGCCAACCAGATTGCTACTAACTCTGTAGTGTAAACAGATAAGTTACCATCTATTCTTTTAAAAATGCTCACATCATTTGCTGGAATGTGTACTGCTGAACCAGCACACTCTCTTTCTGGATCTTTTGATCCATCTGTGAATATGAATGTATGGCATGAAAAATGTAACTCTAAATAATTCTGCACTATGGTTTCTACTGTCACCTCTTTTGTTTTTTTGTTTTGTTTTTTATTTCTAAGTGAATGCCCAGGTCTACAGAAGGTAATGGGAAAAACCATGGCTGAATAGAGGATAAAGGTACAACAGGACTGTACTGCAACTGATGTAGCCCTAAACTCTCTGCTTTAGCATCACCTATCCACCCAAAGCTTCTAAAGTTGTACTTGTTATGCTCCCAACAGTCATTTAAAATATTTTTGGCTGGATGATCAGCATACTGCCCTTTAAGGTTAACCCAGTATGTTAACATAAGTTGTATTCTTCTAATCCTTAGTGGCATCTCACCCATTTCCACCTGCATTGCAGGTACAGGGGATGTTTTAAAGGATCCACTACAGATCCTCAAAGCCTGAGCTTGCAGTACATCTAAGACCTTTATGCTGGATTCAGCTGAAGACATATATGCTATGCAGCCATAATCAAAGACAGACCTCATAAGTGCCCAGTATACATTAAGCAAAGCTGCTCTGCTGGCTCCCCAGGACTATCCTGATAAACAGCGAAGGATGTTAATAACCTTTTTACACTTGTTTCCTACCTTACTCATGTGTACTTTCCATGTTAACTTTTCATCAAACCATACTCCAAGAAATCGGATAGATTTGACTTGCTCAAGAGAATGTTCATAAAGTTTTAAAGAAAAAGGAGTGATTTTGCGCCTTCTTGAAAAACATATTACTTGAGTCTTTGACACTGATAGCCTAAAACCCCATTCATTTGCCCACTTTTCCACTTTCATTATTGCTGCTTGCATTTTTGTTTTGACATGAGCTATTACATCCTCTGACCCATAATGCTCCATCATCTGCATATAAGGATTTGCCTATACCTTGCTCTATGTTTAAAAAGATGTCATTAATCATGATATTAAACAATAATGGGCTACACACACTACCTTGCGGTGTACCATTCTCCACTGTATATATTTCAGAATACTCTGTACCTACTTTTACCTGTATCTTCCTGTCAAACAGAAAATCCAAAATCCAGCTGTATGCCTTACCACCTATTCCCATGGACTCTAACTTAATTAGCAGACCCTCCTTCCAGAGCATGTTATAGGCTTTTTCTATGTCAAAGAATACTGCTATTACTATCTCCTTATTGGTCTGAGCCTTCCTAACGTCAGACTCTAAACATAAGACTGAATCCATTGTGTTACAGCCTTTACGGAAACCACTCTGATAGGGAGAGAAGAGTCCTTTACTTTCCATATGGTAGGTTATTCTTTCTGTGACTATCCTCTCCATAACTTTGCCCAGTTGTGATATTAATGCTATAGGCCTATAACTACCAGGATCAGAGGGTTCTATCCCTGGCTTAAGTACAGGAACTATTATTGAATGCTTCCATTTTCATGATTCTGATAGGCTAATATGGCTTTATACTTCTTATACTGCCACCTATATGTTTGGCATACTCATAATAGCTGCGTATCTGTGCGGATCTGTGTAAATGCAGATATTTTGGAGAACGGTCTGGTGTAATCGTGGATATTTTTGAAAACGGATAGGCGGGGTTATCCGTTTCTATACATACCCGGGTACATGTAAACTAAGCATCGATCAGGACGAATTTATTCTGGGCCATTATTGGAGATAATCACGTGATTACCACACAAAAAAAGCAAACAAAATTGACATGAATGAATAGCTGTAACACGCCGAGCAAACAAAAGACTGTGGAAAGCCCAGCAAAATTTTAACAAAGCCGCGGCTTGGGCTTACAACCAATGAGCGTGAGATACTGCGTGCAGTGTAAGCCAATGAGTGCTCTGCATGAACAATGGACTTGTTCCTACACGTAGAAGTTACACGCATTGGAAAGATACGCCTACAGTGGGAGATAGAAGATCTTCGAATCGAGTTAGAAAAACTAAACGTCGATACTTAACTGATGCAACTAACCCGTGCATATCAAAGACATCTAGACGACGGTGGTTGGAGACTGAAATACTGTCCTTTGATAATCCAGAAGGGTCTACCTCAAATAGTGATCAAAATATCGAAAAGATGGCTATTATAGAAAGTTTTCAAAGAGCAGAAGCAACAGTGCTTCCTGCAAGGCCACCTTGTGATCTAAGTGATGAGTAAGTTGATCAGAATGAATCTTCTCAGCAACAGACTGGACTTGAAGTAAGTAGATGAATTTAATGTTTTATTCTATAGTTGTCCCGGTTGATTATTTCCATGTAATTGCTTAATTTTTTTACAATAGTGTTTTTCACGTGACGTTATCAAACCGGAAGTCGGCCATATTGGAGGCATTGGACACGTCAGCAGCAAAGCAATCTTTGAATTTTTTGATAAACTAACCTAATAATGGTGAATTACTGCAGAGTTTTGGGTTGCCATAGTCGTTCAGATCGTGAGAAACATCTACACTTCCACCGATTACCTAAAATAATCGAAAATCGGGGGAGGAAGTAGTTTTTGTCTTGCAAGTTTCTTTGGCTGATGCCATTACGAAAATTATGATTTTATTTCCCTGTGTGAAATGTAAGCGTTATTTGTTTACAGAAATCAATGCCTCCAATATGGTGCACATCCGGGACGTTCGTGTCATAGCGGCTCAAAACAGTGGAAGGCTGTTCAATTTCCCTCCCTCTGCAGAAACTGACTGGGGTAGCCTATTTAACAATTTTTGATATGTACATATATACAGTTTTATATATACAGGGCCTGTTTTGCTGTATCTGGGCCAGGACGGCTTGCCATCATTGATGGAACAATGAATTCTGAATTATACCAGCGAATTCTAAAGGAAAATGTCAGGACATCTGTCCATGAACTGAATCTCAAGAGAAGGTGGGTCATGCAGCAAGACAACGACCCTAAACACACAAGTCGTTCTACCAAAAAATGGTTAAAGAAGAATAAAGTTAATGTTTTGGAATGGCCAAGTCAAAGTCCTGACCTTAATCCAATCGAAATGTTGTGGAAGGACCTGAAGCGAGCAGTTCATGTGAGGAAACCCACCACCATCCCAGAGTTGAAGCTGTTCTGTACGGAGGAATGAGCTAAAATTCTTCCAAGCCGGTGTGCAGGACTGATTAACAGTTACCGGAAACGTTTAGTTGCAGTTATTGGTGCACAAGAGGGTCACACCAGATACTGAAAGCAAAGGTTCACATACTTTTGCCACTCACAGATATGTAATATTGGATCATTTTCCTCAATAAATAAATGACCAAGTATAATATTTTTTGCCTCATTTGTTGAACTGGATTATCTTTATCTACTTTTAGGACTTGTGTGAAAATCTAATGATGTTTTAGGTCATATTTATGCAGAAATCTAGAAAATTCTAAAGGGTTCACAAACTTTCAAGCACCACTGTAAGTTAACTGACAATATTCGGCTGATTTTATATTAAACTAAGAGAATGTGTCTTTTAGATATGTTTTTTAATATGCAAATTTCCCATTTCTGCCTATAAGACAAGTTCACATTGCAGTTGCTCAGAACAAAGGAGGGCTGTTCAGTTTCCCTCCCTCTACAGAAACAGACTGGGGGTAACTTAACATGGGTGTAAATGGGATAAAATCAATTTTTTGAGGTTTTCTTTGCTATTGCCTATTTTAACAATTTTAATATTTACATATAAATTATCTGACAATATTCGCCTGATTTATACTTAAAAACTGAGAGAATGTGTCTTTTAGATATGTTTTAATAAGCAAATTTCTCATTTCTGCCTGCCTGTGTTCCCCCAATGCTGAGGGAGTAAGGTTGTTGGAGGAGCCGGGTTTGCCTTCCTCTATCCAATGCAAGCATTATTGTGGGAGGTTTAAAGCCCTTTATTCGCTGCATGCCGTACAGAAGATTATATCGCATATTATATGATGGCAGTGCCAGTATTATTTCTGGAAGAAATATACATGCGGAGCGCGGGTGGCAAACCTGTGACCTTTCACATTTTGTAAGACAACGGTCACCATGTTCAGATTATTAGTAAAATATAAATAGCTCATTAATATGCTGTTGAAAGAATAGATAATAAGTTACAACTTTTTTATTTCAGCTCTCAGTGGAGACTTATGATGAGAATTACTTTTTGATGAATGATAAATGCCGATCGAGATTATGAATCTGCAGACCCTCAGGTACATATCCACATGAAGCGTTGACACCTAATAATATTTTAGTAGTTTAGCTACATGTATGCTAATTAAAATAACTTTATATGGGATAGTAATGTTTATTCACTCAATGTATGATGAGAATTCTTTTTTCTGTTTTGAAACAGTTATCAATCGTCAACAGACCTACAAAATACATCACCACTAATACTTTGTGTATTGTTTTTTACAGGATGATTCCTCAAGTGGATCTTCATATAATGAATCTCATGATTTCACGGATAGTAATTGCTGGGAACCAGACATTCCAGATGCTGACACTCCCATTTGTCAGGGTTCCAGTGTAACCAGAGGACAGGCTATTACAACATTAATAGCATTCATCCTACAGCATCATTTGACTGATGCAGCAGTTGGTGATATGTTAGACATGTTTCGGGCTCTTTTCCCAGGAAGATTTCCACCATCCAAATTTCTGCTTATCAAGGGAATTATGATACAGGAATCTGGTTATGTGGTACATCTATACTGTCCTGTTTGTGATGTGTATATATTGGAAAGTTCTCAGATTGTGAAAACTTAACCGAGTGCCATTCATGTGCTGAAAGCATAAACCGTGAAAATTGTCTGAAGGATGCCATTTTTTCCTCTACATCTCAATTGAAAATCAGGTGACTTACTGAAGCATTTCACCCTTGCTAAAAAATTAGACGTAATGGGAGATGATCTCACAGGTGTATTCAGTGGAAGAATTATGAAAGAACAGATCAGAAGACACCACATTACTGATATCATCACACTCATGTGGAACTGTGATGGAGCACCAGTTTTCCACTCCTCAAAAAGATCTGTCAAAAAGAACACTTCAAGCATGTGTTAACGAACTTCCAGATAATTGTAAAGAAAATTGCCTTTTGATTGGCTTGTGGTTTGCTAAGCAAAAACCCTGGTCAGTGTTACTTCAAGCCCTTTGTGGATGAACTTAATCATCTTGGTACTGTTGGCATGACCTGGGTTAACAAAAATAATGAATCAACTCACAGAGTGTTTAGTGTGTGTTCAAGTTGTGATTCTTGTGCTCGGCCAATGTTTAAGAACACTGCACAATTCAATGGATGGTGTGGCTGTGATTGGTGTTTAGAAGAAGTGGAGGTAATTGAAAGAGGTGATGACTTTTTGTGTGTATGAATCCAATAACAGATTAACTAAGCAGGGATGAGAGTGGGTGGTCACCAAAAAAGCAGAAAACAAGATGGCACTGGAAGTCGGGGGTCTGGGAGGGATACCCCCCTCCCAGGAAAATTTTGAAAAATAAGGCCTTACAAACCACTTTTCCTGCAATCTGAGCTGTAGTAGATAAAAAAATCTGTTGTCTTTTTTTATATATTTACATGAAAATATGTTTCAAATCAATAGGAGTATTGTTTGAATTCAAAATAAAATCACATTCTACATTCAAGGGTATGGTTATAATTTATGATCAACAAAAATGACAAACTAAATTCACATTAAACGCAAGTTTTATTAATTATCAAAATGTTCATATATTAAATAAAATTTCTTAGGGAGAAAAGGTCAGTCACCCTATGTCCTCATTAGTTGCATATGATTTCAAAGTCTTTTGAAATATTTAAGTTTTCAAAACTGTCAGCATTAATTCAGATTTACTGACCATCATATACATGTTCAATGTATTAAATCAAACGAATGCTAAGTTTATGGGATAATGTCTATGTACACTTTATACAATTATTTATAGTTCACAGTCACTTCTCATTTTCATTTAATCATTTCGACTTCTTCTTCAGCCTTTTGGCCAAAGACAAAAGCTTGTCAGTCCTCTCTCTGTTTTTATACCAGCATCGATTTCACATACCTTCACTTCATCTCGCTTGTCAATTGTATTCGGCATTTTGAGTAAAAAAGCCAATATGAAAGACAAACATATTTTTGAAGCGCAGCGACGATGAACATGTGCAAGTTTCGATAAAATAGAACAGATGCGGGTACTTTTGTAAGAACTGTTATGATTGGCTTTTGTTCTCTCCCACACTCTTGTAAGAAATGTTATGATTGGCTTTTGTTCTCTCCCACACTCTTGTAAGAACTGTTATGATTGGCTATCATGCTCTCGCCAGCGATGTTTTGGCCAATTACATTGTAGATAACACGTATTCTACCGCGAGACTTAGCAAGACTAAAGATGGCGAAAATGTAAACATGTAACATCGTCGTATGCTTGAGTATCACGAAGGAACATACTCCAACCCCCCTCAATGAAAAAAAATCTCAACGGATTTGGCATAATATAAATTTTTGCTCAGAAAAAGCGGAAATCCGCCGAAAAGCGGAAAACTCTCATCCCTGCTAAGAGATCATGCTAGCTTTATAGACCATGCCATGCATGCAACTGAGAATAGCCCAGTTTATGGTGTGAAAGGGGTTAGTCCTTTGTTTTTGCCAATATTTGATATTGTTAGAGGATTTGTTCCAGATGGCGGTGGTGTAGTGGTTAGCGCTGTCGCCTCACAGCAAGAAGGTCCTGGGTTCGAGCCCCGGGGCCAGCGAGGGCCTTTCTGTGTGGAGTTTGCATGTTCTCCCCGTGTCTGCGTGGGTTTCCTCCGGGTGCTCCGGTTTCCCCCACAGTCCAAAGACATGCAGGTTAGGTTTACTGGTGACTCTAAATTGACCGTAGGTGTGAATGTGAGTGTGAATGGTTGTCTGTGTCTATGTGTCAGCCCTGTGATGACCTGGCGACTTGTCCAGGGTGTACCCCGCCTTTCACCCGTAGTCAGCTGGGATAGGCTCCAGCTTGCCTGCGACCCTGTAGAAGGATAAAGCGGCTTGAGATAATGAGATGAGATGAGATTTGTTCCAGATTATTTACATTGTGTGTTACTGGATATTGTAAGAATGTTTACTGGTCTTTGGTTTGATTCAAAATATCACCAGAAGACCTGGGCCCTGTACTACGAAGCAGGTTTTCTGGCTTACCAGGGTAACTTCGAGAGTAACTTGATCACGTGCAGCGTAACTTCCCGATTAACCCATACTACGAAAGTTGGCTATGTTCAAACCGAGGTATGCTGCCATGGCAACTTACGCTGCATCTCAAACCTGCTCGTCTCAGGTTATGTTCTTGGTTAACCCGAGGTTTCCGATTAACCACACCCTTTTTAAACACCACCTCTCCGCCGACATTTCCTCTAGAGACAATGCCAGCATACCTGGATGACCCGTGCGATATCGGAGCGCAGATTAGAGATGGGATTTATGGCTCTTTGATGGGATCCGCATCTTTGTGATCCGTTCTTTGAAAAGAGCCATTCAAAAGACTGGCTCATTTGGCTCTTTTTAAATATTTATTCAGTTTTAAGAAAACAGCGTCTAAAGAAGCCAGATCCCTCTGCTTAGACAGTGACATCAATATTTCTGGACATACCTTTTATATAAAGCTACCTAGACTTACATTATTGTAACCCCTAAACGCTCATAAATAACCATTAAAAAACAATGAGGGCTTCAATGAATGTCCATGCAGAACGGCTTTTCTGTAAAAAAAAAAAAAGAACCCACTCAAGAACATAGTTACCAAGAACGCAAGAATATTTTATAGAAAAACACTTGTTTTACAAAAATATTTAATTCTGAGATACAAAATAGATACAACTACAATAAATATAACACAAGAACTAGTTATCACACAAGAACATTTTAATAGAAAAAAACTTTCTATATTAAAAATATTGAAATTGTAACAAAAATAGATACAACTAAACAGTCAGATAAATAGATAAAGTTATAACAAGAACACAAGATTATTTTAATAGGAAAAAACAAACTATTAATGCAAAAAATATATTATTATTAGAAAAATAGATACAACTAGACAAACAGATAAATAAATAAAATACACAAAAATAGAACAAAGAAAATGACGATAGAATAAATTAAATGAACGTCCGTGAAAAGTAGTTTTCCCACAATATTATCATTAATATCACACAACAACATAATAAACTATATACAAAACAATTTGAACTATTAGGCAAACAGATAAAACTTGAATAAATAAAAGGCAAATGAATGCTTGCTTGCACGCGCACACACACACCATTATGAATGATGTTTTTATATTTCATTTTCACCTGTTGCCAGGTGCGTTTGGCACTGCTGTTGCCTCTGAAATGTTCACAGGACATACACCAACTTAGTCAAAGGGACTGAACAGTCAGTCATCCTAATTCATGTGACTCTGTGCACATATCAGCTTAAGTAGGCTACTCCATGAATTTACCATACCAAATTTTATTCAGGATTTTTCGGACATTAAACAAGCTATATATGACTGGGGCCACGTCGAAGGACCATTTTCTGTGACTTGTGATTGATCATGCAGCTTTCTCTCATCCTATACTTCTGTTCTGGAACATGTAGAGGGGAGAATGTACTTACGCATTTACCTGATCAGCAATTCGTTGCCAACATGCTTGCCGCTCATTATTGGCAGCCGCTGTGTTAGATTTTGCTCTTAATGTTGTTTTGAACTCCTCGTAGCTTTGCATTATGACAGCGCATTCTTCCTCCGTGAAGTACGGCGACCGTGCCATTGTGAACAGTGGTGATTTGCGCTGATAACCTCCCCTTTAATGTGAACGCACATTAACCCTGATTAGATTAAACCAGGTTCAACAAATCAACTTCATAACTGGCATCGTAGTACCGTTTAACCCCAAACAAGATAACCAGGTTTTGTCAACCCCGGTTTAGCGGGGGAACCCTGGGTTACTTCTGGGTAGGTTGACCTCCGTTCGTAGTACAGGGCCCTGGTATCTAGGCCAAAGTCATGCTAATCTCAGTCAAAACATTTATTCTATGAGACCACCTAGTGTTATTTCTAGACTGCCTCACAGCTTCACTGAAAAAATATTGGAAAGGCGGGGGCGTCATGGCTCAGGTGGCTAAGGCGCCATACCATCAATCTGGGGACCGGGGTTCAATTCCGACCTAAGGTCATTTCCCGATCCCTTCCCATCTCTCTCTCCTACTCCTGTTCTGTCTCTACACTGTCCTATCCAATAAAAGGTGAAAAAAGCCCAAAAAGAAAAAATATTGGAAAGGCTCAGAATGGAAGTCATTTTTATTGTACTACTCTTTGATTGTCCTCCATGGGACTTTACCCACACAATATTTAAGTCACTAGTTTTTATTGGTATTTTCTGTGAACATACTACTACAGGAAAGGGTTAAAATATCTGAAGTGGAATTAGCTGAAAGGGCTTTGCAAAAATTTGTAAGAGACATTCCAGATTTGTACAGCAATGACTTTTAATGTTCACCAGTTATTACATCTCCCTGATGCTGTTAAGGACTGGGGACCTCTTTGGGCTTTCTCTTGTTTTCGATTTGAAAGTAATATTGAGCATATTCGGTCTTTGGTGAGCAGTACTAAATGTGTGCCAAAACAAATCTGCAAGACATTTTTGTTAGTCTATGATGCCAAAATTATGTCAAGTATTTCTCTTCCTATGATATACAGTTAAGCACTTTTTGATAGGCTAATGTGTTCAAATGTTTGTCAGATGCAAATCTATTGTTGTAGATAATGTACATCTTTATAGTTCAGCCATTTGTTGAGATCTAGACCCTGCAGAATCACTGGCAATTAGTAGGTTGTACGGTGAAGATCCTAAGAATTTGAAATGTCAGGTTTATGATAGGTACATGAAGTTGTGATACTCTATGTTCATTCGGTTGTAAAACATCAAATCGACACTGTGATGATACTATCAAACTACGAGATAAATCTGTTTAAGATGCATTGCTGGAAAATTTATGTGCAACTGTGGTTTTGAATGTAGCAGTACCTGTGAAAGTGTTTTATTTCTGGTTAACACTTTGGCGAAATCAGCTGAGAGACTGATAGTATCAGATCAGCAACTTCGTCTGTCCTGCAATACATTTTTGAGTAACACAGTTCAAAATCCTGCAACTATTTGTATTAAACCATCAGACTTAATACTGAAATGTTTGATATCAAAAGAACAGCCACGTTGTAATACCTATACCAACAACACAGGAGATGGATAAATTATTCCGACGCCTCCGCGGAGAGGTTGAAAGGCTGACCACCAGCACGCATCGGACCAAGCAATCCTCTGCTTTCCATGGAAGCGACTCACGTGCTTCACAACGGTGGAACTCCAAAAGTCTCGGAACATCTCATAATCTCGCATAGAGACGAGATACTGAAGTAAGAGACTGGCATTTGGGCAGAAAAACTAGTCTTAGGAATTAGTTTATTGAAGTAGTGTGAATTTAAACTCAGGAACTGTTTAAGTGTGCACACTGATTCTGTGTTTCTATGATTGTTCTATTTTGTTTTAATCTCTCAATTGTTTAATAGATAGGCTGTGCATGCTTCTCTATTCCTTACTAACATCCTCAATTTCCTTATTACACATTTTGACCTCATCAAGATTTCAGTGGATTTAGTAGTGTTATGAGCTAGTGGGTTAGCTACCGGCTAGTCCTTCATTACTTAGAAACACTTGGCCACAGGCCTCACAACACACCTTAGCTAAACACTCGGCTAATTCCTTTGTCTCGTTAGCAAGCTAGGCTAACCCTTTTGCTTAGGCCACAGGCCACACACAAACACACCTTAGCTAGCAATCCATGCTAACTTTTTGTTCAGGCCACACACAGGCTAACTCTTGTCAGGCCACATGGACATACACAAACACACCTTAGCTAGCAATCCATGCTAACTCTTTGTTCAGGCCATGTGGACTCTCACTCACTCACAAACACACCTTAGCTAGCATTCTTTTGTCTCGTTAGCAAGCTAGGCTAACCTTTTGCTTAGGCCACAGGGCCTACACCACGTGGACACACACACACACACACACACACACACACACACACACACACACACAAACACATCTTAGCTAGCAACTCAGAGCTAATTCTTTTCCACGTGGTGACACACATACCTCAGATAAAACACACATGCGCACACACACACACGCTCAAGTATATATCATATTTGTATATATTTCAACTGACATTCATTTTTATCTTTGTTATAATAAATTAATTTATTATTGAAACTGTGTGTTTATTTGTGTTCCGATATTTTTGAAGCCATCCAATCTCAAAAGAATTCCAAGGTGCATATGAGTTATGTAATACGGTAAGTGATCATAATAATTTGGAATATACTATAATTTAGCTGTTTGGTAATTTATTATTAAGCACCAAAATTAAAGGTATTAATTAATGAGACTGATTTAACGATTTAATGAGACTGATTCAATGAGATTGATCACTTAATTACCATTTGCACCTACAATTAAATTGGTGCCTCGTGTGAGGAGATTGGTGTTGACTTCTTGAATATTGTTGCAACAACAGATAAACTATCAGTTTGATTCAGCAGTTGCTAAGGTATATCCCCAGGTGTGTTTAAACGGTTAACAGTAGCGTGATAACCATATCACAAACTACTAATAACCTATTCATAACTTAGGATAAAAGATAGCATTGTCAAACAAAACAAATTTTATCGACTGATTAATTAATTACATAGTTAATATTAATTAATAAAAATTAATTAATAAATTAACTCATTGATTAATTAATTATCCAATATCCAACCTAAGCAAAATGGCATCCCCTCGTGTCTCAAAATTTGAAGACAACGCTCAAGACGTGTCTCTCCTTGAGGTCATTGCAGACCTCATTCACTGCTCTGCCCCCGAAAAGGCAAACATTAGGAACACAAGTAAGAGTGAATGCCAAAACAACATAGATAACTCGAACAAACCTATGAGAGATCCAAAAAGAACAACCATTGGTGTCCAAGAGGCACTAGGTAAGCTATTCCTGTCATACTTCCGAGATACTGATTCAGAAATCAGACGCCTCCGCGGAGAGGTTGAAAGGCTGACCACCAGCAACGCCAAGCTGGCAGCCGATAATAATGAGTTACATAGGGAGCGTGAGCTCTTGAAGACCTCCCTTGATGATTGCGCCGAAAGGCTAGAGAAAGCCGAAAAGGCTGCCAAGAGGGCTGCCGAGGAGCAGACCCCCCAAGAAGGGCGCGAGGGGCGTGAAAGACCCCCAACAATGCGTCGTAGCTCAGAGCGGGAAGAGGCGTCTGAACCGGACACCGTAGATTACCTGGTCGAGGACCAGACACCCCGCCAAACTCCATCAACTCTCTACATGACTTCGTCGTTCAGCCAGGGTGGAGCCGTACTATGCTCATCCTGAGCCCAGAACCATAGCACACCCAGGTCAGTGTGCTACAGTATCCCTGATCCATCTTTGGATGAATCAGGCTATGAATCTAGTGCAAAACGGGAACAACACCAGAGTAGCTTAGATAGTGAGTACTCAGGAGAGCCAAGAAGGCTGCACAAGGATGTGCACCAAACCCTTCACTTACGGCAAATTGACCTACTTGCCAACGATGTTGAGCGATTCGATCCTGAGAATAAAAGAACGAACGTGAATGATTATTTACGAGAAATTGACCGATGCCTGATGGACCTACCGAAAGCCACAACACGAGAGAAACTCAAACTGATCTGGAAGACCTCCATTAGCAGCGTTTGTGCCCTTTTAGAGACGCTACCCCCAAGCGTTCGCGATAGTTATTCGAAACTTCGCAATTACATGAGGGAAGAATATGCGCCGTACACGGATGAAAACTCCGCGACATTGTCATCTCATTCATCTCATCTCATTATCTCTAGCCACTTTATCCTTCTACAGGGTCGCAGGCAAGCTGGAGCCAGCTGACTACGGGCGAAAGGCGGGGTATACCCTGGACAAGTTGCCAGGTCATCACAGGGCTGACACACAGACACAGACAACCATTCACACTCACATTCACACCTACGGTCAATTTAGAGTCACCAGTTAACCTAACCTGCATGTCTTTGGACTGTGGGGGAAACCAGAGCACCTGGAGGAAACCCACGCAGACACGGGGAGAACATGCAAACTCCACACAGAAAGGCCCTTACCGGCCATGGGGCTCGAACCCGGACCTTCTTGCTGTGAGGCGACAGCGCTAACCACTACACCACCGTGCCGCCCACCTCCGCGACATTGTGTGCTATACAAATCAAACAAAAACGGTCTGAGGTGCCTCATGAATATTATAGATGGCTACGTACTGCCTATTTCCAGGGTAGTAGCGCACCAGGCTTGGAAGAAGATAGAGGCTTCAAATCCCTCTTCTTACATAACCTCCACCCAAGCGTGCGGACTTAAGTTGCACTGATGTGTTGACAGGGTTTCCACTCGATGAGGGAAATTAGGCAACTAGCCCAAATGACCTGGGAGACCATCATCAAAACCACAAATGGAAACGATGATGAACCCAGAGTCCTTAGTCTCCAGAGTGCAGACGGGCCCCTGCTAGCCTTAGAAGGAGGCGAAGCTCCAAAAGGGGGACCCCCCTGGAGAAATCCCGGTCCAAACCGCCCCTTGCCGAGCCATCACCAGGGTGAGTGGAAGAATCGGCAAGGTAAGGCCAGGAGGGACCGAAGGCAAGTCCACAGTGACTATGGCAACCGCCCATCATGTAAAAAGGGTCATAGGGAACAAGGTGGTTGGCAGCAAGACCGTCATCCCCGCTCTGGCCAGAGACGGCAGGAGCGTTCCAACCGTAGCTCTACATGTAGGGGTAAAGATGACCGAGACAGTGACTCAGACCAACTTGGTGAGTTCCACTCAGAGCTGGACTCTTTAAAAGCCCAGTTGGCTGAGATTAAAGAACTGTTACAAAAGAGGTCAGACCCCTCAAAAGATAAATAGAAACGAGCGTAAAAGGACAAAAGGCCTACTAAGACCGAAAAGCCTCCCATCATGAATATCAAATAGGTGACAAAGTCCTGTATTTTAACTTTACCAAGCCGGTAGGAGTTTAAAAAAAAAAAAGTTCCTACCACATTGGTCGGGACTTTTCGATCGTAGGAAAACTGTCCCCCGTCGCGTATCGCATTAGGACATCCAGGCCTAATCAAACGCCCTCATATCGATTTCCATAGCCATCAAATCAAGCCCTTTGAACAGTTTTCACTCCAAAAAGGGGGGGACGATAGTTAGGCCCATCCTGTCCACCTAACTTGTATGCCTCACTCACCCATAAGCGTACACTGACATTCCCAGTCACATTCACCAACCCAAACACTAATACTTCTTTCCTTCCTTCATTTCTTCTCCTTTCTTGTTTTTTTTATGCATAGGAAATGAAGTATATATGTTTCATGTTTAATGTTTAATGGGTTTTTTTTTATAGATGTGATTCTGACCTAGTTAGAGTGATTATATGCCCAAATGCCTCTGCCTCCAACTGTCTTACTGGAACTTATGAGTTTACACAGTTTTCACAGGACACCATGGACTGTACAGGGCAAGGCTACCTCAGGGACTATGGACATGTGGACTGTACGGTACTGTGCTCTCAGTGCTACGACTCCGTCATACCCCTGAGACGAAAAGGGGGATTGTAGGTACAACACAGTCCCTTTAAGAAACTACATTTCCCATCAGCCAACTTCCGAGTTGACCTGCGTCACGCCTGGGCGGGATTTCCTACGTCACATCCTCCATGAAGCTATAAGCAACTGAGCAACGCTTCCTACTTCCTCTTTCGGCACCGTGAATTCAACACAGACACAAGGAGTATCGCTCGCTCCGCCGAGCAAACCCAAGAACATACGTCTTTCTTGCAAGATCCACGATTTAACGCGATTTCCTTGTTTACCACTGGCCCCGGTAAAAATCCAGAATCGCGCGATTTTTAACTCAGTCGAGTTACAACCGGTTTTTCATTTCATTTTGAAACTCATGTCCAAGCATAAAACTATCAAACATATCGTTGTGCATGTGGGAGCAAATGATGTTTTCAGAGAACAGCTGTTTGTCCAAGATGATTTCAGAAAACTTTTTTCTGATCTCTATAAGACTGGAATACAATCTTTTATCAGTGGCCCACTCCCTGCAAGGGGAAGCTTTGCATTTACTCGACTCTTCAGTCTTAACACCTGGCTTGGAAAAACTTGTTTTTTATTTGGTATGAACTTCATAGACAATTTTAACCTTTTCTGGAATCGCAGAGAATTCTTAAAGCCAAATAGCACTGAACTCAGCCGGATTGGGACCAAAGTTTTAGCAGATCACTATAGCCTCGCTCTACAACATGCAATTTTCTCTCAGCCAACATTGAGGAAAACAGTTGCTAAGATATCACAGACTGACCCAGTTACAAATATCAACAATACCTCTGCAAAGCCAAAACAATCATCCATGCAAGTCTTCACCAAGGACACACAGCCATCTGGGCCAGACTGCCAAGAACCATCTGGGGCAGACTGCCAAGGACATCAACAATCACATGAAGAATGTGAGCATGCGATTCCATCATGCAATTCCATCCAGATTGAGGACCTGACCAAAGACAATCATGCCAAGGCTGCATCATCCACATCTCGACCCCATGCAAGTATCACAGAGACTATCAGGGAGACAGTCACCACAGAGACAGTCATGAAGACACTCACAAAGACCTCACCAAAGTCCCAATCTCAGTCTCGCTCTTCTGACTTTATTGTACCATCTCCGTCTCCCCCCTGCATGGATTTCCCTAAAAGTATGCAGAGACTGCTGCCAATGGCTGCACTCTCTTTTTCCAGCCCAAATCATTTGTGACAAGCAGTGTACCCAGTTCATCAAAAATCAACCAACAGACTGAATTGTGTTCACCCAGGACTTTCAGCTGGCTACCAATCTTTTTCACCATCTAAAAAATACATGACATCTCCAATCCTCCTCCCCCCCCCCCCCCCCCCCCCCCAACGTCATGGAACATACAGAGAGTCTTGTATGATGTGCTGTGGGTCCCTGCATTAGGTGTAGTTTTGAAAACAAGCTGGGACCCAGTATGCCTATGCCATTCTCTATTCCTGTGTTGATAAGAAATAGAAAACATAGAGCATATTTAACCCAGGGGGTAAACCAGTCTAGTCTCCTTCCTGTTTCAAAACAACATCAGAGTGCCCAAGCGGATATTACTTGTAGACTTTCTGTAAAGCTAGCTCTTCTGAACGTTAGATCACTTTCAAACAAGTCATTTTTAATTAATGATCTTATCTGCAAACACAATCTTGATTTTTTGCTTTTAACTGAAACTTGGCTGGATCAAGCAAATAGTGCTACCACCCTTATTGAAGCAGCTCCCCCAAATTTTTATTTTATGAATGCTACCCGACAGGGGAAAGTTGGAGGGATCGCAAATATATTCAAAGCCTCTTTTCAATGTAAACAATCCTCACTTGGTGATTTTACATCCTTTGAACACTTATGTGCACTTGTTACATGCTCTCCTAACATATTGTTATTAACTATTTACAGGCCTCTAGTTTTTCTAGAAGAGTTTGGTGAACTGTTGTCAGTGATTTGCTTAGAGTTTGACTGTCTTATTATATCTGGGGATTTTAACTTGCATGTAGATAATCCTGAAAACACTTATGCCAGAGAACCACTTGCACTTATTGACAACTTCAACCTAGTACAACATGTACAGGGGCCGACCCACTCTCGTGGTCATACCCTTGACCTCGTCATCACAAAGGGTCTTACTGTTTCTACTACTGTTGTTGACCTGTCCTTATCTGATCATTTCTGTGTTTTCTCTGATGTTTCTATGTCTCCTCACATTCAGAACAGCTCAACGACTATGGGTAGGAGAGTCATAAACGACAACATGTGTTCTCTTTGAGCAAGCTCTCTCTCGGATCTCAACCAAGATGTCAGACTCTGTAGATGATTTACTGGAAATTTTTAATTTAAATATGACCCAAATTATGGATGACATTGCTCCATTCAAAATCAAAAGAGTCAAATGACAAGCAGAAAGCACCATGGAAGCAATACCCAGCTGTTAAATTGCTAAAGAGAGAATGTAGAAAGACTGAAAGAAAATGGCGTAAATCTAAACTTCACATCCATTATCAAATTCATAAAGAGATGCTTTGTAAATATAATTATGAAATTCATAAAGCAAGACAATCTTTCTTCTCCAACATCATCAACAGGAATATGAACAATGCCCGTCTGCTATTTTCAACAGTAGAGAAGCTAACTAATCCCCCACCACAATTAGTACCTGAACTTCTCTCAGTTAATAAATGCAATGAGTTTGCATCCTTCTTCAAAGGTAAAATTGATAAAATACGGCAGAATATTGCTCATAATATATCTCAGTTGCAAATAATTGAAAAGCTGCAATCACCAGTGACACAGACAGACAACTTCAACACAATGTCATAATTTTGTTTAATTGATTACGAGACTCTTGGAAAAACTGTACAAAATCTCAGTTCCTCAACATCTGAATTGGACATTCAGCCCACCAACTTTTTTAAGTCTGTTCTTCACCTTATAATTACAGATGTGCTTCAGATCATAAATACATCCCTAGAGACTGGCATTGTTCCTGTGTCCCTGAAAAAAGCCATTGTAAATCCCCTACTTAAAAAGAATAATCTGGATGCTTCAGTATTAAACAACTACAGGCCAATATCAAATCTACCATTCATCGGGAAAATCCTTGAAAAAATTGTCTTCAATCAATTAACTGCCTTCTTGATATCAAACAGCTGTTTTGATAACTTTCAGTCAGGATTTCGTGCCAATCATAGCACTGAAACAGCGCTGATTAAAGTTATAAATGACATACGTCTTAATACTGATGCAGGCAAAACATCGGTCCTGGTGTTACTGGACCTCAGTGCAGCTTTTGATACTGTTGATCACAACATACTGCTATATCGACTTGAACACTGGGTTGGGTTGACTGGTAAAGTTATCGATTGGTTAAAATCATACTTAAAAGATAGAAGCTTCTTTGTTACCATGGGAAATTGTACCTCAACATCAATGTCCTTGACCTGTGGTGTTCCCCAGGGGTCGATTCTTGGACCATTACTATTCAACCTTTATATGCTCCCACTTGGACAAATTATCAAGAACAACTCGATTTTGTATCACTGCTATGCAGATGACACCCAAATTTATTTTGCTCTATCACCTAATGATTATGCCCCACTTGAATGTCTCTACCAGTGTATCGACCAAATCAACAACTGGATGTCACAAAATTTTCTTCAGCTGAACACAGATAAAACAGAAGTAATTCTATTTGGGAAAAAAGATGAAAGACTCAGGATTACCACTATTCTTGACACAAAGGGGATTAAAACAAAAGATATGGTTAAAAATCTTGGTGTTTTCATTGACAGCGAGCTAAATTTTGACAGTCACATGAAGGCAATCACTAAAACGGCATTTTATCACCTAAAAAACATTTCCAAACTAAGAGGACTTATGTCAAAAAATGATCTGGAAAAACTTATACATGCCTTCATCTCTAGTAGGGTTGATTACTGCAATGGCCTTTTCACAGGCCTCCCAAAAAAGACCATCAAACGACTTCAGGTGATTCAAAATGCAGTGGCTACGGTTCTCACATGAACAAAAAGAACAGAGCACATTACTCCAATTCTAAGGTCCCTTCACTGGCTTCCAGTAAGCTATAGAATTGATTTTAAAGTATTGCTGCTGGTGTACAAATCTCTAAATGGTACAGGGCCCAATTACCTCTCTGATATGTTGCAGCGGCCTAACCCAATCAGATCTACCAGATTGCAGCAGCAAAATTTACTGGTGAAACCTGTTGTTAAAACAAAGTGTGGTGAAGCAGCTTTTAGCTACTATGCAGTACAGCTATGGAACCAACTCCCAGAGGACATTAAAAATGCTCCTGCTGTTGGCAGCTTCAAATCTAGACTAAAGACCAAGCTGTTTTCAGATGCTTTCTGCTAACTGATTAATACTGTCATCTTTACATGTTTTAAACTTTCTTAACTTTTACAGTCTCTGCATGTTTTAAACTTTACTTAACTTTTATTCTATTTTATTCTGCTATTTTTAACTGAATTTTTACTTCATTTTATTATTTTATTTCTACTATTGTTTAATCCTTATTATTTTTCTTCCCCATTTATTTTATGTAATTTTATTTTCTATTGTTTACTGTTTTGCTTTTACTTCTGTAAAGCACATTGAACTGCCACTGTGTATGAAATGTGCTATATAAATAAACTTTCCTTGCCTTGTTCCTTATAAGTACTTGTGAACTGCCGCCCAAGCAGTTTAATTTAAGAGTTAGAAGCGACGGGAATCCTTCTAATTAAAGCGCTGTGCACATTATTCTGATCAGAGACTCTCTTTTCATCATGAGCGACCACTTCAGACCAAGCAATCCTCTGCTTTCCACGGAAGCAACTCACGTGCTTCACAACGGTGGAACTCCAAAAGTCTCGGAACATCTTCTCATAATCTCACGTAGAGACGAGATACTGAAGTAAGAGACTGGCATTTGGGCAGAAAAACTAGTCTTAGGAATTAGTTTATTGAAGTAGTGTGAATTTAAACTCAGGAACTGTTTAAGTGTGCACACTGATTCTGTGTTTCTATGATTGTTCTATTTTGTTTTAATCTCTCAACTGTTTAATAGATAGGCTGTGCATGCTTCTCTATTCCTTACTAACATCCTCAATTTCCTTATTACACATTTTGACCTCATCAAGATTTCAGTGGATTTAGTAGTGTTATGAGCTAGTGGGTTAGCTACCGGCTAGTCCTTTGTTACTTAGAAACACATGGCCACAGGCCTCACAACACACTTTAGCTAAACACACGGCTAATTCCTTTGTCTCGTTAGCAAGCTAGGCTAACCCTTTTGCTTAGGCCACACACAAACACACCTTAGCTAGCAATCCATGCTAACTCTTTGTTCAGGCCACGTGGACTCACACTCACTCACAAACACACCTTAGCTAGCATTCTTTTGTCTTGTTAGCAAGCTAGGCTAACCTTTTGCTTAGGCCACAGGGCCTACACCATGTGGACACACACACACACACACACACACACACATACATATCTTAGCTAGCAACTCAGAGCTAATTCTTTTCCACATGGTGACACACATACCTCAGATAAAACACACACGCGCACACACACGCTCATCAAGTATATATCATATTTGTATATATTTCAACTGACATTATTCATTTTTATCTTTGTTATAATAAATTCATTTATTATTGAAACTGTGTGTTTATTTGTGTTCCGATATTTTTGAAGCCATCCAATCTCAAAAGAATTCCAAGGTGCATATGAGTTATGTAATACGGTAAGTGATCATAATAATTTGGAATATACTATAATTTAGCTGTTTGGTAATTTATTATTAAGCACCAAAATTAAAGGTATTAATTAATGAGACTGATTCAATGAGATTGATCACTTAATTACCAATTGCACCTACACTAATATTAAGCTTAAAACAAGTCCTGACTTCAACCCTATTGAAAATATATGGACCATGCTTATAAATCGAGTCCATGCCAAAAAAACAAAAACAAATTTAATTAAACACTTCCAATTCTGTCATGAAGAGTCATGAAATATCCAACCAGAATTCTGCCAGAAGCTTGTTCATGGTAAACCAAAATGGTTGGTCAAGGTGAATCTTGTGAAGAGACATTTTACCCAAATATTAGGTGTGCTGTATGTATATTTTTGACCCTGTATGTATAATTTTGACCATGTGTTGATTTCAGAAAACCCAAAGAAAATTAAAACTTGTGCAACAAATTCTAGTGGTTTTTTTTTTTTTTTTTTTTTATTAAAGATGTATGCTGTACATTCTGCCACAGAAAAAAGAACAGTTCAAAGAAATTACTGAAAGCCCAAATATTGCCATGACATTCATATCCAAGATGACATTCATGTCACTGTATGTAAACTTATGACCACAACTGTACATGGGCTCAGGCTTTGGGCCGGACTTGGAGGCAATTTGACTCTCAAATTTGGAGTCATTCTAATTTTGCAAAGGATGGACAGTAGGTCAAGCTGGCCTCAGTAGCCTGAATCTTTAGAAAAGCTATGCCTAGGCTGTCAGGAAACAAAGGAAAATGAGAAAATATAGAATAAATGGGTGATTCAGAAACATGGGCAAGGTTTGTCCTCTTTGGCCGCCCACTTGGCAACTTGGTCTCAACTTGGCAACTTTGGTTCCCAGTGGCCTGAGTAGAGTCACCAGATTCATGACCTTTGGTTTTGACAATGGACAATTGTTTAGGTAGGGAAAATGCTTCCAACAGTTATGTGACAAGAGAGGTGTGTGATAAGCTTACCATCATCAGCCTTAAAGCTGCGTCAGTGCCAGATTTTCCTAAAATCATGAGTTACCTCAAAATCATAATGGGAATCAGTAGAACAAACAGAACACCCACAGAGAAAAATAAATCATTGGATTATGAACAAGAACAATCAACAAACATGCACAGCATGCTCAAAGGGAGTTCGAGATGTATCAGACCTCAGCGACAAGGTGGAGGTAATTTCACAGGTTATCTGGTGTGCACAGTACAATATGACCTTTTTCAAAAGAGTTGGAACAATTGTGCTTAGTCAAAATATCATGACCTAAAAGGGGCGCTAGGAAGGATAAAGCAATGAGCACTTAATAAAAGTTTACTGAAGTGATGTCTAATTTATAATTAATGTTTTTGTGGAGTTCATTCTTTTGTTCATTTTTTTTATATTTCTGAATATTAAGTACAGTAACTTAATGCAGTATTTTAGAGAGAGATCTTGTAGTTACCAGAATGTTTAATCTTCACATTAGAAACTCTTCTATAACAAGATTGCATTTCAGTTTTCTCTGAACAGTTTTTCTCTGGACAAAAACTGCCCAATCTGACAATTTGAGTTCATAACAGCAAGAATGTTTTTCTGAAAATCTCTTCCCTGAACAAGAGAACTTGAGTAACCCAATTATTTTCTGAAGTTTTTAAAGCAGAAAAGATTACAACTTCAAATTCCATACAAGTCTCAAGTCTTGACCTTACCTCCTCAATGGTCATGTCATTGAGGGCACCTGCAGTGGACATTCTCAAAACACAAATATCTTCAGGTAGCAAGTTATTCAAAAAGATTATTATGAAAAGCATAGTAAAATGCCTACTGTCTGAAGCATGTTTGTTCCACACAGTTTTGAATGTGTAAAGAAAGCAGTACATGATTCATTCTAACATTGTTTAAACACCTCCTACTTGAGAGAGATCAGAAGCAGATCAAAATTTCTTAATTGTTCAAACATTATAGCTCACTTAAAATGGACAGTTTACTTTTTTCAGGAGGGAGAGTTGGCTCAGAGTCAGGGCTGATAGTGCCATGTTGAATAAAACTCATGGACTGCAAAAAATTGAAAACTGAATTTGAGGAGAAAATTACTTAATACTAGTGAAATTATCTTGCTGCATTGGCAGATATTTTTACTTGATAAGACATCTTAGAATAACTTGGTTGCAATCGAGAACTAAGTTTAATAATCTCAGAATTGGTGTCTTGTATTCTTCTAATAGGAAATGTTAGATAGTTTCAACTATTTTCAAGATATTTTCACTTGCTAAGATATCGCACTGCAAAAAATGATACTTTTAACACAGTGGAGCTGAAGGTGGAACTAAAGCCTGCATACATGTATTTACAGAAAATACAGGGACAGACAGGCAAAAGTACCAGGATTAGGTTTCCATTGCAGTTGACCCTCCATCCATCCAGTCAAATGATCAATGAAATATGATAGATAATAGAATACCATAATAGACAGTACACTAATAGATTCTCTGTGGGGTTCAGTTCAGGTGAGCTGGCTAGCCAATCTAGCACAGTAATATCATGGTCAGTAAACTATTTCGTAGTAGTTTTGACACTGTAGGCAGGTGCTAAGTCCTGCTGGAAAAGGAAATTGGCAACTCCATAAAGCTTGTCAGCAGGTAGAGGCATGAAGTGCTCAGAAAATCTCCTGGTAGATGGCTGCGTTGACTTTGGACTTGAAAGAACACAGTTGACAAACACCAGCAGATGGCATGGCACCCCAAATCATCATAGACTGCGGAAACGTCACACTGGACTTCAAACACTGTGTGATTCTATGCCTCTCCACTCTTCCTCCAGACTCTAGGATCTTGATTTCCAAACGAAATGCAAAATTTACTTTCATCTGAAAAGACAACTTTGGACCACTGAGCAACAGTCCAGTTATTTCTCTCCTTAACCCAGGGAAACCATTTCTGTTGTTGTAACCCCTTTCCTGAAGATGTCTGGGTGTGGTGGCTCTTGATGCACTGACACCAGCTTCAGTCCACTCCTTGTGAAGTTCTCCCAAGTTCTTGAATCAATTTTTCTTGACAATGCTGTCAAGGCTGCGGTCATCCCTGCTGCTTGTGCACCTTTTCCACCCATCCTTTTCAGCAATTACCTTCTGTGGCTTACCCTCCTTGTGGAGGGTATCATTGATCGTCTTCTGGGCAACTGTCAAGTAAACAGTCTTCCCCATGATTGTGGTTGCATGTACTGAACTAAACAGAGATACACAGTATTTATATTATTTTAATCAAACTCGGAATGAAATGCTTGAATATTTTGAGATACTTTTTTTTTGCACTATAGGCCATAATGATCAAAATTAAAATAGAAAAATGCTAGAAACATTTTGGTTTATATGTAATGAGTCTAGAAGATGTTAAATTTTCACTTTTTCTGTATCATCGAGCTCTCCATCAAGAAACACCAAAATTTTGGCTTAACATTATACTAAATAATAATGATGACACTACTTACATGAATAGCAAAACTTAAATTAGCAGACAGATTTGATCCAAACTTGATCAAAGCCATACAGACTAACTGAAAATATTGTGACGGTGATTGACACTAGGATCACTAATGTCCTGAAGGCAAATGAAAGTCAGTTGGCTAAACTACTATATCATACACAATTTTCAAGAGGCAGAGGAAAGAATAGAAATGGTGTAATACCCATGTAGCACACATAATTCAAAGGTTCAAGGGCTGGTAAAGCAGATAAATTTATGGCTGAAAATATGACAGAACTTGGAAAATTGCAGTTATAAAGTTAGAGTCCATCATTCTCTTGGTCCCAAATCTGAACTAGATCCCTGCCTTCATTAATCCATGAGCCAGACCCTCAAATTTCACTCATTGGTACTACCTGGGAGGACAAAACGACACTTTTTTGATAGACCTGTATCCATAATTAGAGAAAAACTTTGAAGCCAAGCTTGGATCAGTAGCTTAGTGGTAGAAAATTGTCTTTAAAACTTGGTTGGTATGTTGAAATAGGACAGAGTTTTAGGGTTGGGAAAATGAAAATTGCAATAACTTCAGACCTAAAAGTAGTAGACAAACAAATGACCACTCATTGTTGGTTACAAATAACTCTTAGCCCAAATACAAATTATGCAAATGAGTTCATCATCAAGATCAGAGGTCAAAAGGTCATGACTTTTTGCCCTTGCCTAGAATTTGGGCACCAATCATTTGGAGAAAAAAAAAAAAAAAAACACACACAATCACATAAATTAGACTTCATCCAAACAAAGTAGCTTTTGTCACAGATAAAGACTTCATAAAGTGAATTTAGGATACAAAGAATGAATATTCTTTTTTTTGCAAAATATTTTTATTGGCAAAAATAAGAATGATGAAACTGCAGTACAGACTTACCAAATACTTCTTTTTTTTTAAAAGAACAGACAGACAACTAGATAAAGTAAACATTAACAACAGCCACAAAAATAAAATTAATAAAACAAAATCAACAAATTAATCCCAACATTCACACGTCCTACTCTGGCTGAGGCAGAAATCACAAACATGGATATTTAACAAACTAGCATCTAATCTGGCAGGACCCGCAGCTCATTAAAATACGAAATAAAGGATTGCCACTTGGAAAAGAACTTATGGGTACATCCTCTCATCTCATCATCTCTAGCCGCTTTATCCTGTTTTACAGGGTCGCAGGCAAGCTGAAGCCTATCCCAGCTGACTACGGGCGAAAGGCGGGATACACCCTGGACAAGTCGCCAGGTCACCCTCTCATTGTGTATTTAATTTTCTCAAGTTTGAGAACGAACATGGTGTCCTTAAACCACTGAGACACGGGGGGGGGGGGGGGGGGGGGGGGGGGGGGTTAGAAGACTTCCACTGGAGGAGGAGGCGTTTGGCTATCAAAGAGGTGAAATTAATAATTTCTCGTTGAACAGAATTGAATAGCCTTGGGTCAACAGGAGTTCCAAAAATGGCAATAAAAAGACAGGGTTGTATGTCAGTTCCCATTATGGTGGATATTATATTGAAATAACTGGACCAATAATTGTGTAGGTGAGGGCAAAAGAAAAACGTATGACTCAGATGACACTGAATTTGAACAATGGTCACATTTGTCCTGTACTGTACCTCAGGGAAAATGTGAAATAACCTCAGTTTAGAAAAATGCACCCTGTGTATCACTTTAAACTGAATAAGTGCCAAACGTGCACAGGATGAGACAGTGCCCAACCTGCTCACCACTCCATTCCACCAGTCATCATTGATTTGAAGACCTATCTCCTCCTCCCATGCAGCCTTAATTTTCAAGTTGGAGTGATCACTGAGGCCCAGTATACGGTTATACAGTGGTGCTTGAAAGTTTGTGAACCCTTTGGAATTTTCTATATTTCTGCATAAATATGGCCTAAAACATCATCAGATTTTCACACAAGTCCTAAACGTAGATAAAGAGAACCCAGTTAAACAAATGAGACAAAAATATTATACTTGGTCATTTATTTATTGAGGAAAATGATCCAATATTACATATCTGTGAGTGGCAAAAGTATGTGAACCTTTGCTTTCAGTATCTGGTGTGACCCCCTTGTGCAGCAATAACTGCAACTAAACGTTTCCGGTAACTGTTGATCAGTCCTGCACACCGGCTTGGAGGAATTTTAGCCCGTTCCTCCAGACAGAACAGCTTCAAGTCTGGGATGTTGGTGGGTTTCCTCACATGAACTGCTCGCTTCAGGTCCTTCCACAACATTTCGATTGGATTAAGGTCAGGACTTTGACTTGGCCATTCCAAAACATTAACATTATTCTTCTTTAACCATTCTTTGGTAGAACGACTTGTGTGCTTAGGGTCGTCGTCTTGCTGCATGACCCACCTTCTCTTGAGATTCAGTTCTTAGACAGATGTCCTGACATTTTCCTTTAGAATTCGCTGGTATAATTCAGAATTCATTGTTCCATCAATGATGGCAAGCCGTCCTGGCCCAGATGCAGCAAAACAGGCCCAAACCATGATACTACCACCACCATGTTTCACAGATAGGATAAGGTTCTTATGCTGGAATGCAGTGCTTTCGTTTCTCCAAACATAACACCAAAAAGTTCTATTTTGGTCTCATCCGTCCACAAAACATTTTTCCAATAGCCTTCTGGCTTATCCACGTGATCTTTAGCAAACTGCAGATGAGCAGCAATGCTCTTTTTGGAGAGCAGTGGCTTTCTCCTTGCAACCCTGCCATGCACACCATTGTTGTTCAGTGTTCTCCTGATGGTGGACTCATGAACATTAACATTAGCCAATGTGAGAGAGGCCTTCAGTTGCTTAGAAGTTACCCTGGGGTCCTTTGTGACTTCGCCGACTATTACACGCCTTGCTCTTGGAGTGATCTTTGTTGGTCGACCAATCCTGGGGAGGGTAACAATGGTCTTGAATTTCCTCCATTTGTACACAATCTGTCTGACTGTGGATTGGTGGAGTCCAAACTCTTTAGAGATGGTTTTGTAACCTTTTCCAGCCTGATGAGCATCAACAACACTTTTTCTGAGGTTCTCAGAAATCTCCTTTGTTCGTGCCATGATACACTTCCACAAACATATGTTGTGAAGATCAGACTTTGATAGATCCCTGTTCTTTAAATAAAACAGGGTGCCCACTCACACCTGATTGTCATCCCATTGATTGAAAACACCTGACTCTAATTTCACCTTCAAATTAACTGCTAAACCTAGAGGTTCACATACTTTTGCCACTCACAGATATGTAATATTGGATCATTTTCCTCAATAAATAAATGACCAAGTATAATATTTTTGTCTCATTTGTTTAACTGGGTTCTCTTTATCTACTTTTAGGACTTGTGTAAAAATCTGATGATGTTTTAGGTCATATTTATGCAGAAATATAGAAAATTCTAAAATGTTCACAAACTTTCAAGCACCACTGTATAACACTGAAATAAACTCCCTACTCGGCATCTTGAGAGTAAGCAAGTCTTCCCAAGATTGCTGGGGGGGGTAGAGAGGGGAAAGAAGAGAAAAACATTTAGAGACAAAATGTCTAATTTGAAAATACCAAAACAGGTGGTTTCCAGGTAATCCATACAATGATGACAAATTGGGAAAGCTATTGAAAATACCATCAGAATACATATCCCGGAAACAATGGATACCTTTTTTTATGCCATACTGAAAAAGCAGAATCTATACATGAGGGGGAAAACAAGTGATTATTACATAGTGGACCCAGAAAAGATGCAGCAGAAAATTTAAAATTTCTGAAATTGAAACCAGATCTTAAAAGTATTAAGCACAACAGGGTTTTTAAATATGCATTGAAATCTTGACTGGAAGAGAAGAATATACAAGAGCAGATATAGAGGACATTTTAGAGCAAAATTGAGCTTCGAGTTTGCACCAAATTAAATTAGGAAAATTAATCCAACAGCGTATTTTATGAACATGGGTTGCCCAATAATAAAATAGAAAATTTGGCAGGGCAAGACCCCCACTAAACCTGCATTTCTGTAGTAATGATCTACAGACCCTTGGAGATCATGCACCCCAAATAAAGGAGCCAATTATCTTACCTAAAGAGTCAAAGAAATATTTAGGTAAAATTAAAGGAATTGATTGAAATAGATAAAGGAATTTCGTGAGAACGTTCATTTTCACAACATTAATCTTTCCTACCAAAGAGAGAGGCAAATTATTCCATCTCTGAAGATCAGATTTAACTTGAGCTATGAGTGGGGTGAAGTTGGCAGAAAAGAGTCCAGAAAAAGTGCGAGTCACAGACACCAAGATACTTAAATCCAGAAGGACTGGTTTTAAAAGGCAAATCGGCTTGTTGGAGAAGCAAACCAGCTGCGTTAATAGGGAAACATTAACTTAAGATTTACCTTGTAACCTGAGAATGAGCTAAACTTATCTAAGATGGATAAGACATTTGGAAGGCAAGATACAGGATCTGTAACATACATCAACAAATCGTCCGCATACAGAGAGACGATATTCAACACCATTACGGATAACACCCCTTAGTGATGTGGAAGAATGTATTGAGATAGCCAAAGGTTCAATCGCCAAAGCAAAGAGGGATGGAGATAGAGGGCACCCCTGGTGTGTCCCACGTTCCAACATGAAATAATCTGAGCGAACATCATTAGTATGGACACTGGCTTGTGGTGAAGTGTACAATAATCTGACCCATCTAATAAATTTAAAATCGCCAAAACTGAATTTTTCCAGAACTGTAAACAGGTACCCCCACTCCACCCTGTCAAATGCCTTTTCAGCATCCATAGAGACCACAATTTCAGGTAGGTTGTCAGAGGGCTTGGAATAAATGATATCAAAAAGAGTACGAGTATTAAAAAAAGGCGACCCTTGATAAAACCTGTTTGATCCTCAGAGATAACATTAGGCCAGGGGTCTCCAACTTTTCTGGGACTGAGGGCTACCCGAAGGATGAGAAACTATATGGAGGGCTAGTCATTCAAAATAATTTACTTAAAATAAATGAAAGGCTTAACATCCCTTTAAAATAAGTCTATGTAGGATTATGTGCTTTTAATTAACAACAATCAAGGAATAGAAACTGGCATTTTAACATGAACATTTTAATTATGAATAATCATAATCTCAATACTGTTAGGAATGACCAACTTTTTTGCAAATTCCAAAGTTTAATTATGCTAACCCTTATTAGCTAATGCTAATAAGTTAGTAATAATAATAATAATAATGAACATATTCTGTTGTATTTTGTTGTTTCTTGTAATCTCATGTTGGGAAAGTACATTTGCCCTCTTTTAGAATTATTCAAACAAAAAGACATTGATATTCTCATTGCAATTAATAGCTGTTACATAGGGTGGCACGGTGGTGTAGTGGTTAGCGCTGTCGCCTCACAGCAAGAAGGTCCTGTGTTCGAGCCCCGGGGCCGGCGAGGGCCTTTCTGTGTGGAGTTTGCATGTTCTCCCCGTGTCCGTGTGGGTTTCCTCCGGGTGCTCCGGTTTCCCCCACAGTCCAAAGACATGCAGGTTAGGTTAACTGGTGACTCTAAATTGGCCGTAGGTGTGAATGGTTGTCTGTGTCTATGTGTCAGCCCTGTGATGACCTGGCGACTTGTCCAGGGTGTACCCCGCCTTTCGCCCGTGGTCAGCTAGGATGGGCTCCAGCTTGCCTGCGACCCTGTAGAAGGATAAAGTGGCTAGAGATAATGAGATGAGATGAGCTGTTACATAAAAACAGGTCTGGAAATGCCAAAGCCACAATAATAAAAAGCTATAATTTTTCCCTTTTCAACACACAACAGTTCTGTGAAAGTTAAAACTATTCAAAATCCATTCCTTAGAAAACTCTACTGCAACAGTAATATAACACTCGCACTTCTAACACAGCATACAAGTTGAAACTCTTAACTGCATTCTTAAATGATTTCACCTTATTGCAGATTCATAACATTCAAGAAATCATTCTCTTAGCATTCTCTTAATATTCTTCTCTAAGTTTTAAAATGCATTTCATGCATTGATATTTGCATGCAAATGGTTGCTAGTGGGAAGCCGGGCACTGCATTGAGTCCACCAGTGCACTGTAGTCCGGGCTGTAGCTTGACACAGCAACTCTGAATCTTCAAGGTGTAGCTCAGTTAAGCAAGTTCTGTGTTTGTTTTTAATGAAATTCATGGAAGAAAAAGCTGACTCAGATACGTCGAACCAAACAGACACGCAACTTTCAAGGCTACTGTGTGCACACCTTTGTACAGTGTTTTTCTGAGTCCACAAGATACCAGAAGTTTGAGGATCCCTGGTGGGCTTTGAGAGTAATGTCATTTTGCAACATAATGATTTCCATTTCACTCTCATCATCATTCAAGTTGAATACTTCACCTAGTTGTTCAGAAATATATGTGATGTCACATTGCATGAAAGGATTAGCAATGAATGCAACACAAGGCTGCAGTTTATCAAAGTCATGAAATCTTTCTTCAAACTCTTGCCCAAGCCTAGATATTAGCTGGGTGGGTGTACTTTTCTACAGCCCTGTCTAAGGCCACAGATGCAGGGGTATTTCCATTCAAAACTGACTGCACAGATGGAAAGTGCAGGAATTTCTTACTTTGCAAATGCAGAGAAAATGTTCAACTTTGCTCTGAATGAGTTCACAGCACTGACCATGTCTGATACAGTCTTACCTTTGCCTTGCAGTTCACAGTTCAAGTGATTCAGTTTCCCTGTGATGTCTGTCAGAAAGGCAAGGTCAAGCACCCACTCAGTGTCCTGGAGCAAAGTAGTGTCCTGCACTCTGGATTCCATGAAGTCTTTGATTTCGTCCAAAAGTGACAAAAAGCACTGCAGAACTCTACCCCTGCTGAGCCATCATGTCTGTGTGCAGCAAGAGGTCACTGTACTCAACTGACAGCTCCTCCAGAAGTTTGAATACCCGGTGTTGTGTGGCAGTTGCACGGATATTGTTGACAATCTTCACTACCAGAGTCATGACATGATCAAAACCCATCACTTTGGCACAAACTGCCTGCTGATGGATGATACAGTGGTAACTGAGGAAACAGGGAAAATCTGGATGGCTTCTGCAGTGCGCAATAAGACCAGAATGACGGCCAGTCATCGTGGCGGCGCTGTTGGTAGTTACCGATACCAACTTTTGAAGTGGGATGTTTTTCTCTGTAAAATAGTGCTTTCTGGTCTCATAGAGGTCAACAGCCCTTGTTGTGGTTTTCAGGGGCAGCAAAGTAAGCATCTCCTCCTTCACAGTGAAATCACTGAACACCATTCTGATGAAGACCATCAGCTGCGCCATGCTGGTTTTATCCACCGACTTGTCACATTGGATGCTAAAGTACCTGCATGTAATCATGTCACCATTCAGCTGTTCCACCAAATTAGTGGACATTGTTGATACTCTCCTGGTGATAGTGTTGGCACTTAGCTGAACATCCACGATGGCAGTGAGGATCTCCTTCCCATTCTTGGAATCTTTAAACAAAAAGTGTCTGCAACCACGGACATCACCCCTTTGACCACCTCTCTGTCTGAAAATGCCTTTTTGTGCTTAGCCAGATAGTGTGCTGCTCTGAAGGAAGCTTCCATAGCCACTTTTGATTGCTTTGCCAGCTTGGTGAAAAAAAGACTGTTGTTTGCCCAAAGCCGCCTTGAGGTCATGAGTCTTTTGAGCATGTAATGCACTGCCTGGAGGGTAGCTAGCATCAAATGTTCTGTGGCATGTAGAAAAATGTCTCTCCACATTGTGTCTCTTAGCCAAGGCTACAGCAGCTCCACAGATCAGACACACACAATGTTCACCAACTTGAGTAAAGAAGAACTCTTTCTCCCATTCATCCTGAAAGTGGTAAGTCTTTTTTTTCTTCCTCTCCGACATCACCTTTAAAAACTTTTACAAAACTACCTTTTACAGAAAATTTACAACTTATCGCATTGTGTTGATCACTATCCATTGGTGGGCTAATGACTGAGGACTGAATGCAAAGGGGAGTTGGCGCGGTGGCATAGTAGGCTAAACTTTGATCCGGCAAAGAAAATGATCAACATTAGGCTTCTATTTTAATATAAAAAAATATTAGGGGGATTTTTAGAATATATTTCTGGATTAAACTTCAAGGTGTCTTAAAACATGAAAACAAAAATATATATTTTTTTTATTTTTAAAGATTACCAAATATGATTTGAACAGTGCAGTAGTCACTGGCTATTTTTAGAACATCCATCATGGGCTCCCAGCAGGCTACCTGGTGCCCGCAGGTGCCATGTTGGTGAGGCCAGTATTAGGCAAAACCTTCTCTAAATGACTGGCAACAGCCTTTGCCAAAATCTTCACATCAGCATTGAGTAAGGACAGGGGTCTATAAGAGCTACACAAAGTGGGTTCCTTCTCACTTTTTAAAAGAAGAAAAATCGAAGCTTGGGTCAAAGTAGGTGGTAACGAGCCATTTTCAAAAGATTCATTAAACACTGACAAAAGTAAAGGGGACACTATCAATAAATTTCTTAAAGAACTTGATAGGGAGTCCATCTGGGCCAGGGGCCTTATTAGATTGCATTGCTTTAATTGAAGATTTTAATTCCTCAAGGGAAAGAGAAGCGTCCAATTCCTTTGCTCTGTTAGGTTCAATAGTGGGAATTTGAAGATCAGCCAGAAACTTGTTCATTTCAGTGGTGTCAGTGGGGAATTGAGATTTGTACAAGTAGGAATAAAAAGATTTAAATGTGTTATTAATTGCTATAGGATCAGTGACAATAACACTGGAGTCATTATTAACCTGGTAAGACATGAAGTGGATTGACGCTTCAACTGGTGAGCTAGCAATTGGCTTGGTTTATCACCATGTTCATAGTAAATACCTCTGGTTTGTAATAGCATATGCTCTGCATTTCTGGTAGAGATGAGATCAAACTCTGCTTTAAGGTTTAGCCATTTTTTTAAATAATTCTGGAGAGGGAGTAGAGGCGCATTCCCGATCAAGGTCATCAACAGCAGAGGCTAACTCTAAGTCTAGCATTCTGTTTCTTGTTAGAATAAGAAAAAGATATAATCTGCCCCCTAAGAAAGGCTTTTAGAAACTCCCAAAGTAATGAATAAGATGTGGATTAATTTTGATTAAAGGACAGGAAGTCATCAATAGATTTGGAAATAAACTCATTAAATTAATTATCTGCAAGTAATAGAGAGTTAAACCTCCAGAGGGGAGGAGTAGGTTTAAGCATGGAGAACTGGATGTCTAGATACAAAGGTGCATGATCAGATATTAGAATACTTGAGTAATCAGAGGAAACACATTAATTAAAGTCTATTATCTACAAAAAAAGTGGTCTATTCTCGAATACAACTGATGTACTGGGGAAAAGAAAGAAAATGTCTTTGCTAGGGGATTGCGGAATCTCCAAGGGTCAACCAAGCCACTTTGAGTCATAAAATCAGAAAAAGACCTAGCCATGGCCGAAAGGGGTATAGAGCGGGGACTAGAGTGATCCAGTACAGGGTCAAACACTCAATTCAGGTCACCTCCAAGAATCAACATGTGAGTGTTCAAATGGGGTATATTGCCAAGTAATCGATTAGAGAAATTAACATCAAAGTTTGGTGCATAAACATGAACTTGTGTTTGCATTAGTGTACCTGCAACTTTGGTGCATAAACATGAACTTGTGTTTGCATTAGTGTACCTGCAACTATAATATATCTGCCATCCTTATCAGCAATGATGTCTGTAGACTGAAACTGAAGACATTTATTGAACATAATAATAGCAACCCCTCAAGCTTTAGAGTTGAAGTCACAGTGGTATATCTGCCCTATCCAGGGAGACCGGAGCCTGTAATGATCTTTATGTCTAAGATGGGTCTCCCATGCCAGAAGTGCTGGAGTTCAAGCTAGCTGAACTCATGTGTGTAAAGAAATAAGGGATCCCCAGAAACGATTTAAAAAAAAAAAAAAAGTGGACTTTTTTTTTTTTAACTCCCATCCCACCCCCCCACCGACACATATACACGAACACACAATGAAAAATTGTGTCTCCAAAAGGGAGAACACAGTGAAAAAGGCAAAAAAGACCATCGTTGCCACAGAACCATGACAACAACTCGGAGAAAACCTGAGCTAAACCTCAAACGGCCTCCTGCAGACTAATAGTAAAAATGAAAAGCCAAATAAAAATAACAGTGGCCAACACTAACCAAATACTAAAGTACCATATTTCAATAAGTGAACATACCAGTATATCATATGAGGTAGCATATGATATGCAGTAGAAACATCCAGAACATTGCAGCTTAGTAAGTCCTGACTTTTTAAAGGTTAGAGGCATAGTATATCAGTGCAAAGTATTAAGTAAACAAAATTTATAAATACTGTACAAAGGAGAAGACCTATTAATAACACACATACACAAACAAATAACGCCAGGCCAATACTATTCACAGGTAAACAAACGGCCTGAAGGCCTGCGGCCCAGCGTGACAGTACTACACCGTATAGAGTAAAAATGTCAGGCAGTGTTCAGCTTTTTGGCATAGGTCATAGCATCCTCTGCTGACACAAAGTCCTTAACCACCCCGTTATGGCTGATCCAAAGTCAAGCTGGAAAGAACAACCCATAACAGACCCCCTCCATATCATGCAGTAGCTTTCGGACTTCATTGAATGCTGTACGGGCCCTGGCCACCTTAGCAGTATGGTCGGGGAACACAGAGATCCTTGTGTCACCAGCAGAAATCCGTTGAGCCTCTCTGGCGCGCCACAATACATCCACACAATCTCTGTAGTAATGGAACCTGGCGATGATGGGACGTGGCCTCTCTCCTGGTCGCGGCTTGGGCTGGGTGGTTCGGTGCGCATGGTCAAGTAATGTTAGGTTGAGCTGGGAATTGAACCTGGGTTGCTGGTATAGTAGCCCAGCAAACACCCACTAGGCTAAGCAGAGGGATGACTCAAGTGCAGAGGAGTGAGATCAAAGCTAAGGTTCAATAAAGTTTATTTGCCAAAGCTCAGAGGTCGAGAAAAATCCACAGCTTGTGATAAAACAAAAATCCACAAAGGTAAAATTTCAGCCAGACAGGAAAATCCAAACACACAGGAGATACAAGAAAAAACACCCAAAAGTTCCAAGAGTCCAAAAATCCAAAACCAAGGAAGAGAAAGCCAAAATCCAAATGCTCAGAAGATACAAAAAGGCAAAGTTCCAAGTTAACAAAAATAGTCCAAAAGTCCCTAAAGAGCAGTATTCCAAAAACAAAAGACAACCAGCAGAGGTACGCAGTACAAAGAGTGACTCACCATCAAACAGAACAAAGACTCAGTGACTAGAAACACAAAATGGGGTAGTATAAATACCCAAAGTAATTGAACACATGACCAGGACATAATTGGCAATTAAGACTAGGTGGGGCACAAGGCACATGACATCAAAAACAAAGAAGCACATGGCTGTCAAAACAAACACAAACCACCTAGCTGTCAAAACAAACATGACATGACAAAGATATAATAGCGGCCTCTAGAGGCCAAGATATTCACAAGTCCTAACAAGTAGTGGTTCTTTTTCCATCTTAAATTCCTCCTTAAGCAGTGCGGCAACTGCAGTGATGTTAACAACCGTCTCTTCAGCGATGCCCACGATCCTTATATTATTCCAATGAGACCTAGATTCAAGTTCTTCACGTCTACTTTCCAGTTTGGAAACCTGAGCCGCTAAATTCTCGAGTTTGGTGTTAATCTCAACAACATCATCCGCGCAACCAGAAAGAGACATCTCAATATCCCCCACAGTACCTTTGAGCGTGGCTATCTCGGCCTTCATAGCAGCCTTGTCATTCTCGAGTTGCGTTTTCACTGATTAAAGGTCAGCTCTTATTGCGGTCAGGTCGCCGCCCAATGCTTTACGGCAGGGGTGTCAAACCTGATCCATAAAGGGCCGTGTGGCTGCAGGTTTTCATTCCAGCCATGCAGCAGCACCCTGATTTGGCTTATTCAATCAACTGACACACCCACCCTTTAATCAAGGGTGGGTGTGGCTGCAAGTATTTGACTGTGTGAAGACAGTTCAGTTGATTGAATGAGCCAAGTCAGGTGTGCTGCTCCATGGCTGGAATGAAAACCTGCAGCCACAAGGCCCTTTATGGATCAGGTTTGACACCCCTGCTTTACGGAGTTCAGCCTTAAAAATGGCCACGATGTCTAGCCTCAATGATGCTAGTACTTCTAGCTTCAGTGCTTCCATATCGGAAGGGGTGGGGTCACCGGGTGAAGCCGAGGTACCTGAGCACGGGGTCTTGCTGTGCACAGCAGGCTGTGTCTGCCAAGAAGTTTTACGAAGCTCAGTGGACTCTTTCTGCATTATCAACTCGGTCAAAAGTGCTGAAATTTGGAAACTTGCAGAAAAACACACCATAGCATCAAAAAGAGTCAGGAGTTATGGCTGACTAAAAAAGGATTTTAAACAAATTCCGCAGGAGCTGTAACGGGGGAAATGTTATACATGAGACAATGGGGAGGCGGGGCAGCCTGTGTATGTTTGTGGGGTGTGTTGGTGTTGTGCTTGTGGTATATTTTCTCTTCAGGTGTTCCCGATATCGGTGTTGATCAGCCGTCAGCAGGGATTGGTGGGAAGCCTCTTTAAAAGGAAGCTCTGGAGATTCACTGGAGCGCACCTGACTACTGATGTCTGAGAAGAGAAGAGGAAGGAGCTGAGTTGAGCCCTTTTTTTTTCACCCCAGTTGCAACCTGCTAGAGCGAGTATACGACGCACTCGACCCTCTTACTAAAGGGAAGTAATTGTGCTTTTACTGTGTGCGTGTGTGAGTATGGTTTCTCTAACCGCTGTAGCTGACTGGTGCTGATTGTGTTTTCCCCCTCCTGCACTTTGCAGCCCCGGAAGAAGTGGATACTTCTGTGATGGGCACCCGGCAGATGATTCTTTAACGCACTCAATTCATCTTATAAAGTCTGGATGCAGCAGCCAACGTTACTGAGAGGGCGTGTAGGTGTAGTCAAGCGACCTGCGCGTTCAGTGCAATGCCTTCCCTTGGACTGCCGAAGGAGACTGTGGGTGGGGCCGTGAGTAAATGTGGACTGTGATGGGCTCTTGGAGCCGTCCTTTTCTTCTCAATGAGTGTTAAGTGTAGTTTTCTTTCCTTTTTCTATCTGTACTTTGTTGAGGTTTTATAGTGGCAATTCTTTTAATTGTTTGAGTAGGAGTATTACCCTGTCTAAGTGATAAGCCTAGTCCACTGACGAATTATTGCATGGTGTTCCGTTTGTAGTGGCTTTTTTTGTGTGGCGTGTGGACCTTTGAAATTGGTGTGAAAATGAATGCATAAGTTTTACTATTATCAGTGTTCACTGGGCTTGTCCTTGGATTATAGTATCTCCTACTTGTTAATTTGGTCGGCCTGTGGGCTTCTATTGCAGTGGTTTGATCTGCTCTTATGATTGTGATGTGTAATTGTATTATTGCACTTGGTGTCTATATGTTTGTAATTTGTGCATATTGAGTGGGTTTTTTTTTTTGTAGTGGTGTGGCATCCATCTCGTTCGCATGTTGCTTGTACTGTTTCTTTTCCAAGTTGCCTTTGCTGCTTAGGCTTTTGCATGCTTGTGTGTAGTGTGTTGCCAATGGATTTTACTTGCAATTTGCACTTGCTGCTTAGCCCATGTGAATTGGTTTCGTAGGGCAGATCAACCATTAGTTAATTTTGATTTTTTTTGTTCTAACTTTTTTAAACCGGTGCCACTTATTTAAATGTGATAGTTTTTTTTGTTCTTATTGTTTTTTTTTATTAGTGTTAAGTTTTCAGTAGTGTTTTTTTTGTTTTTAGATATTGTCAATTGAATAAAGAAATATATAGTTTGAGCTCATGTCCTTGTGTTGTTGTGTATTTCAAGGGTCAAGTATTCCAACCTGTAACGGCCACAATTTTGGCATAGTCAGCAGGATTTTCTTTGAAGAATGATGGCAGCAAGACAATGGCTGCATTGACCATATGAGCTTTTCTTTCCTGCTCATTCTCACATGATTGCAGTGTCTGAAGGCAGGTGTCTTTTAAAGCACCTTTAGGGGCCTTTTCTAACAACTTTGGCACAAATTCTCCCATTTTGGCTAGGATGGCTTTATCAGCGTCAATCTGGTGGATTCTTTTCATCTCTCCAAGGAGCTTCATCCACCTCGTCACCTCGTCTCCTCTTTCTCTGTGGGACACTCTCAGAGGTCGCTGTGGGACTTTCATCTATTTGCAGGCCTTCATTTCCACTTGAATTTGTGTCTGGACCTGTGTGATCATCTTCAATGGACAATTTCTCTGCTTTGCTTGGGCTTTTCAAATCCTCCTCATCACTGGACGATGACACATCCTGAGATGGATTGTAGTCTAGGTCTGATCCTGTGTAGCTACTTAATTCAGACACAGGGGAATCACACTCTGACACCTCAAAGACACGGTCCACCGTTGTTGGCCTCTCTGCCATTGCTTCCTGGACCTGCGCCGCGACGGTTTCTGAAAACCGTCTCTCGCTCCGATCGTGATGATTTCTTAGATGCCGAAGCCTTCTCTTAAATCTTTCCAGGCCGCTGTCACTCTCCCCCTCACCCATTTCGCTCCTGACTGCATCCTCGATTGAAAGGTGGGGGAGGTGCAGGTTACGCAGCTCCGTCAGGCAGTAGCAGTGCAGGTGCGGGGGGGAGTGCCCCTCCCCTTGATGGGCCATCAATTAAGGCTGAGCTGATTGTACCATCTCCGTCTCCCCCCTGCATGGATTTCCCTAATACAGGGGTGTCCAAACTGATCCTTGGTGGGCACGGCCAGTGCATAGCGTGAGAACAGATCGGTGATGACTAGAATGTATTGGTATGGGTCAGCAGGGCGGCTGAGGGATAGAAAGTCTAAGGCCACCATTTCAAACGGGAAGCTCGAGGAGATGGGGCACAAAGGGGCTCTTTGCTGCTGCCCTGGCTTTGCTACTAAACAAGTGGCACACTCTGCAGTCCATGTCCTAGCCATTGCACTCATGCCAACCCAGAAGAACCTCCTCCTAAGTAGGGACATCATCTTGTCACCGTGGGCATGACCTGTGGCTTTGTGGTAGTCCTCCCATACAGACCGGGCTTGGTCCTCGGGCATGACAATCTGTTTTACTGGGGCACCCATGTCTGGTTCTGTGACGTGCCTCACCAAGACTCCATCTTGCAACTCCAGATGATTCCACTCCCGAAGTAGGCCATGAAGCTGAGAGGAAAAAGGGGCCATATCAGGATGGGTTGGGGGCTCTAGTTCAACCCGCCAAGCCCGAAGGAGTCGCAGGTCTGGGTCTTTCCCTTGGCGCTTCACCCAGGATCCTTCATCTGGGCAAGAGTCTGTCGGGGCAGTGCATGTCATGGCCCATATGGCATCACTTGGGGCTTCTCCTGGGAGCCTCAACAGGACATCTGCATTTCGATTGGCAGTCCCTGGCCTGTAGCGCACCTCATAGGAGTAGTTGGCCAACTGAGCTACCCAACGTTGTTCCATCGTGCCTAATCGTGCCGTCTCCAGATGGACCAATGGGTTGTTATCGGTGAAGACAGTAACGTGGGCCCCCCCACAGGTAATCCTTAAACTTTTCAGTAATAGCCCACTTCAAAGCCAAGAGTTCCAACTTGAAAGAGCTGTAATTCTTGTCGTTGCGTTCAGCGGGGTGGAGACTTCGGCTTGCATATGCAATGACCCGCTCTTTCCCATCCTGGACTTGAGCCAGGACGGCTCCCAAGCCATCTAGGCTGGCATCGGTGTACAGTCTGAAGGGCACTTGGAAATCTGCATAGGCCAGGATGGGGGCACTGAGGAGGGCCTGCTTAAGATGGTCGAAAGCAGCCTGGCAGTCGGCTGTCCACTGGATTGAAGCTGAAGGCCTGTTACCCTGGCCCTGCAAAAGCTGATGGAGCGGTGCTGCTACTTTGGAGAATGCCGGGATGAACCGTCTATAATACCCAGCGAACCCCAAGAAGGATCTCACTTGCTTAATGGTTGTGGGTGTAACCCAATCACGGACAACAGCAGTCTTATCTGGGTCAGTTGCCACACCCTGGTTGCTGACTATGTGCCCCAAGTAGGCCACCTTCTTCTGGAACAAGCGACACTTACGAGGCTGCAGTTTAAGGCCATGTTCCTGAAGTCGATTGAATACTTGCTCCAGATGCCTTAGGTGAGTAAGGAAGTCGGGTGAATAAACGATGACATCATCCAGATAGATCAAAAGATGGTCGTACACTTGGGAGCCAAGGCAGTGCTGCATCAGCCTTTGAAATGTAGCCGGTGCGTTGCACAGACCAAAGGGCATTCGCTCAAATTGATACAGGCCAAAAGGAGTGGTAAACGCAGTCTTCTCCTGGTCCTCGGGTGTGACTTCCACCTGCCAATAGCCACTTGCCAAGTCAAGTGTAGAGTACCACTGAGACCGGGTAAGGCTGGTGAGGGACTCCTCAATACGAGGCAGGGGGAATGAGTCTTTGTGTGTTACTGCATTTAACTTACGGTAGTCCACACAGAATCTCCATGACCCGTCTTTCTTCTTTGCTAAAACCACTGGGGCTGCCCATGGACTAGCGCTCTCCTTCACCACCCCACTGTCCAACATACCTTGCAGCAAGGCCCTCAGTTCTGGGTACAGGTTTGGGGGCACAGGGCGGTAGCGCTCTCTGATGGGATGTGCAGCTCCAGTAGGTATTTGGTGCGTAACAATGGAGGTCCTCCCAAAGTCCTCATCGTGAGCAGCAAAAACATGTGACCATTTCTGCAGGAGGGCGGTGAGTTGGATCTGCTGATCACCAGTTAACCCCTCCCCGCACAATGCTAACACTGGATGCTCATCACTAGACGCCTGTTCCACCTGCTGTATGTCGACCTCAACCACCTGGGGCCCTATGCTGCGCAACACCAGCCTCGAACGCCCTTGAACATCCCTAGGGTCCAACTGAGTTACCGTAGCCAGTGGCTGTCATTGAGGTAGGCTGAGGGGGAATGGATAGGGGTTGCAGACACGAAGAGGCACCCTCCCATCTCGGCTCCAGCATATGGACCTGGCCACTCTCCATTTGTGCCCGTGGCCTTCCAGATCCTCCACTAGAACCAGGCAATCAGGCAACCCGACAGCTTGTGGAACTTGTGCCCAAATGATGGTCTCGGTGGCAGGTAGCAGCTGCACTGGAGGTTGCCGCGGGAGTCTGGCCACCCCCTGTATCTCCATCTGGCAAGCAGAGGCCTCTGCCCTCTGGCAGGCAGCGAAGGCTGCATCCCACGCTTTCTCTGTGTGGGGAGAAAATACAGATTTGAATGCTGTCACCCCTGGATGCCCACCCCGGAATACCTCAGCCCTAATGCAACAACCATGCACATTGTATGGCTGCAAGAAGGTGCACACCACCCCATATCACCCGCAGGGCAATGGGGCTTGCGAAAGATTTAATCGTACCCTTTTGTCCCTGCTAAGCACGATTGAAAGGAAGCACCAAGCTCAATGGCCTGCCCATCTGCCCTCCTTATTACAGGCCTACAACAACTCCACCCATGCGAGCACAGGGATGACGCCTCATTACATCGTCTTTGGCCGCCATGCTCGACTTCCGGTGGACATGCTGCATGAAGTTGCACCACCTCAACAGAGAAGTGATTTAAGTGGATGGGTTAAAGATCACCATCAGGTGCTCCTGGAAGCCTATGATACAGTTCGAACCAATGTGGAGCGGCGTGCTCACTGGAACCAGAAGCGCTATGATAGAAACGCCCGCACCTTGCCACTGCTCCCTGGGGAGAGGGTGCTGGTGAGGAATTTTTGGCGTCGAGCCCAAGGTAAACTGGCCCCCCAGTGGCTTCCCTTGCCTTTTGTGGTGGTCTCTCAGCCTTATCGAGACCAACCAATGTTCGTGATATGACCTGAGGGTAAAGATGGCCCAGTTCAGACAATTCATCGTAACAACTTGAGATCTTGCCCCGTCGATCCACCAACAGATCACACCCGGCTGGGCCCAAACTGAGGTGGGTCTTCACAATTGGGACCAAGCTGGCCCTGTGTCCCAACGATTCTTCACCAGGCAACCATGCCCCTCCGACAAGGACTAAACGCAGCCCCTTTGACATCGGCTGCACTGCCACATGCCAGCACTGCAGCCCTACCCTCTGATGCTGTTCCAGTCCCCTCACCTCATGAAGCCCCTGGCCCAATCCAGCTGCCTGTGCAGGCAGAAAATGACTTAGTAGCCCCCCTGAACGAACTTACTGATCATGGGCCAACCCCAGCACCACGGACTGCCACAGATGTCCCACGGCGGTACCCAGTCCACCAAAATCGGGGCCAACCAGCAGCACATTATAGACCTTGAAGGTTTGACTTGGTAGGTTATTTGGGACATGTAGGGTAATTGTGTGGGGGGGATTGTTGCCTAATGGACATTGCATGGACACTGCATGGACATATTATGCATGCATGATGGCAGTGCTCAGGACGAGCACTATTAATGTGGGGGGGAATAATTGTAACAGGGGAAATGTTATACATGAGACAATGGGGAGGCGGGGCAGCCTGTGAATGTTTGTGGGGTGTGTTGGTGTTGTGCTTGTGGTATATTTTCTCTTCAGGTGTTCCCGATATCGGTGTTGATCAGCCGTCAGCAGGGATTGGTGGGAAGCCTCTTTAAAAGGAAGCTCTGAAGATTCACTGGGGCGCACCTGACTACTGATGTCTGAGAAGAGAAGAGGAAGGAGCCAAGCCAAGCCCTTTTTTCACCCCAGTTGCAACCTGCTAGAGCGAGTATACAACACACTCGACCCTCTTACTAAAGGGAAGTAATTGTGCTTTTACTGTGCGCGTGTGAGAGTATGGTTTCTCTTACCACTGTAGTTGACTGGTGCTGATTGTGTTTTCCCCCTCCTGCACTTCGCAGCCCCGGAAGAAGTGGATACTTCTGTGACGGGCATCCGGCAGATGATTCTTTAACGCACTCAATTCATCTTATAAAGTCTGGACGCAGCAGCCAACGTTACTGAGAGGGCGCGTAGGCGTAGTCAAGCGACCTGCGCGTTCAGTGCAATGCCTTCCCTTGGACTGCCGAAGGAGACTGTGGGTGGGGCCGTGAGTAAATGTGGACTGTGATGGGCTCTTGGAGCCGTCCTTTTCTTCTCAATGAGTGTTAAGTGTAGTTTTCTTTCCTTTTTCTATCTGTACTTTGTTGAGGTTTTATAGTGGCAATTCTTTTAATTGTTTGAGTAGGAGTATTACCCTAAGTGATAAGCCTAGTCCACTGACGAATTATAGTGTGGTGTTCCGTTTGTAGTGGCTTTTTTTGTGTGGTGTGTGGACCTTTGAAATTGGTGTGAAAATGAATGCATAAGTTTTACTATTATCAGTGTTCACTGGGCTTGTCCTTGGATTATAGTATCTCCTACTTGTTAATTTGGTCAGCCTGTGGGCTTCTATTGCAGTGGTTTGATCTGCTCTTATGATTGTGATGTGTAATTGTATTATTGCACTTGGTGTCTATATGTTTGTAATTTGTGCATATCGAGTGGGGGGGTTTTTTGTAGTGGTGTGGCATCCATCTCGTTCGCATGTTGCTTGTACTGTTTCTTTTCCAAGTTGCCTTTGCTGCTTAGGCTTTTGCATGCTTGTGTGTAGTGTGTTGCCAATGGATTTTACTTGCAATTTGCACTTGCTGCTTAGCCCATATGAATTGGTTTCATAGGGCAGATCGACCATTAGTTAATTTTGATTTTTTTGTTCTAACTTTTTTAAACTGGTGCCACTTAATTAAATGTGATAGGTTTTTTTTGTTCTTATTGTTTTTTTTTATTAGTGTTAAGTTTTCAGTAGTGGTTTTTTTTGTTTGTTTTTAGATATTGTCAATTGAATAAAGAAATATATAGTTTGAGCTCGTGTCCTTGTGTTGTTGTGTATTTCAAGGGTCAAGTATTCCAACCTGTAACGGCCACAGAGCTACTAAATATGCGTCCTACTCCATTAGCTGCTCTCGGGTGCCCCCATGAATATTATTCTTATGTACCAGGTGACATAGAACTATTTTGGACATATTTTCAGTAACCAGTGAATTTCTTGATTTTGGTGTAGGGGAAGGTGATAGGTGTGGACACAAGTTCCAAGAATACTGGATTGGTTAATTTTGCTACAGTATTAATAGGAATCTAGGATTATTTTTGTTATCTTCTATTAGGGAGGAGAGATATGTTGATCTAGCAGCACTAAGAGCTTTTCTATACTTCAGGAAGCTCTCCTTCCATGCTAAATTGAACACTCCCAATTTTGTTTGACACCATTTACGTTCCAATTTTTGAGTGGTCTGTTTTAATGTGCGAGTGTCATCATTATACCAGGGTGCTATTTTTTTTGTCTCTGACCATTTTCCTTTTAAAAGGAGCTACATTATCTAAGGTATGGCGGAATGTTGACTAAGCATTCAGTTGCCTGATCAAGTTCTGCAGGGGCTGACAGTGACCCAACCAAAGTTGATAACTCTGGGAGATCATTTATAAAGTTCTGTGCAGTAGTTGACGTGAATGTACATTTAATACAGTAGTGTGGTGAGGTGCATATATTATTCTCATCTCATCTCATTATCTCTAGCCACTTTATCCTGTTCTACAGGGTCGCAGGCAAGCTGGAGCCTATCCCAGCTGACTACGGGCGAAAGGCGGGGTACACCCTGGACAAGTCGCCAGGTCATCACAGGGCTGACACATAGACACAGACAACCATTCACACTCACATTCACACCTACGGTCAATTTAGAGTGTCACCAGTTAACCTAACCTGCATGTCTTTGGACTGTGGGGGAAACCGTTGCACCCGGAGGAAACCCACACGGAAGAGAACATGCAAACTCCACACAGAAAGGCCCTCGCCGGCCACGGGGCTCGAACCCGGACCTTCTTGCTGTGAGGCGACAGCGCTAACCACTACACCACTGTGCCGTCCCTGCATATATTATTACTCAGACATATTTTGAAGGAGATGAGATAATGATCTGAGATAACTTCAGACTGTGGAAGTGTGACTGTATATTCTATGTTTAACCTGAATGTTAGTATTAGATTGAGAGTGTGATCACCATTATGGGTCGGTCCGATGACATTCTGATTAACCCCTACTGAATCTAAAATGGACACAAACGCTGTTTTCAAAGGGTCTTCTGGGTTATCGAAGTGAATTTTAAAATCTCCGACAACTAAAGCTTTGTCTAAGGAAATAACCAGATCTGAAATAAAATCTGCAAATTCAGAAAGAAACTCAGAATATGGCCCTGGGGGCCTGTAAATAATAAGTAATGGAATTAACTGGGTAGACTTATTTTTCAAGGCTACATACATTATATTAGTATGAAGAACTTCAAATGTATTAAATTTATCACCAGATTTTTGTGTTACACCTAGATAATCATTATAAATAACCGCAATGCTTTCTCCTCTGCCAGTTAGAAGAGGCTGGTGTATATACAGTGGTGCTTGAAATTTTGTGAACCCTTTTGAATTTTCTATATTTCTGCATAAATATGACCTAAAACAACATCAGATTTTCACACAAGTTCTAAAAGTAGATAAAGAGAACTCATTTAAACCAACAAGACAAAAATATTATATTTGGCCATTTATTTATTGAGGAAAATGATCCAATATTACATCTCTCTGAGTGGCAAAAGTATGTGAACCTTTGCTTTCAGTATCTAGTATGACCCCCTTGTGCAGCAATAACTGCAACTAAACGTTTCCGGTAACTGTTGATCAGTCCTGCACACCAGCTTGGAGGAACTTTAACCAATTCCTCCATACAGAAGAGTTTCAACTCTGGGATTTTGGTTGGTTTCCTCACATGAACTGCTCACTTCAGGTCCTTCCATAACATTTCGATTGGATTAAGGTCAGGACTTTGACTTGGCCATTCCAAAACATTAACTTTATTCTTCTTTGTCGAAGAATTGGTTGAACGTTTGTTGGTAGAACGACTTGTGTGCTTAGGGTTATTGTCTTGCTGCATGACCCACCTTCTCTTGAGATTCAGTTTATGGACAGATGTCCTGACATTTTCTTTTAGAATTCGCTGTTATAATTCAGAATTCATTGTTCCATCAATGATGGCAAGCAGTCCTGGCCCAGATGCAGCAAAACAGGCCCAAACCACGATACTACCACCACCACCATGTTTCATAGATGGGATAAGGTTCTTTTGCTGGAATGCAGTGTTTTCCTCTCTCCAAACATAACGCTTTTCATTTAAACCAAAAAGTTCTATTTTGATCTCATCCATCCACAAAACATTTTTCCAATAGCCTTCTGGCTTGTCCACATGATCTTTTGCAAACTGCAGATGAGCAGCAATGTTCTTTTTGGACAGCAGTAGCTTTCTCCTTGCAACCCTGCCATGCACACCATTGTTGTTCAGTGTTCTCCTGATGGTGGACTCATGAACATTAGCCAATGTGAGAGAGGCCTTCAGTTGCTTAGAAGTTACCCTGGGGTCCTTTGTGACCTCGCTGACGATTACACGCCTTGATCTTGATCTTTGTTGGTTGACCACTCCTGGGGAGGGTAACAATGGTCTTAAACTTCCTTCATTTGTACACAACCTGTCTAACTGTGGATTGGTGGAGTCCAAACTCTTTAGAGATGGTTTTGTAACCTTTTCCAGCCTGATGAGCATCAACAACGCTTTTTCTGAGGTCCTCAGAAATCTGCTTTGTTTGTGCCATGATACACTTCCACAAACATGTGTTGTGAAGATCAGACTTTGATAGATACCTGTTCTTTAAATAAAACAGGGTGCCCACTCACACCTGATTGACATCCCATTGGTTGAAAACACCTGACTCAAATTTCACCTTCAAATTAACTGCTAAACCTAAAGGTTCACATACTTTTGCCACTCACAGGTATTTAATATTGGATCATTATCCTCAATAAATAAACAACCAGGTATAATATTTTTTGTCTCATTTGTTTAACTGGGTTCCTTTTAGGACTTGTGTGAAAATCTGATTTTGTTTTAGGTCATATTTATGCAGAAATATAGAAAATTTAAAAGGGTTCACAAACTTTCAAGCACCACTGTATATATCAGGGTTGGGTCCTAAAAAATATCCCATACTTTGAATATCCCAGGGAGCACCATTAAATCCATTATAGCAAAATGGAAAGAATATGGCACCACTACAAACCTGACAAGAGAAAGCTGCCCACCAAAACTCACAGATCGGGCAAGGAGGGCATTAATCAGAGATGCAACAAAAACACCAACGATAATGCTGAGGGAGCTGCAAAGAGCCACAGTGGAGATGGGAGTATCTGTCCACTTTAAGCCATACTTTCCACAGAGTGGGGCTTTATAGAAGAGTGGCTAGAAAAAAGTCATTGCTTAAACAGCATGTGGCAGACTCCCCAAACACATGTGACAGTTCGTATGGGTGGGTGGAGCACAGAAGTACGGCAGGCCAGAACTGAGTTCACAAAACTCTTTTTATTGTCACACTTTTCAACGTTTACACTCTCCCACACACTCAGACACACACACACACACACATCAGCCATCTGGTTGGGGAGAGAGCTCCCTCTGCTCTCGCTCTCTCTCCTTAAATAGGGCGCGGTCCATGCCCCCGCTGCCACATACCCCCACCGCCCGACTCAGGCCGGGCGGCTGTCCGGCCTGCAGCCGACTCCCCCCCCCCTTGACCATCTGCGCCCCCGGCCTGTGGATCACCTTGAAGTTAAAGGGTTGGAGTGCCAGATACCAACGGGTGATCCGCGTGTTGGCATCCTTCATGTGGTGGAGCCACTGGAGGGGCGTGTGGTCTGAACAGAGGGTGAAAGGGCATCCCAGCAGGTAGTAACGGAGGGCGAGGACCGCCCACTTGATCACCAGGCACTCTTTCTCAATGGTGCTGTAGCGCCCCTCACACACCAACAGCTTCCGGCTGATATACAGTACTGGGCGATCCTCCCCCTCCACCTCCTGGGACAAAACAGCCCCCAGCCCTCTGTCCGACACATCCGTCTGCAACATAAAGGGGAGAGAAAAGTCAGGGGAGTGTAAAAGTGGCCCCCCACACAGTGCAGCCTTTACCTCAGAAAAAGCCCGCTGGCATTGCTCCGTCCACTGGACCGGATCTGGTGCCCCCTTTTTAGTCAGATCAGTCAGCGGGCTGGTGACGTCCGAATAATTAGGTATAAACCTACAATAATAGCCAGTCAGCCCCAGGAACTGTCTCACCCTCTTTTTGGTCTTGGGCCTCGGGCAGGCCGCAATTGCTGCTGTCTTGTTAATTTGGGGACGCACCTGACCATTGCCCAAGTGGAAGCCCTGATACCATACTTCCACCCACCCAATCGCACACTTCTTCAGGTTAGCTGTGAGACCCGCTCACCTCAGCGACCTAAGGATGGCCCTCAGATGTTCAAGGTGCCGTGGCCAGTCATTACTATAGATAATAATGTCGTCGAGGTAGGCGGCCGCATAGGTGGCGTGGGGGCAGAGGACCCTATCCATCAGCCGCTGAAACATAGCGGGTGCCCAAACAGCCCAAAAGGAAGTGTGACAAATTGGTTTAAGCCGAACGGTGTGGAAAAGGCCGTTTTTTCCCGGGATAGTGGAGTCAAGGGGATCTGCCAATAACCCTTTGTTAAATCCAGTGTCGAGTAAAAGTGAGCCGTGCCTAGTCAATCGATCAACTCATCAATACGAGGCATTGGGTACGCGTCGAATTTAGACACCGCGTTGACTATTCTATAGTCTACACAGAACCGGACCGACCCGTCGGCCTTGGGTACCAAGACCACCGGGCTGCTCCAGTCACTGTGGGACTCCTCGACGATGCCCATTTTGAGCATGGCCTCGAGTTCTTCCCGAACCACTTTTTTCTTGTGTTCGGGTAGCCTATAAGGGCGACTACACACTACCACCCCTGGGGGCGTCTCAATGTGGTGCTCAATGAGGTTGGTGCGGCCGGGCAGGGGCGAGAACACGTCCAAAAACATGGTCTGCAACTGGGCAACCTCTGTGAGTTGGGTCGGGGAGAGGTGGTCTCCACAGGGGACCAGAGAGGTACGTGATGCCAATGTTCCCTTTTGAACCTCTGACCCCAGCTCCACCTTCTCCGGAACCACCAACACCAACGCCATGGGGACCTCCTCATTCCAGAGTTTGAGCAGATTGAGGTGGTAAATCTGTAGCGCCCCACCCCTATCCGTTCACCTCACCTCATAGTCAACGTCCCCGACTCGCCGTGTGACCTCAAAGGGTCCTTGCCACTTGGCAACTAATTTGGAGCTCGATGTGGGCAACAGTACAAGTACCTTATCTCCCGGTGCGAACTCCCTAAGGCACGTACCCTTGTCGTACAGGCGGGTTTGTCATTCTTGGGCCTGCCGCAAATTCTCCTGAGTTAGGTGTGTGAGTGTGTGGAGTTTTGCACGCAGGTCAATAACTTATTGGATTTCATTTTTATTTGGTGAAGATCCCTCCTCCCAATTTTCCCGCAGCACATCTAGAAAGCTGCACAGCTTATGCCCATATAACAATTCAAATGGGGAGAACCCAGTGGAGGCTTGGGGGACCTCTCGCACTGCAAAAAGCAAGGGTTCGAGCCATTTGTCCAAATTATGTGCGTCTTCACTTACGAATTTTTTAATTATATTCTTGAGGGTGCGATTGAACTGTTCAACTAAACCGTCCATTTGTGGGTGATAAACGCTGTTGCAGATCGGCTTAATACCCAACAACCCATACAGTTCGTTCAGTGTACGTGACATAAACGAGGTGCCTTGGTCAGTCAGAATCTCTTTCGGGATTCCAACTCAGGAGATAATGCGGAAGAGTGCCTCCGCAATACTGCGTGCTGAGATATTGCGAAGATGCACCGCTTCCGGGTATCGTGTTGCATAGTCCACCAGAACTAATATAAAGCGGTACCCTCGTGTTGACCGATCTAATGGCCTGACGAGATCGATCCCAATTCTTTCGAACGGGGTCTCGATTAACAGCAGAGGGCGCAAAGGCGCTTTTGGAATGGCCGCTGGATTTACTAATTGGCATTCGTGGCACGCCGTCCACCACCTACGGACATCGCCGCGAATCCCTGGCCAATAGAACCGGGCCATTATTCGGGCTAGTGTTTTATCCTGCCCTAAGTGTCCAGCCATGGGATTAAAGTGAGCCGCCTGGAATACTAATTCCCGGCGACTCTTCGGAATCAAAAGCTGCGTGACTCACTCTTTAGTTTGAGTGTCCTGCGTCACTCGGTATAATCTATCCTTCATAATCCCGAAGTAGGGGAAGGATGGGGTGGCGGTTGGCTAGAGCATTTGACCATCGATTACTCTCACTTGGTCAAACGCATGCCGCAGAGTCTCATCTCGTGACTGCTCTAATGGGAAATCCACGAGGGATTCCCCAATAGAGAGAAGAGGAGCCGGTGGCTCCTCACTCTGACACAGAGATGACATAGACGGCTCTGTGACAGCTGCTCCTGCCAAAGCGACACCAGGACCTCCCCCTGTTAAACTATGGCAGGACCCACTCTTCACTAGATGACTCATTAACTCTCCAAATCCCGGCCAATCAGTCCCTAAAATTATCGAGTGGGTAAGGCGAGGATTAACCGCCGCCTTCACTATAAATTTTTCCCCTTGAAAAAGAATGTGGACCAACACTAGAGGGTAGTTGTGAACATCCCCGTGCACACACAACACCTTCACCAATTGTGCTCCCCCCAATGCCTCGTCTTGCACCAGGCTTTGGTGGATTGAGGTCTGATTACAACCAGAATCCACCAACGCCTGATATGTATCCCCTTGGATACTCACCGGTATGCGATACGCTCTGACCCGATCGAGGGTGGCTCCTGGCACGTCGGGGATCCGAACCACCATGCCCACCTCCATCACTGAGCACTGCTGTTGGAGGTGGCCCAGCTCCCCGCAGCGCCAGCAAACTGGCCCGGGCTTCCTCTCTGCACTAGTGCTCTGAGGCTCACTCACCTGAGGGGGGTGAGAGACAGGCACAGAAGGGAGAAACGGGAGGGCACTGCGGGTGTGGCAGGCCGGCTGAGGTGGCGCCGGCCCCCGCCTCCACGGTGGGAGAATGGGGCAAGGAGGAGACACAGGAGGAGGGGGAGAGAAAGAGAGAGAGAGAGAGAGAGAGAGAGAGAGAGGAGAGGAGAGCTGAGGTTGTCTGCTGTCCAGCCATTGGGACAGCTGCCAAATGGCCCTCTGCCAGCTCTATTGCCTGATCCAGCGACGCCGGGCAGTGGCACTGGACCCACTCTGCAGTTCCTGCTGGTAAACGCGCAGCGAACTGCTCCAGTACCACCTGGTCGATGAGTCCCTCGGCATCGCAGTTGTCGGCCCTCAACCACTGCCAGCAGGCGTCCCGGAGTTGCTGGCCAAACGCGAACGGCCGGCCGACTTCCTCCAAGCGCAAAGCGCGGAAGCGCTGACGTTGTTGCTCGGGGGTGCACCCCACACGCTGGAGGATGGCCCGGCGAAGGTCCGCATAGGCCAGCTGGCGGTCAGCGGGGAGCTGTAGCGCGGCCAGCTGCGCCTCTCCCGTTAGCAGGGGGAGGAGGCACACTGCGCGCTGTTCCACCGGCCACCCCGAGGTCTCTGCTACCTGCTCAAAGAGCATGAGGAAGGCCTTGGGGTCATCCTGCGGGCTCATCTTCGTGAGGGTGAGGGGGGAAGGGCCCGTGGCGATGGAGTTGGTGGACCCCACCGACGCAAGGAGGTGCCGGAACGCCCGACGATCTTCCTGTTGCGCCAGCACCAGGGCCTCGAACCGTTGTTCTTGCTCCTTTCGGAGGGCGAGCAGCACCTGGTGCTGGCTCTGTTGGGCCGTGGTGAGGGCGTGGATCAGGTCTGTGAAGGGGGAGGACTCCATGGGGCTGTTCTCTTCTGTGCTCATTCCCGGGTTTCAGCACCACTGTGACAGTTCGTATGGGTGGGTGGAGCACAGAAGGACGGCAGGCCTGAACTGAGTTCACAAAACTCTTTTTATTGTCACACTTTTCAGCGTTTACACTCTCCCAGACACTCAGACACACGCACACACATCAGCCCTCTGGTTGGGGAGAGAGCTCCCTCTGCTCTCGCTCTCTCTCCTTAAATAGGGTGCGGTCACTGGGGAAGACACACAAACACATTAATTGACATCAGGTGCAGTGATTCTGCCACTTACCTTCCCTGACTCCGCCCTCCAGTCACAGACCGATGCTTGACCATGCCCCCGCTGCCACAACATGGAATAAGATTTTTTGATCAAATGAGACAAAAATTTAACTTTTTGGCCATCATGGGAAATGCCACGTATGGCACAAACCCGACACCCTGAGAACACCATCCGTACAATGAAGCATGGTGGTAGCAGCATCATGCTGTGGGGATGTTTTTCATCTGCAGGGACAGGAAAGCTGGTCCGGACTAAAGGAAAGATGGATGGCACTAAATACAGGGCAATTCTGGAAGAAAACCTGTTTGAGTCAGCCAGAGGTTTCAGACTGGGACAAAGATTCATGGTCTAGTGGGACAATGACCCTAAACATACTGCTAAACCTACAGTGGAGTGGTTTAAAAGGAAACATTTAAATGTCTTGGAATGACCTATTCAAAGCCCAGACCTCAATCCAATTGAGATTCTGTGGCATAACTTGAAGATTGCTGTACACCAACGCAACCCATCTAACTTGGAGTTAGAACAGTTTTGCCTCAAGGAATGGGCAAAAATCCCAGTGGCTCGATGTGCTAAGCTAATAGAGACATACCCTAAGAGACTTGCAGCTATAATTGTAGCAAAAAGTGGCTCTATAAAGTATTGACTTTCGGGTTTGAATACTTATGCACGCTCCAGATTTCTGTTTTTTCTTCTTAATTATTGTTTGTGTCACAATAAAAGAACAATGTGCACCTTTAAATTTGTAGGCATGTTGTGTAAATCAAATGGTGCTTATGTAATAGTTAAAAAAGTGCTGTTAAAAATGCTAAAATGCTTTAAAAACAGTAAGCAAAAGAATGTTTTAATTCATGAAAAGTACATGGTTAAAAACAAAACATCACAAGTAATTATAAAGGTTAAAAAAGCTGATTAAGGTGAAATTCATTGTGATCTACTGATCGAGTGATCTGTTATCTGCTACTCTGGTCTTCTAGACTAACAAGCATAGAGTGAGCTACAAGGGATACTCTGTGTTTAAAACATAATTAATAACTTATCTTATTTCGGAAAAGCTCTGATTAATGTTTTATATTGTTTCCTAAAGTGCCACTTCTTCTTCTAAGTTATTTCTTGAAAGCTAATCCTCAAATCACCTTTGGTGTTCGGTTTTTGATTGCTTACGTCTGAGCTCAGATGGTAGAGGGGAAAACGGTGTTTTCACTCGTCCATTACAACACTGGACGTGACTGAAGCAACATTGTGTCTGTGTTTCTCATTTATTATTCCCCTTTACAGGTAAGAAAAGTGAACATAATCGGTTTTGTGATGTGTTTCTATGTTTACTGTGTCTTAAGAGATAAGTAGGAAGCAAGATACTGGAGTTTGCAGTAACTTTGAGAGCTAATAAGTTTTGTTTTACTTGAATGTTACACTCGCCGTAGCTTCCTTGCTTGCTGCATTGTGTGGCGCGACAATGTTGTTTCAGGGGTGAAGTTGTGCCGTTTGTGTGCAATGTTTGACATTTAATGAGAATACTTGATGATAAATGTTAAGCACTGTTATTCTTTTTATCTGTATGGGTAAAAGAGTGATGATAATAGCTTCCATTTTGCAAGATACAAGTTTGGTTATGACTACTATACATGACAGATGTGGTATATTTTCATTTATATTTGAACTGAAGCAGATGAAAACGTGAGTTTATATTACCATACAGTTGCTGCCCATTTAAATGTACAGTTTGACAATTCTGATTTAAACCATTGTAAAGATATTTTAATGTTTCCAGTACAATACTTTATTTTTTTCTAACTGAGCAATCTTTTGAGATAACAGTTGTTATAACAGTTGCTGATTTGACAGCAATGTAATGTTGAGAAAATTGTGTATTTGTGGAAAAAGTCCATTACAACACTGGAGGTGACTGAAGCAACATCATGTCTGTGTTTCTCATTTGTTATTCCCCTTTACAGGGATGTAACATTTTCTGGAGGCACCATGTGGCAGGAAAGAACAGGGCATCATTAATCACAATGATAAGTAATCACCTGCAAAGGGAGGAGTTACAGGAACTTGAAGGTGGGGGAATATCAGAGCTCCTCCTCGTAAATGACAAGGTAACTGAGCTCCATGCTGAGGTAGCTATGATTGAGCACTCAGCTAAACTTCAAGCAACACCAAATGAAGAGAAAAATGGACAAGACAAGGCCCAGGTCACCACAGTCATCCACACAACGCCAGTCTCAGGTCCAGGTCAGACCTCTCCCCTCTGGCACAAAGAATTTAAAATATCAGGACAAATTGGAGAACCAGGACAAAAAGACCACCTTACATTTTCCAGCTTAGCACGGCAGATTGAGCATGGCCTCCTTAAGGGCTTTCCTGAGACTGAGATTGTTGATGCCATCATAAGAGCCATTGTTACAGGAATGCAGTTATGCAGTTACTTAGAGGGGAAAAGTGGCCTCAAACTACCAACACTCAGAAGGATACTCCATTGTCATTATCAAGAAAAGAGCGCCACAGAATTATACAAACAGCTGTTATCTGAAGTTCAGGGCATAAAGGAGACACTTCAAAACTTCCTCATCCGTGCTCTAGATCTAAGGCAGAAGATTCTGTTTGCCTCCCAAGAGTCAGGCCTAAGATATGATCCAGTGCTAGTACAGAGCATGTTTCTTCACTCAGTGATGACTGGCCTGCAGAATGATAATATCAAATGAGATCTCCAGCCATATCTGGAACAAGCTGGTGTTTCTGATGAATTCCTGTTTGAAAAATTGAATACAGCGTGTGCTTGTGAAAGTGAGAGGCAAGACAAAAGGAAAATGACAACACCACAGCAACCTGTAGCCGTTCACTCTGCTCAGTCTGATCACACTCCTGCTGAAAAGAAGGAGAAAATGAACCAGCTGGGTCACGGTAAGAATCAAACTGATATTCTCTCAGAACTGCAGGAGATGAAAGCTAACATGTCTCTCTTAGAGGACCTTAAAGCTGAAGTGGCTTCCATCAAAGAGTCTACGCAGCAGCCCTCTTACCCACCCAGGCAGTACCCAGACCCAGCGTTACCACCAGACTGCACTCCTCACCATCTAGCACCAGTCCACCACGGCCCACCACAGAGACACTGGTCTGCTCCAGCCCATGCAGCACAACATGGCTATCTTCAATTCAACCAATGGTTTGCCAAACAACGCCCTCTCCCCACACCTGCACCACACCGTAGAAGGAGATGTTATGCTTGTGAGCAGGAAAATGTCGAAGACTGCATTCACTGCTTCAGATGCGGCAGTAATGAACACTTCGCAGCCGGTTGCAGAATGGGCAGGTCAAGTCAATCCAGAGGGAGCGCTTTAAATGGGCAAGGGTTACCCCAGCAGGGCAGGGAGTGACTGCTTCATCAACAGCACCCCAACTTTGTGTACACTGTGGTGCACATGGAAGTAATGTGAGGCTGAGACAATGTGCATCATGCAAAGGTGTGTTATACTGTTCCAAAGCATGTCAACATGAACACTGGGTCATCCACAGGAATCAATGTTTAACAAACTCATGTAATACAGTCTGAGCCACAGCACGAAAGAGAAAACAAATCAAAGTTGCTCCTCTAGTTGGAAAGAAATATCTTATTGACTGCCATATCCAAGACCATCAGGTTAGAGCCTTATGGGACTCCGGCTCACAAGTGACTGTAGTGAGTGAACACTGGAAAACAGAGCACTTACCACATGTAACATTGAGAGACATTTCTGAAATCATTGACACTAATGACACTTTAAACCTCATTGCTGCTAATGGGGTAGACATGCCATACGTCGGATGGATAGAGGTGACATTTAGATTAGCTGCAGATGGAGTCCTCACAACAGAGGTCATTGTTCCCACTCTGGTGATCAAAGGTGCCAGTCTTGTACGACCTATTATTGGCTCAAATGTTATTGGACTGATTGTTGATACTGAGCTACAGCAGAACAACACCACTGATAAACACCAGCTAATTAAAACTGTTCAAGCAGCTTTTCCTGGCTTTGAAAAGGATTATGCTAAGGGTTTTGTAGAGCAAGTTACTGCTGAACAGCAGTCACATGAATATGTAGTCAAGACGACCAGAGAGCGAGTGCATGTCCCCAAACACACATCTGTAAAAGTAGACTGCCGTGTTCTGACAGCACCTTTACACGATGAGACAACACTGATTTTTGAGCTGAATGTTGATCCACAGTGGCCAGAGGGCCTTGAATTCACTGATACTCTTGTAACACTGAAAAAAGTGGCAAAACCATTCATAATTGTGGATGTGCAAAATCCAACAGACCATGACATGGTGCTCACTGGCAGGACTGTTGTTGGGACAGTGCAGCAAGTTCATGCAGTTTATCCACCGACAATCTTCGAATGATTCTGCGCCTCTCCTCCAGTAACAGTGGAGGAGTAAAGAAAGAACAAACCTCTTGTGGTGAATGGGATCCCCCAGTCAATGTGAGCCATCTCAGCCCATCTGAAAGAGAAATGGTTCAACGAATGTTAAGAGAAGAGTCAGGCTCTTTCTCTACTTCTGATGACGACATTGGCTGTATTGAGAATCTGAGGCTCTCCATTTCACTGAAAGACACTGAGCCTGTGGCCAAAACTTACATCTCTGTGCCAAAACCACTCTACCAAGAGATGAAGAACTACTTACATAACCTCATGGCACAAGGTTGGATGCACAAATGGAACTCACCCTATGTGTCCCCAGTTGTGTGCGTAGGAAAAAAAAGATGGAAGCTTACATCTGTGTATAGATTACCATGAGTTAAATCACAAAACTGTACCAGACCGTCAGCCCATTCCCAGGGTGCAGGACATTATGGACAGCCTGGGTGGCCACTCCTGGTTTTCGCTGTTGGACCAGGGGAAAGCCTACCACCAGGGGTTCATGTCGGAAAAGAGTCAGCCCCTCACTGTTTTCGTAACCCCCTGGGGCTTATATGAATGGATCCGAATTCCCTTTGGCCTGATGATGCACCGGCTGCCTTCCAGCGATGCATGGAAGAGTGTCTGGAGGGGATTTGAGATCAGATTTGTATTCCATATCTTGAGGATATACTTGTGTTCAGTCAGTCAATTGAAAGTCAAGTTGAAAATGTCAGGACTGCGCTGCAGCAATTGAGAGAGTATGGCATAAAGTTGAAGCCGGCCAAATGCAAGATGTTTCAATGAGAGGTTCGCTATCTTGGGTGGGTTGTTTCATCAGAGGGCAGTAAAATTGACCCTGCAGACACCATAGCTGTCAGAGCCTTAAAAGACAAGCAATCAACCACTGTAGGAGAATTAAGAGCCATCATGGGTCTCCTCAGTTATTACTGCCAGTACATTCGGAATTTCTCTCAAATAGCTGCCCCTCTATACGACCTCTTGAGAGCCCCCCCCCCCCCCCCCCCGATGTACAAAACAGTGACAAACATGGAACAAGAATGAGACAGATGAAAAGGAAAATCAATGGAAAAACAATGCTGAGAAAATTGTGTATTTGTGAAAAAGTCCATTACAACACTGGACGTGACTGAAGCAACATCATGTCTGTGTTTCTCATTTGTTATTCCCCTTTACAGGGGTGTAACACTAACCCCCCAAAATCCATTTTAATTCCTGCTAGTAATGCAACAAAACAGGACAAACAGCAAGGGGGATGAATACTTTGGCAAGGTACTGTATGTCTAAAAATTCACAGATTATAGGACATTATGGTTCTGATGAAATCCTCATGCCCAATTTGATCCTGTGGTATACTGCTACCATTTGGGCCTGGATAGTAATGATTCCATTGCCTAAAAATTTCGACTCATGAAATTTGGTACACACATCAGTCCTGGCCACTTCTAGTCATGGATAGAGGCTTGGCCTCGAATGTGAGGGCCCTTTATCACCGCTAGCAGCTATAGTTATTCTTTTTTTCCCTTTCATTATTATTTTTTTTTCTCTGTGGAAAAACTGATTTTTGAGGCACTTCCAATGCTCAAAATCTCATGAATTTTGGCACACTGATCAAATGTGCGTAAAATCACAAAGTTACACTGAGCAAGGGACTGGGCATTGTCCCGGAGCTCTATAGTGCCCCAGAGAACAAGCTATGGTTGAGATGAAGTTACTCAGATTGGCATGAGATTTGGTGTGATCGATACTCTTGTGCTACAGGACAAAGTTCACTTAGTTGTATTTGACTCTGCCCAACAGGACGTCAGCCATGTTGGATGGAATGTGGGATTTAGAAATTTTCACATGCTGTTTTGAGGGGCTTACGATAGCTAAAAACTCGTGAAATTTTGCAAATACATTTGTCCTATGATACACTTTGAGGTGGTATGGTAAATCAGTCTAGATGGGCTTCATTAACTAGTTCCTCCTAGTTCAAAAGTACAGATTTGACACCTTGTACATATTCGAAAACTCATGAAATTTGGCACACACGTCAGTCATGCGCACTGAAACTCAGCCATAGGGGTTTGACCCCATGTGTGTCCGGGGGACTCTATAGTGCCCCCATATGTCATGGAGGCTCCTGCCCGGTATATACTTTCACCTAGCCATGTCAAATTTGGTCTGTGTGTGTGTGATGCCCTGAACCAAACAAAATTGCCTCTACATTGCATCAGCCATACTCAACAGGAAGTGAGACATTTTTGGTTTTGTGTGTTTTGACGTGTTTCATTTTAACGAACTCCTCCTTGGTGGTTTGTTGGATCCATGCCATATTTGGAATTCACCATGTCAAGATGTTGCTGATCTTAAATTGTGAAGGTATTTGTGATATATCACAAGATTCTGAAATAGTGAATCAATAAGTTACACCACGCAAACAGGAAGTGAGTCATAAATTCTCCATGCATTGCCTGATATGGCTCAGACTTCACAGTTTGTGAAATCATGGTTCGGAAGAAATCCACATTTGGTGTGGTCGATACTCTTGTGTGTAGGTGTAATTAATGATTTTGTGTATTTAGGATTGGATAAGTGATCAATCTTTAATAATTACATGAAATCAGTCTCATTAAATTTGAAGGTTAATAATTAAAATGAATCAATCCTATTGAATCGTTTAATTTGACTCATTTGAATTGAATCATACCATAGAATCAGTCTCATTTGAATCGTTTGAAGTGAATCATTCAGTGGATCGAATCAGTGAATCATTTAGTGAATCAGTGAATCATTTAGTGAATCATACCATTAATCCTGGTTAAATTACCAAACAGCTAAATTATGGTATATTGATCACTTACCATAATTACATAAATTGTCTACACCTTTGAATTCTTTGCGATTGGGCCACTTCAGAATATCGAAACAGCAGATGAATACACACACAGCTTTGATAATAAATGAATTTATTATACAAAGATCAAAAATGGATAAATCAGTTGGAATATATACAGTGAGGTGTGTGTATGTGTGTGTGTGTGTGTGTGTGTGTGTGTGAGAAAGAGAGGGAGAGAGAGAGAGACACCTTGGGTCTCTCTTGAGAGGGTTGGCTCTTAAGGCCCAAAGACCACCTCGTGGAGTTAAACAAAGAAAGGTGTGTTAGGTCTAGCTTGTTGCTATGTGGGACACAGGAATTTTGTTATCTGCAATCTTGGTATGTGTGCGCGTGGGGGAAGTGAAGCTTGGAATGTCCGTGCAAGGACAAACCAGGGTGTCTTATCTGCAATCTTGGAGGAGGGGAATCCTCATGATTTAGTGAGCACGTGTTTTCTAAGTAACAAAGAAATTCCACACTCATAACATTATCAAACCCCCTGAAATCTTAATAAGGTCAAAATGTGTGTTAAGGAGATTGAGGATATTAGTAAAAGAATAAGAGAGAGAGAGAGAGAGAGAGAGCCATGCACAAACTTATGGATTAACCAATTTTAAATCAACAAACAAATGATAGAGAACCAAAATTCAGTGTATACACTTCATTTAACTTCACATAACTTCAAATTAAGTGAATAACTAATTCCTAAGACTTAAACTTTTGCCCAGTGCCTGTTCTTACTGCAAAGCTTTTGTCTTCTGTAGAAAGCAGAGTCTCTTCCGTGGAAATGGCAGGCTGCTGGAGAAGTTTGCGCTTCGGTGAGAGAGGAGAAGTGAGAGAGCAGTTGCTCTGAAGTTTTCTTTGAAGATCTTCGTAGCTCATGAGAAGAAAGTTCTGATCAGACAGGGTTAGGACAGTCCAGCCGCTCCCAACACCAATAAACTGCCTATTTGGTTGCAGTCTAGTACGTACTAAAAGAACCGGTTTATAACTCACTTGAGTTAAAGCGCGCGTGTTTCCGGAGTCTACCGTGATCAAGAGTAGACCAGAAGGAGGAGAACATTCTAAAACGTGTTTCTTGCATGAAAGAGTCGTGGTTTCGGACGGTCCGATGGTGAGCGTCCCTCTATGGTCTGTTCTCCGCTGAGTCCAGACACCAGAGACACAAAATGGTGTATTCCAAGCACTTTTGAATCTCATGGAGGTGATGTAAGTGATCCCGCCCAGGCGTGACGTAGTCAACGTGGAAGTGGGCTGGGAGTTGTAGTTCTTAGACACAGGATGGTGGCATGATACCTACATTCCCCCTTTTGGTCTCAGGGGTATGACGGAGTCGTAGTACTGAGAGCACCGTACCGTATCATCGCCGTGTCCATAGTCCTTAAGGTAGACTTGTTCAGTACAGTTCATGGTGTCCTGTGAAGACTGTGTAAACTTGTGAGTTCCAATGAGACAGTTGGAGGTAGAGGCATTTGAGCATACAATCACCATAGGCACTTGGGCAGATAATCACTATCTAACTAGATTAGGGTTACCTCAAAGTTCAAACAGTGAGCGTTACATATTTTTCCAGTGAAGACTACATATATACTTCATTTCAGTGAACACTACACATATACTTCATTTCCTACTCAAAGAAAATAATAAAACAAGGAAAGAGAGGAAGTGGAGTAGAGAAAAGAAGTGTTAGTGGTTAGGGGTTAACCTAATCTTCTGGCACGGTAACAGCAACAGGTGGTTTGGCCAGAAAGCGTGTGCTACTATGGCCGAAGCTGTCAGGAACGCAGACCCCTTTATCCAGCTTGGCGTATAGCGTCGCTATTCGTTTGTGTAGCATGCATGCAATCCCAGCGGAAAAGACCCAGCCACTGAGAATAAGTCCCAAAACAATCAGACTTGGGGCAGATTCAAGGTCAAGTGACCCTCTGACCCGGTTTTGGGAGACTATGGTCGAAATTCCATTCTGATCTACACTAAATTTCACCATTTTGGTCCCTTCAACCAGCAATTGCTGTTGGAGGGTGTTACTGATCTCAAGATCATACCCTTCGAAGGCATCTATCATCTCAATCTCCGAATAGTACCAAGATGGTGTAGGGTGATGTCACCTATGTGAATGGTGGCTCCCTGTGGTACACTAAGGAACACCGTTTGGTTTGGGATTTTCATTCTTGTGGCTGTGTTGTGCTGGTTGTATGACATCAAGATTTCAGTTTTTGGAGTGTTAACAACCCACCGACTACCAGCTCTTTCTACTCTAGTTTCCATATCCTCATCCTTTGCGGACATTTGGCCTACACACTTTTGTTCGGGCGCTTTCGCCCTCAGACTGCACAGGTGATCTATAGTGTCTCTAAGAAATGGGTTGCATGGGCAGACCCAGTGGATGTCTTTAGTGGAGGTGCACATCTCTAGGTTGGGAATAAAGTAGACAGAGGGGTTGTCGTCATGGTATGCTACCATGGGTGGTGTTTGTATGTGTATACGGACATTGTCTTTCCAGAAACCTACGTTGAGGACAGACTTGAGTCTATATATGTTGTTTCTCTCAATGATGGGTAGATTTAGTATGAAACCTATCTCAAAATCTTGTGGACTCACAAAAATGGGGATAGCACTGCCGAGACTATATGCCAGGTGTATTTGCGAGGAATGCATGTTAGTAGTAGTGGTGGATTGTAGTATATTCTCCACCAAGCTAAGGGGTGTGAGATACGATGGGACCTTGCCACTACTCAGGGAACTGATTGAGTCACCTACTTCTCCAAGCAGGTCTTGCATTAAATCCCTTACTACTCTGACATATTTGATCTTGTTCTTGATTATTTCGGCCAATCTGTCTACGGTCTGTATAGTGCTATAGATTAGATCAGTATGCATGTTAACGGTTAATATAATTCCCTGCAGGGATTTGCCTAAGCCCTGCAGCTGTTCTTGTTGGATAAGCAGTTTCTCTCGGATCTCTGGCATTTCCTTTTGCAGAATGCTAACTTCTCTTTTCAACGTATTCAAACTGACTGTGTTGGCTGCAGAGAGACCAATAGAAAACAAGGATCCAATGGCAGATGCACCGATAATTAAACCCCCAAGGAACCTTTTCTGACGTGTTTTGCCACTCAGTTCTTCCTCGGTGACTATGAATTTTTGTAACTGTTCTAGCATATGGGTAGTGGTGTGTCTAGCGTATACGACTATATTAGATATCTCGCCATTTGGTCCGTTATCGTCGATCGAAGGTATCAGTGACTTGAGGTGTTTGCGGTATACAGCCCATGGGTCTAGCCGGGCGTATACCCATTGAGTGTGGATGCGACAGTTTGTAAGAAGGAGCCCAGAAGCCTCCTGCAGGACGATGCCAGCTGGGGGGCCAGGCTCCACCACCTCACTTGACTGACTCAGTTGTAGGGTGAGGAGGATGCACAGGATTCTGAGGGAGTCCATTCTGTAACATACAGAAGGTTTTTTTTTTTTATTGGGTTGATAAATGTGATCGGGAGTGTTAGTGTACGCTTAAAGATAAGTGATGCCTACAAGCTAAGTAGACAGGATGGGCCTAGCTATCCTCCACCCCCTTTTGGAGTGAGGACTGTTCAAAAAGTTTGCTTCGATTATTATGGACCCATCGATATGAGAGTGTTTGATTAGGTCGGGGTGTCCTAATGTGATACACGACGGGGACCGGTTTTCCCACGATCGAAAGGTCTCAACCAGGATGGTAGGAACTTCTCTGAGATTCGGGCATAGTAGGCTTTGTGTCCTACACTCGAATTGAGATTCTTTTGGGCACCTGTAAAGGTTGACTGTAGGTGGCGTCGTAGGTCGGTGACATGTTGATGTGCGGTGTATGCAGTGGCGACGCTCATGTCCTCTGGGTTGTATAGGAGATGCAGGGGAAGAACCGTCTCTCGCCCAGTCATCATCCCAAAGAGTGTGATTCCAGTGGTGCGATGAGGGGTGGACCTGATGGCCCCTAGCACCAAGGGAAGTTTCACATCCCAAATTTTACCATGGGGGGTGACATACTTCTGCAGCATGCTCACAATGGTTTGAATGGCTCGTTCAACCTGACCAGTAGAATTGAGGGTGGTACGCGATATGGAATTTCGCCTCAATGCCTAACATGTTCCACAGCGCAGCCATTACACCAGCAGTGAAATGGGTGTCTGTGTCTGAGTCGATGGATAGAGGGAGGTATTTCAAAGAATTGTGGCCACTAGGGGGAGTCGCGATGTTGGGTGTTTCGACACCGGACTCGGTGTGCAAAGACATGAACTGAAGTTCATCAGAAATTTGATCTCGCGTGGCACTTGGTTGATCAGTGTTCACACTAATCTCATTGCAACGAGTTTGTGCATGTTTTGTGGGATCCAACGACTGTGGGATTTTGATTTGTGTAAAGCTGACTAAGTTTATATTGCAGGGCTTGGTTGGGATTGGGTCGCCTTGTGAGAGCCGTGTGTCAGAGATGGTGGTGAAGACTGGAGCGCACGTGAGAGGTGCGTTTTGTGTGGTTGCCTTCACCACTGAGGGGGGCCCTACATCCTGACCCTCGTCTGCTGTTTCAGAGGGATCTCCTCCCCCTTTCACGAGATCTACTCGTGGTTCCTGGCCTAGTCATGCCAGTGGGTAGCTTGTGTCATTTTTCTTGGGCTCTTTGGTTTTATCGGTTGAGGAATTTGACTGTTGTTGTAACAGTTTCCTAAATTCAGCCAAGCAGGCCTTCAAAGAGTCCAGTTCTGAGTGGGACTCATCAGGTTGGTCCGAGTCACTGTGTCGGCTACCTTTACGTTTAGTGTTACGGTTGGAACGCTCCTGCCACCTCTGGCCAGAGCGGGGATGACGGTCTTGCCGCCAACCGCTTTGTTCCTTATGATCCTTTTTACATGATGGGCGGTTGCCATAGTCACTATGACCTTGCCATCGGTCTCTCCTGGCCTTACCTTGCCGATCCTCCCACTCACCTTGGTGATGGTTCGGCAAGGAACGGGCTGGACCGGGATTTTTCCAGGTTGGCCCCCCTTTCGGTGCTTCACCTCCTTCTAAGGTTAGCGGGGGCTTGTCCTCACCCTGGAGGCTAAGGACTCTGGGTTCATCATCGTTTCCGTTTACGGTTTTGACAATGGTCTCCCAGGTCATTTGGGCTAGCTGCCTAGTTTCCTTCATCGAGTAGCAATTTTGCTGACACATCAGTGTGACTTGAGTCTGCACACTTGGGTGGAGGTTATGTAAGAAAAGGGATTTGAAGCCTCTATCTTCTTCCAAGCCTGGTGCGCTACTACCCTGGAAATAGGCAGTACGTAGCCGTCTATAATATTCACGAGGTGCCTCAGACCATTTTTGTTTGATTTGTATAGCACACAATGTCACAGAGGTTTCATCCATGTACGGAGCATATTCTTCTCTCATGTAATTGCGAAGTTTCGAGTAACTATCGTGAACGTTTGGTGGTAGTGTCTCTAAAAAGGCACGGACGCTACTATTGGAGGTCTTCCAGATCAGTTTGAGTTTTTCTCGCATTGTGGCTTTTGGTAGGTCTATTAGGCATTGGTCGATTTCTCGTAAATAATAATTTATGTTCTTTTATTATCGGGATCGAATCGCTCGATATCTTGGGCAAGTAGGTCAATTTGCCGTATGTGGAGGGTTTGGTGCACGTCCTTGTGCGACCTCCTTCGCTCTCCTGAGTACTCACTGTCTGAGCTACTCTGGAATCGCTCCCGTTTCGCATGAGATGCATTGTCTGATTCATCTGAAGATGGATCAGGGAAACTGTAGCACACTGACCTGGGTGTGCTACGGGCCTGGGCTTGGGATGAGCGCAGGATGGCTCCATCTTGGCTAAGCGACGACGGGGTCGTGTAGCGAGTTGATGGAGTTCGGCGGGATGTCTGGTGCTTGGCCAGATAATCCACGGTGTCCGGTTCAGACGCCGCTTCCTGCTCTGAGCTTCGGTGCATTGTTGAGGGTCTTTCACGCCCCTCGCGCCCTTCTTTGGGGTTCTGCTCCTTGGCAGCCCTTCCGGCACCTTTCTCGGCTTTCTCTAGCCTTTCGGCGCACTCATCGAGGGAGTCCTTCAAGAGGCTATGCTCCCTAGATAGATCATTGACCTCGGCTGTCAGCTCGGCATTGCTGGAGGTCAGTCTATCAACTTCTCCATGGAGGGATCTGATCTCTTGATCAGCACCTTGGAAGTGTAACAAGAATAGTTTACCTAGTGCATCTTGGACACTGATTGTTGTTCTCTTTGGATCTCTCATTTGTGCTATTGAGTTGATTATGTTACCTTGGCACTCATGCCTACTCATGCCCCTAATGGTTGCCCTATCGGAGTCAGAGCGGTGAATGAGGTCTGCGATGACCTCAAAAAGAGACATGTCTTGGCCGTTGTCTTCAGTCTCTGAGGCATGAGGGGATGCCATTTTACTTAGATTGGGTATTGGGTAATTAACCAATCAGTTAATTATTAATCAATTAGGATTAATTAATATTAACTATGTAATTAATCAATTAACAAGGTTTATTTGTTTGGAGATGTTCTCTTATCCTAAGTTATCAATAGGTTGTTAGAATTTGTGATATGGTTATCACACTCCTGTTTTAACACACCTGGGGATAGAATCTGCTGTAACAATACTCAAGAAGTCGACAAACCAATCGCCTCACACGGGGCACCAATTATGTAGGTGTAATTAATGAGTTTGTGTATTTAGGACTGGATAAGTGATCAATCTTTAATAATTACATGAAATCAGTCTCATTAAATTTGAAGGTTAATAATTAAAATGAATCAATCCTATTGAATCGTTTAATTTGACTCATTTGAATTGAATCATACCATAGAATCAGTCTCATTTGAATCGTTTGAAGTGAATCATTCAGTGGATCGAATCAGTGAATCATTTAGTGAATCAGTGAATCATTTAGTGAATCATACCATTAATCCTGGTTAAATTACCAAACAGCTAAATTATGGTATATTGATCACTTACCATAATTACATAAATTGTCTACACCTTTGAATTCTTTGCGATTGGGCCACTTCAGAATATCGAAACAGCAGATGAATACACACACAGCTTTGATAATAAATGAATTTATTATACAAAGATCAAAAATGGATAAATCAGTTGGAATATATACAGTGAGGTGTGTGTATGTGAATGTGTGTGTGTGTGTGTGTGTGTGTGTGTGTGTGTGTGTGTGTGTGTGTGAAAGAGAGGGAGAGAGAGAGAGACACCTTGGGTCTTTCTTGAGAGGGTTGGCTCTTAAGGCCCAAAGACCACCTCGTGGAGTTAAACAAAGAAAGGTGTGTTAGGTCTAGCTTGTTGCTATGTGGGACACAGGAATTTTGTTATCTGCAATCTTGGTATGTGTGTGCGTGGGGGAAGTGAAGCTTGGAATGTCTGTGCAAGGATGAACCAGGGTGTCTTATCTGCAATCTTGGAGGAGGGGAATCCTCATGATTTAGTGAGCACGTGTTTTCTAAGTAACAAAGAAATTCCACACTCATAACATTATCAAACCCCCTGAAATCTTAATAAGGTCAAAATGTGTGTTAAGGAGATTGAGGATATTAGTAAAAGAATAGGAGAGAGAGAGCCATGCACAAACTTATGGATTAACCAATTTTAAATCAACAAACAAATGATAGAGAACCAAAATTCAGTGTATACACTTCATTTAACTTCATATAACTTCACATTAAGTGAATAACTAATTCCTAAGACTTAAACTTTTGCCCAGTGCCTGTTCTTACTGCAAAGCTTTCGTCTTCTGTAGAAAGCAGAGTCTCTTCTATGGAAATGGCAGGCTGCTGGAGAAGTTTGCGCTTCCGTGAGAGAGGAGAAGTGAGAGAGCAGTTGCTCTGAAGTTTTCTTTGAAGATCTTCGTAGTTCGTGAGAAGAAAGTTCTGATCAGACAGGGTTAGGACGGTCCAGCTGCTCCCAACACCAATAAACTGCCTATTTGGTTGCAGTCTAGTATGTACTAAAAGAACCGGTTTATAACTCACTTGAGTTAAAGCGCGCGTGTTTCCGGAGTCTACCGTGATCAAGAGTAGACCAGAAGGAGGAGAACGTTCTAAAACGTGTTTCTTGCATGAAAGAGTCGTGGTTTCGGACGGTCCGATGGTGAGCGTCCCTCTATGGTCTGTTCTCCGCTGAGTCCAGACACCAGAGACACAAAATGGTGTATTCCAAGCACTTTTGAATCTCATGGAGGTGATGTAAGTGATCCCGCCCAGGCGTGACGTAGTCAACGCGGAAGTGGGCTGGGAGTTGTAGTTCTTAGACACAAGATGGCGGCATGATACCTACATGTGATACAGGACAAATTTCACTTGGTTGTGTTTGACTCTGCCCAACAGGAAGTCAGCCATGCTGGATGGAATGTGGGAGTTTGAATTTTTCCCCTGCTGTTTTGAGGAGCTTTGTTAGGGTTGCTGGAGGTGTGGTGAATTAGGACCCAAAAGCAGAACGCGCACACAGACAGTAATCCAAGAAGCATAGTGGGTTTAATCCAGAAAAGGGCATGGCAAAAATGTGACCCCTCCCTGAATCCAGGGACACATGTCGGCCGAAACGAATCCGAGATAATCGCAAAAGAAGCATTTTTTTTCGAAATTTGTGATTTTTGTTTTTTCCATCATGTGCAAGTTGAGATCTTGAAGAATGCAATCAGTATTTCAGATAATAGATTGTTTTGTTGGAAAAGCATACATTTTTTGTTGCAAATTGTCTCGTTTTTGTCAGGACTGTAGCCTGCTGGGGGGGGGTAAATTACCATATGGGCCATTCACATGATGATTTAAGTCTTTTGTTTTTTTCTGCGAATCAGCTGTATGATCCAAGCTGAGCGCATGGCTACTTAACTGCATACAGGCGTGTGATTTCACTATGGAATGAGTTACTAAACAGAGCGCAGAGGAGCCAACACACCGCAAAGCAAACAGACACACGGTATTTACATCGGAGATGACCATTTCTAGCAAAAAAAAACCACAACCTCGTTTTTCAGATTGAATGGAATACTTGAATGATTGGATGATACATGGACCGTTCTAGGACTACATTCCATCGGAGGCATTGGTGTGTGCAAGGTGCCATTTCTCTTTCTGATGGGGTAAGTTTATTAATCTAAGGCTGTGTGGTTATTTTTGCATGTAACGGAGAGTGTTGTGGTTTGGTTAAGCCTAGGTCACAACCGGACGTACGATTTTTGGGCCGTGTGATTTTTGGCGTTTCCCAAATCGCTGCTTTTTTTTTTTGTTGTTCATGGAGAAAGACGCGCGTTGGCCATAAGTTTGTCTTGCAACCTGAAAAAAACGTAAGCGCCCGTAGAGTTTGTTTGACATGACAAAGAACCTCTGCGGCCAGTCTACGGCTCGAAAATCAGCACATCACACGCGCGCTCTCGTGCTTTTCACACGCGCACTCTCTGTGAGTTTCTTGCGTTTTTTGCATGTAGACCGGCCGTAGGAGCACATACCATACGGCCGGTTGTAACTGAGGCTTTACATGAAACTAGTCTTGTGTTAGTTGTGTCATCATCGTGCTATCTTTCTTTCTTATGGTGTGAGCAATTTTTCAACCACAAAATGTTAAAGTATACTTTAGGACTTATTTTTGTACTTCATAATTGTGTTGGGCATACTTTGCATGGAAGGAAAATTGACGTGGTGATTTGTTTACATGAAAGTAGTATCGTGCTAGCTAGTAGGGGGTAGGGCTTTCCTTAATGTCATGCAAATGAGCACCATTATGTGCCCGCCCTACACCCAGAGTAGCTGAGATGGAAAATTTTGAGGGCGATTTTCTCCCTTTTCTGTTTTAAGAAGTATACACTTTCAAAAGGCCACACATTCTTCAAATATTGTCAGATCTCCACATGGAAGGCATCATTGGAAAGCTTAGAAACTGTACTTTCTGAATCTGTCAATAACTCAAAATGCCCCCGGGCAGACATGTGTCCCTGGATTCTGTGATCTGCCACAAATGTAAACAAAACTTGATTAAGAAACAATAATGAAAATAGCCCAGGTATAAAAAGAAAACATGGAATTTGACTTAAGAAATGAGGCAGGCAAAGACATGAAAAACACTTGAGGGAAAAAACATGAAAAAAACTCTCGAGGCAAAAAACTGCTAGAGTCTACATACGAGATGTTCTGTCACTGTCTGTGGCTGAGAATGGTGTTTAAAAAGGCAGCGGTGATGATCAGGAAGTGAATGCAGGTGAGCGCTTGCTGAATAAGCAGGCAGGATGGAATTCCCATCCCGGATCCAGATCGGAGCTGACGTGGGAGATCCGCAAGCTCAGGAGCAGATGTCTGGGGCGGAGCGTGACAGTACCCCCCTCCTTCAATGAGCGCCTCCAGGCGCTTTAGGAAGAGCACCAGGGTGTTGCCAGTGGAAGTCAGTGATGAGGGTTGGGTCTAAGATGAACCTGGAGGGGACCCAACTTCTCTCCTCGGGACTGTAATCTTCCCAGTCCACCAGGTACTGAAGTCCTCTGCCTCGCCGCCATACCTTCAGCAGCTTTTTGACAGTATAGGCTATAGGTATGGACCCTTTTCAGTCACGTGACCTTCGTAAACGCGACCGCCATTTTGGACATGTAGTGGACTTCAGCTTGAATCAGTTTGAATGCGAGGAAGGCGACAAACGAAAAACATAAAAGAAAAAGGAGCGAGATGCAGAAAACACCTTCACTATCCAGAGACGTAGGGCATTTACAGGGCGAGCAGAGGGAGAGGTCTTTGCAAAAATTGAGGTTAGCAGGCTTAGAGAACGACGTTTACCTGCTTCCACCAGGATTGTTCACTGACGTACGGAAGTACACGAAGCCCTTGTCTTTACCTGACTTCGGCCCACATGATCTGTATACCTATGTCGTTAAAAACCCATCGCCATACACATACACGCCAACGTCCGAGGTTCCGGAGCGCACTCCGGCTTGCTCCCGGAGTGCTCTGGCCGAGGTTCCGGAGCGCGCTCCGGCTTGCTCCAGGAGTGCTCCGGCCGAGGTTCCGGAGCGCACTCCGGCTTGCTCCGGAGCAAGCCGGAGTGCGCTGCTTAATTTGAGGGGAACCTCGGCCGGAGCACTCCGGGAGCAAGCCGGCGCGCGCTGCTTAATTTGAGGGAGAGCAAGCCGGCGCGCGCTCCGGAACCTCGGACGTTGGCTCCGGCAGCTATTTATACTGGATCCGGTGTAAATAGCTGCCGGATCATAATTACAGTAAACTAGTAAATACAGTAAAGGAAAAACTTGAGACTGAAAGGTTTTAACAGTCATCCAAATGACTGAACGTAAACATTGCTACAGTAACATACCAGCTACTTGTTGACATTAGCTAGTCAACAATAGCTACTACAGAAGAACAAAGAGGTTACAATGGGTTATTTTAGCCTATTTGGTTACACACTCGCCGCCACAGAATGTTAACAGCAATGTAATGCCTTTTCTGGCTAATTTTATTCGTCTTACCTCCAACAAAGTGGCCACTACACAAGCGTTGGTATGCCGAGGGCTGCCAATCTGTTAATGGCCGCTATCCATCTTCTCCGTTGGGATCCGATAAAATGATAAACCTTGCCTTGTTTGTTGATGGTTACTACATCCAGGTGCACAACAATATAGTGGCATGATGGAAGTCTTGCTGAAAGTAAAAACTTTCTTTGCTGCCATTCCTCAATGTTGACTGTGGTAAACTACTGGTAGTACACGTCCAAAATGGCGGCCGCGTTTGTCGTGACGTCACGTGAAAAGGGTCCATAGGGGGTTTGGAGGCTGGGGACAAAGAACTGGAGACCAGAGGTTTCAAATGTGATATGTGGAATGTGGGGTGAACGCGTCGCATGGTGAGTGGTAATGTCAGTTTGACGGAACATGGATTGATTACCTTACTGACGAAGAAGGGTCAAGTCAAGTCAACTTTATTGTCAAATATGCTATACATGCTCGACATACAGCACAGATGAAGTTTCAGTCCTCTCTGACCCACAGTGCAAACAGGCAATGCAATAAATAAAAATAGAATAATTGAAATAAACAATATAAACTGTATAAACACTCTAGATAAGAACTAGACATAGACTAAACACTCTATATATAATATATGTACACACACACACACATGCACACAAATTGGAGCAAATAAACAGTCAAGGACACTTGAGGTATAGCAGGTAAACATGAAATAAGCAGTATAAACAATAAACTAATAGCTGTTAAGGTGAGGTAGTGCGGAATAGTGCAAATGAGCAAGGTAAAGTGAAATGTGCAGTCCCTGAGTTCAGTGTGTTAATGAACGTTGAGAGTGTGTGTGTGTTGGGGGGGGAAACTGTGAGGGTGACATGTCAGATGCTGAAGGGGGGACAGGGGGGCGTGCGGGCAGAATCTGCGGCAGGGGCAGAGGGGGGAGGAGGGGCAGAACAGGGAGGGAGTTGAGCCTCCTGACCGCCTGGTGAAAGAAACGGTCCTTGAGCCTGCTGGTTTTGGCCCAGAGACTCTGCAGTCTCCTCCCCGATGGCAGCAGACTGAAGAGGCTGTGAGATGGGTGGGTGGGATCACCTGCAATCCTGCTGGCTTTGCGGGTGAGGTGGGAGTTATAGATATCCATAAGAGAAGGGAGAGAGACACCAATGATCCTCTCAGTTGCTCTCACGATGCGCTGCAGAGTCTTGCAGCAGGACACGGTGCAGGCGCCGTACCACACGGTGATGCAGCTGGTCAGGATGTTCTCGATGGTGCCTCTGTAGAATGTGTGCATGATGGGGGCCGGGACTCTTGCTCTCCTCAGTTTGCAGAGGAAGTACAGACGCTGTTGGGCTTTTTTGGCCAGTGATGTGGTGTTGTTGCTCGAGGACAGGTCTTCAGAGATGTGCACACCCAGAAACTTGGTGCTGCTCACCCTCTTCACTGCAGCACCGTCGATAGATAGTGGAGCATGCTGGGTGTGCACTCTCCTGAAGTCCACAACAATCTCCTTTGTCTTCTCCACATTCAGGTGGAGATTGTTGTCCTTGCACCACATGGCCAAGTGGCTCACCTCACTCCTGTAGATTGTCTCATCGCCATTGTTGATGAGACCCACCACAGTCATGTCATCCGCAAACTTAATGAAGAGATTTGAGCTGAATGTTGGTGTGCAGTCGTGGGTCAGCAGAGTGAAGAGGAGGGGGCTCAGCCCACATCCTTGGGGGGCCCCCGTGTTTAATGTGATGGTGCTGGAGGAGTTGCTGCCAACCCGTACAACCTGTGGTCTCCCTGTCAGGAAGTCCAACAGCCAGTTGCACAGGGAGGTGTTGAGTCCCAGCTGGTCCAGTTTATGAAGGAGCTGCTGAGGAATGATTGTGTTGAATGCTGAACTAAAGTCTATGAACAACATTCTGACATACAAGTTTTTTGTCTTCAGGTGGGTGAGGGCTGAGTGGAGGGCAGTGGAGATGGCATCATCGGTCGAACGGTTGGACTGACATGCAAACTGGAAAGGGTCCAGGTCAGGGGGGGAGGGCAGACTTGATATGCCGCATGACTAGACGCTCAAAGCACTTCATGAGGATGGGAGTGAGTGCGACAGGGTGGTAGTCATTGAAGCAGGAGGGAGACGGCTTCTTTGGGACCGGGATGATGGTGGTGGCTTTGAGGCATATGGGGACAACAGCCTTGCTCAACGAGATGTTGAAGATGTCTGTAAAGACATCTGTGAGCTCCTCGGCACAGTCTCTCAAGACACGACCTGAAGGGTCCTACATATCTGGGAGCCAGCTTGTGGGAGACGGTTCTGAGAGGCAGATGGCATGTGGAAAGCATGACTCGCTGCCCCACCCGGTAGGTGGGCACCTTAGAGCAGCGTTTGTCGGCCTGCATCTTGGATGCTAGGGTGGAGCATAGGAGTCTTTTCCAGGCCAATGCCCACGTTCTCCTGCAGCGGCATATGAAGGTCTGGGCTGAGGGTACAACAACCTCCTCCTCTTGGTTGGGGAAGAGTGGTGGTTGGTAGTAGCCTAGGGAGCACTGGAAGGGCAAGACACCTGTAGCAGATGAAGGCAGAGTGTTGTGAGCATATTCAACCCAAGGTAGGTACTTACTCCAAGAACCGGCATTCATGGATGCCATGCACCTGAGTGCCGCTTCCAAGTCTTGATTTGCCCGTTCCGCCTGGCCATTGGTTTGAGGGTGGAATCCTGATGAGCGACTACAGGTGGCCCCAATGAGTTTGCAGAAGGCCCTCCAGAACTGCGCAGTGAATTGAGGAGCCCAGTTGGAGACGATGTAAGAGGGGAGTCCGTGTATGTGGAAGATGTGGAGGATGAGTAGTTTGGCAGTTTCTTTAGCTGTGGGAAGCTTGGGCAGAGGGATGAAGTGGACCGACTTAGAGAAGCAGTCAATGACTGTGAGAATGCATGTGTTGCCACCTGAGTTGGGGAGTCCTGTGACGAAGTCCAGGGCAATGTGTGACCAGGGTTGACAAGGAGTTGGGAGGGGTCTCAGCAAGCCGGCAGGGGGTCGATTGGCTGTCTTGTTCTGGGCACACGTGTTGCAGGCTGCCACAAACTCCTGGACATCTTCCTTGATCAATGGCCACCAGAAGTGTTGTTGAATGAGTGCCAGGGTTCAAGCAGCTCCTGGGTGACAAGCCAACTTGGAGCCATGACCCCACTGCAGCACCTGGGCTCAAACAGAACAGGGAACAAACAGATGGTTATGTGGTATATTGCTAGAGTTACCAGCCCCGGGGTCCTGCTCCAGGGCCTTCTGCACTAATGTCTCTACCTCAAGTAGGACGGCCCCCACCAGACAGCTTGGAGGGAGGATGGTTTCGGGCATTCTAGACTCCTCCTGGTGGGGAAGAGAATATCCTGGACAGGGGAGCCTGGGTGGTAGGAGAGCATGAACCGGAATTGGGAGAAGAAGAGAGACCATCAGGCTTGACATGAGTTGAGATGTTTGGCGGACTTGAGGTATTCTAGATTTTTGTGGTCAGTCCAGACAATGAAGGGGAGATCCGACCCCTCAAGCCAGTGTCTCCACTCCTCCAAGGCCAGCTTGATGGCCAACAGCTCTCTGTTGCCGATGTCGTAGTTCCGCTCAGCAGGGGACAGCCGACAAGAGAAGAAGGAGCAGGGGTGGACCTTGTTGTCATTGGCCCTCTGGGAGAGAATGGCTCCGACCCTGGACTCGGAAGAGTCAACCTCCACAATGAACTGCTTGGCCGGGTCGGGTATGGTGAGGATGGGTGCTGTGGTCAACTTGCATTTGAGCATGGAGAAGGCTTTCTCTGCTTCCTCCCCCCACTTGAACGGGCTCTTGATCGAGGTCAATGCTGTGAGAGGTCCAGCCACAGTGCTGAAGTCACGGATGAAGCGCCTATAGAAATTAGAGAATCCTAGGAAACGCTGGAGCTCTTGCCGCAAGAATGGGGTGGGCCAGTCAGCAACTGCCTGAAGCTTGAGGGGGTCCATCTGGTTCCTTGCTGGGGAGATGATGAACCCCCGAAACGAGACGGAGCTCTGGTGGAACTTGCTTTTTTCCGCCTTGACAAACAGCTTATTCTTTAATGGGGCTGGAGGACCTGCTGGATGTGACCCCAATGTTCTTTCAGAGAGCGGGAGAAGATCAGGATGTCATCCAGGTACACAAAAACAAAGATGTTCAGATAGTCCCTTAAGATGTCATTCACGAGTGCCTGGAAGACTGCGGGAGTGTTGGTCAGGCCGAAGGGGACTGCAAGGTACTCATAGTGACCTGTGCCGGTGTTAAAAGCCATCTTCCACTCGTCTCCCCCCCTGATGAGATGGTAAGCATTATGTAGATCCAGCTTGGTAAATACTTTGGCTCCCTGGAGTAGTTCAAAGGCCGTGGTCATGAGCGGTAGTGGGTAGCAGTTCTTGACCGTGATGGCATTGAGACCTCGATAATCAATGCAGGGGCGGAGCGACTTGTCTTTTTTCTCCATGAAGAAGAATCCTGCCCCTGCTGGGGAGGAGGAAGGGTGGATGGTCCCAGCTGCCAAGGACTCAGAAATGTACTTCTCCATGGCTTGCCTTTCAATGGGAGAGAGTAGAATCGTCCTTTGGGTGGCACCATCCCGGGCAGGAGGTCGATTCCACAGTCATAGGGTCTGTGAAGCAGGAGGGACATTGCTTGGGTCTTACTGAAGACAAGCTTTAGGTCCAGGTATTCCGGAGGCACGTGAGAGAGGTCGGGAAACTCGCTGGCTGAAGGCTGTGGTGGCTTGGTGGGAGGCAGAGCGGAGTTCAGGCAGGAAGCTAGGCAGGACTGGCTCCAGCCTAAGATGGAGTTGTCGGCCCAGTTTAGGTGGGGGTTATGCTGCATTAACCAAGGTAATCCTAGAACGATGGGTATGTGGGGGTCGTTCATGACATGAAGTCGAATGGTTTCAGAATGATTACTGGAAATCCTCAGGGTGAGCAGAGCGGTGAGGTGGGTGATGGTGGTCAAGCCAGTGCCATTGAATGTCAGGATGGTGAGAGGAACACCGAGAGTGAGTAGTGGGATTCCCAGACACTTGGCGGTGGTGGAGCAGATCAGGTTCCTGTCCGCCCCTGAATTTATGAGGGCCTGGAGGTGGTGATGCTGGTTGTCGAGGATAATGATGACAGGGAGTAACAGTCGATCAGCGGGGGGGGCTGGTTTCGAGTGTTACCCACCAGGACCCCTCGATTCACTGATGGGCTTATCCTTTTCACAGGCAGGTTTGGCAGATGTGTCCCAGCTGACCGTAGTAGAAGCAGGCCCCTGTGCTCCGCCAGTGCTGTTGTTCTTCAGCTGACACCCGAACCCGGTCTACCTGCATGGGTTCGACAGACAAGGCAGGAGATGGAGAGGAGGTGAAGCTGGGGCGAGTCTTCTTTCTCCTCCGTTGCTAGATATGGGCATCGATACAGCTGGCGAGGTCCATGAGGCTGGAGAGGTCCAACAGCACCACAATACCAACTTGTCCTTAATGGCATTGGACAAGCCATGCAGGAACGCATCAACCTGGGCGGTCTTGTTTCAACCGCATGATGCCGCCAACGTCTGGAACTCGATGGTGTAGTCTGAGGTAGACCGGGACCCCTGCCACAGCTCCATGAGTTCTCTAGCCACCTCCCAGATGGACAAAGAGCGGTCGAAAGTTCGCCTCATCTCCTCAGAGAAATCTTTGAAGTTGGAGCAGAAATGTGCATCGGTGTCCCAGACCACTGTTCCCCACTCCCTGGCCTTGCTGGTGAGGAGCGTGATGGTATATGCTACCAGGGAGCGTTCTGTGGGGAAGGCCAGAGGTTGCAGCTCTAGGATTAATGAGCATTGAGACAAGAAAGATCTGCAAGTACCTGGTTCTTCATCATTGGGCTGAGGCGCTGGGAGTCTCGGCTCGAGGAGAAAGGCGGTGGCAGGAGCTGGAGTCGTAGATGGCTGGGCAGGGGTAGGCACGGCTTGATAATGCTGCATCTGTGTAGTGAGGCGGTTTAGTGAGTTGGACAAGGTGGCGAGGTTCTGATTGACTTGTTTTATGTCTTGTTGATGGGTCCCGAGGAGAGTCCCTTGTTGTTGGATGGCTGTTCTCAGATGGGCGAATTCTGCTGGATTCATGCTGGCCAGAACGTACTGTTAGGGTTGCTGGAGGTGTGGTGAATTAGGACCCAAAAGCAGAACACGCACACAGACAGTAATCCAAGAAGCATAGTGGGTTTAATCCAGAAAAGGGCATGGCAAAAATGTAAACAAATCTTGATTAACAATAACGAAAATAGTCCAGATATAAAAAGAAAACATGAAACTTGACTTAAGAAATGAGGCAGGCAAAGACATGAAAAACACTTGAGGGAAAAAACATGAAAAAAACTCTCGAGGCAAAAAAATGGCTAGAGTCTGCATACGAGACGTTCTGGCACTGTCTGTGGCTAAGAACGGCATTTAAAAAGGCAGCGGTGATGATCAGGAAGTGAATGCAGGAGAACGCTCACTGAACGGGGAAGCAGGCAGGATGGAATTCCCATCCTGGATCCAGATCACAGCTGACATGGGAGATCCACAAGCTCAGGAGCAGATGTCCAGGGTGGAGCATGACAGGCTTACCATGACTAAAATCTCATGAAACTTTGCACATACATTTGTTCTATGATACCATTTGTGATGATATAGTAAATGAGCAATGAGTCCATTGCCAAAACAAGTGTTACATTTTGATGTACTCTTCCTCTGTGGTCGATACTCTTGTGATACAGGACAAAGTTCACTTGGTTGTATTTGACTCTTCCCAACAGGAAGTCAGCCATTCTGGATAGAATGTGGGATTTTTACACTTTCCTGTGTTGTCTTGAGGGGCTCACCATACAAACTCATCGAACTTTGCACATATATTTGTCTTATGATATAATTTGAGTTGATATGGTAAATCAGTCTAGGTGGCCTTCATTAACTACTGTACATAGCACCCCCTAGTGCAAAAATACTGATTTGACACCTTGGAAATATTTGAAAACTCAGAAAATTTCATGTACACGTCAATCATGCGCACCGCTAGTCAGCAATAGGGGCTTTAACCCCAGCTCTGTCCATGGGACTCCATAGTGCCCCCATATGTAATTGAGACTCCTGCCCAGTATATTGTTTCACACATCCGTGTCAAATTTAGTAGGTGTGTGGAGTGCCCCTTTATGAACAAAATTGCAATATAAATTGCAATTAATTGTGATAAATTGTGAAGGAATAGTGGATACCTCAAACGAGAATGTTATGGCGCCCAATACTAAATAGAATGTGGGACTTTCAAATTTTCCTGCATTTTTTTGAAGGGCTTACAGTGGCTGAAAACACATGGAACTTTACACCAGCATATGTTCTAGGATATCTTTTGAATTGATATTGTAAATCGGGATAGGGTGGCCTCACGTGTGAGGGCCCTTTATTGTCGCTAGCAGTTATATTTGTTTATTATTTGTTTATTGGGTGGCATCGTGGTATAGTTGTTAGAACTGTCATCTCACAGCTAAAAGGTTCTGGGTTTGAGCACAGCGGCTGACGGGGGCCTTTCTGTGTGGAGTTTGAATGTTCTCCCTGTGTCTGCATGGGTTTCCTTCGAGTGCTCTGGTTTCCCTCACAGTCCAAAGACATGCGGTTAGGTTAGGTTAACATGTGGCGTCCTTGGGCTGAAGTGCCCTTGAGCAAGGCACCTCACCCCCAACCACTCCCTGGGCACTGTAGTATAGCTGCCCACTGCTCTGCATGTGCGTGTGTGTGTTCACTGCTTCAGATGGGTTAAATGCAGAAGATGACGTTCACTGTGTTTGACTGTGCATGTGACAGATAAAGGCTTCTTCTTCTTCTTTAAAAATGTTTCATCGTTGTTATTATTAAGTATTTGCTGTTCGGTTGTTTTTGTTATTGTTAATGAAAAATAACTTATAAATCAATCAGTAAATACATTTATTCAGGATAAATAAACTTATTAGGGATAAAAAAATCTCGTATGTTTAAAGTCCTTAATTTTCTGTAGAACTGCTTTGTGACAGGGTCTGTTGTTAAATTGTTATACAAATAAACTTGACTTGAAACTTGACTGATATTTTTAAACAGATTATGGGTTTTTAATTTCTGTTTATTTTCAAGCACATTTTACACTTTATGGGCCACATCTGGTCTGGGCACCAAGCAAACACTGAGCTAACTTTCAGTGTTATGCATAAGCCAAAGTTTGCACAGTATTAACTGTTACCAGCAGGTGGCGCTGATGTTCTGTACTACTGTTTGGAATGCACATGTAATAAACATGACCAGAAGAAGTGAGTGAACCAGCCACAAGTATGTCCATGTCGCTCTATCTGAAGTGTAGAATTGTTTGCATATAGAGATATTTGGAAGCAACGTAACATAAATTGGTGACGAGTTGTGTAGTTCTGAAGACTTTTCATATCATCTGCAAGTGGCGGACAATGCTGGGGAAGTTTTTTTTTTTTAACTGAAAAGAATGACCATGCTGTGCAGGATACTAGATAGCTAATGTGCTAACAAGTTGGCTGCTAAGAAGGGATGAGTTAGTCTTCATCTGACGAATCTTCTGGTACAGTGCAAGTCATCGGAAGCAGATGCATCATGGCTGGAATAATGGGACATATGGATGCTTTTGATGAGGCAAGTGAGCAATGGATGACGTATATTGAATGTTTTGATCATTACATCAAGGCAAATGACATTCAGGAAGGAAAGAAGCTAGCTGTATTGTTTAGTGTGATGGGTCCTAAGACTTATGGACTGCTTCGTAATTTGATTGCTCCTAGCACTACTGTGGATGTGGATTTTGACGGGTGTTGTGGATGTCCTGAATGACCATTTCGCACTGAAGCCGTTCGTGATAGCAGACAGGCTCTGGTTCCACAAGCGAAATCAGGGGGAAGGAGAAATAGTTGTGCAGTACGTTGCTGTGCTAAAGAAACTCTCTGAACATTGTGAAATTGGTGCATATTTGGAAGATGCACTAAGAGACAGATTTGTTTGTGGATTAAAGTGTGAAACTGTCTAAAAGCACCTGTTGACTGAGAAAGATCTCATGTTTAAGAAAGCTGTGGATTATGCTGTGTCAGCAGAGACAGCAGTGCGCGACGTGCAGCAGTTAAGTAGTTCCCTGCAGACACAGTATTATTACAGTAGTATTACAGAGTTAAATGCTGTGTTTTCACAAAAGGACAAGTGTTGCCGCTGTGGGAAGACAAACCATAGTGAGGAAGACTGCTGGTATAAAGATTGTGAATATCACTGGTGCAAGAGGGTAGGTCACACAAAAAGGATGTGCATGAGCAAGGGCCAAAGCAACCAAGACAGATGGAAACACAAGGAAGAAAAATCTGAGCAGAAAGGTAATGCAATCAAACACAGTGTTAAAAGCAAAAAGAAGAGAATTCATCATGTGGATGCAAGAGTAAATGAAAGTGAAAGCAAGGAAACTAAATCTGATACTGACTCTGGTTTGGGACTGTGCATTGTCTGAAAAGGGGAAATATTCACGAATCTCTGTGCTGCCTATATTAAATGGAAAGAAGATGGAGATGGAATTGGATACAGGGACCGCTGTGTCTTTGATTCCTTGGGAACAGTACAAAAGCACGCTCAGCCAGCTGCCTTTACAACCCACTGATGTCATGCTAAGGACATACACAGGAGAACCTTTCACACCTGAAGGGGTCATAAAGGTGCAGGTAAAGTTGAACAAGCAGTGTGCTGAGTTACCCTTGTACGTTGTAAAAATAGATGCACCACCACTTTTTAGTAGAGAGTGGCTGAGAGCTATTAAATTAAACTGGAGAGATTTAAAGACTGTGTATGCCATTGAGCAAAGAGAAAGACACCTTGGAGGCTGTGTTAAAGAGACACTCAGCTGTTTTTTCTAAAGGGCTTGGAACAATGAAAGGGATTAAAGCCACGTTGACACTTAAACCCAACAGTGTTCCAAAATTCTGTCCTCCACGCAATGTGCCCTATGCCCTGCGACCACGAGTGGAGGCCGAGTTAAAACTTCTGACAGAACTGGGAGTGATATCGCCTGCAGAGCACAGTGATTGGGGTATACCCGTAGTGCCAGTGATTAAACGAGATAATGCAGTGAGGCTGTGTGGGGATTTCAAGGTCACTCTCAACCCAGCCCTCTGTGTGGATAAGTACCCAATTCCACGCATTGAGGACCTCTTTGCATCTCTAGCAGGAGGTCAACGCTTCAGTAAGTTGGACTTATCAAATGCTTATCTACAGATGGAGATGGAAGAACAATCAAAAGAGCTGTTGACTATCACAACACAGAAAGGACTGTTTCGTTTCACCCACTTACCATTTGGCGTAGCGTCATTGCCTGCTTTATTCCAAAGGGCTATGGACAAAGTGCTTTGCAGACTGCCATACACTCATTGCTACCTGGACGACATTCTTGTCGGTGGTCCTGATGAGCAGTCTCGCCTCAAAACTCTGGATGCAGTCTTGGGCAGGCTAGAAGATCAGGGCCTGCATCTCAAGCAAGAGAAGTGCCTGTTTTTCCAGGAGTCTGGAATATTTAGGCCACATCATCGATGCAGCTGGGCTCCACAAATCACCAGAGAAGGTACGTGCCATTGTGGAAGCCCCAGCACCAGGTGATGTTAGTCAGCTACGTTCATTTCTAGGAATGCTGAACTACTATGGACGTTTCATTCCAAACCTGGCCACTGTTCTAAGACCACTCAATGAACTGCTCATTAAAGAAAAGAAATGGCAATGGACCTCAACCTGTGAGTCAGCATTTCAGAAAGCTAAAGCACTCCTTGTATCACAGGAAGTACTCACCCACTACAATACAGAGCTGCTGCTCCACCTCGCATGCGATGCTTCACCGTATGGCATGGAAGCAGTGCTCTTGCATGTCATGCCTAACAGCGAAGAAAGACCCATCGCCTATGCATCACGCATGCTCAGCAAAGCAGAGCTGAGTGTGCGTGATGCATAGGCGATGGGTCTTTCTTCTCTGTTAGGCATGACATGCGAGAGCACTGCTCCCATGCCATACGGTGAAGCATCGCATCGAGAGGGAGGCATTGGCAATTGTCTTTGGAGTACGTAAGTTTCACCAGTATCTCTATGGTAACAAGTTCACCCTACTCACTGACCATCACCCGCTGACCTCCATCCTGAGTCCAGTGAAAAGTACCCTGTCCATGGCTGCAGCCCAAATGCAGCATTGGGCGCTACTCCTGTCTGCACACGATTACACCATTCAATATCGAAAAGGTGCATTATGCAAATGCCGATGGACTGTCAAGGCTACCACTCACACACACCCAAAAGGAGAAGTTGAGTGCAGTAGATGTATTCTACACCTTGCAGTTGGACACCTTACCAGTTAGTAACACCGAGATCAGACGTGACACCATATCTGATCCCATCTTGTCATGTGTCCTGGAAATGACCTCAACTGGTCATTTTCCAGCTGCAAAGGATGCTGGTGAAGAGCTGTCGCCCTACCTGCTGCGCCGGCAAGATCTCACTATACAACAGGGATGCCTCATGTAGGGTGTGAGAGTCATTGTGCCACCCAAACTGCGCCCCGGGTGCTCAAAGAACTTCACACTGCACACCCAGGTGTAGTGAGGATGAAGAGCCTGGCACGCAGTTATGTTTGATGGCCCGGCATTGATTCTCAAATCGAGCTCCAGGCTAAATCCTGTCACTCCTGTCAGAGGGTACAAAAAGACCCTGGGCTAGCACCTCTACACCTGTGGATGTGGCCCTCCAGTCTTTGGGAAAGGATACATGTGGACTTTGCTGGTCCATTTGAAGGACACATGTACCTAGTCGCTGTGGATGCTCATTCAAAGTGGCCTGAGGTACATATCATGGACAGCACCATATCTACTAAGACCATTCAAGTGCTCAGAGGACTGTTTAGTTGCTATGGCATTCCCCACATCCTTGTGAGCAACAATGGAACCCAGTTTTGCTCTGAAGAATTCAGTGCATTTCTGAAGTCCATTGGAGTCCAACACATTCGTGCCGCGCTGTACCATCCTTCCACCAATGGCTTGACGGAACGCTTTGTGCAAATGTTTAAACAAGCTTTAAAGTCCTCGAAAGGTACAGCACAGGTGCAACAATGCCTTGATACTTTTCTGTTGACATACAGGAACACTCCCCATGCGACAACCCAAGAAACACTAGCAATGCTGTTCCTTGGACACAGGCTGCGTTCACGGCTGGATTTCCTGAAACCCAGCGTGACTGAAGCAGTGCAAAGGTCACAGGATGCTCAATGGCAACACCACCAACTATGCTCTAAGGACAGACAGTTTGATGTTGGAGAGTCAGTCCTTGTGTGTGACTATAGAAAGGGGGAGGAGAAGTGGACACAGGGTGTTGTCATGGAAAAGACTGGACCTGTGTCATACAAAGTAAATGTGGGAACACAAGGCACATGGAAGCACCATGTGGATCAAATGCTGACGCGTCTGGATCCTTCACAGTGTCAGCAGACTGCTGTGAACCTTTGTGACAGTCCTCCAGTGTTACCGAATGAGAGTTGCACCACACTTCCACCTAGTGCACCTCACTAAGAGCAAAAGCATGATCGAGTCTCTGACACCATTAAACCATCAAAAACAAAGCAGTCCACTGAACCACCGTAGACTGGACTTACACAAGTGACAGAGACTGTGAGACATTATCTCGTGAGGATTACCAAACCACCAGTTTGCTACCGTGATGAGTGAACATTTTGCCTAGTTGAAAGAATACAAGATTGTCTGGTTCTGAGACATTGTCTGCAGCATACAAGTTGATTTGACAGAATTAAGATTAAGATCGGGCGGCACGGTGGTGTAGTGGTTAGCGCTGTTGCCTCACAGCAAGAAGGTCCTGGGTTCAAGCCCCGGGGCCGGCGAGGGCCTTTCTGTGTGGAGTTTGCATATTCTCCCCGTGTCCGCGTGGGGGTGCTCCGGTTTCCCCCACAGTCCAAAGACATGCAGGTTAGGTTAACTGGTGACTCTAAATTGACCGTAGGTGTGAGTGTGAATGGTTGTCTGTGTCTATGTGTCAGCCCTGTGATGACCTGGCGACTTGTCCAGGGTGTACCCCGCCTTTTGCCCGTAGTCAGCTGGGATAGGCTCCAGCTTGCCTGCGACCCTGTAGAAGGATAAAGCGGCTAGAGATAATGAGATGAGATGAGATTAAGATCGCTGTCCATTTTGAGTATTGTGTTGTTGTAAAAAAAAAAACCTTATTGTTGTGTAAAAGAATAGCAACCTTCATTGTACAAAAGAAATACCCATGTGTTGATGGACAACATAGCTTAGTGGGGAGATGTTATGTATAAGCCAAAGTTTGCACCATATTAACTGTTACCAACAGGTGGCGCTGATGTTCTGTACTACTGGTTGGAATGCACATTTAATAAAACATGACCAGAAGAAGTGAGTGAACCAGCCACAAGTGTGTCCATGTTGCTCTATCTGAAGTGTAGAATTGTTTGCATATGGAGCACTTGCATGTGATGTCACAGCCGATCCAGATTGTGACAGACACCATCTTGTCGGTCAAATGCCATATTTCCGCCTTCTACTTCTACTTCTGGTTCTACTTCTGCTTCTAGTTCTACCTTTTCTTCTGGAAAACCCTACTATATACAATTTTACTATAACGGCTGCGGCTACAAGCTCTCCCTACCTGTGCACGTTTATGTTTTTTGTGTGTATTTTTGTGTGTTGTTTGTCTGTACCGGACTTCAATATCCACTACAACCGTATGGACTTACTGCACATTGGTTTCCAGCAGAAAATGACAGTTTGTAGCGATTTCCATCGCATGCACAACATTTTGGACGAGATAGTGAGACCAGCGGGGTCTCCGTGGATTGTTATCGGAAGCAAAGCGAAGGAGGCGGCGCCGGGAGAGGAAGCAAAAGCGAGGCTGCAGAGCCGGCCTGTTGACTAAGCTCAGAAAACAGCCACTCAAACCTCCACTGCTAAGCCTCTATCTCTCCAACGCCAGATCCATGGTAAACAAGACAGATGATTTGGAATTACAGCTGGAATTACCTTATTCTATTCGGCTGGTCAGTGCTATACTCAATACTTAAGTGACTTACCCGTCCAATGAGGATTGTTATTTTCTTGTTTACAAGATGCCACATCTGAGTCGCTGACAAATCCTGAATTTCTGTAAAGATAACTGTCCAGAGATTTATAAGCACGCAGTGCTTCACCACTGAACAGCGAGGAAAAGTTTATGAGGTAATTATACACGTCTGGGTATTCCGCTGGCAGTTCAAAATCCACTGACACGGTCGTGAAAACTACGTCCGGTAAGCCATAAGGGTCACTAATCTGTAGATCGTTTATTTTAGACATATATCTAGTTATCTGTTCATTAGAAAAATGAGCCGTGTAGTCCGTCGGTTGAAATTGATCCATTCTGTACACGAGTGCAGCAGTATTCAGCTGTGTTTTTTACCGACAAGATGGCGGCAGTGTACTTTCCGGTCACGTGACTGCAAGATCTCTATAGAGATATTTGGAAGCAACATAACATTCAGAAAGATAAGTTTTACATTGTGTGAGCCACATCTGGGCCAAAAGAATCAATAAGACGTTTTACAGTGTGCAGGCTAGTTTTGGGCCAGGGACCAAGCAGACACTCAGCTGCCATTCAGGCAGATCACGTTTACATTGTCTGGGACAGTTTTGAGCTAAAATAAACAATAAGAGTCATTTTACATAACAATCATAAATGGGTCAGAACTGAAGCAAGGGTCTGGTCCAGAAGTGGGCCAGACAAATTTTGCTGTCTGGGTTTAATTGGGCCAACTGTTTTCTCATTAAATTTGATTGACTAGGCTAGTTGGAAAATATATCACTGATCATTTTAATATTATGAACTTTTTTCATTTATTAGTGCAGTTTTTGTTATGTTATTAGGTGCAGACTAATAACTAAAAAGAATGACGACGACAACCGTTAACATGGATGGTCTCCAGGTTTACTCAAACGTGCTCAAGCATGTCCAAGGTGCTACACGTGACTCTCCTGAACAGTAGGGGGCAGCAATCACTCATTAACACAACATCCCCCTTTCTTAGTTCTGTAATTACAGTCATTACTGTCATTAAAGTTTTACTGTCAACTCAATATTTTCCATAACTTCAATGTATATGACTATTCTTATAACTAGAGACTCAACAGAAATTACGTCTTACTAAGATAAACTCTTAGTGACATATTTCTTTATATGGAACATTTTTTCTTCACATAGAACACTTTCTCATTTCACATCTGTTCTTTTTTCTTTTTTTCTCTCTTACCAAACCTAACTATGAAGGTGGGGTAGACTGCCCAGCCTTCAATCTGAGCGAGGGTTTTATTCTGACCCTTGGACCACTCAGTTCCTAACTAGTAACAAAGTTCTTCAGGTGCGCTGGGGCTCTTCTTTCTCTTGCTGGGTATCTTTTCTGCTGCTCTGGACTGCTGGGCTGCAAGGGCTCCTGTTCAGCAGAACTGTGCGGTGCAAGCTGAGGTTCCGCGGCAGCAGTGTCTGGTGGAGTATCAGGTGAGTCCCCAGGCTCTGCTGGAGCTGCAGGTGTGTTCACAAGATGTTGTTGATTGCGGCGGAGAACTCCACTGGGGGTCTCGACCAGGTAAGACCTAGGTGTGTGGGGCACTTTCAACACTGTCCCTCTTTCCTTTGTGTCTGACACCCAGACCTGGTCGCCAGTGTTGAGCCAAGGCAGGTGGTGTGCTCTATGTCGCCTGTTGAAGTCACGCTGTTGTCTCTTTTTGCCTTCTTGTTCCTTTTGTCTGAGTTGTTGTAGATTAGTCCATCTGGGTCTGAGAGAAGATGGTACGACAGGCAGTGTGGTTCTAAGGCACCTTCCCATCAGTAGTTCAGCTGGACTGTGACCATTGAATAGAGGGGTCGCGCAGTAGGTCATGCGTGCTAGATATGGATCGGACTCTTCTTCAGCATATTTTTGATGGTTCTCACTGCTCTTTCCACTTCCCCATTACCTTGAGGAAGTCTCGGGCTTGAAGTGATGTGTTTAAATGACCATTCTTTTGCAAACTGATGGAAAAGATCAGACGAAAACTGAGGACCATTGTCTGACCTTACTGTTGTTGGAATCCTGTGTCTAGCAAAGATACTCTTGAGATGCTCTATGACTGCTGCTGACGTAGTGCTGGACAGTTTGGCTATCTCAATGTAATGTGAAAGATAATCTACCACTAGGAGCTACTGATGCTGGTTCCACTCAAACAGGTCGGCTCCAACGACCTCCCATGGTCTCTCTGGGATGTCGGAAGGGATCAGTGGCTCTTTAAGGTGGACTCTCTCGCATGCGCAGGTGTCACATGTTTCTACCAGGTTCTTGAGTTGGTTGCTTAAACCTGGCCACCAGACAGATTGTCTGGCCTGGTCCTGGCACTTGACTATGCCAAGATGGCCCACATGCAGCTTCTCCAATATGTCCTTCTGTAATGTCTTGGGTATGACCAGTCTTTTATTTTTCAGTAGTAGGCCTTTCTCTACTGTTAGTTCTGCTGCAAATGGTGCATATTGACAAGTCCTTGCATCCATTCTGTATTTCTCAGGCCATCCTTCCTGACAGTACTTTTTCACCTCTTGTATTATCTTGTCTCTGTCCTGATGTTCTTTTATGTCGTTTAGTCTTTTCTCTGTGGCTGGAAGACTGGACAGGATCATGTCAACATACAGGTTCAGCTGTGTTTCCAGGGGAGTGTCCGGCTGTCCATCCTGGGGAGCTCTTGACAGGACGTCTGCAGTGGCCATGTATTTTCCAGGAACATGTGCGATTGTGTATCAGTAGCGCATCAGTCTCATGCGCAGCCTTTGAATGCGCAGGGGGAGTTCGTCTAAGTCTTTTAATCCTAACATAGGAATGAGTGGTTTGTGGTCAGTTTCTATATGGAAGTCTATACCGACCAGAAAGTCTGAGAAGCGTTCACATGCCCATGTGACGGCAAGGGCCTCTTTTTCTATCTGGGCGTATCTACTTTCTGTGTCACTAAGCACACATGAAGCGTACGCGACTGGTTTCAGTGTGTGGTCTTCTTGCTTCTGTAGTAGGACAGCTCCCAGTGCACATGAGGATGAGTTGGTGGACACAACTGCATATGCCTGTGTGTTGTACAGGGCCATGATGGGTGGACTGCTGAGCTCTCCTTTGATTTAGAAACATATCTGTGAAGAAACTCAGTCGTCCAGGTACATAGTAATCTGTGATTGGTTGAAGAGAGCAACTGGACTTGCTTGACAATTCTTGAAAACGTTTCGCCTCTCCTCCGAAAGGCATCCTCAGTTCTGTCTGACTACTAGGGAGTATCCAGTATTTATCCTCTCATGGATCATCATAGAATCCGAATCAGAATGCTGATGGCTGCATTGTAGGTGGCTGATGTCATAGACACCCACCTCTGTTCAATGATGGTCGTTCCAGGTTGACAAAAATGAATGATCCTCTCTGGCTAAGATGTCTGCCAGTTTTCTGGAAGTCCTCTCATACTCCTGCTCATACTCATAGTAGTCAGACAGAACTGAGGATGCCTTTCGGAGGAGAGGCGAAACGTTTTCAAGAATCGTCAAGCAAGTCCAGTTGCTCTCTTCAACCAATCACAGATTACTATGTACCTGGACAACTGAGTTTCTTCACAGATATGTTTCTATGCACTTTGGGATGAGATCCCTTCGACTGGTGTGGGAGTATGAGAGGACTTCCAGAAAACTGGCAGACATCTTAGCCAGAGAGGATTGTTCATTTTTGTCAACCTGGAACGACCATCATTGAACAGAGGTGGGTGTCTATGACATCAGCCACCTACAATGCAGCCATCAGCATTCTGATTTGGATTCTATGATGATCCATGAGAGGATAAATACTGGATACTCCCTAGTAGTCAGACAGAACTGAGGATGCCTTTCGGAGGAGAGGCGAAACGTTTTCAAGAATCGTCAAGCAAGTCCAGTTGCTCTCTTCAACCAATCACAGATTACTCTCCTTTGATGCTGTCAAATGCCTGTTGCTGGGGTTGTCCCCATGTCCACACATTTTTTTCTCTCAGAAGGTCTCGCAATGGCTGTGTCTTCTCGGCTAGCTGAGGTATGTATTTGCCGAGGTGGTTGACCATGCCTAAGAAACATCTCACCCCGCTGACGTCTTTAGGCTGCTCCATAGCAGTGACTGCTTTGATTTATTAGGTGCAGACTAATAACTAAAAAGAATGACGACGACAACCGTTAACATGGATGGTCTCCAGGTTGACTCAGGCTATGTTTACATTACGTCGAATCATCAGATTAATGTTCTTAAAACGATTCGCGTTTACACTAAAACCGTTAGCCGTGCACACAGCAACACCAATACGCGGATACGCTCGGCTCCGCAGGCATCCTGCGCTCCAAATCACTCCGCCCTGAACAGCGAGTGCCCTCTGGAGGGTGCGCACTCCGGCCCTGTGCAGCTCACACAGCGCGCGAGTGAAGTGCACAAGCCACGATTCGGGACTGAGCCGCTGTGTGTCTGATCCCAGCGCACATCACTTACCACTTGCAAGTGGAAGGATGGCAAGCCTAAAGACAATCATAACTACACAATGGGCAGTATTTGCATCAGTATTTGCAGTATTTTCATACTTTTATACTCTTTAATGAAATACATGATACAATACGTGATACAAGGCGGAAGTCCGCGCCGTTTTTCAGCAGTCGCGTCACATGACCAACGGCAGCGAATCAGGAAGGTGGATGTCACAGTGACGTTGTCCAATGAGACGCCAGCTAGAGCTCAGCACAGCGTATTCGCGTATTCTGAATGTTTACACAGCACCGGAGCTGACACGATCTGGATTGAATACGTGGACGCTGGCGGATTCCCGTTTCCTGGCTTTTCCAGGGGGTTTAATGTAAACGGACAGTGCATCCGCGAAGAAAATGAGACAGATACTGTCTAATGTAAACGTAGCCTCAAACGTGCTCAAGCATGTCCAAGGTACCACACGTGAATCTCCTGAACAGTAGGGGGCAGCAATCACTCATTAACACAACAGTTTTCTTTCAAGCGATAGTCAAATTAAAATAAAATGGTGATCTATGTAAACAGTCAGTGCGTTTACATGCACATAGAGAAAATCGAATTTCTGCCGTAGCTCGACTGAAATCGAAGTTCTAAATGCCATGGAAACACCTTAGCTCGGCTGAAATCGAACCGAACTGGATTTCTCGTAATCGAGCTACGTGACCTAGATTAAGCGATTGTAGCCGAGCTACTTAGTGCATGTAAATCCTATCGAGCTACATAGTCGAGCTACTTACTTCAGCACTGCCCCTTCCGGAAGTGACGAGTGATGAGACCACAATGAGGAGATAGAGTTCATGCTCATTCAGCTTAAGGAGTTGAATATATATATATATATATATATATATATATATATATATATATATATATATATATATCAGGGCTTTGAACCAGAATTTTTTTCCTATTGGTTCATTCCGAACAGAAACGGAATTTTAACGTTTCTGGTTTTGGGTTCCACCATTAAATAGATGTTCCCGAACCGGTTAGAACAAAAAAATTTCATTCCCGGAACGGTTAATTACGTTCCCTGTCAGCTGTTTAACAAATGGCTATAAAATTATGTCTCTGTCTCATCCAGCTTAAGCCAAATGTAGGCTAATTCTATTACAACCTTCATTAAATAAGACAAGAAATAATTCAAAACAATTATTATTTCAAATGTTGGTGATTTGGATTCTCAGTATGTCTTCCCATCTACACAAACAGAAAAAGTGCCAAAAATGAAAGATAATTCGTTTAGTGTGTTACCAAAGTCTAGTCAGGCCCTATGGAGGGCTACCGCATGACGTCACCGCGCCGCGAGATTTTGTTAGGTGCCATATTGGAAGACCAAGTACACATCTATGCAAGTACATACATACATAAAACAAACTACACCTGAAATGTAGCCAGGGCCGGTTCTGCCCTAATCTGGACCCGGGTGCAGCATCGCGCAAACCCCCCCCCCCCCCCAAAAAAAAAACAAAAAAAACAAAAAACACCAGTCTAAATCATGACAACCATCACATAACTATAAACATTTTATATCAACTATTTTAACTAAATGGGCTATAATAAATAAGCCTGCAGGCAGCCACAGTGGGCTGCCTCAGAAAAGTAACCATTCAATGACACAACTGAAAGCCTGCAGCCACGGCGGGCTGCCTTAAAAAGTAACCATTTGTCCTACCTTAAAACTCGTTTTGCATTTTCTGCCTCCTTTTTTGTATTTTCGACCCTCCGTTTATTTTCTTTCCTTAAAACCTGATTTGTGTCCAGTCATTTTGTTCTGCTACCAACGAACTAACTCGTCAGGTCTCGTCTCTCGAGCCCACGATGATTCCTGTGGGAAGGGCAACAATTGATACATTTTTACAAACAGCCAATAGGGAGGTTGCAACGTTCAGGCTCTTCTTTGCTCAGACACTCAGTAATGCACTTACTCACTTATTATCACATGGAGACGTGATAGTAGTCCACCTTCCCGCTCTCTCCATTCAGTCAGCAAACGTCACACAGGAAGTGAACCCCAGCGGGTCATAGAAACTTGCACAGGAGAAGAATGACTTTTTTATTTGTAGGCTACAGAAACTTTGAGGAACGAAATAAAAACCGGTATTAACCAGTTACCATTATTTTTAATAAGCGTTTCTGTACCGGAACATAAAAAATAATAAAGTTTCTGGTTTCGTTTCTGTTCCATGTGAAATAGAAAAAGTTCCCGGTTTTCGTTTTCGTTCCTTGAACCGGTTCAAAACCCTGATATATATATATATATATATATATATATATATATATATATATATATATATATATATATATATATATATATCGATGTTGCTGTCAGTGCTTAATTTGTGAAGTGGGAGGTCCCGGAACGCAGGAGGTGGGTGGGTCCGGCGACTCAAAAAAAAAAAAAAGGCGGAGGGTGGTTTACTATAACTTTACACACACACGCCTATTGTGTGTGTAAAAAAAAAATAATATCAGACATTATGATCTTAGAAAACGCTTTAGTGACAAACAGTTACAGACAGTAATATGTCGTGATATTATGTTATAAAATATTTTTTATTAGGCTATATATTAAATTATATATTAAATTTATCTTCTAAAATAACAGACTGTACTTATATCACAACCGGTTTATTTCACCATTGGAGATCAGATCACACAAGACATGAGTTAAATGACTCATTTTAAGGATTTAAGTAGGGTATTTAAAAGCAGTGCCAGCGGGACTTCGTGGCTCAGGTGGATAAGGCGCCATACCATAAATCCGGGGACCTGGATTGGATTCCAGCCTGCGGTCATTTTCCGAGCCCTCCCTGTTTTTCTCCTCATTTCCTGTCTCTACACTGTCCTATCCAATAAAGGTGGAAAAAGCCCAAAAAAGACAATAATTTAAAAGCAGTTCCAGCAAACATAAGTGCAATCAATTCAAGTAATACTTAAGAAATAAAGGGTTTACAAAACAAGTTGGAGAATTCATTTTAAAAATTTTAGTAAGCTTTCTTGATTTTTTTGCCATTTTTTCCACAGCGCAAGCTAACGGCTACAAAAAACCCGGTGTTCTATTGAGCGGAAGTATACACCCCATGTCTCTCCCTCTTCCCCTTTCGCATAGATTTTGTGGATGTCATAGGAGAGAAATCAACAACAGATATCAAAATCAAAACCGAACACTAAACAAATTATTTACTTATTTAATTTATTGTTTGATTTTTTTTCCCTTTGTGATGGTCACGGAGGTGATCTGATCCATTTAAATAGTTGCCGGAACACCGAATGAAATGAAAATAGCTGCCGGATCCGACAACGGAGGTTACGGATCTTGTTCTGTCATGTTCCGGCTCAAATTAAGCCCTGGTTGCTGTCCTCGTCGTCGTTCTTCTTGTGAACACGGAACTGATAACTTTGTTTATACTCTTGAATAGCTCTTCTTCATGATGACAACCGGAAGTGTACCAACACGATGGGGCGTGTAGCGCCACTGTGGCTTGGGTGCACAATGTACCTCACACAATAGCTCGATTTCCTTGTGTGCATGTAGGATTGGATTTCTCTGGCACCCTTGCTGGGACCCTTAGCTCGATTACCGACAATAGCTCGATTTGGATGTGCATGTAAACGCACTGTATGTTGGCCAATGTAAACCAGACGTACTGTCAATGAACACCGTATACACATTTTTAAAAGATCGGATTTACATCATGTGTAATTCATGAACGTCTCGAATGCTTTTTCTAGATATCACTGAAATATTCACCAGAGACGTCCAAAGAAGATGAGCAAAAACCCTAAATAAGACGCCTTCCAAAAGAAAAAAGTAACGTCTTGCAAACATCACGAAGATGTTTTTGTGTGTATGGGGACACTTTTATGTTTACTTAAATCATCTTATGGCATGGCCGGAAATTCGACATTTTTATACAAGATGATTTTAAAGTATCTGGATAATCTTGCTCTTGCTTGGTATTATAACTTTAAAAAAAAAAAAAGCTGGTATCACCCATTCTTAGTTTAAACCCGCCCCCGAACAGCTAAGAACCTCCTACGGTTCTCAAAAAACAGGGGGCGAGCACAGTCGGTTTACATTCGCCGTGCTCTTTCTGTCTTGTTGCTGTCTCAGCTCAGAACACTTTACTGGATAGAGGCGTGTCCCCATCCTGTGGGATGAGCTTGAGTGCATTTATTTTTTTTGTGTGTGTGTGTGTAATAGCATGACTGGTAGTTTTTGTTATCTTCACCTGAGACAAGTTCTCTCACAAAGCGCTGGTCAGTCGCCGTAAGGTGTAGAAAGAGACAATGTTTTTACGTAGAGGAGTAAGGTCTTTTATTGCTTCATCATTTAATTATTATAACTTCGCGGGTTCAGTGCAGGTCGCAAGAAGTATACCACAGGACGCCATAGGAACGTTGCATAACTCTCGCATTATTTCCTGCTCCCAACTCCGTGACAGAGCCGTAAATAGTGTGTGTGTTTTACGGCTACCTAGTGGAATGTTGCAGGATAACTCTGTGAAAAACAACATACGCGTGCCTCATGCTTGCACGGCCTGCAAATCGGTTTCAAGGCTTGACTTCATTTTGCCTTTTTCATGGAGGAGCAAGGATCGTAATACGAATGACCGACTAAATTCACCGAAAAGCTTATTTTGTATTTGCACCGAAACGTGTATCGTTCTTTCCTCCACGGACAAACCTCTGTCAAGTACTTTATCCAACGCTTCGAAACAGAAACAAGAAAATTGGATGAAGAGGGAATCAGCCCCAGACGTCCAAAAGGTAAACTGTTTGTCACCAAACGAAAATTATTAGTTGTCCACTTGTCATCAAGTGACACAGATGGTTACACTTTATTTCTTTGTCTGCTTTATTTCGATTTTGTTCGTATATTGCCAAGTATTCTTAGCTGGTCAAACCGTTCGGTGCTGGCCTGGGAGATAATGGTCAACGCCCGCTCTGTCTTCGTGCTGATATAAGCTACATAAGATTAGGAACGCTTGTTAGAGTTTAGTCTAACAAGACTACCCCAGATAGCAAACATACCCTGAAATGTTTTCAAAAAGAAGTCGATGTTTATTCAAATTCAGCTCCCTTATTTATAAATATTATACAACATGGTGGTGGTGGTACTGGAACTAATAATAATAATAATAATAAAGTCATTATACAGCCCAGAGTGCTTAACAGCATAAAGAAAGAAACGTAAGTTAAAAATAAAATAGGAAAATGGCAAAAAAAGTAAATAATAGCAGTGATAAAGAAGAAAATAGTAATTATACACTTAAGTTATTTATTAAGGTATACTTAATATATAACGAAGTGTCTAAATTAAATCAAAAGTACAATAATTAAGGTAACATGCGTAATAGTAATACATACTTGCCAGCCATACTGATTCACACGGTAATCTACCGATTTTGACAGGTGAATACTGCCTACCGATTTTAGTCCTAAAAAAAATACTGCATTACAAAATAAATCTGTGAACACTGTCGGATTTGCTTTTCTGATCTCACTTCATCTATTTTCGACACAGGAGATACAAGTATATAGCATCAAATAGTCATATTAAGTGAAGATGAGAGCCTGTGAAATGGAACGATAATGATCTTAAATTTAAATTGTCCGTCTATCGCATTAGTTCTCAGAATGGTTCAGCCAATTGGCAAATGAGGTCACAGATTACAACAAATTGTGCCAGTATTTGTAAAAACCAAACATGCTCTGGTGAGCATGGACAATGAAAACTCATCTCATCTCATTATCTCTAGCCGCTTTATCCTGTTCTACAGGGTCGCAGGCAAGCTGGAGCCTATCCCAGCTGACTACGGGCGAAAGGCGGGGTACACCCTGGACAAGTCGCCAGGTCATCACAGGGCTGACACATAGACACAGACAACCATTCACACTCACGGTCAATTTAGAGTCACCAGTTAACCTAACCTGCATGTCTTTGGACTGTGGGGGAAACCGGAGCACCCGGAGGAAACCCACACGGGCACGGGGAGAACATGCAAACTCCACACAGAAAGGCCCTCGCCGGCCACGGGGCTCGAACCCGGACCTTCTTGCTGTGAGGCGACAGCGCTAACCACTACACCACCGTGCCGCCAACAATGAAAACTGAAAAGAAAAAAAAAAGATTTGCTGTGACAAGAAGTTCAAGGCAATTTGGTCATTGTATGATCAAAGGTGAGAAGCATGCATTCTGTGAAGTATGTTGGTCTGATTTCTCAATCAATTTTCTTCAATTATGGCACTCAAAATGCAGGAGAATGCACCATTTTGCACTTTCCCCTCCCAAATTTTCTGGGGGAACATGCCCCTGGACTTAAGAAGGGCTAACTATGTCTCGAAATCTGATCTGCCACTTTTCATTCTCTGGGGGTTGGCAATTATGGTAATATAAAAATAATGTGTGAGTAAAAGTAAGCCAAATTATAAAAGCTTGTTGAAAGTAAAACTGGGAAAATGTTTCAGCTGTTTATCTGTTTATTTATTTATTTCCTTCCTTCCATACACCGATCAACCATAACATTAAAACACCTGCCTAATATTGTCTATGTCCCCTTTGTGCCACCAAAACTGCTCTGACCCTTTGAAGTATGGATTCCACAAGACCTCTGAAAGTGTGTTGTGGTATCTGGCACCAAGACACAAGCAGTAGATCCTTTAAAGGGTACTGGTACAGTATTTAAACATGATCGATATTGATAGTATAAGCCCCACTTATAATAACGCATACAAGTGCAGCCACCGGTGGTGTAGTGGTTAGTGCTGTCGCCTCACAGCAAGAAGGTCCGGGTTCGAGCCCCGTGGCCGGCGAGGGCCTTTCTGTGCGGAGTTTGCATGTTGTCCGGGTGCTCCGGTTTCCCCCACAGTCCAAAGACATGCAGGTTAGGTTAACTGCTGATTCTAAATTGACCGTAGGTGTGAGTGTGAATGGTTGTCTGTGTCTATGTGTCGGCCCTGTGATGACCTGGCGACTTGTCCAGGGTGTACCCCGCCTTTCGCCCGTAGTCAGCTGGGATGGGCTCCAGCTTGCCTGCGACCCTGTAGAAGGATAAAGCGGCTAGAGATTATGAGATGAGAAGTGCAGCCACCTGATTAGCCATTATTAGCTTAAAAGTGTGAAATCATGTAAAGTTTTATTGCATATTATCAGGGTGCAGGCACTTGCAGATGCAGGGGAGAGTGGGTCCATCGCAAACTGGAAACCAAGTAGGCAAACTGAAGACGTAGTCAGGGTCAGGCTAGGGTTGGTCGATGTCCAAACAGTATTTCAGAGGTCAGGTGAGATAAGAGTCAAAGTAACAATGAGAAGCAGGGTCAAAGTCACCGGAGGTTGGTAAGAGTAAATAAGGCTTGGTACAGTCAGGCACGAGAACACAGAACGATACTTTGCAACTAGAGTGAGTGTTTGCTGAGCTTACAGTGGTGCTTGAAAGTTTGTGAACCCTTTAGAATTTGTTTCTGCATAAATATGACCTAAAACATCAGATTTTCACACAAGTCCTAAAAGTAGATTAAAAAGTACCAAGTCAAACAAATGAGGCAAAAATATTATACTTGTTCATTTATTTATTGAGGAAAATGATCCAACATTACATATCTGAGTGGCAGTAGTATGTGAACCTCTAGGATTAGCAGTTAATTTGAAGGTGAAATTAGAGTCAGGTGTTTTCAATCAATGGGATGACAATCAGGTGTGAGTGGGTACCCTGTTTTATTTAAAAAAAAGGGATCTATCAAAGTCTGATCTTCACAGCATATGTTTGTGGAAGGCCAGGGAGCAGACGAACAGGCTAAACAGACTGTCTGCTAGCTGCACAGAGTCGTCACTCAGGGTCCACTACATCGAGACTGTGTCTGTTCCCCAAGCTAAACAAAAAGGTAGAAATATTCAGAGAGTTTGTTCCAGTAACCTAATCAATATAAAATTAGATCATAATGACTGTACAGCTGCTGCCAACACCTTTGATCTAAAGGTGGCGCTATTAAATATTAGATCTCTTACATCTAAAATGCTAATGATTAATGAACTCGTTACTGATCAGGAGTTTAATGTACTTTGTTTAACTGAAACATGGATTAAGCCAAATGAATATATAGCATTAAATGAAACGAGTCCTCCTGGATATCGTTATATACACCAGCCTCGTCTAACTGGCAGAGGAGGAGGCATTGCGGTTATTTATAATGATTATCTAGGTGTAACACAAAAACCTGGTTATAAATTTAATACATTTGAAGTTCTTCATACTCAATGTATGTTACCTCGAAAAATAAGTCTACCCAGTTAATTCCATTACTTATTATTTACAGGCCCCCAGGGCCATATTCTGAGTTTCTTTCTGAATTTGCAGATTTTCTCAGACCTGGTTATATTCTGAGACAAAGCTTTAGTTGTCGGAGATTTTAATATTCACTTCGATAACCCAAAAGACCCTTTGAAAAGAGCGTTTGTGTCCATTTTAGACTCAGTAGGGATTAATCAGAATGTCCTAGGACCTACCCATAATTGTGGTGACACCCTCAATCTAACACTAACATTTGGGTTAAACGTAGAAAATGTAGTCATACTTCCACTGTCTGAAATTCTCAGATCATTATCTCATCTCATTCAAACTATCTCTGAGTAATAATATATGCACCTCACCATGTTACTGTATTAAACGTACATTCACGTCAACTACTGCACAGAGCTTTATAAATGATCTCCCAGAGTTATCAACTTTGATTGGGTCACTGTCAGCCCCTGCAGAACTTGATCAGGCAACTGAATGCTTAAGGCCAATTTATGCTGACAACCCAGTCCTCGCAGACGGTGTCGCAGACAGTGTCTGCGTAGCCCCCCCACCTTCGCAGACGCTCTGCGCGCACCTCCCAAAAATTGTGACCACCGCAGAAGCCTCGCAGACAGCGCCGCAGACAAGAGGGCTCTGATTGGTCCACTCTACCCACTGTACACGCACTTCCGCTTCCCTACTTTCCCGGTTTTTGTTTTCACAACCGGCATTTTTAAAAACACGAGCGAAGATGGAGCAGCATGAAGAGCGGTTGATTGAGGAAGTGAGGAAGTACGTACACCTATACGACTCCAGTTCTAGTCATTATAAAAAAAAAAGTTCTAGTCATTATAAGTAACCGGAGGATAAACACTCCACTAACCACACCCACCAACTACTCCTAGCGACTTCGCCCCCCCCCCGCGTTGTGCCGGTGAATAACATCGCGCACGCCTATTCCCCCGCTCAACAATAAATTACAACTGTCTGCGAAAAGCTATCTGCGAAAGCCTTGTCGCAAGAGCATGCAGAGGCCTTTAGTCAACATTCCGCCATACCTTAGACAGTGTAGCTCCTCTTAAAAGGAAAATGGTCAGAGACAAAAAAATAGCACCCTGGTATAATGATGACACTCGCACATTAAAACAGACCACTCAAAAATTGGAACGTAAATGGCATCAAACAAAATTGGTAGTGTTCAAATTAGCGTGGAAGGAGAGCTTCCTGAAGTATAGAAAAGCTCTTAGTGCTGCTAGATCAACATATCTCTCCTCCCTAATAGAAGATAACAAAAATAATCCTAGATTCCTATTTAATACTGTAGCAAAATTAACCAGGAATAAGTCCATTATAGACACATGCACACCTGTAGTATGTAGTAGCAACAATTTCATGAATTTTTTTAATGACAAAATTGAGAATATCCGACAAAAAATTCAAACTACTAATTTAAGGTCAGACAATGTAAGTGACCCTGTAGTTAACAATATAACTGTATCAGATCATTAATTAGAATGTTTTACTCCCCTAAAAGAAACTGAATCACTTTCATTAATCTCGGCATCAAAAGCCTCAACTTGTGTACTAGATCCCTTACCTACACGTCTATTCAAACAGATAATACATGAAGTAATTGAACCGCTTCTAAAAATAATAAATTCTTCTCTTACGATTGGCTATGTACCCAAATCCTTTAAACTAGCAGTTATCAAACCCCTGATTAAAAAACCTGACCTTGATCCCTGTCAGCTGTCCAATTATCGGCCAATATCAAACCTCCCCTTTATCTCCAAGATCCTTGAAAAAGTTGTGGCACAGCAGTTATGCTTATATTTGGGTCAATGATGGATAAGGATTTTCAACTTGCAAATTTTAAAATATAAAAAATATTAATTTCTATTGAGAATGTTCAAATATTTACAATGTCAGGTATGCATAAATCTATTTTTGATATTCATATTGGGCATTTTTAGTGTTTTTTTATGTACATGAATTGGCTACAACCTTAAAAAATGTCATGTGGTGCGACCGAGAATAACCTTAAAATTGTTTTATTTTCCAAAACATGGATTGGATATTAATCTAAGTTCTGAGTAGTATGATGTGTATAGAAACAACCCATTGACATTTATTTTGACTTTTAATGCATATTGTTATTTTCTTTTGATGTCCAATATGGCAGTCACCTGCTTGTGTCTAATTAAAACAAGACTTTTCCTTATAAAATGTACAAAATGAAGAAAAAATACCTGAAGAGCAACATCCACCCAAGTAAACTTTGTCAGTTATTAAAATTCCAGCCATAGAAGTGAAATGCCATATTCTTATTTTGAGAAAATTACTGCTATTTTTGGTCGTGCCATATGATGCATGGTCGCACCAAATGACAGGAAATCCTCATATTGGCAAAACAAATAGCAGTAAATTAGTAACAGATAAAGTGCAGGCAACATGTATGATTAAATCAAATTTTATTGCCTTTTAACACTCAGTAAAAATGAAAATTTAATCTTTTTTTCTTTTTCATGTCTACTTTTCACAACATTGTCATTTCAGTTTTCACTTTTTCTCATTCACAACAGTGCACAACAAGTCTACAACATGTGCAAAGTTTTTGTCTCCATTAGTTGATGTCACCCGCTCCCATTGTTCCCAGGATGTAGTCTCACAGTTGTCTGTCTTCGGGAAGACGATTTCATCAAAGCAGCATTCGGGACACACACGATCCATACATGCTTTGTTTTTGGGGTCACACACAATCATTCTCACTAACTCCGAGGCACTGGTTGTCTTCAGCAGCCCTGTCTTCGCTAGTTTGTTCGCCAACAGTCGGATGTTCTCATGTTCTGAACATGCACATGTATCTCGGTCCCGTAACTTTGGCTCTGTAATGTAAAAGGGCCTGTGTCGGGTAAACTGTCTGTAAGACATGGACAGGTGCTGTTCTACCTCTGTTTGATACTGTGTGTGGAGCTCTTTGAGAGGCTTTGTCAGGACTCTTCTTTGTACTCTTTGTTTATTTTTCGTGATTGTGTCTTTTTTCCCAGGTAGAAGGCAACTGTTTTCATCTCTCAACAAAAACTGTATAACAGCTTGCTTTCTCTCAGCTGACAGTCTCTTCTGACCCTTTTGTTTGACCTTTCCACTTCTCACTTTCCTTTGCATTTCCATCATTCTCATCTCACGCTTTCTACTTTTTTCATTTTTTGCATTTCCATCAACTTTTTCCTGAGATGCAAGAATTGCTTTTTAAGCATTATCTTCTCCCGCTGCAATTTTTTTGCAAAGTTTCTGGCCTGACTTATCCCTTCTTTCATCTCTCACTGGTGTGGACACTACTGGTGGACTAAAATCGTCATTCAATATTGGGTCCGCTAGATTCACATTTCCGGATGGGTCGGGAGCTACAGCTACATTAAGGAGAGCTGGTGGAATGCTCTCCATAGATCAAAGCATAGATCATAGATCAAAGGTGAGGTCTAATACTGCTGGGTCAGAGTTGACCTGCTCCCTATGGCGGGCAGTCTTTATTTTGCTGGACAGTGGCATCTGATTGAAAAAAAACATTAAAAACAGTTAAAATATATAAATATATATATAAAATAGGAAATATATGTTATCACAGTGACAAGATCTCACTTACTTTTTATGTTTTTTCTAATTATACTATGAAATATGAATTATAACTCATTGTTCCTGAAATACACAAAAAATACTCAAAAATGGGAAAAACATATTTTACAATCAATTCTTTGTTTGTATTAATCATGAAAATAACTTTTGAAGCACAGTAAATGTAACTCTTCAATGTATACAAGTAATTGAAAGTATCCTGCAATGGTCGCACCACATGATATTGGTCGCACCAAATGATGTTTTCTAGATTCAGTGAAAATTTACAGACCTAGCATTAGCCACTGTAATGAAACTAGCTGGTTTCTGACAGAAGGTCACCCTGAACTATATTATCAGAATATACATTTGTAAATAAAACTTTATTATAGTTTTCTTTTTGGGGTCATACCACATGACATCCAAATATGGCAACAGCATCACAGCACTTAAAATCATTACTTTTAGAAATGTATGAAAGAGGGTTACAGACCTGCCTGTTGATTCCATGTGTCCTTTGCCTATTGATGAATGATGCAACTTCATGTCTTTCACTTGGATTTAAAATAAAAGTCCCAAAATGGTCATTTCTTGACGGTCGCACCACATGATATTTGGAAAATAGACAGGCTCGGACATTATTTGTTTGTATATTATGGGGGAAATATATATTCAAGAAAGCTGAAATTTCATGTGGGACTACAAAACACTTCAGAAAATATGCCAAAAAAGAAAGACAATAAATTTGATTAGATTTAGAGTAATTTTTAAAAAGTTTAAAAATCAGCAGTTAAGGTCGGACGGTCGCACCACATGACTTTTTAACACTTTGAGGACAAAAAAATTGCATGCTAACTAATTATTTCTGAAAAAAAGATTTAGTTCCATGGAGGTCACATGTACTACATATATGTGGTAAATTATTATGAAATTTAAACACTTTTTAACTGAAGAAATTGCAGTTGGACAGAAAATATAGGCGTCATGTCATTGACCCATTTACATAGGAATAACGTCCATGAAATGTATCAGTCAGGATTTAGACCTCGTCATAGAACAGAGACAGCTTTGGTTAAAGTAGTAAATGACCTACTGTTGGCGTCTGATCACGGCTGTGTCTCGCTGCTTGTGTTGCTTGACCTTAGTGCAGCATTTGATACCATTGATCATTCCATTCTTCTGGATAGACTAGAAAATGTGGGAGTTAAGGGAACGGCCCTCTCCTGGCTCAGGTCTTATTTAACCAGACCCTCCAGGATTTCGCGATGTTGCAATTTGCAACTTCAACGCGAATTCAGGGCGGTGTTGCAATTATATCCAATCACCGCAACTTTCCCGCAAATTTGACCAATCGTTGGCGTCGTCTTGAGGTGACGTCAACAAACTACCTTCCGCCTTACTTCCGTATATACGTTCAAGAGAAGCAGCATGTGCGCAGTGTTGCCAGATTGGGCGGTTTCCTGCCTAATTGGATGGTTTTAAGTGCATTTTGGCGGGTTTTGAACATATTTTGGGCTGGAAAACGTCAGCAGTATCTGGCAACATTGCATGATGTGCGAGTCAGTGTTTATATAGGCTTAAATTCTGTTACTGAAAGTGTGTTATGTTTACAGTGAAGGACTGTGTGCACTTTATTTTTTTACTTAATACAAGAAATTAATGGATGCCAACATTTTTGCCAAAATGGTATTTTATTTTCCATTGTTTAGGCAGCTTCAGCATCATACTGTGAGATTCTGTTCAAATTGTTTTTTTTTCTTCTATGAAGCCTGAGCCATTTATTTTATTAGTTTATAATTGTTTAATTTAGTCTTCAGGAGAGACTGCCTGCACACAGTACTAGTATTAATATTTTTTTTTCTTACATGAAAGCTGAGGCATTTATATTATATTTTAAGGTAACTTCATGTTGTGCTGTGAGGTTCTATGAACTTTAACTTTTGAACCAACAGGTGCATTTGGATAAGTAAAGCCTATTTTTCTTCATTTTTGTAGGCCTGGTAATCTTTTATATTGTTAAAGTTGTTTATAGGACCAGCAGTGTCTTTGTTTTTTTAATCAATATTTTTTCAGTAATAACTTAATATTTAACATATCACTCAATTTTAATCACAAAAAGAGAAAATCGCAACAATTTCTCACAACTTTCACTTCCTCCCGCAATGTAATTGCAACAAAAACCTAAAAAACACCGCAACTTTCATTGTAATTTTTTGGAACCCCCCCCCCCCCCCCCCCCCCCCCCCCCCCCCCGCAACATCAGACATTTTAGCCCGCAACAATCACAAAAAAGGCCCGCGAAATCCTGGGGGTACTGTTTAACTGATCGCTATCAGTAATGTTGATATAAATGGTGAGATTTCTAGACATACTGAGGTAAAGTTTGGTGTTCCACAAGGTTCTGTCTTAGGTCGACCATTTTTTTCTATATATATGTATGTATATGTTACCTCTGGGTAATGTTATTTGTAAACGTATTAGTTTCCACTGTTATGCTGATGACACACAGTTGTATGTTTCTGCAAAACCTGAAGAGAGACACCAGCTTAATAAAATTGAGGAATGTGTAAAGGACATTAGACACTGGATGCTTACTAATTTCCTTCTGCTTAACTCTGACAAGACTGAAGTACTTATACTAGGACCACATGCAGCTAGAAGTAAGTTTTCTGATTACACAGTAACTCTGGATGGCCTTTCTGTTTCTTCATGTGCAGCAGTAAAAGACCTCGGAGTGATTTATTGACCCCAGTCTTTCATTTGAAACTCACATTGATAACATTACCCGGATAGCTTTCTTTCATCTCAGAAATCTTGTTAAGATAAGAAATTTAATGTCCCTACATGACGTGGAAAAACTAGTTCATGCTTTCGTTACCTCCAGGTTGGATTATTGTAATGCCTTACTGTCTGGATGTTCCAATAAGTGCATAAACAAGCTCCAGTTAGTTCAAAATGCAGCAGCAAGAGTCCTTACTAGAACTAGAAAATATGACCACATCACCCCTGTCTTATCCATACTGCATTGGTTCCCAATCAAATTTCGTATTGATTATAAAATACTACTATTGACCTTTAAAACACTGAATGGTCTCGCGCCACAGTACCTGAGTGAACTTCTGTTCCTCTATGACCCACCACACCTACTTGGATCAAAAAGTGCAGGCTATCTGCTGGTAGCTTGTATAGTAAGGGGGCAGAGCCTTTTCTTACAAAGCCCCACGGTTATGGAACAGCCTTCCAAGTAGTGTTCGGGAATCGGACACAGTCTGTGTTTAAGTCTAGGTTGAAAACATGTTTAGTCAAGCCTTTTGTTAATGGTGTTTATGAGGTAAAGGAGTAGATCTGGAGGGTCCTCAGACATAGTGTTTTAGTAAACTGGGATGTATGGATGCTGTCAGTCCCCACTCGCTTGCTCACTCGAGTTTGTTGATTGTGTAGTGGCTGGCTGCTTTATGTCCCGGGGTTCCCTTATGCCTGTGTTACCTTCTGGCTCTCCCCTTTTAGTTATGCTGTCATAGTTAGTTGCCGGAGTCCTTGCTTGTACTCAGTGCAATGTGTATACTGTTCCTACTTATTCAGGTGACATTGGGCATGCCTAACAACCTGTGTTTTTTCTCCCTTCTCCCCCCAATCTGTCCCTCTGAGTTACACATCGGTCCTGGGATCGAGATGCTGACCTCTTCTGCTCCTCGGACCTGCCTGTTCCATCCTGGTGCCCTGCGTCTGATTGGAATCTCATCGCATCGCTCCTGTGGAGGGCGGCCCCATGTGGACAGTTGGGGGTCACGCCTGGAGGATGCTCTGGACTCTTGCAGTGGTGCTTTTGTGGCTGGGGACTAGTTGACTTGCTGACTTTGGGACTACGGTTGTCGTGAATGGTTTTGCACTCGGGTTTCCGTCGGTGGGGGGTTTATAGTATCAACGAAGCTGACTTTATGTTAGGACTGTTATAGTCATGTCTGTTGTTGCCTGGATGGGGATGGGTTCCCTTTTCAGTCTGGTTCCTCTCAAGGTTTCTTCATGTCGTCTGAGGGAGTTTTTCCTTGCCACCATCGCCACAGGTGTGCTCATTAAATTAGTTCATATTTTAAGTTGTTCAAATTCTGTAAGGCTGCTTTGCAACAATGTTTATTGTTAAAAGCGCTATGCAAATAAACTTGACTTGTATCATGGCACCAACAAAGGAGATTTCTGAGGACCTCAGAAAAAGCCTTGTTGATGCTCATCAGGCTGGAAAAGGTTACAAAATCATCTCTTTAGAGTTAGAACTCCACTAATCCACAATTAGACAGATTGTGTACAAATGGAGGAAATTAAAGACCATTGTTACCCTCCCCAGGAGTGGTTGACCAACAAAGATCACTCCAAGAGCAAGGCATGTAATAGTTGGCAAGGTCACAAAGGACCCCAGGGTAACTTCTAAGCAACTGAAGGCCTCTCTCACATTGGCTAATGTTCATGTTCATGAGTCCACCATCAGGAGAACACTGAACAACAATGGTGTGCATGGCAGGGTTGCAAGGAGAAAGCCACTGTGCTCCAAAAAGAACATTGCTGCTCATCTGCAGTTTGCTAAAGATCACATGGACAAGCCAGAAGGCTATTGGAAAAATGTTTTGTGGATGGAGGAGACCAAAATAGAACTTTTTAATATAACTTTTTTTAATGAAAAGCATTGTTTTTCCTTTTTCCAAACACTGCATTCCAGCATAAGAACCTTTTCCCATCTGTGAAACATGGTGGTGGTAGTATCATGGTTTGGGGCCCATTTTGCTGCATCTGGACCATCATTGATGGATCAGTGAATTCTAAACAAAAATATCAGGACATCTGTCCATGAACTGAAGCTGAAGAGAAGGTGGGTCATGCAGCAGGACAACGACCCTAAGCATGCAAGTCGTTCTACCAAAGAATGGTTAAAGAAGAATAAAAAGTTAATGTTTTGGAATGGCCAAGTCAAAGTCCTAATCTTAATCCAATTGAAATGTTGTGAAAGGACCTGAAGCGAGCAGTTCATGTGAGGAAACCCACCAACATCCCAGAGTTGAAGCTGTTCTGTATGGAGGAATTGGTTAAAATTCCTCCAAGCCGGTGTGCAGGACTGATCAACCATTACTGGAAATGTTTAGTTGCAGTTATTGCCGCACAAGGGGGTCACATCAGATACTGAAAGCAAAGGTTCACATACTTTTGCCACTCACAGATATGTTTGCATCACTTTCCTCAATAAATAAATGACCAAGTATAATATTTGTCTCATTTGTTTAACTGGGTTCTCTTTATCTACTTTTAGGGCTTGTGTGAAAATCTGATCATATTTTAGGTCATATTTATGCAGAAATATAGACAATTCTAAAGGGTTCACAAACTTTCAAGCATCACTGTATGTAGAGGGGTGATTACTGAGGTAATGGGAAACAGGTGCACTTCCTAGTATTTGGGAGATAAGGGATGCTGTAGCGCTTGGAAAATGTAATCCGGAGCGACCATGTTTGGATGCTGCTCCAAATTCAGGTTTTCAGCATTATTACTGACAGAGACTTGCTTCAGACAAGCGGATAGGTACGTTGACTGCTAAGGTGTCCTGTGGCCAGGGATGCGTGAGCCCAGGTGATGAGTTGACCTCAAACTTGGGGAGGTACATACATGAGACCAGGAAGACGGGCCTCAGGAGGACTGTGAGGCTGGGCCTGTGCTGTGCTATCTCCTTGTCCACCTTCCATGTAATGGCATGCACGAAACACTCAGGTGGCAGGATTGGAGTGGGCTCTGGACTGTTGCTCGAGACAGTGTGGATTCTGGAGATGGCATCAATCTTAGTGTTTCTGCAGCCTGGATGATATGAAACAGTGAACTGGAACTGGGTGAAGAAGAGTGCTCACCTTACCTGACGGGGATTCAGTCGTTTCGTTGTTTTCAGGTACTCAAGGTTTTTGTGGTCTGTGAGGATTGCGAATGAATGTGTGGTGCCTTCAAGCTAATGTTTCCACTTAGAGCTAGTTTAATGGCTCGAAGTTCTCGATTCCCCATGTCCTAGTTTTGCTTGGTTAGAGTGAGTTTCCTTGAGGAAAAGTCTATGGGGTGTAACTTGGGTTTCTCCCCAAAACACTGAGATAATACTCCTCCCATTCCTGTTTCTGAAGCATCGACTCCACTGTGAAGGGTTTGGTTGGATCTGGGTGCCTGAGAATGGGGGCTGACATGAAGGTTACCTTAGACTGCTTAAAGGCTTGTTTGGTGGCTCAGTTCCATTGGAGAGGTCATGGACCTTTTTTAAGCAGGGCTGTGAGAGTTGAGGTGATCATGCTGAAACCTCTGATGAAGCAGCGATAGAAATCGGTGAACCCCAAGAAGTGTTGCAGTTCTTTCAGTGTAGTGGGTGTGGGACAAGAGGTGACTGCAGAGACTTTACTGGTGTCCATGGTTACACCCACTGCGCTTATGATGTAATCAAGGGCCAGGATCTAGGTGACGTGAAATTCATGTTTCTCCGCTTTGACATATAGGTGGTTCTTTAGGAGCCGAGTGAACACTGATGGGACATGCTTGTGTGGTGGGTGTTTTTATCTGGGGAGTAAATCAGGATGTCATCAATGTATGCTATCACATAATGTCCTAGCATGTCTCTGAGGACGTTGTTTATGAGGCATTGGAAGACACTGGGAGCGTAAGAAAATCCATATGGCATTACAGTGTTCAAAGTGCCCAGATGTTGTACTAAAAGCTGTCTTCCACTCATCTCATCTCATCATCTCTAGCCACTTTATCCTGTTCTACAGGGTCGCAGGCAAGCTGGAGCCTATCCCAGCTGACTATGGGCGAAAGGCAGGGTACACCCTGGACAAGTCGCCAGGTCATCACAGGGCTGACACACACAGACAACCATTCGCACTCACACCTACGGTCAATTTAGAGTCACCAGTTAACCTAATCTGCATGCCCATGTCTTTTGGACTGTGGGGGAAACCAGAGCACCCGGAGGAAACCCATGCAGACACGGGGAGAACATGCAAACTCTGCACAGAAAGGCCCTCGCCGGCCACGAGGCTCGAACCTGGACCTTCTTGCTGTGAGGCGACAGCACTAACCACTACACCACCGTGCCGCCCATCTTCCACTTGTCTCCCTCATTAATTTTTACCAAAGTATATGCACTTCTTCGGTCCAATTTGGTGAAAACTTGAGCTGACCTCAACTGTTCTAATGCTGAGGGTACTAGGGGAAGTGGATAAGGATACTTTACTGTGATCTGGTGTAGACTTTTTTAATCGGTGCATGGGTGAAGACCCCCCTTTTCCTTTCCACAAAAAAGAAGCTTGCTGAGGCTGGGTATGTAGATGGTCAGATGTACCCCTGTTGCAGTGCTTCTTGCACATATTCTTCCATGGAAGTTTGTTCGGCGATGGACAGTGGATGTATATAATTGCGAGGAGGTGTCATGCCTGGGGGAAGCTCTATGGCACAATCATAAGTTCGATGAGGGGAAAGGCCACTGACCTTTACTGAATAATTTAAAGGGATAGTTCGGGATTTTTGACATGAATCTATATGGTATCCCCGTCAGCAGTGTCGTGCATCCACACTGACTTACCCCCGACAGTGTTCTGTGAGCCTAGATATTGTACAGTGTTGGTCAGTGCACAAGTAGTTCCGGCAGGTTTCCTGGGGTCTGCAAAGTAACACGTTTTTCTTCTCAAAACAGCTCGTGTTCGAATGAGTGATTTATTAGCATAACAAAACCCTTGTAGTCCAAAAAGTCACACCTTGTAATTGCTTGGGGCTACTTTCTCTCAATAGCGATCAGTGCGCGCTGTCACTGTTAACAGTTGTGTGCGAGCTAGCCAACAACTTTCATTAGTTGTTCGACAGTGTTTAGCAGCAGCAAATTGCTTTCCTCCTCAGTATACAAGTGCGCTTCCATGGCAGGGAAAAAGAAACTACCACTGCTGCCTATGTAGTGCCCTATTTATACAAATAGGAGTCATTCAGGATTCAGCCATGACACGGAGCAAAAACATGGCTGAATCCTGAATGACTCCTATTTGTATAAATAGGGCACTACATAGGCAGCAGTGGTAGTTTCTTTTTCCCTGCCATGGAAGCGCACTTGTATACTGAGGAGGAAAGCAATTTGCTGCTGCTAAACACTGTCAAACAACTAATGAAAGTTGTTGGCTAGCTCGCACACAACTGTTAACAGTGACAGCGCGCACTGATCGCTATTGAGAGAAAGTAGCCCCAAGCAATTACAAGGTGTGACTTTTTGGACTACAAGGGTTTTGTTATGCTAATAAATCACTCATTCGAACACGAGCTGTTTTGAGAAGAAAAACGTGTTACTTTGCAGACCCCAGGAAACCTGCCGGAACTACTTGTGCACTGACCAACACTGTACAATATCTAGGCTCACAGAACACTGTCGGGGGTAAGTCAGTGTGGATGCACGACACTGCTGACGGGGATACCATATAGATTCATGTCAAAAATCCCGAACTATCCCTTTAAGTTTGTGATAACAAGCGGGAATATGTTCCATGCCTCTAGGCAAGGGACTCTCCATGGCCTTGGAAGACAAGGTGACTTGTGGGAATTGTAAACAGTTCTGAAAATATGAAGATGAGCATTGTAGGATTTCCCTGTGTTGTCAGGAGATTTGGGGCTCTTGGAGCTGAAGCCAAGGGGAACCCAAAACTATGGCATGCTGTGTGGGTGACAAACAAGGTGATGCATTGTACATGAAGGGTTCCAACCTGGATTTTGAGAGGTAAGGTGTGAGTAGTGATGAGCCCTTCACCAATGGGACTGCTGTCAATGGCTTTGAGGTTTACAAGTTGCTGGAGCTCTTCCATGGGCAGGATGACCTCAGAGTTGACAAAGTTGCCCTTTGCCCTTGAGTCTGTGAAGGCAGAGAAAACATGGGTTGAGTATAGAAGCTTTAACAGTACTTGAATCTTTTGGAAGCATGGTGTGGGAACAGGTTCAGAACTCACTGGGCTGGAAGGACTGGATTCTTTACTGGGGAGACCCTTCTGGGATTAAGTTGATGGACTGGGCATCTAGCTATAAGATGGCCTTGTTCACCACAGTAGAAGTATAACCCCTCACGGTGCCTCCTGTCCCTCTCTGGGTGTTGCAGGCGATTATGGGAGATCTCCATAGGAGTTGGGGACTGTGGAGGTGGTGGAAGGGCTGGAGAGTGCTGTAATGAGGGTCTGCAGGGCTTGACATTTATGGTAGTCTGACTGGACGGGACAACTCAGTGGTCAGTCTGGGCAAGACAAATCTGCATCTGCTTATCCGATGGGGCAAGTTGAATTGTTCCCAACTTTCCCGAAAGTTCCAGGAGTGTCCCGTGTATTGATATCAGCTCCCTGAGAGGGAGAGAGCACGCGCATGCTTGCTCTGTCTTGTTCAGTAGACCAATCGGTGTTGTGTGGGCGGGCTTTATGTCTTCTCTCCTGGACTGAGAGAGAGTGCATCCTAATTGATTGTTCTGTTAAGTAGACCAGTGTTCTGTGTGGGTGGGCTTTACGTCTTCTCTCCCAGATGGAGAGTCCATCAGTTCAGTGTATCCAGGAGTGTCATGGCAGAGTCCCCCCCCCAAAAAAAAAAAAAAAAAAACGGAAATACAAACCCCACTTCACCTCAGATGACATGAAAGTGTCCCCTTGCCTAATGGGGATAAAATAATGATTGTGTTGCATGCTGTACGGTTTGTAACAATGACTTAAAAAAAAAAAAAACGCATGGTGTTGAATAAACTATGCTGTGATTATTTATTTTTCTAATTGTTATTCTTTGCCTCATTAGGTACTGCTTTCTAAGAGCCCACAGGAAGAAGTTGAAGAACCAGAGCCTGGGGAAAAGCAAAACAAAACAAAAGAGCTGAAGAAAATTTTTAAGGAATATGGTGCTGTTGGTGTTTCATTTCACATTGGAATATCTCTAATTTCTCTTGGAATTTTCTACATTGCCGTGTCTAGGTAAGGCAACGTTTTTGTTTTAAAAATTGTTTTAATGCTCAATGCGATACAGGACAACAAACAAATGTTGGGCAGAAATGTGAAGAAATAATAATTGGTTTCTTTATTTATGCTTTTATTTATTTGCATGTTTATTCATTTGTGTATTTTGTGAGTTCTACATTGAATGATTGATTGATTTTCCTTCTCCAGTATACTAATGAGAAACTGAAACCTAACAGGATATTGGTTAGAGGTGTATGGTAATACAGACCAGAGTATTGATTTATATTTGAACCAAGTATTGCTGGGTATACAGTTTTCCAGCTGAACTAAGCTGCTTTTAAATGGGACTTGAGGGTACTTTTTTTTTTTTTAAGTTATGGTTGGAGGTTAGGTAAATGCAGGGCTCGAAATTAACTTTTTTTCTTTGTGTCCCCCAGTGGTCCCGAATTCTGTGTTGTATTGTCCCGAATGGAAGCAATAGTGTCCCCATTTTTTTCCTCTCTGAAATAACCAGTGGTTAATATTATCATATGAAGTTACTATTATATTTGTAACTATGCGATTTTGAACCCTTTATATCATTTTTACAATAAGTCACAAGACACAAGCGACACATGTCCTATACATCATCTACTTCAAAATTACAGTTATTGCATTTTCAGTTTATTAAACTTTGGCGATCTCACTGATACTGATAATAGATACCCGTTTATTTAAAGGGGCCAACTAGCTCATTCAGAAAATGTTTCAACTCCCTACATCTGCAGTACACTTTAGTTGAAAATAAGACCCCTTTTATGTTAATTTCATCTACTTATACCTTGAATATCTGTGGGCACTTATAAGGCCAACTTATAATTTTCACTATTACCGTTATCCATAGCCCTGTGATGACCTGGCGACTTGTCCAGGGTGTACCCCGCCTTTCGCCCGTAGTCAGCTGGGATAGGCTCCAGCTTGCCTGCGACCCTGTAGAACAGGATAAAGCGGCTAGAGATAATGAGATGAGATCGTTATCCATTTTTATGAACTTTCCGTTATCCATTACCGTTATCCATTTTTATGAACTTTCCGTTATCCATTTTATGAACTTTCCGTTATCCATTTTTATGAACTTTCCGTTATCCATTTTATGAACTTTCGCTGCCGAAACATGGGTGCAAATGTTAGCAACATCAGCATAGTGCCAGCAGGTCCGAGCCTAGTTGTGCTGCTGACTGACTAAACTTTCTGAACTAGAAAGACACCAAGAAAACTCACTTATTCTGTTGAACGGTATCTTCCGTCAATATCATCCACATCATTCCTGTTGTATTTTATAACGTGTCTAACAGTGTTCATTCAGTTCATTCAGTTGCTAGCGTTGCCTGCAGACCAGGCGATGACACTTTGGATCCTGAAGGTCCCGGAGACGTTATGTCTGGGCTTTCAGTTTCTTCCCCGCGGTCGGTCCGCTTCAACCACTTCAGCATTTTTGTTCTGGCAAGAGTCGGCGCAGCGTGTGCTGTAGCAATTCCATTCCAAGTCCATATAATGCGGCCGAAGATTCTAGAACAGAATGCGCTGCTCTGTAGCCTACGGATGCAGGTGCATCGAAAGTGTAGCTACTAATGTATTTTTCGCTGTTAACGTTTTAAAATTAACAAATTAGGTGAATGTCTACGTATGTGTTACGGCTTTGTAAATAATATTAATGTCGAACTTTTTTTCTAGATCTATTTTTTTCCATTGTCCCGGGATTGTCCCAGATATGATAATTTTGTGTCCCGATGACATTTTTTATGGTCCCCGGGACATCGGGACACCGTTAGTTTCGAGCGCTGGGTAAATGTTCATAAAAATATTTTTAACAATAAAATCTAGTACAAAAAAGGAAAAAAAAAACCACACACAAAAATTTCCTCCAGACATATTTTAAGTGTATAATGCTTTGGGCAGCACGGTGGTATAGTGGTTAGCGCTGTTGCCTCACAGCAAGAAGGTCCGGGTTCGAGCCCCATGGCTGGTGAGGGCCTTTCTGTGCGGAGTTTGCATGTTCTCCCTGTGTCCGTGTGGGTTTCCTCCGGGTGCTCCGGTTTCCCCCACAGTCCAAAGACATGCAGGTTAGGTTAACTGTTGACTCTAAATTGACCGTAGGTGTGCGTGTGAATGGTTGTGTGTCGGCCCTGTGATGACCTGGCGACTTGGCCAGGGTGTACCTCGCCTTTTGCCCGTAGTCAGCTGGGATAGGCTCCAGCTTGCCTGAGACCCTGTAGAACAAGATAAAGTGGCTAGAGATAATGAAATGAGATAATGCTTTGACATCTGTAAATGAGAACAGACTAAAATTAAGCTGGAACTGGACACAGGTAATCCAGCTAGAGGTGGATGACCTGAAATATAATTTAATGTTTGTTTTTTTCAGGATGGATCTTAATCCACAATCCTATTATTTCGTGGTGGTTTTTTTAAAGAATATTTTTCATGTTACCAAACTGAGAGAGCAGCCAACCTAGTTTCCCTAATCTCTACAAGGAAACATAACCCCAAAGAAAAAGAATAAACAGAGACCACTTAGGCCAAAGTGGCTGTTTAAACCAGTTAATAAATACTTGGTTAAAAAAAAAAAGTTCACTTTTCAATAAAATGTTTGTTTATATTTTATATGAGTGATTCCACGCTTATGGGTACTGAAATGGGGACATGAACTTATTTTTAAAAATTCACCTAAAACCATTTCTTTTTTTACCATCAGGTCACAAAACATGTAATCTTTAATGAATGATATGTTAAAAGATAACTTTAATTTTCTGAGATGTAATAAAAACATATTTATATGCCAAAGTCAAGCCTATGAGTTCCAAAATGATGTCTGTTACATTACTTCTGTTACGATTGTCCATCTCGCATCTGTTACAAATTAATTACAATCTAGCTATATACCATGTTAATCTTATTGAAAGAATGTGTATGTTTATTCTACTACACATGTTTATTAATTATATTTGCTAAAACATCACTTTCCTATGTTTCAAAAAGTAATTCTACATTGTTAAAATTGAGAATATATATGTCCACAACGCTTCTGTTACGTTCTGACTTTGGCATATAAATTTGTTTTTATTACATCTCAGAAAATTAAAGTTATCTTTTAACATATCATTCATTAAAGATTACATGTTTTGTGACCTGATGGTAAAAAAAGAAATGGTTTTAGGTGAATTTTTAAAAATAAGTTCATGTCCCCATTTCAGTACCCATAAGCGTGGAATCACTCATATAATTTTTTTTTTTAATTGGCAGGCACATAGATGGTTGTATACTGAATACAATGTTTAAAAAATTAGTAAAAACAAATTACCGTAAAATACCAAATAATAGCCCGGGCTATTATTTGTCTCAATCACGTAAGAGACCCGGCGCGTATTAGAGACTAGGCGGCTATTTGGAACAGGCGATTAATTCCTTCTTCACAAACACCTTCCCCAAAATCTACCTCAAAACGGGGAAAAAATCATTCTCAGATAGGCCTACTTTTAACCAGTATAACTTACAGTTTGTTTAGAGTTAGATTACAGATAGCACGGTGCCGACTTCGGGGAATTTTGAAGACGCAGAATGCATCTTCGCATGGCACAGTCGGGGTGGATAAAGGATAAATCACACACCTTTTCCTGTTAATGACTAGTTAAGTGCATGCTTTACAAAATAATCAAGAAACCACACCATTGTCTGTGCGCAGCACTGTGATTTAATTACTCTGCAAAGTTATGGTCACTTGCTATCACCCTCACCCATGCAGCCTCCACCCTTTGCGCTTCGCGATGTCTGTCAATCTGAAATTGCACGGAGGGCGCGACGTTGAAGCAACATAATTAGGGTGCGAAGTGTCAAACCAAAGGGTTTTTTCTTATGCTGAAAAATAAGTGACCTGCAGTGGCTACATACTGTCATCTTGCATCACGTTTCTCTCCAAGACGTCTCCCTATTTGGCGGATATGAGCCTATTCCCCGAGTGAGTTGGTACGGTGGCTCGACCCCGTAGAAAACTTAAAGTTCGGATGAAAGTTAGTTGAATAGGTTACTGACTTGTAGGCCTATATGTTGCCTGCCTGACGCGTGCTTCTGCCCAACTTGCACGACAGATTACTTGTTGAAAAGGCCCCTTGGATTAGATTGGCCGCGAGCAGACTGAAATGCATGTTAGAACGCTCTCACCTTTTTTGTAAAGCGTCTTCCAGATCCGAATGGGTAAGGGCAAGTGAAATGGTATAAGGTCTTTAATAAAACTCAGTGTGTGCTTTGACGCATGCATTCGGCAATTTAGGTCGTTTAACAGAAGCAGCAGTCCAACCTTGGAAACCCGCAGTCCTCAATGTCACCACACACGCTGGCTTTCGTTGGGTATACCCAAAGGGGTATTCCTCATTCGATGACGTAAGTGATATCCCACACACCCATGTCAAACGTAATTGGCTAAGACATCTGTCAAAAGTTACGGAGTTGCATTCCTCAAGAAATATTACGGTAGACCAAGATTATAACATTGAAATGGCATGTTTATTATCACGTAACAAAATGTTGTAAACAGTATTATAGAAATAATTTCATTTTTCATTCATTCATTCATTCATTCATTCATTCATTCATATTGTTTCGGTAGAAAACTATGCAATGCAAAATCGTTTAAACACCAGAAAACCAGAAAAGTGCTGGGCCTCAAGATTCTAGATAGAACGTTCGGACGCTTTTTTTTTTTTTTTTTTTAGACCCTGGCGAGTATTCGGAACCGGCCTTTATTTGTCACAACACAGGCGTACACCCGGCCGTTAAAGGGAACTCGGCGGTTAATTGGAACTCGGCTATTATTTGGTATTTTACGGTATGCACATTAGTATTAATTATACTAATTGGTTAAAAAAGTTAAATCAGTACACTCGAAGTTTCACCATATGACTGAGTAATATAAAGCTGATCTTAACTCATTTATATATCACAAAGAAGGAGAAATCTCATCTCATTATCTCTAGCCGCTTTATCCTTCTACAGGGTCGCAGGCAAGCTGGAGCCTATCCCAGCTGACTACGGGCGAAAGGCGGGGTACACCCTGGACAAGTCGCCAGGTCATCACAGGGCTGACACATAGACACAGACAACCATTCACACTCACATTCACACCTACGGATGGCCCTCACCAATTTAGAGTCACCAGTTAACCTAACCTGCATGTCTTTGGACTGTGGGGGAAACCGGAGCACCCGGAGGAAACCCACGCGGACGCGGGGAGAACATGCAAACTCCACACAGAAAGGCCCTCGCCGGCCCCGGAGCTCGAACCCGGACCTTCTTGCTGTGAGGCGACAGCGCTAACCACTACACCACCGTGCCGCCCTAGAAGGAGAAATATCAATGTTAAATATAGCTGCAAGCAGCAATGTGGGGGCCAAGCAGTATAGGTGCGACGGATTTGTCTTGACCCAAGGATTCCAGAGATAGTTGAATTTTGTTTCTATCCAAAAAGCATCATGAGATATGAGCCAAAAGTCATTTTCCCTAGTTATAGCGCCCCCTAGCGGCCAATTTGTTCCAAATGTTTTGTGGGCCTTTTTGGAGGGGTGTGGCATAATGCCACCAAGTTTCGTTAAGATACGCCAAAGGGCGGCCGAGACATGAGCACACTTCCTGTTTCGTGTCTGCGCAGCCAATTTTGATTGACTGCCACGGCCAAACGCTTATGAAATTCAAAACACTGAGCATAACTTTTGTGCGGCATGGTCCAATTATGCTACTGTATGTACCAAGTCTGGAAAAAATTGGTCAAAAATTGAGGAAGGAGAAGCATTTTAATTGATTTTCACAAAATTCAAAATGGCGGGAAAACTATCCTGGCGGCAAATGACGTTGGATTCGTCATGGCCAAGTTTTTGAAAATCGGACGTACGGTTTAAAAGTTACAAGCAGAAATGTACTTGAAACTTTCACCTGCTGGTGGCGCTAGAGGGTTGGGGGTGGGGACCTAAAATTTCTTGAAGGCAATCATGAGACTGTCTAGAATGTGGGTGCAAATCACTTTTTGGGAAAATCCGACTAAATTTGCAGAAGGAGAAGCATTTTATTAATTTTCACAAAATCAAAAATGGCGGACATTCTATTCTGGTGGACATGACGTCATAGGGTGCGCTGGATTCGTCTTGGCCCAAGGATTCTAGGGATACCAAGTTTTTGACAATCGGGCGTACGGTTCAAAAGTTACAAGCAGAAATGTACCTCAAATTTTGACCTGTTGGTGGCGCTAGAGGGTTGGGGGTGGGGACCTAAAATTTGTTGTGGAGAATCATGAGACTGTCTAGAATGTGTGTGCCAAATTTGAGCATTTTCCTACGTACGGTTCTATGGGCTGCCATAGACATCCCTAAGGAGAAAGTTGAATTGTGAAAAATAATAATAATAAGAAACCTACAAACACATTGGGGCCTTCGCCAGCTTCGCTGCTTGGCCCCCAATTACAATAAATTACAAGTACATTTATAAAATTTTCATAAATAAGCATTGAATGTCATTCACATCTACCATTCTCTATCAAAATAAAGTAATAAAAGAATATTTTGAATACCCTCTTTGTACTCTAAGCCTTTGTATTTCTAAGTAGGACCTACTAGTGTTTATATGAAAGAATGTAAGTCATTATTTCAATGAATATTCACAGCTTTCAAGGCGAACCTTGAAAAAACTGAGCCACATCCAAGAAACATCTCCATTTAATTGAATTGAAATTGACTCTCGTGTTTCTGACTTCTGTTTTTTTGTTTGTTTGTTTTTTAAATATCATTCCGACCACTAAGATCTCAATATTTTTCATCAAAACAACTACACTTATATTCTAAAATATTTACATGAATCAATTTGATTTGAAAAAATAAGTCAGTAAAGCTATAAAAACTCAATTCAAAGTCTCCCGTGAATATCAAAAGTAGCTGATGGAAAATTTTGCTGAATACTTCATCAGAAACTGTCAGGGCTAGAGAACATCCCTATAAAAGTTCTGATTGATATCCACGAGTAACCCAGTCGGAAACTGATCAGAAGAGAGACTGACCACTTTCTCATGACTCCGAAAGCATCGGCAGTTTCCCAATGTCACGCGAGCAGAGCGTGTACTCTTCTACCAACTTCAACTTGCCATTACTCCCAAAGTATTGAACAGCTTTTAGCAAGATAAATTTCTTTGGAAAGCAGAGATGCTTATTGATAGTATTCACAATAGAAAAATATTCAAGAGTTAAGCAATGACCGATCTGGAAACTTATTGTGCATGCAGACGCTCATTTTCACAGCACGACCAGCGAGCATCTAATATGCCTACCATCAGTGCCATTAGGGACAAGTTTAAATCTATATTGGGATTTCTGTACAGATGCTCTGTGAAAATGTCCTTTGTTAAAAGTGCTACATAAATAAACTAAATTGAATCTTTAGAAGTCATGAAGCCTACATTTTCAACCATTTTGATATTATACATTCTTGGCCAGGTCCAGGATACACTAGTGCATCTCAAAATTAGAATATCATGAAAGTTAAATATTTTCCATCAGTTATTTAAGAAAGGGAAAATTTAATATATTCGACTCATTACATGCAAGCTAAAAATGTTTCAAGCATTGTGTTTTAATTTTGATCATGGCCTCCAGCACAAACAAATGTTTAAAAAAAAAAGTGTAATTGAGTAAAACCGTATAAATACCATGTCTCTCAGTCTAGTTCCATCCATGCAATTGCAATCATGGGGAAGATTGCTGACCTGACAGTTGTCCAAAAGATGATCAACACCCTCCACAAGGAGCCACAGGAGGTCATTGCTGATAAGATTGGCTGGAAAAGGAGCACAAGCAACAGGCAAGACTGCAGCCTTGAGAGGATTGTCAAAATTCGATTCAAGAGCTTGGGAGAGCTTCACAAGGAGTGTATTGAGGCTGTGTCAGTGCATCAAGAACCACCACACAGACATCTTCAGTAACTGGACTGTTATTCAGTGGTCAAAAGTCCTCCTTTCAGATTAACACGCTGGGATCTGACGGTATTTTCTGGCACTAATGATTTTGGTATGCTCTAATGGTTTCAATTTCAACAATCTCAGTAATATTTTCAAACTCCTATGACTTGTCTTCAGCACAAGTTCAGCTCCAATAAGATCTATGTAGTATGTCTCATGATTGTACTTTTCAAAAACAACAAATGTAAAAAGCAGTTTTAGAACTGTGTTGGAATGTTTGAAAAACATTTACCCATTGTAGTGAACCGTTTTGATCACTTGAGGTGATTCTGATCAGTCTTAGGAATGCATCAAGCACAAAAACTTTAAATCTGCTCCATTGATATGGACAATTAACTGGCCATCAAAAAATGTCCTATTGTTTTGGGATAAAGGGTTGGCAGTGAGAGATATTCAGTGAGAAGAGTAAAAAAAAAAAAATTCCATTCCATTCAGTGAGGAGAGATTACCCTTCCCACTACCAGCTCTTAATCCCATCAGGTCAAGTGATAAAAACGGTTCATCACAGTGGGTAAGGCAATGTTTTTTCATACATTCCAATAGAGTTCTTAAACTGCTTTTTATAACATCTTCATTTATCTGATATTTCTTTTAAAAGTACAATCATGAGATACATACATGCTACACATGTGTGTATATACTAGTGCATCTCAAAAAATTAGAATAATGTGAAAAAGTTCAATATTTTCCATCAGTTATTTAAGAAAGTGAAAATGTTATTATAGACTCATTACACAAACTAAAATGTTTCAAGCATTTGTAATTTTAATCAGTATGGCATACAGTACAAAAACAAAAAAACCCATCTCAAAATATTAGAATATTTCATTTCGAGTTTGAGTAAAACAGTATGAACACTGTATGTCTCGGTCTAGTTCAGTACACACAACCACAATCATGGGGAAGACTGCTGACTTGACTGTTGTCCAGAAGATGATCACTGATGCCCTCCACAAGGAGGGTAAGCCACAAAAGGTCATTGCTGAAAAGGGTGACTGGAAAAGGTGCACAAGCAACAGGGATGGCCGCAGTCTTGAGAGGATTGTCAAGAAAAGTTGATTCAAGAACTTGGGAGAGCTTCACAAGGAGTGGACTGAGGCTGGTGTCAGTGTATCAAGACCCATCACGAACAGACATCTTCAAGAAAGGGGATACAACTTTTGCATTCCTAATATCAAGCTACTCCTGAGCCAGAGACAATGTCAGAAGTGTCTTATCTGGGCTAAGGAGAGAAAGAAATGGACTGTTGCTCAGTGGTCCAAAGTCCTCTTTTCAGATGAAAGTACATTTTGCATTTAATTTGGAAATGACGGTTCTAGAGTCTGGAGGAAGAGTGGAGAGGCACAGAATCCAAGGTGTTTGAAGCCCAGTGTGAAGTTTCCAAGTCTGTGATGATTTGGGGTGCCATGTCATTTGCTGGTGTTGGTCCACTGTATTTTATCAAGTCCAAAGTCAACACAGCCATCTACCAGGAGATTTTAGAGCACTTCATGCTTCCATCTGCTGACGAGCTTTTTGGAGATGCTGATTTCCTTTTCCAGCAGGACTTAGCACCTACCCACAGTGCCAAAACTACTACCAAATGGTTTGCTGACCATAATATTACTGTTTGATTGGCCAACCAACTTGCCTGACCTGAACCCCATAGAGAATCTATGGGGTATTGTCAAGAGGAAGATGAGAAACACCTGACCCAAAAATACAGATACGCTGAAAGACACTATCAAAGCAACCTGGGCTTCAATAACACCTCAGCAGTGCCACAGACTGATCACCTCCATGCCACACCGCATTGATACAATAATTCATGGTAAAGGAGCCCCAACCAAGTATTGAGTGTATAAATGAATATACTTTTCAGAATTTGGACATTTCTGTATTGGAAATCCTTTTTTTTGATTGATCTTGGGGAATATTCTAATAATTTGAGATACTGGATTTCTGATTTTCATGAGCTATAAGCCATAATCATCAAAATTAAAACAAAAAAGGCTTTAAATATTTCGCTTTATATGTAATGAATATAGACTATATGAAAGTTTACCTTTTTGAATTAAATTATGAAAAAAAAGGAACTTTTTCATGGTATTCTAATTTTTTGAGATGCACTAGTACCGTATTTTTTGGACGATAAGTCGCTCCGGAGTATAATGCCGCTTTTCCACTACCAACGCGGCTGAGCCGTGCTGTGCTGAGTCGGGCTGAGTCGAGCCGAGTGGGGCTGTTGGAGTTGCATTTCGACTACAACCGCGCTAAACCATGCTGGCTGGAAGTGGGTGGACACATTGGGTGGAGTTAGCGAAAGTGGGTAGACGTCAGGTGATGTCGTTAGGCGGCGCAAACAGTGACATCAGTGAGCTTTTAAGCGGTAGTCTCACAACCCGGAGAGTAAACAATAAACATGGAGGACATGGAGTCGTTAGTGTTGCTGGTCTTGGTGCTGTGGCTTGTTGTCACCGACAACGCCAACAGATACTGGCAAGAGCGTATAGATGAGGCGAGGCGCATAAGGCTTCATAATTCTCGTAATTCGTAATTCTCCTTCTTCCGGGTTTACAGTGTTTACAGATCCCAGCGTGCTCGCGGGGCGTGTGAGGACACTCCTCCTTACCAATCAGTGCACAGGGGAGTGTCTCCTCACGCCCCTAGCCTCACTCAGCTCGGTTTGGCTCGCTTCAGCCCCACTCCAAAACCGTGCGAGTTTTGGGGGCTAAGCAGGGCTGAAGCGAGCTGAGTCGTGCTGTTTTTAGATAGTCGAAACGCGAGCCGTGTCGGGCTGAAGCGAGCTGAAGTGAGCTGAAAAAGGGTAGTGGAAAAGGGCCATAAGTCGCACCAGCCCAAAAATGCATAATAAAGAAGAAAAAAACATACAAGTCACACTGGACTATAAGTCGCATTTTTTGGGGAAATTTATTTGATAAAATTTGAGACCAAGAGCAGACATTTCATCTTGAAAGGCAATTTAAAATAATAATGGATTAGAGAACAACAGGCCGAATAGGGTTACTGTATGCTAACGTAACACATTCAGCTACATGACGCATAGACAATTAACTGAGTATGTGTCTGGTATGTTAACGTAACATATTAACAGTTATTCAGATAACTATAGCATAAAGAACATGCTAACAAGTTTGCCAAACCATCAATCTCACTCCAAATCACTAAATCCATTGAATTCTTCATCCTCGGTGTCAATTCTAAACAAATCCGCCAACTTCGGAGGTAGACGAAGTACCGCTTCCTCTTCCGCGTCGCTTTCGTCAGACTCATCGTCAGTTGCAGTTCCAATTATTCCGGCCTTTCTGAATCCTGACAGGATGGTTTCAGTTGTCACTGAAGCCCATGCTTTGTCAGTCCATCCAATGACTTCCAGGAAAGTTGCGTGGCGCATTCTCCCGGTTGCCGTGAAGCTGTGTTCTCCATCCATCATCCACTGCTCCCACAGGTTACGCAAGACTGCCTTAAAGCTCCGGTTCACAGAGATGTCAAGTGGCTGGAGTATTTTGGTTAAGCCTCCAGGGATGATGATAGGTATGGAGTTGAAAACTTTTAATTTATCTTTGAACTGTGGCGTGATGTGTGCTCGCATGCTGTCCATCACAAGCAGGGCTTTGCGCGTTCTAAAGAAGCCATCCGGATGCTTATGGCCCTTTTCCGCTACCCTTTTTCAGCTCACTTCAGCTCGCTTCAGCTCACTTCAGCCCGACACGGCTCGTGTTTCGACTACCTCAGAACAGCACGACTCAGCACCCAAAACTCGCACGGTTTTGGAGTAGGGCTGAAGCGAGCCAAACCGAGCCGAGTGGGGATAGGGGCATGAGGAGACACTCCCCTGTGCACTGATTGGTGAGGAGGAGTGTCCTCACATGCCCCGCGAGCACGCTGGGATCTGTAAAACACCGTAAACCCGGAAGAAGAAGAATTACGAATTACGAGAATTTCTGAAGCCTTATGCGCCTCGCCTCAGCTATACGCTCTTGCCAGTATCTGTTGGCGTTGTCGGTGACAACAAGCCACAGCAACAAGACCAGCAACACTAACGACTCCATGTCCTCCATGTTTGTTTACTATCCGGGTCGTGAGACTACCGCTTAAAAGGTCACTGATGTCACTGTTTGCGCCGCCTAATGACATCACGTGACGTCCACCCACTTTCGCTAACTCCACCCAATGTGTCCACCCACTTCCAGCCAGCACGGTTCAGCACGGTTGTAGTCGAAATGCAATTCCAACAGCCCCACTCAGCTCGACTCAGCCCAACTCAGCACGGCACGGCTCAGCCCAACTCAGCCGCGTTGGTAGTGGAAAAGCGGCATTAGTGTAGCACTTCGTAAGCCATAAGTTCATCATTTCTTGATCCATCCACCCTTTCTCATTCACGGTGACGGCAACTGAGGGGGATTGGATTTTTGGCATGGTTTTTCGTTTGAAAATGACCATTGGTGGCAATTTTGATCCATCTCCACAACATGCCAGCACCACTGTGAAGTGTGATTTTTCATGACCAGTTGTTACTATATACACACTCTTTTTAGCCCTTTCTCTGCGACACTTCGGCCCATGGGAATGTCAAACGTGAGGGGGACCTCGTCTATGTTAATAATATGATCCGGTGTCACGTTGTGCTCAGTTACATGCTTTTCAACGAACTCACGGAAACTGTCGACCTTGGCTTGGAAGTCTGCTGGCAGTTTTTGGGACATCGTTGTCCTTGCTCTGATAGAGAGGCGGTTGCGGTGCATGAAGCGGTAACACCAAGAAGGTCCTCCCGCAAAATCATTTATATTCATCTCCTTGTCAACTACCTGGGCGTGGAGACGCAACTGCACTGTTGACAAGCCTCTCCCGGCAGCATGTTGTTCAAGCACCCATGTGCAAACTCGTTCCTCTAGCTGTGGCCACCTAGCTTTTAGCCCGCGATTAGCTTTTTTTGTTTTCTTCATTGCAGTAAGAGTAACCTCTGCTTTTTTCCAATCCCTCACAAGTTTCTCGCTCACTCCAAACTTTCTTTCTGCTGCTCGATTACCGTTTTTGGCTGCATATTTCACTACTTGCAGCTTGTAATCTGCAGAATATGATTTTCTTTTTGATGGCATTTTTTTTTCAGCCCTTCTCAGTTGTCTTTATAAGTTACCGGTAATGTTGAAATTTAAAATTCAGTGGGACAGAAGTAGCAGGTACGCAAGCTTAGAATGCCGTCTTGCGGTTGTCAGTGTGAAAATAACGAACATGTGAAATTATAAAATAATGTGTTAATAATTTCACATATAAGTCGCTCCAGAGTACAAGTCGCACCCCCAGCCAAACTATGAAAAAAAGTGTGACTTATAGTCTGGAAAATACGGTATATATATTATTGTAGCTGAACTTGTGCTGAATACAAAAAAAAGTCATATGACTGAAAATACTGCTTAGATTTGTTGAAACTGACATTAGAGCATGCCAAAATCATTAGAGTGCCAGAAAACAATGGAGAGCAAACAAGTGATGGTGTGCACTTTACTCAAGAAACACGCAAAGATTATGCACTACACCACACACAAATCAACTAATATCCTCACAAGAAATGGAAGAAAGACTTGCACTTGAGTTGATCTTTGACTGGATTGAGTTGAAGTTCAAAATGACACCATTCCTCATCAGAATCGCTGTTCTGATTCATATCGCTGTCCTGAAATTGAAACACTGTCCTGAATCATCTGAAGCACCTCCTGAACATCAAATCACTGTGCCATCTTGCAAAAAGTTTTACCTCCTAAACTATGGCTGACATTTTATCCGTTTACAGTGAGTTGTTCCCTCCGCGAAAGAGAAACCAATCAAAAACAAGCGTGAAAGTGATGATGCCGTTATCATGTGAATATTCTTATGAATGCGTAAAGGGTGTGGTGGAAAAAGTGTAATAAAAACTCCAGGCTTGTTAGGAAGAAACAAACAGAAATATGAATTTATTGAAAAGATGAATTCAGTGTATACCTCTTGCAAGGGGTCTTTCTTGAATGAAATGATTTTCACCTGGAGAAGAGCACCCTGCCTTCCCACACCCATCATTATATACTTGTCAAAATAACAGTAGCACATCAGATATCTCTTAAGGCGACTCATTTTAGATTTTTCGGATCACGCATCCGCCGACGGCAGTTAAATACTACTGCTAGAAAAATAAGTCTGTGCGTATTTTTATTTTAACCGCCAAAACATACAAAAAAAGTAAAAAAAAAAAAGTCACATTTTTCTTGTAACAGCACTGTATCCCTGGTACTAGGTCATATTTCTTTAAGTAAACAGTATTAGAATCGCAAATACAAACGACAATGTGTGTTGTATATATCCACTTCAGCCGAGTCCGAAAACAAAACTATTTATGACTGAGTATTCACTTGAATGTTTTTATGGTATTTACGACCGCTTTACGACAGTGTCAACCTCGTGCTGACCATGGCTGACGCTGACAGCATGGATTCCGAGCTATCGCCTCAACTGTACGCAAGTGTAAAATGTGGTAAAGAAAAAAGTCTTTTCAATGTCTCACTAACCAAAACGTGGGCGATTTCGTCTCTCAAGCGTTGAAAGTAAACAATGAAAAGATCAAAACGATCTTTGGTTCTCAGAAAGAAGGTGGTGATGTAACGAGCGCGATGCCGAATATGCCTGCCATAACGTTAGTTCGCAATTTTGGCTGCAAGTATCTGACTGTGGAATTAGAAGAGGATGGTGCCGCAGAGAGTCCTATCGAATCAAGTAGCACGAATGTATCAGCCTTCAATGTGCTCATGAGAGCTCAACGGTCATATGACCACATACCTTCAGAGAAGTAAGTACTGGAATGCTAGTCCGTGTTATAAACTTGTACACAAGAACACACACTAATATATAAATAATGTGCGCGCGCGTATGTAAAGTGTCTCTTGAATTTAAATTATTTTATCATCTTAATCAGACATTGAAATTTTGCCATGCAAAAAAAAAAAATTGGACAAGGACACATTTTTATTTCGACCGACATCATCAAAAATATGTTGAAAAAATCCATGAACCTAAAGATAAAAAAATGGGTGGCCTAATGTCAGGGTGCCCAGCCTCGGCACCCTCTCCATCACAAAACTCTGTCTCTGCATATATGCATGTTTTACTAACCTAGAAACTAGAACATAAGCAGCATTCTCCATCTTATATAAACCTGAGATACAGCGTCTGACCTTCCAAATATCTAAGAGACATGAGTTCTCTAAAAATTATATTCTTCCCCTACAGGTGTCTTTTAAAGCTTACTTTTCTAAAGATCACTAAAAGCATAAAAATCTAATTTTTAGATTTATCCTCTACACAGGAGTTTGCATGTTCTCCCCGTGTCCGCGTGGGTTTCCTCCGGGTGTTCCGGTTTCCCCCACAGTCCAAAGACATGCAGGTTAGGTTAACTGGTGACTCTAAATTGACCGTAGGTGTGAATGTGAGGGTGAATGGTTGTCTGTGTCTATGTGTCAGCCCTGTGATGACCTGGCGACTTGTCCAGGGTGTACCCCGCCTTTCGCCCATAGTCAGCTGGGATAGGCTCCAGCTTGCCTGCGACCCTGTAGAAAGATAAAGCGGCTAGAGATAATGAGATGAGATGAGATCCTCTACACATTCCCCCTTTTATCAATTATTTGATAACCATGAAAACAAAAAAAGAAAGACTTTCCCCTCATACAATCTGCTGTTTCCTGTCTCTCCTATGCAGGTTTTCCAAAAGGCGTGTCATTTATAGGGAAAATAGAAATGGTTATACTGCAGCTTGAGACACAGACAGAGCTACACAAGTGGCAAATTAACAGAAGAAAATATGCAGATTTACATTATATAATTCAAACAACTATTATAAACATTACATTTAATAACAAACATTGCTATTTAACCAATAACAAGCATAAGTAAAAACACCTATAGTTCATAATCGTCCATATTCGAAAAAGGGCGCTCACAAGGCCTCTGAAGCCAAACCATGAGCTCCTCTGGATACATCTTCACCATCTGGTAATTCTTCATGACAGCATGTATCATTTCTCTCATACATTGAACGCACAGTACAATTAGACACGTCGAAAGCAATACACATTACCGGTGTAAGTATAATCAATAACCAGTGTCCCCATCCATTAGCCCATTGGAGAAACCATGAATACCAAGCATTGTTGACTGACAGTGGAGTCATCACCGCTTCTTGCATATAAGCAATGATGTTCTGATAGTTGTCTGGTATATGGAAACAAGTTTAAAAAAAAAAAACAACACCACCACCACCACCACCACCACACACACACACACACTCCACCACCTTCTGCCAACAGCATGTCAAGTGCAAGTCTGTTTTGAATTACAGCACTCCTAAGGGCATATAGATAGTTTTCACTGACGTCACGGCATTCCGGGGAATGCCCTCCAGCCGCCATATTGTGGGGCAAACAAAGGACCATTGCCATTACCGGCTACGTTATCTCGGACGAATTTATAAAGTTATATAGTCAGTTTTTCAATCACTTGGCACACTCGTGTATTTTATTTACTGAAACTGTCTTACTACTATTATGAATACTGTGCAATATTACTTTGCATCGGAAAGCTGCGCAAATGTGCGCAGCTTTCCGATTCACTGTTTTTTTCTCATCCTTATACTTCCTATATTTCATGGACTGTAATGGATTTGCTTATTTAGTAATTTTAATACAGAATTTACTTTGAACTTATAATCAGACACTCCAACGCCCCCCCCTAAAAAAAAAAATCGGATCTGCGCAATTCAGCCGTAAAAAAAAGGTGGCATCCACCAAAAGGTGCGCTGTTTGCATCCCTGCATACAGAATAGACCTAAAATGTTTTTCAAAAATGACCCTTGCGTGAGTGAAGTGACAAGTGTCAAATAGAAACGTGACAAACGAGCGATATTAAGTGTACATTACAATGTAAACGTACACTCAGCGGTTCCAGTTAGGCATTCTCAAGAGATTGTTTACACGATGTTTTGGTTTCCAAAAACAAACTTAAACACAATTGATTGTTTATTTAAACAACTTACCACTTATAAAATGATCAGAGCAGACTTTGCTGTGTTTGGAAGGCTGATAATCCTTGCGGTTGATTCTCACAAGCCACAGATTTCTCCTTTGTATGCTGAGTTTCTTTGTTTGCTCGCCTTCGTGCTCCCGTACAGTGGGAATTCCATAAAAGCTCCGCTTGACGTCATCTGACCTATTACGACAGCCGTGAATACAACAGGTGTGCACCATTGCTAGCTTTAAATAGCCTGCTTGGGTTCTTTTGAAGACTTTGTACTCGCGCGTTACAATGTGTGCTCAGTGACCCGTACGGTAAGCTTGACCCGCAAGATGGCCGCCACTAGGGAATCCCCGACTCTGTGACGTCATGTGAAAACTATCTATAGTTCATTATTTATGAGGATGAGGGCTGACTGTCTCGTTGGCTAACCTTAGCAGCTGCCATTACAACAGCCTGTTAATCTTATTTAATGCCGCTGTTGTTCCTCCTCCCAAGAACAATGACCACCCCACATTCGCGACAGGTGGTGTCCAGGGGTCAGTAAGGACATACCCGTTATATCTAGTGGGGGTTAACCTTTTTATCATATGGTGAACTTTCTTCCGAAACAGGTTATCTTGAGCAATCATTAGGCCAAGGAACGCCATGGATGGGTAACATCCGTTCCAGTCTATTGGAGTTCTTGAATATGCATGCAAACCACAAACCCACATAATCAGTGGGTATGAAGCGAGAATTAACAGAGTTGATGTGACATCTAGTGTCATTCTGGGAGCATTGCATGTATGCTTTTACATTGAGACATCCCAAGGGGTGTTAAACCGTCAGAACATACACGTGTCTCCTTGGGCACAAAACTAGATACAAAAAAAAAAAATGCTGCACTGGTTCAGGAGGTCTAGAACAACTGGAGATTAAGCCATCTGCTGTATACCTTTGGACATTATTTATATTACGACTAGGGATCGACTGATGTTTTTTTCAGGGCCGATACCGATTATTATGGAATTGGGATGCCGATAACCGATATGTCTCATCTCATCTCATTATCTCTAGCCGCTTTATCCTGTTCTACAGGGTCGCAGGCAAGCTGGAGCCTATCCCAGCTGACTACGGGCGAAAGGCGGGGTACACCCTGGACAAGTCGCCAGGTCATCACAGGGCTGACACATAGACACAGACAACCATTCACACTCACATTCACACCTACGGTCAATTTAGAGTCACCAGTTAACCTAACCTGCATGTCTTTGGACTGTGGGGGAAACCGGAGCACCCGGAGGAAACCCACGCAGACACGGGGAGAACATGCAAACTCCGCACAGAAAGGCCCTCGCCGGCCCCGGGGCTCGAACCCAGGACCTTCTTGCTGTGAGGCGACAGCGCTAACCACTACACCACCGTGCCGCCATAACCGATATGTGCAACCGATAAATGTAAACATTATAATTCACATGAAATTAAACATAGCACACACTGACACAGACCTTCATATCCATGAAATGTATGTTTAATTGTAAAATTGAACATGAAATTTTGTGCAGGGAGATGCCAGCAGCATTTGTACAATAAAGTCAAACATTAGTTAGAATAAAATGAGAAATAAAATAATAATAAAATAAATATTCACCAATAAAAAAATAAATCACTCCCTACTATATTACAGCTCACCATTTTCAGTGGAAAATAAATGAAAATACACTCTGGATTCTTTTACACTAGGAACTAAGTAAGACTTACCAACTTCAAGTAGTTTTTAAATAACAAATCAAGTGTAGGGAGCTGCCTGCAGCATTTTTTAAAAAGTAAAATCAAACATAAAGTAGGCTATCACTCCCTATTATGTAACAACTTAACAAGTAACTGTCTACATTCTAATGCTTTTAATGCCCAAGCCTAATATTCCCAATTTAGGAGGATTATATTGTAGTGAAGGAAGCACAGTTGCTCTGCATGTTAAAAGCTCTGGTTAAAAGGAGCGGCTGCTCCTTTAAGAGTATATCGCTTTCCGAATCAGAAACGCTAGCGAGGAGAATCACTTGCGCAAGAATTATAAATACTAGTGGAGTACATTACAGCGCAATGTAAAGTAGCATAAGAACATTTAAGTCAAGAGTTTAATTGATATATTTCGTTCATTACCGTTTATCCAAGCAAGTGTGCATCCACGACACAATTAATTACTGAGCCCACAACAAGCGTCCTGACAAACTCCCTACAGTATTACATAGCCTGCTAGCACCATATCACACCTGGCGTGTTTAAATATTCAAATAGCGCTTTATAAAGTTACCTAACGTATACAAGTGCAATGCGCTTTTTGAGCACGAGTCACGTCATGAAGTTTACTCATCACCATAACAAATAGCCAGTAGGCTTGCGCTAGCCTACAGAGCACAAACACTACGTTTTATTTCGTCTCCCCTTGACCACCTCTCTGTATGGCTGTCATTCTACTGTTCGAGTAGAACTACTGACACATTCACAACGTTTCCAGACGGGGATTTAAAAATGACTGCAGCCTACGTTATGCTGGGGACTGCTTACTATGGACAACATTACATGTAGTTTCAGTGAGACTAGTTGGTTGTAGGCTAATTCAAGTGCTTCCTTCCGTAAGCTAAGTTTGCCTGGCTACACAGATGCAAATGGACAATTTTAACGAGTAGTAGATGAAGAATGTAAACATATAATGATGTTGTGCTTTTGCAACTTGTATGTTTGTGACTTATTGCTGCAAAAGCAGCGTGTCCTTACCTTGAAGTGGGATCTGCTTCTGCCCGAGTGCCCATACGGCCGCCTTGAAACAGTTCACAGCGGTTAGCTACGCGTGTTGATTGGCTATATCTCTTGTGCCAAACAAATCAGATGTTGTGGTGGGCGGGACCGTGTTCTTGAACTCAGAGAGGCGAGTGCAGGAAAGGACGTGCAGTGACAGTCGCGTTAGGAACGAAATGGCTGCAAAAAGGCATGTAATCGGCATATCGGTGGAAATTATGGCCGATACTGATAACCCTAAAAATGCAGAATATCGGCCCGATATATCGGCCAGGCCGATTATCGGTCGACCCCTAATTACAACATAGTTGTCCTATAAAAAGAACCAATTGCATACGCTCACCCACCCAGCATTTATTCTCATCCTTGTTGAGCTCCCCAGCTGTCTCATTATCTAGTGGCACATTGGCCCAGTTTGAATGCAGTGAGTGGCATATCCAACACGAGTCACTAATTAATAAGTTCTTTGCAGTCTCTACAGCCAAAGCACACGCTGTATTTCTGTGACAGTCAACGACTCGGTTACTGCCGTCACTCCATTTATTACCATAAGGAACAGGGTTAACTTAGACTAGTAATTGCCACTGAATTAATTGACTTTAGATCTTTACCTGCATCATGTCAGTTCTTTTACCTACTAATGGTTGTGCTTTGCCCTCAGGAAAACACCTACTACAATTCGGTGCATGCCCCAGCAACTTACAAAACTAGGTAACGGGTGATTGATATCATGGCATCAGATAAAGAAACACTGATGGGTGCTGTTTGGGGTGACACTTCACTATTCTTGATGCATTTTGGTGCTGAGTGCAGGCACACCCTTGGCACTCTTCCCACCTCAATGAACTCCATGACACCCCACTAGCCTCACCTACTCACTGTTCTTTCAGGGTTTCCCATACATAGACCATTGTGTGGTGCAGCGCCACACAATGGATTCCTATCACCACACAATCAGACTCACGATTTTGGGGAAAAAAAAAAATCTGTTGCGTATTGTTCCGTTCATTCATAGTGCTCTTTCTTCTTGTTCACGTGCGCGCTGTAATGGAAATTTCTAATAAACACTTCAGAGCGCTTAACAGTTGTCTTTTCAGTCATTTATTATAGTAGATCATATAAAGATATATAAAATAGGAAAGGAAAGAGAAGAATAGAAGAAGACATCACTTCTGATGATGCCGAGAGTACGCGCACTCTGAGTTGTGTTTTAGTGGCTGTTATCTATTATACTCTGGAAGCATTCGCTCACTGCTTGCATCTTCACGTGATTGGCTCAAGATTTTCTATGAAGCTTTGTTAGAGCGTGCACCTGGCGTGCGGGCGGATGCGTAGTTATGAGAACTCAGGCACCCTGCTCATCACCACCAAGGTCAGGAAAGGTGGTTACATCATGAGAAGATGCAAGCTAGGATGAACTCAAGCACCCTGCTCATTACCACCAAGGCCACAGAAAAGCAATTACAACATGTGGAAAAACATCTCTTCTCAGTAACTAAGCCACTTTAGTTCAACATACAGAAACACAGAGAATAATAATATTCATCCATTAAGTCACTTGAGCTCAACATACAGAAACACAGAGAATAATAATGTTCATTCATTAAAATTCCCTCACATTCCCCCCTTTTTATCCTATAGGATAAATTGCTAAAAGGAAAGAAAAGAACTGTACACAGTTTCAGTGATAAGAGTTCTCAGAGAGATTCGACTTAACACGTCATTGAGTGTACAGGGATAATGCTAAGGCTGTTTTTTATAAGACATAGACATCTTAAATGAATGCTAGCAAGCCATATACATAGATCAGGAATAATAGAACAGGAAACAATCATAATGAAAGTGTTTTAAGTTAGGGCTAGTTTCATGTCAACTGTGTGATGTCATCGAATGGTGGGTTATAGTCTTCGTGTGGGTTTGGAGGCCAGTCAGGTAAGTTGTCTGAGTCTATTTTCACCATCTGGTAACCAAAGCTGCCTCTGAAACACAGACATACAACATTGACAGAGAACAGGAAGCAAACATAACATCACAATCACTAAGCCCAGGACCGGTATGGTGGATAGAATCAGAGTCTTCCATCCACTGAACTAACACAATCAGCTGTCTTCAACTCCTCCATGTTCATCTGCTTGTGATTGTTCAGCAACCTTGCGCATCTTGTTCAGTGCCTCAGTAATGTTACCGAGTTAACCCTTGCCCTTCTTGACGTGTATTGGTGCTCAGAGGGCGGGCACGCCCTATCAGCCCTCGTCCCACCTCACCGGGACTTGGAGGAAACTCGAAACCCTAAGACTTATCTATCAGCTAGACACTGAAATACTCTTCCCTATTGAGGGTGCGTGCGTGATTGATGTGATACTCGCACTGTTCCATGCAGTGATGCCTTTCTTCCTCACGAGCTTTAGTCAGCGTCTGGGTCACTTAGGCCTTCCTTTGCCTCCTGCTCAGCCGGTTCAGGAACCCTCCTGCAGTGGCTAGCGTGGATCCACGTCACTCTGCCTGTGACCTTCACTGCCGTTGGGGTCGTGAGCAGGACCTGGAATGGGCTATTCCACCATGACTTGTTCCCCTTGGTTCATCGGAAGTCCTTCACTTTGATCCAATCCCCTGGTTGTAGATCATGCAGAGGTCCCTCAGTGGGTTTGGGAAGTGCTTCTTTTACCTGTTTGTGGATAGGTTTCAAAGCAGAGGACAACGTTGCACAGTAATTCAACATTGCATCATCACACAGTGTGGTGTCCAGCAGTGTTCCTTGAGCTGGCCCTATCCCCGTGTTGGGTACTCGTCCAAACAGAATTTCGAATGGGCTTAACCCATGTTTAGGCCTAGTTTGCATCCTCATTTGTGTGAGTACTACAGGGAGGACCTTTGTCCATCCTAGCCCTGTTTCTGCACAAGCTTTGCTTAGTTTATTTTTAAGGGACCCATTTTCCCTCTCTACTGCTCCCGCACTGGCAGGATGATGGGCACAATGTTGTTTCAGGTCTATCCCTAGGAATGCTCCTATTTTCTTTAGGGCTGCATTAACAAATGGTGTTCCACTGTCACTTGAGATTTTGCTAGGTATACCCCACCTAGGAATTATATCTCTCAGGAGTGCTTTGACTACTGCCTCTGAGTCTTGTTTAGCTGTGGGGAATACTTCAACCCATTTTGAAAACATGTCAACTATTACCAGGCAACACCTTTTCCCTTCACTAGGTGTCAGTTCAATAAAGTCCATTTGGAGGTGATCAAATGGTTTGTCTGGTATTGGGTGTGCTGCTTGAGTTAGTTTGATACCTTGACCTGCATTATGTTGTGCACATATCAAGCTTTGCTTGCAAAATTTTGCAGCATAATTTGAAAATCCCTTTGTGAGCCATCTCTTTGTTACTTCTGCTACCATCCCCCCTTTTGACACATGGGTGAGCCCATGTGCCAATTTTGCATAGAAAGGGAACATGTATTTTGGTAGACAGGGACGGCCTGAGGGACAAACCCAGACCAAGTTTGCAAGGATACAGCCTGCCTGTTTCCAGACTCATCTCTCGTCCTGGGTGGCAGTGCTCTGAAGGTCCGCTAGCTGTAAACAAGGGGTAGAAACCTGAGGAAAGGCAAGGTTAGAGGGTGAACTGGAAGCCGAGGCTGCACACTTAGCTGCCGCGTCCGCCCTGGCATTCCCTTGAGACACAAGATCAGTATTGTTAGTATGGGCAGCACACTTACACACAGCAATGGCTCTAGGGAGTAGAACAGCATCCAACAACTCAGAGACCAGTTTATGATGTGCAATGGGAGTTCCTGAAAATTTCTGTGTTTCCAAATAGTGCCAAAATCATGCACAACGCCAAACGTGTACCTACTGTCCGTAAAAATATTGACAGATCACCCTGCAGCCAATTTGCATGTCTCGATAAGGGCACAGAGCTCTGCGGCCTGTGCCGACAGATTTGAGGGCAGACACGACGCCTTGAGGACCTCGTGATCTGAGACTATGGCAAAACCTACTTTGTTCTTTCCCGTCTCTGGGTCTCTGGAGGCTGAACCATCCACATAGAGGATCATGTCTGGATTTTCCAAAGGGTCGCTCTTTAAGTCTGCCCTGGGGGAACAAAAATCGTTAGTGAGAGCTACACAGTCATGTGGCTCTCCATCATCCTCTGTAGGGAGAAGAGAGGCAGAATTCAGAACAGAACAATGTTTCACAGTGATGTTAGGCATATCAAGTATGACAGTGTTATACTTCAACCATCTCTGTGCTGACAAATGTGACGTCTCTTTTTTTTTTTTTTTTTCCAACAGAAGCAGGGAGACAGCATGTGGGACCAAAAGGGTGAGGTTAGAGTACCCCACAATATTTCTGGAAGCAGTTACCGCCTTTTCAGCTGCAGCAACTGCATGCAGGCAAACAGGAAGTCCAGCCGCCACTGGATCCAGCCTGCTGGAGAAGTAAGCTACAGGTCTCAATCTATCCCCGTGTTTCTGCAAAAGAACAGAGGTCATAAAACCCTTCTTTTCATCGACAGTTTGAACAAATTGTTTATTGGGGTCAGGCAGTCCCAGAGTGGGTGTGGTCTGCAGAGCGCTCTTTAGGGACGTCAGGCGCGCGCGGGACAGCCGCAGCATTGACTGCTTGCAGATCTTGGATAAACCTCCATTCATCGGGCTGGGACGGTTTTCTTGCCTTCTTAACTGGAAAAAATAGGAGTGCGCACTGGAAAGTCCTGGCAAGGGACAATTACATCTGCCTTCAGCAACGAATCAAAGACTGGTCTTATACCTGCGATTGCTTCTGGTTTGAGTGGGTACTGGGTCTGTTTAGGACTGAAATCTGATTTGGGGGTGATCACCACTGGTTCAGCATTATTTATTAGGCCCACATCATGTTTACCCTTTGCCCAAACGGAATTTGGAACTCCCGCCAATTTGGGGTGCACCTCTGCTGGAGTTATGCCTGTGGAAACAGAGACAAACAGGCCACTATGGCTGGGGTCCCCAGGACCCTGGTCATCAGTGGCTAGTATTACGCTGCGCTTAACATGGACACACATAGCATGACTTTGTTTGTAGACCCCAAGCCTTTGACAAAACAACACACTAGGGTCCTCTGTTTGGGACCATTCATTGCCATCGACTGCACACTTCCTGACCCACTTCCCCACGTCTTTCCAATGGGCGGCTCGTGACCTTGGTAATGAGACATGGGATATAGAATTAATGATGTCAAAGAAATCATGTTGGCAGCAGCCGACCTCAGAGTCCTCTGATACGAGGCTGCGTATAACATGTTTGAGAACACTGCGATGAACATTGATGCAGCTGTTTGGACAACGAGTAAAATGGACCTGCACAGCGCAATAATGTTTAGACCAATACATAGTTTGAGGGTCAATCTTTCACGTGCATGGGGGTCTGCAAACCAAGTCTTTTCAAACTCTACATCTTGCCCTTGGTGAACATGTGCTGTACAATGCAAATCTTCCTCTTTCATATAATCTGTGTCAACTGATGAGGTGTTCAAGTGTGCGAGCTGTACAAGGTGTTTTGGAGTTTGTGTGAGTTGATCTGAGCAGAGCTGCCAGACATACACATACAGAGGGCTTCCAAACCCATACTGCACACTGCACATTTCACTTACTTCAATAGTTAGCCCATCTGGAGTGGACGTGAGATTTACTTCTAATTTGCACATTAAATCATGTGCTAACAAATTTACTGGACATGTATGTGAGATGAGGAATGAGTGGGACGTAACTATTCCTCCCTCGCTTTTACACGGGAGGTTGACTGAGAAAGTTTCGGTTACAGGTCGTCCTGAGATGCCCATCGTCTGAATAGAATTTGAGCTGAGCGGTGGGTCTACTGGAAGTACCCCATATTGCATCACTGAGTGTGCTGCTCCAGAATCTACTAAAAAGGCTAACACATGCCCACACACAGTGAGGGGCATACAAGGGAGTTTAGAAAAGGGAGTAGTTGTGTATTTTAACAAACTTAATGCAACTTCAGGTGTATCTATTTGGACTGGTGTATCGGGCGTTTCTGTGTAGTCTTGCTGTTGCATGCAGGTGCTGCTACTAATGTGTTTAACATTATGGGAATGCTCCTGTCTATGTGTATGTACATCATCAGGTGTGTGTGTTACCTCCCCTGTTCTCTGTGTGGGGCCCGTTCCCAGAGTCCGCCCATCAGTCTGCTTTGCTGTACTCCTCACGGGGCTTCTGCCTGTTACTGTGGAGACAATTTCGAGCAATGTGTCCCTTCTGATTGCAGTTGTAGCAGGTTGCATCCTTTATCCAGGACGAGTCACTCCAGGTTGTCCTCTCTCGGCCCCTACTTCGACCTCTTCCTCCTCTTGTTCCTTTTTCTCCAGGCTGAACAGTCTGGAAAAGAGTGAGAGTGGCGGCGTGTAGATCTTGGTCTCTTTGTGTTGACTTTGTCTTCTCCTTCTCTTTCAGCAGCTTTTCTGCATGCACAGCGTACTGCTAGATCTTGGTGAGACTCAGGAGTGCCCTCCACTGCAGCCAGGTTCACGGGTCTGGTCAGGGCACTGTGGGTTTTTTTTTTTCTCATGCACGGCGGTGAGACGGGCGAAAAACGCTGACACCACTTCACATCTTCTTGCTTACACATAATGATCTTAGTAATGTCTATGTTCGGAAAAGTACTGTCCAGACGAGCACAGAGAGCAGTGATGGTATCTCTATACTCACCATTGCCAGCCATGCTCCAGTCTGGTGTAGTCATTCGCTGGTCAGCTTCCGGCCACTCTTTGGAAACTTTGTTCCAATCTATACCCATCTTGGTCATGACTAGGCAGCGAAGTTCATGGGTGGTCGGTCGGAATTCTCTGCAAAATATCAACAGTTCGTTACCAAATCTCTTTCCTCCTACCTCTCTCACATTGGGAAGAGAAGCCATGCTTTCCTTGATATCAGCTGTCATCCAGGGTCTGTGGACTAAAAGCACGCCGTCAGCTCCAGCCACTTCCATCATTGGAAGATGAAGGACTTCAGACTTTAGATTATGGCCTTGTGGACCCACTGGTGAGCACGTGGTCAGGTCCAGGAGGGTGTCTTTTCCATCACCATATGCAAGACCGGATCTCGTGTGTCGGAGAAGCGCTGAGAGGTGCTGATGCTGGAGGCGGCTGGTAGGCTGGGAGAGATTCCAGAGGCTCAGTTTTTTTTTTCTTTTTTTTCTTTGTCTTGACTTCTCCCCCTTTCTGTGGGTGAAGCACTTGTGGGAGTGATGCTCCGCCTCGCTGAGGAGGCAGTGTGTGTTGGGGTGGTGGGGCAGACTCCAGGTCAGGGTCCATCTGAAATTTCAAACACTGAGAAGAGGGTGAGAGCCCTGCCTGTCGTTTCTCTCTTTTGTACTCTCTCTTAAGTGTTTCTTCTTTCCATGCAGAAAACGCCCTCCAGTCCCCTAAGAACTTAGCATTATCTGCAGACTCTTCTTTTTCCTTCTGTTTCAACTTTTCTTCTAACTGTCCTATCTGCCTGGGACTAAAACTGCCCTTCTCAGGGAATTCTAAGTGCATTACCCATATATCAAACTGTGCCAAATAATCCTTGCCATACGAGGTTTTCATAAACTGGATGTTTGGGCTGTCATAGGAACAGCCAATTCTTATTATAGCACATGTAGCTTCAGGCTTACTTGCTTTTTCTTTTCTTTCCCTAACTTACTGTTTCTGTTCCTCATTGTACACTGTTATATCAATAGGTTATGACAACAATGGCTGAGTTTTTTCAGGATCACAAAAAGAACAAGTTGGACTATGTCCAAAAATGTGACACAATAATACAAGGTGTTTTCTTATTAGTAAACAATTTATCTGACATTTGCCTTAAACCAAAGTAGGTATCATTTAACACAACAACCTCAAAGACAACTCGCGCATGTGTACAAAAGCTGTTTCTCTGTTTCAGAATTTGGAGGAGGACAGTACTCTGTTAATTCATCAATATTTTGCGTGCACACCGGTGTGTCTTTGCGACTTCGTGATCGAACCTCTCTATCCCGTTCCTCCGATGGGCCAGTTGTTCACACAGATCAAAGGGAGCAAGATTCAATTCTTTCCCAGTTACGAATCGCTGAACGTGAGTCCGTCGAGACACACACCCGTACTTCCTTCGCTCAAGTAGGTGAGCCGTTACCCAGTCGTCACTTGGGCGGATAATTCTCTTACACAACCCAATAAACTACTCGCGGTTTATTGTCTCAAAATTGTGTTTATCCATTTCGGCAAACATATTGATGGTACCACAGCTTAGCAGTCCTCCTGGGCTCGGACAAACTTCTGTCCGTCTCTTATATCAGTCTTCCTTGACTGGGACAATCTCTGTCCGTCTCTTATATCATTTTTTAAATACTAGGACAAATCCCTGTCCATTTCTTGTATCATTCTTTAAATACTGTTTCCACTAATTTCTTTACACAAGAATGCAAAGTTATCACTTACTGGTTCGGTGAGCCCTGATGGCCTGGTCTCTCGTCCGAGTTCTCAGCTCCGCACCGTAGCCTTGGGAGTGTTCCGTCGTCCGAGGATCAGATGCATAGGGCCCACCCAGGGGACGCCAAATTGTAATGGAAATTTCTAATAAACACTTCAGAGCGCTTAACAGTTGTCTTTTCAGTCATTTATTATAGTAGATCATATAAAGATATATAAAATAGGAAAGGAAAGAGAAGAATAGAAGAAGACATCACTTCTGATGATGCCGAGAGTACGTGCACTCTGAGTTGTGTTTTAGTGGCTGTTATCTATTATACTCTGGAAGCATTCGCTCACTGCTTGCATCTTCACGTGATTGGCTCAAGATTTTCTATGAAGCTTTGTTAGAGCGTGCACCTGGCGTGCGGGCGGATGCGTAGTTATGAGAACTCAGGCACCCTGCTTATCACCACCAAGGTCAGGAAAGGTGGTTACATTATGAGAAGATGCAAGCTAGGATGAACTCAAGCACCCTGCTCATTACCACCAAGGCCACAGAAAAGCGATTACAACATGTGGAAAAACATCTCTTCTCAGTAACTAAGCCACTTTAGTTCAACATACAGAAACACAGAGAATAATAATATTCATCCATTAAGTTACTTGAGCTCAACATACAGAAACACAGAGAATAATAATGTTCATTCATTAAAATTCCCTCACAGCGCGCACACCGAGAGAGCGAGAGAGAGAGAGATGGAGAGGCGTGTACACAGGCCTGCCGTTGCGCATATACCCGAACTGCAAGTAGTCCTGTTAGGCTAATTAAAAATAACGCAGCTTTTCTGATTTGCCTTCCGACCCCTTATTTTAAAAAGGTAGCCTACATCGTGCTCGTGATGAGCTTTATCCTAGCCTTCTTGGCTTACAGGAAACGGACATCCCCAAGTCAGGCTATAAACCAATTTTGATGCATACAGTAGCAGCTTGACGCTAGGAACTGGCCTTATTGCATTATCCCGTTTATCCCGCTTCAGCATTCATGCAAGTTATTAATAATGGCTTGACATTCACAATAAATAAGGATTTCCCACTAGCCTAAATAAATTGTTATACTCGCGGGGATGCCTAGTTGATGCTATCTGAAGCATAAAATCTGACAGGGGTTGAAATTAAGCATGTACCGACGGACATGGGCAAGTCATTCTCATACTCGGGCAACAATAAAATTATCACTAGTTGTCCGTTGGACAACTGTGTTTGAATGTCTATTTTACCAAGAAAAATTAAGTTGTTGTGATTCCTAACAGAAACAGAACGAAAACTTTATTTTTCCCGTCATCTCTTTCGTTTGTCCTTGACTTTGGTTTCTTGCGGTAGTTGATGCTTCCATTTGCGAAATGGCGCTACATGATATTATGATTATTCACACAAGGCGCCACTGTCACGTAGGCTAGAACGAACGAAGCGTCTCAAACACGTGGCTGCTTCAAACAACTGCGAGGATGTTGACGTACTTGATAGACAAGAAATCACACAAAAAAAAAAAACAACCCAAAAGCAGTACCAGTGAAGGTACGCTGGATAGGTTAACAGTAACAAATATTTATCTTATAAATTCTCAACAATAACAAGAATAAATTACCACCAACAACAAATTTACAATAAATTACCAACAAATAACAAGTTAATACTACATGATAAGCTAAATATTCAAACTTAAACATATTTCCTGGAATTCCAGATCATGCAGATGAGCCATCTGCTTGCACTGGTGGTAGCACCCAACCTGAGCGAGTTGAAACTGGTGAGCAATCATCTTCAGCTGGAGACACTGCATCTCCACCAAATGAGGATACACAAGATCAACATCTCAATCTATTGGATGATTGTCGTCATGCCGGATCAAATTTGAGCAGAAAGAAAAAGTCATGACAAGTTCTGAGAGAAATAAAAAAATATGATGCCACAAACCGAAAGAGGACTTATCAAGCAAGCGGGGAAAAGGAATACATATGGCTGAAACATTCACCTGAAAATGACTCCATGTATTGTACTTATTGTAGGGAGAACCCAAAGTTGTGCAATCAGTCTGGATCATTCTACAAGGGCACAAAAGTTTACCGTATTGATCTTGTACAAGCACATGACAAAAGTAAGCAACACCAGACATGTATGCAGGCTTGCCGGGCCAGAGAGAACCCAAGAGCTCAACCTCTTGGCCTTGCTTTTCGTAATGCTAACCAGCAAGTTATTGACAAGGTAAAGAAACTTTTCAACATTGCTTACTATATAGCGTTCAATGAAAGACCTTTCACAGATTTCAATGGGCTTTGTGAATTACAAGAAATGAATGGCACACCCCTTGGTGAGACATACATGAATGACCATGCATGCAAGAACTTTATTTCATCCATTGCACAGGTTATGACTCGAGACATAATAGCAGACCTCAGTAACTCTTCAGCATTTTCGTTTATGGTCGATGGATCAACAGATTCAGGAGTTATTGAAGAAATCATCTATGTGAGGTATTTGAAACGGGGAAACAACTTACCAAAATTTCTAACATTAGAACCACCAAAGAATAGATAGTTTTCACATGACGTCTCAGAGTCAGGGATTCCCTGGTGGCGGCCATCTTGGAGGGCTAGCTTACCGTACGGGTCACTGAGCACACATTGTAGCGTGCGAGTTACATTCATTTATATATTATTTACATTTATAGTTACATTACTACTATTTAAAGCTAGCAATGGTGCACACCTGTTGTATTCACGGCTGTCGTAATAGGTCAGATGATGAAGTCAAGCGGAGCTTTTATGGAATTCCCACTTTACGGGAGCACGAAGGCAAGCAAACAAACTCAGCATACAAAGGAGAAATCTATGGCTTGCGAGAATCAACCGCAAGGATTATCAGCCTTCCAAACACAGCAAAGTCTGCTCCGATCATTTTATAAGTGGTAAGTTGTTTAAATAAACAATCAGTTGTGTTTAAGTTTGTTTTTGGAAACCAAAACATCATGTGAACAATCTCTGGAGAATGCCTAACTGGAACCGCTGAGTGTACGTTTACATTGTAATGTACACTTAATATCGCTCGTTTGTCACGTTTCTATTTGACACTTGTCACTTCACTCACGCAAGGGTCATTTTTGAAAAACACTTTAGGTCTATTCTGTATGATTTAATTTGTGTTTGGGATGCAAACACCACACCTTTTGGCGGATGCCGCCTGAATCGCTCAGATCCGTTTTTTTTTTTTGGGGGGGGGGCGTTGGAGTGTCTGATTATAATTTCAAAGTACATTCTGTATTAAAATTACTAAATAAGCAAATCCGTTACAGTCCATGAAACAGGAAGTATAAGGATAAGAAAAAAACAGTTTAAATTGGGAAGCTGCGCACATTTGTGCAGCCTGAGTGGTGTGCAGGACTGCGCAAATGCGCGCAGCTTCCCGATTTAAACTGTTTTTTTCTCATCCTTATACTTCCTGTTTCATGGACTGTAACGGATTTGCTTATTTAGTAATTTTAATGCAGAATTTACTTTGAAATTACAATCAGACACTCCCAACGCCCCCCCTAAAAAAAAAAAACGGATCTGCGCGATTCAGGCGGCATCCGCCAAAAGGCGCGCTGTGAATATATAAAGTTGTATATATCAGACAGCCTTTAAAGTTTGATGAAGTCAGTTTCAGGCTTTGGAGCAGGCTTTGGCAGTTTCAGGCTTTGGCAGCCCTGCATAGTCACTTGAAAATGCATCTTTGTCCACTTCGTAGGGGTCAATTCCCCCAATCAAGGCCAGTTTGGCTGCATACCGTTGTCGTGAGATGTCGTCTAATGCAGGGATTCTGAACCATAGGGCCGCGGCCCAAACTTGGGCTGCAAGCGCCACCTGGAGGGCTGCAAAAAACTTTCAGTTTTGCACCAATGGGCTGCGGGACTGTAGCTTGTTAGCTTTACAGACACAAATTATTTTTTACTCCAGAATCGAAATTTGTTGGCAGCACACTCAATCATAGGCAATAACATACTACATTTATAGTTTAGTTATTATTATTTTAACGTGACTATAATGCATTATAATAAAATGTTTATGCTGTGACGTTGTATGACACGTTTGCAAACCGGAACTATTATCCATGCTGGTAACACAACGGCAACAAGCACAGCCATGGATAAGTTTTTAAAGCGTAAACAAGATGAAAAGAAAGATGACAACCCACCCAAAAAAACAAATATTGTACGTAAGTACAACCCAGAGTTTATTAAGTACGGGTTTGTAAATGGGGGCAGCGAGAAGGAGCCACGAGCCCAATGTGTGGAGTATGGGCTCATGCTCTCCAATGAAGCGCTGAAGCCGTCAAAGCTGCAGCAGCATCTCGAAACAAAGCATCCCACACTGGTGGGGAAGCCGACCGACTACTTCAAACGAAAAGAAAATGGACTACAAATACAGAAAAGAAGTATCGTGTCACTGACTGGCAGCTCTAAATGTGCGTTAACCACTATCTTTTTATTGATCTACTGATTGATTTTCTTAGTCCCTTTTTGTTAAATCTTAAATCTAAATATTGGTCTTCATTATTAATAAGCCTGATGTAAGCCTTCAGATTTTCCTTGCTTGATTTGTTCCATGATTCACAAAAGTTAACATACAGTAGGTTTAATAAAAATCTTTGTGGTGATCACATTTCATCATCTCATTATTATTCATTAAAATTTACTCATGTTTTAGCTTGTTAGCTTGTTAAACTGTGAGTGGATTTAATTTATCATTGAATACAAATGAGTGAGATCAATTAAATCTACACCGTGATTATTTAGGGCCCCAGGTCACTCGGCACTGAAAAAATTGGGCCTCAGTGTCAAAAAGGTTAAGAATCCCTGGTCTAATGTATCTATATACTTCTGTTTGCTTGATTTTGCCGATATTGATCTTTATTTTAGAAAACTGACTATATAACTTCATAAATTCGTCCGAGATAACGTAGCCGGTAGTGGCGATGGTCCGTTTTGTTTGCCCTCTAAGATGGCAGCTGGGGGGCGTTCCCCGGAATGCCATGACATCAGTGAAAACTATCTATTGTAATGCAGCTGGCTTGAAGGAAGCCATTGAGACTGGGTTTGCATCTATGGGTCTGAATGACTGGAAAACAAAAGTAACAGCAATAGGTACTGATGGGTCCTCAGTGAATATTGGGCCAGCTAATGGTTTGATTGCACAGTTGACTCGAGACATTCCTTGGCTAATAGGTGTGTGGCTCATATGTTTGAACGTGGTCTATTGGGAGCAATGGAGCACTTGCATGTGACGTCACAGCCGATCCAGATTGTGACAGACGCCATCGTGTCGGTCAAACGCCATATTCCGCCTTCTACTTCTACTTCTGGTTCTACTTCTGCTTTTACTTCTACCTTTTCTTCTGGAAAACCCTACTATATACAATTCTACTACAACGGCTGCGGCTACAAGCTCTCCCTACCTGTGCACATTTTTTGTGTTTTTTGTGTGTATTTTTGCGTGTTGTTCGTCTGTACCGGACTTCAATATCCACTACAACCGTATGGACTTACTGGACATTGGTTTCCAGCAGAAAATGACGGTTTGTAGCGATTTCCATCGCATGCACAACATTCCGGACGAGAAAAAAAAAAAAAAAACATTCCGGACGAGATGGCGAGACCAGCGGGGTCTCCGTGGATTGTTATTGGAAGCAAAGCGAAGGAGGCGGTGCCGGGAGTGGAAGCAAAAGCGAGGCTACAGGCAGAGCCGGCCTGTTGACTAAGCTCAGAAAACAGCCACTCAAACCTCCACTGCCAAGCCTCTACCTCTCCAACGCCAGATCCATGTAAACAAGACGGACGATTTGGAATTACCTTATTCTATTCTATAATCGGCTGGTCAGTGCTATACTCAATACTTAAGTGACTTACCCATCCAATGAGGATTATTTTCTTCTTTACAAGATGCCACATCTGAGTCGCTGACAAATCCTGAATTTCTGTAAAGAAAACTGTCCAGATATTTCTAAGCACGCAGTGCTTCACCACTGAACAGCGAGGGAAAGTTAATGAGGTAATCATACACGTCCGGGTATTCCGCTGGCAGTTCAAAATCCGGTCGTGAAAACTCCGTCCGGTAAGCCATAAGGGTCACAAATCTGTAGATCGTTTATTTTAGACATATATCTAGTTATCTGTTCATTAGAAAAATGAGCCGTGTAGTCCGTCGGTTGAAATTGATCCATCCTGTACACGAGTGCAGCAGTATTCAGCTGTGTTTTTGACCGACAAGATGGGGGTTGTGTACTTTCCGGTCACGTGACTGCAAGATCTCTATTGGAGCTGAGAAGTTTTTACAGGACATAAAGGAATTGCTGCAAGGCATATACAGGCACCATCATGACAGCCCCAAAGCAACCAGAGAATTTAAAGAGGTTGCTGTGGCACTTGAAGAAAACATGCTGAAACCTGTCAACATCCTGGGGACAATTTGTCTTCACTTTGGACACAGTGCAGAGCTACGGGATGCCAGTGCAACAATGGTGGGAAGGGCAAGAAAAATTACCAAGAGATGGGGAATTACAAGAAACTATTATATATGTCCTTTATGTTGGATATCTTGGTGGAGTGTAATCAGCTAAGTCTTGTGTTCTAAAAAGATGAGTGCAGTGTCAGTATGGTTGGGGAAACACTTGCCACATTCATGCTATCATTGGAAGCACTGAAGCATGACAATGGCCCACATCTGCAGCATATCTTGGATGAGACTGGTGATGGCAATCAGTGGCAGGGTGTGGATTTGATCAAACATGACCTTGACCTACAGCAGTTCCAAAATTCAAAAACCAGAATACTTAACAGAATAATGGATTACACCCAAGACAGAGTCAACAGAATTGAGAATGACAACATTTTGAGAAGCAGTAAGATCTTTGATATGTCAGAGTGGCCAGCAACCCAGCAGGAATTGGCTAGATATGAGGTACCAGAACTTAACTCCCTCATTGAGCACTTTCAACAACCCCTTCAGAGACTAGCATTTGAGGCTGAAAATGCCAGAAGGGAGTGGACAGATTTCAAAGTACAGTATTTGGACCTAGGAGGCTGAACCAGCACCAGAGAAAGGCACTCAAGCTGTGGGAAACTGTAGTGGAGCAGCATGCTGACAGATTCCCTAATCTGTGTTTGTTGGCAGAGATTGTTTTCACAATCCCCCTGAACACAACATGCTGTGAGAGGGGATTTTCAGTTATGAAAAAAAATTAAAAGCGATTGGAGGTCAAGTCTCACCCCACCCACACTGGCAATGCTCATGCAAATTGCACTTAATGGCTCACCATTGCAGCACGCAGAAGTGCTCATTCAAAGGGCAGTAGAACACTGGTGGCATGAAGGTCCCAGGGCCAGAAGACCCAATTTTTTTGGACTGATTTTTAATTCTGATTTGATCAGTTACACTTGACCATGATGACATGATGTTTTCTGACTGTTTAACATGTTTAATAGAAGATACTAGTAGTTATACCAAGTTGTTTTATTGTTCATCATGATGAAATAAACACCAAACACATACGAGTGTTATAACTTTTTCTATCAAATCAGTAATCAAACAATGGCAAAACAAGTTGAAATATTTTATTGCATACTCTATAATATACATCCAAATTGCTTTTTATGCAAATTACTTACCCAGTCAGCCTGCAAAAAAGTAGGGCAACTGATACATGCATGCGGGCAAGTAAATTTTTGGGGTTGGTTGTCCTGAGGGCAAGTACATTCAAAAGTTAATTTCGACCCCTGTCTGAATATTTTAAGAAACATCTTTATTAGCTTTATTGGTGAAGTAGAATTGCGAGCAGGATTTCTCAGCTATGAATAGGGTAAGCACATAGAAATTCAGTACTCCTTTGTATATTTTTTGATGTAATGGAAATTTTTAGTGCTTTGATGAAGAAAATGTACTTTTTTTTAATCCATAGATTAAAACAGACCTCAGGAATAGGCTCCAAGGGGAACACCTGGCAGCCTGCTTACGAATCTCCATAATGGTCCCGAACCCAATGACTTCCCTTACGATAGGGCACTTGAGTTTTTTTTTTTTTTCTTCAGGAAGCCATGCAGAATTAAAATGTTCTGATGGGGCATGCAGGCTTTGGACCAATTAGGGTAATGCTTTTTCATTGTTAGTTGCCTTGGTGTTACCTTAAGTGGTTTCTTGCATCTAATTATGATATTTTATCTTATTTTGTTGTTACATTTATACTATTTATTTCATTTTAGTATTGGTTGAGGTAAGTGTTGAGTTCAATATTTAAAATAAAAACCTCCAGCTTGTTTTCTTGCAATTTATTCCTTGAATGTCAACTAAAGAATGATTGAAAGATTGCCACCAAAAAGACAAAAAAAACCTAAGGTAAAAACTAAACTAACTTCAATTTGTGAGTAATTTTCATAAATTAAAAAAAAAAAAACAGGTTTTCCACCAACATCAAGCCCAAGTTGGGTCGAGGAATGAAACCAGGCAGGGTTCTGGTAAAAATTGTTTTAGCTGTCTTCTCTTAAAGAACTTAAAAGAATTTAGATTGAACTGAATAATCTCAAATGCTTCTTGTAGCTTTAAAATAGTCCCAGCAGGTGACTCTGAAGAAAAATACTGTGTCTTTGAACACCACTCGCTGTAAACACTTTGCATACACCCCAATGACCAACTCCACCGACCGCCACGACACCACCGTGCACGATTCCCTCATCCGCACAGTGGAGCACCACAAATTGCTACCTGGTCTGTGGGAAACACTGACTACGTTTACATGCACATCCAAATCGAGCTGCTGTCGGTAATTGAGCTGAAGGTCCCAGCAGGGTGCCAGAGAAATCCAATCCTACATGCACACAATGAAATCGGGCTATTGTGTGAGGTGCATTGTGCACCCGAGCCACAGGTGGCGCTACACGCCCCATCGTGTTGGTACACTTCCGGTTGTCGTCATGAAGAAGAGCTATTCAAGAGTGTAAACAAAGTTATCAGTTCCGTGTTCTCCATTGCGCGTTTTTCTCCCATCCATGAATTTTAATATATTCAACTCCTTAAGCTGAATGAGCATGAACTCTGTCTCCTCATTGCTCCAGAAGTGCACGTTTCTGCTTGCCTGTGGCAGTGGGGGTGTGGTCAAGCGCCGGTCTGTGACAGGAGGGCGGAGCCAGGGAAGGTGAGTGGCAGAACGACGGTACACCTGACGGTAATTAACCTGTGTTTGTGTGTCTTCCCAGTAACCGCACCCTATTTAAGGAGGCAGAGGGAGAGCAGAGGGGACAGCTCATCCCGGGACTAGAGCACAGCGCGTGCGCGTGCTTCTCTCAAGAATAAAAGTAGGCTGTTAAACTGAAAAGTCTGACAATAAAAAGCCTATTAGTACCAGAAGCTTTGTCCTGCCGTCCTCTGTGCTCCACCCACACTTCAGAGAGCTCTACATCCACATTTTCTCTTCTTCGTTTGTTCCTCCTGACCTCTTCTGCTGCTCGCTACTACTGTTGTCATGCCGACCGAGGCTGTTGTGTTTCCCGCTTGTGGTCTCGTCACTTCCGGAAGTAGCTCGACAACTAGTTCGATAGGGTATACATGCACAAAGTAGCTCGGCAGAAATCGCATAAACTAGGTCGTGTAGCTCGATTCCGAGAAATCAAGTTCGGTTCAATTTCAGCCGAATTAAGGTGTATACATGGCATTTTGAACTTCGATTTCAGTCGAGCAACGGCAGAAATTCGATTCTCTCTATGTGCATGTAAACGTAGTGACTGTCTTTTCCTCCTTTGTTGCTGATGGTTCCCTTTTGTCCTCCTCTGTTCCCTCTGGCAATGGGATGCACTTGCAATGCAAGGTGTGAATCCAGGTGGCTCTTTTCCCCCACTTTGACAGCTGTTTGCGTGGTCAGCAGCATCTGAGATGGTCTTAACCACCACAGTCCTTCTCTGGTCATTCACCGCAATCCAATCACCACGGTCTGATGTGCAGCCTTCACCTACTTGAGTGATGCGAGAACAAAAAAGAAAAAGGGGGGGGAAATCCATACGATAACATTTCATCTTCACACACAGTTAGGGTTTGTGGTTTAGGCCCTGAGCTCATGCCAGTATTGGAGGGTCTGTCAAACCAAATTTCAAAGGGGCTGAGGGTTTTTTTTTTATAAATAAACACCCACACGTGTTCTCATATGAAACAGCACAATAGGGAGGGCCTTCACCCAATTCAGGCCCATATCTTCACAACAGTTGGCCAGTTTATTCTTCAGTGTACCTCTCTACTGCACCAGCACTTGCCGGGTGATAGGCACAGTGGTGTATTAGGTCAAAGCCCGTCACCTCAGTTACTTGTTTCAATGCCTGATTAACAAAGTACCATTTATCACTGCTAATTCTTTGGCATGCCCCAACATGGAATAATTTCAGTCAGCAGGGCCTTTGCTACTGCACCTGCATCTTGTTTGGAGGTTGGAAACCCACTTAGACAATATATCAGCAATCACTAGACAATACTTTCTTATTGGGCGAGAGCGCAATGAAAATCCATTTTCAAATAATCAAACGGCATGTCTGGCATTGGGTGCGCAGCTGTAGGCATAGTCTGACCTTTCCTCATATTGTGTACAGCACAGATGGGACACTTCAATTTGTGAGGGAAAAAAAAAATGAAAACCCCTTTGTAAACCAATATTTAGCCAGATAACTCATCATTCCCCTTTTGAGAGATGGTCCCACCCATGTATTAACTTAGCAATTATGGGGAAATAACTAGAGAGGCAGGGCATTCCCTCATGACCTGGCCTAGTATCAGGACCATACCACACCCCATTATGTTTTACATAACTAGTCTTTTCTCACTGCTCTCTCCTGGCAGATTCTACCATAACAGAGGCCAGTTAAGTCCCATCTCCTTAAATTGCTGAATTGATTATTTTGATCATTCTATTAAGTTTTTCTAGTAGCATTTGGGGTCTTGGACATTCACAGTAAATTTTAGGACAGTAGTCCTGGTAACTAATTAATAAAAGCCTGACATGACAGACATGCTAAATGGCAATAGAAACACATCGGTTTATCATCAAAATCTGACAGACAAACTAACGTCTACCATCATATTCTGACAGACACTCTAGATGACAATAGCAACAAAACTGTTTCTTACATTATTAATCTGACAAACTTAGTAATAATATTAAATACCTCATCACTAGAACCAAATAATAAAATATTGAAATAAAAAGATAAAATTTATTTTCAAAATTGAAATATCAACAATAATTGTCAGAACAGTGACTATAGACCAGGGGTGCCAGGGTGAAATTGGTAAGGGGGCCAGATTTTTTTCAAGTGGGACCTTGGGGGCCGAATTACACTTTTGGCCTGAAAAGACCAGACACTAACTCAACAAAAGGACATTATTTTATATGATTTTTGAAGGCCTATATGCCCAAAAGGAATTGTAAAGCTATAGCCTCAAAATGAGGCGCACAATAACATGGCAGACAAAAGCAATTTACCCTCTGAAAATGTAACAGTCTAAGCATGCAAGTAGCCTACATTTATAAAAAAAATGCTACAGAAATGGACTAAGACACAAATAACACAAGTGTAAACTGTAAATGACTTAGATCAGATTTATTGATCTTGCACATCAAAAACATGTCAATGCATAGGCCTAATTAGGCCAATTAAAACGATTGGCAAGTAGGCCTAAACAAGTCAAAAGAAAGAAGAAGTGCCAGGGTAAATAATTCCACCAATAGGTCAAGTGACTAAATATCCAGTAGCATTAGTTTAAAAGAGCCAAATATGACTGAACATACCAATAAAAACAAACTACAGATGGCACATTAACTTTGCTGGTCAAGTCCCACATATATTTCCACACACCCATCCTGTTTATTCCCCCTCAAGCACATAGCACAAGGTTACATGGGGGAGAAATACCAGCTACATTTTACATGTGGAAGCCAGAAGTCTTTTACTTTTTACCAGCTTGTCGACATTGGGGGACAGACTCTGGGCAGTTGCTATTTTCATGACATCGTTGAGATGTCCATGGGTCAGACGACTACGCAGTTTCGATTTATTAATATTCATTACTGAAAATGCCTGTTCACATAAATATGTTGTCCCGAACATACAGAGTATTTTACCGGCAAAGGCCGTGATAATTGGGTACTCTGGTGGCAATGACTGATAGAAAGATTCCAACAGATGCGTATTTATCCTTGACGAATGCACCCTCCGAAAATGGCTTGGACACTTTTGCGATCTCCCACGCGATGATGTAGCTCGCCTTCACTGCCCCTAACATGAAATAAAATGTACAACAAAGATATTGAGACACCCCTCTTTGAAAACAGCCGCATTTAACATTAAAGGAGAACTGAAGATGATGTATGATATTAAAACGAACCTTCATGTGTCTCTCGAGACTTTGAGAAAGCTGCTTGCTGTTTTTGAAGGTTTGAGGCAAGCTCATTTAGCTTTTCAGTCCTGCGTTGCCCGGTGAATTGGCTGTATTTGTCGGCGTGGGTCTCGTAATGTCTTTTGACATTGTATTCCTTCGGTACAGCCACTTGTTGTGAACAAATCAGACAAACAGGTTTTCCCCCTACTTCCCAGAAAAAGTATTTCTCTCTCCATTTTTCGTGAAAGATGCGACCCTCAGAATCAACTTCTCTCTTTTTAGACTGTTGTTGCTTGTGAACGAGCAACAACTAGCCTACTCTACATTAAATCCGGGTCATTGCACCTGCGCGTGCTGCAGAGAGCAGCTAAAAACGAACCGATGGATTATACGAAAATGGAAAATGGAATCAAATTGAAACATTAGATTTAAAATCATTACGAAAAAACCCCCACAACATTCGATTTTTATTAATTTATTATTAAAAAAAAAAAAAGTCTCATGAACCACCGGGCCGGATGTGATGACCAATCGGGCCGTATCCGGCCCGCGGGCCGTTACCATGGCACCCCAGCTATAGACCCTTTTCAGTCACGTGACCTTCGTAAACGCGACCGCCATTTTGGACATGTAGTGGACTTCGGCTCGAATCAGTTTGAATGCGAGGAAGGCGACAAATGAAAAACATAAAAGAAAAAGGAGCGAGATGCAGAAAACACCTTCACTATCCAGCGACGTAGGGCATTTACAGGGCAAGCAGAGGGAGAGGTATTTGCAAAAATTGAGGTTAGCAGGCTTAGAGAATGACGTTTACCTGCTTCCACCAGGATTGTTCACTGATGTACGGAAGTACACGAAGCCCTCGTCTTTACCTGACTTCGGCCCACATGATCTGTATACCTATGTCGTTAAAAACCCATCGCCATACACATACACGCCAACGTCCGAGGTTCCGGCGCACACTCCGGCTTGCTCCCGGAGTGCTCCGGCCGAGGTTCCCCTCAAATTAAGCAGCGCGCGCCGGCTTGCTCCCGGAGTGCTCCGGCCGAGGTTCCCCTCAAATTAAGCAGCGCGCGCCGGCTTGTTCCCGGAGTGCTCCGGCCGAGGTTCCCCTCAAATTAAGCAGCGCGCGCTGGCTTGCTCCCGGAGTGCTCCGGCCGAGGTTCCCCTCAAATTAAGCAGCGCGCGCCAGCTTGCTCCAGGAGTGCTCCGGCCGAGGTTACGGAGCGCGCTCCGGCTTAATTTGAGGGGAACCTCGGCCGGAGCACTCCTGGAGCAAGCCGGCACGCGCTGCTTAATTTGAGGGGAACCTCGGCCGGAGCACTCCGGGAGCAAGTCGGCGTGCGCTGCTTAATTTGAAGGGGAGCAAGCCGGAGCGCGCTCCGGAACCTCGGACGTTGGCTCCGGCAGCTATTTATACTGGATCCGGTGTAAATAGCTGCCGGATCATAATTACAGTAAACTAGTAAATACAGTAAAGGAAAAACTTGAGACTGAAAGGTTTTAACAGTCATCCAAATGACTGAATGTAAACATTGCTACAGTAACATACCAGCTACTTGTTGACATTAGCTAGTCAACAATAGCTACTACAGAAGAACAAAGAGGTTACAATGGGTTATTTTAACCTATTTGGTTACACACTCGCCGCCACAGAATGTTAACAGCAATGTAATGCCTTTTCTGGCTAATTTTATTCGTCTTACCTCCAACAAAGTGGTCACTACACAAGCGTTGGTATGCCGAGGGCTGACAATCTTTCCTGTTAATGGCCGCTATCCATCTTCTCTGTCGGGATCCGATAAAATGATAAACCTTGCCTTGTTTGTTGATGGTTACTACATCCAGGTGCACAACAATATAGTGGCATGATGGAAGTCTTGCTGAAAGTAAAAACTTTCTTTGCTGCCGTTCCTCAATGCTGGCTGTGGTAAACTACTGGCAGTACATGTCCAAAATGGCGGCCGCGTTTGTCGTGACGTCACGTGAAAAGGGTCTATTGACACGACTGTCACTTTCGCAGGGAAATAACACATTGAAATGGCCTGTCGGCTGAAAGGGTCGCAAGTGGCTCTGATTTCTCTCAACTTACGATAGTTTTCCTCCAGAAAAATTTAAATATGAATACACAAATATATTCTCAATGTTTCTATCGTCAAAAATTTCTATCGTCAGGATAGCTGACTGAAAATCTTACCTTGATTTATTTGATGAAATCTAGCTGTCAGAACTCCAAGTCTTGCCCGGAAGTAAATGCCTGCGGTCACAAAAATCATGCGCAGTAGAATTTCCTCTTTGCGTCAGTCAACATGTGCGTGGTGAGGGCTTGAATTTTGCTATTGTCAGGTGCATTTGACTGACAGACTGATAGCATTTTTAAAAAATAACTGTGGGCTTCTCGTCGTGAACAAAATAGACATCTGGGCAGCAAAGTACAGTGAACATTGCAACAAGAACCCCTTGCAGTCTGCTACAATCCCTGAGATATCGTGGGGTCATGAAACAAGGGAGTGAGTATGCATGGTGAGCGCAGGTGGTACTAGTAGGGCCTGCAAAACAGCTGCGGTAAGCTGGAAGATGCAGGCATCCAATTCCTTAAGCCACTGCTCCCCACCATGAGCCTCCTATTTGCAGCTACAGCTTCTCTTTGCACAGTGATCAGCCTGAGAATGACCAAACAAAAACTGGTAGATTCTTTTTTTTTGACTCCTAACCTGAGTGACTTCTCAGGTCACATCTTTCTGTTAACTGTAAGAGTACAAAGATGTAACAAAAAATGTATATTGTCAGTTTTCTCGTAAGTAAATTGATTATTTGTTTGCTTGCTTTGCAATGTCAATCATATATAATAAATTTATATAAATCCCCCTGTCCGTTGCACCAAGAGTTTCATAAATATCCTTGTGAACAATTCAACCTAACAATAAGGAAAGTCAAACAATACGAAAAGCCGTCCACATCAACAAAGTGGCACTGTAGACGTCATTCTTAGCTCAAAATGCCATCTAAGTTTCTTATATGGGTAATTCTTCAGCGGAGAGGCCAGAATTATGATATTATTAAGATTGCCTTAAACTGTCAGTTCAGTGATATTGCTAAAGTATGGACTCCAAGGCAAAATGTACTGAAACCATATTTAAAAATCATTGCCCCACTTATAGCAATGTCGCTTCAGAGAAATCTTGGTTTGAATTTTAAGAAATGAAAGTTCAGTTTTTTCTGACATAATTCAGTTACTGCTTTTTCTTTCCTCATAAAAGATTTTGTGTTCAGAGTTAAACATAGCCAATTTTCTAAGATTTTTTTAGGGTCAAAAGGTACCCCATACAGTGTGAAATTTTTATTTAATACCATCATCTTGAGTACTACCACTAAAAAAGTTACCACATTGCTGTGAATGTAATTCCGTTACCGAAGAACGACCCTCATATATTCATGTAATTTTATGGTAGTTCAGCTCTCTCTCACTGGCTTCTTTCTGAAAGAACACACAAAGTAAATTGCCAGGAATCAAACACAAGTGAAACTCATCTCTTCGCTGCCCACAGCTGATGCTTGATCATGCCCCCGCTGCCAAAATTACACTGACAAATTCAAATGATACATCATGGAGAAATGCACTGATTGCATGCTTTAGCTGTATACAAGTAGGCTTAATTATACTCTTGCTTAATTGATTATTTTATGGGATTTGTTTCACATATGTTCTAACCCTAATGCTGCTTAATGATATGTTAATGATGAAAGATGATCATTTAAAACTTTTTCTCTAAAAAAAAGTCAAGCAATTGGTGTTAATGCCATTACATGCACCTTGTTGCTCACTGCTCTCAACAAAATCATTCCCTGTGTTTGTTCTTTGTTAACACTCACAAGGGATTTGGGTAAGACTGCTACAGAGTCTGCTTCACTGTGGGTTTTACCAAAGGGCATAATTAAGGTTCCACAGAGGGCAAGCCTAAAATGAGAAATGGGACACTATGGCTACGTTCACACTGCAGGCTGAAGTGACTCAAATCCGATCTTTTCGCCCATATGTGACCTGTATCCAATCTTTTATTGACAATATGAACGACACAGATCCGATTTTTTCAAATCCGACCCAGGCCGTTTGGATATGTGGTCCTAATTCCGATTCCTATCCGCTCTTTTCATATGCGACTTCAGTCTGAACCGCCAGGTCGCATTCATCCGACTTACACGTCATCAACAAGCCACAAACGTCACTATTCTGCGCTGAAGTAGGCGGCGGGTCTCTCAAAAAAAGTTACAACAACATGGCGCATAATCATGGGCGCAGATAGAGGGTGGGACTCGTCCCACCCAGATTTAAATTCACCTCGTTCGGTCCCCCCCACTTATAGGGAGGAAAAAACGTCTATGCTGTCTTTCTTTGCATAAGGCAAACCTCATGGAAAAATCAAAAGACTAATTACCATTCGGTTTATTGAGGTGCACGGCAGTGTATACATAGTTGCAACAACTCACATAAAACAAAACAAAGACTGATATTCGGTTGGTTGAGCTGCGCAGACTGCACAGGTTGCGAGCTCGAGCTTGGTTGCTATGGTAACCCACAAGAAGTTTGACAGGCATATCGGGGTTGGGGTTGGTTTGCTGGCAGCTTTGTCCCCCCCAGTTCAAAAAACGTATCTGCGCCCCTGCGCATGACATCAATGCGAGAGACGCTTCGGGCTGTGAAGGTTCTGAATCTTCTCAATGGAAGGACGCAGAGGTTAGGGAGCTGATTTCCATTTGGGGGGATACAGCTATTCAAGCTAGATTGGATGGGTCATACCGCAACCGGGCGGTTTTACTTCCGTAAACACTGGCCATGCTCACTGCGTGTGATGTCGTCGTATCCTGCAATGCGCATGCGGAACACTTTTAGATCGCTTTTCGTTCATACTGAGGATCACATACAAGTCGCATATATTTGTTAATGTGAACGACCTCACAAAAAAATCGGATTTCACAAAAAAATCGGAATTGAGCATTAAGCCTTGCAGTGTGAACGTAACGTTTGTGTCCTTGGTTTGCTCATATTGGGCCTCATTTATCAAGCTGGATATGAATGGATTTATGTATAAATTGTGTTATTGTTTACAGAAGAAATCTAGTATTCATGAAAATCCTGTAAATTCAGAAAAATGTTTGTCTTCTACACATACACCTGAGTGTGTGTAAATTTGTGTGTAAATATGTAAACCTTGACTTCATCAACTTATCATATACTTTATATGGATTATTGCATGTTTATATTTGGAATATACTAGCAAGTTTATTTTTATTATGTATATCGCATTTTGCAAGCACCCTGACACAGAGTGACTTATAAAATTACTTTGAAGTGTCTGTCAAAAACACATCTTCATGCTAGTTCACTAGTTCAGGTACTATGAATAGTATCAACAGTTTTTTTTAAACAGTCATTTTATTGTATTGCCATTAATTAATGAATATGAAAAAAACAAAACAAATGAGCCAACACAAACTCAGTAAATTAAGATAAATAAAACTAATCATTCAATCATGACAACAGAAATACTGTCATATAAACAGAGGACAGGCTGTACAGTGTCACAAAACTGTCAGCAGTAAGTGTGCCATAAAAAGCCACATCCACTTAAAGTCTGAAAACAATGCCTAACTTAAAAATGTACAATTTTTGTCAACTCTTTTTCAAATAAAAAAAGGTATATTCAATATTTTACTATGTGTGAATGCTGATGTTGCTTAGTGTTTTTATTCTCTTACATTAAATGTGCTTTAATTCATTATTTTAAAACAATGCATTAATATGCTTTAATGTTTGTTCTCCTCAGTGGGATCAATATGACAGCTGTCCTTTGCAAGATGGGCTTTACTGAATCTGTTGTTCAGTCGAAGATGGCTGCTGGCACTAGCACATTTGTGCTAGCTTATGCTGTCCACAAACTCTTTGCTCCATTTCGGATCAGCATCACTCTTGTGTCTGTACCACTCATAGTACGATATCTTCGGAAAACAGGACTTTTCAAATCCTCACCACCTCGTCTGTGAACAAGCATGTTTCCAATGGTGGACACACACACACACACAGGGTATTTTTAAAAATTTGATATTATTTGAAATGTAAGTATCCCAGAAACTACATAGTCTAGGCAAATGAAACTGAATAGGCATAATGTTGAACAATATAAGATTTATTCCTCAAAATTTGGATGAGAAATTCAAAGGTATGTGGATTCCATGAACGATTTCACAAATTTTCAATATGCGCGCCGCCTGAGACACGGCACTCTAACACACAAAACACCTTTTCTTTTGTAGTGAATTGCATTTCTATACCTAAAAATAAAAAAAAAAACATTAAAGATAAAATTTTGACCTGTTTCCACACATGCTGTGAAAATTTGAGGTCAATTGAACGAGAATTGGCCAAGTTACTAGATTGTGAAATGATTTTAAAAAATTTTGAAGCACCCTGTATGTATGTGTATACAGATGAAGAGTTTGGTTCCAAAACGCGATAGCGTTTTTTTTTTTTTTTAAATCAAGTTACCACCAAAAGAATCATGGAACTCTTCAAAGTTCCAAAATCAATTTTATGCAAAACATGATAGCTACATTTCCCTGCATCATATAGCCTGTATCTTTCCAAAATGTGAAAAGCGCTACCACTGATTTTCTGCAAAACGCAATTTCTCCGCTTGACCAATCACAGCACACCATTAAAATATGTAAACAGTGATAACAGCTCACACTGTCTTTTAGTGAGATTTTGAATGAAATAAATGCATACCTTCGATGGAATCAAACATTTTATCTTAATATTTTATATTATTATTCCAGTAAAGATTGGGGTCCAATGTTATTTGCCACTTATATATATTTGGGGGGTTAGCACCATTTGATTTACACAACATGCCTGCAACTTTAAAGGTGTCTGTGAAGATTCTCAATCATCCAGGTCATAGTAAACTGTGGGTGGTAGAAATGGGTAACTGGACTTGCTTGAAGATTCTTGAAAACGTTTCACCTCTCGTCCAAAAGGCTTCCTCAGTTCTGTCTGACTAATAGGGAGTATCAGATATTTATCCTCTCCTGGATCAGAATCAGAATTCTGATGACCAGCTCATCTAAGGTGTCATTGAGGCATCATGTTGGTGTGGGTCACTGGAGGCTGGGTGTGAACGGCGAGTCATTAGGGTGATCAATGGCAATCTGACTCTCTCTGTCCTCCTGTGAGTCACTGAAAACAGCTGGGTCCTGGCGTTCACACCCAGCCTCCAGTGACCCACACCAACATGATGCCTCAATGACACCTTAGATGAGCTGGTCATCAGAATTCTGATTCTGATTCAGGAGAGGATAAATATCTGATACTCCCTATTAGTCAGACAGAACTGAGGAAGCCTTTTGGACGAGAGGTGAAACGTTTTCAAGAATCTTCAAGCAAGTCCAGTTGCCCATTTCTACCACCCACAACTTTAAAGGTGCACATTGTTTTTTATTGTGACACAAACAATAATTAAGATGAAAAACCAGAAATCTGGAGTGTGCATAAGTATTCACACCCATTTTGTATGAAACCCCTAAATAAGAGCTGGTCCAACCAATTCACTTCATAAGTCACATAATTAGTTGATTAAGATCTACCTGTGTGCAATCAAAGTGTGACATGATCTGTCACTTGATGTCTATATAAATCAGCCTGTTCTGGAAGGACCCTGACTCTGCTACACTACTAAGCAAGCGACATAAAAACCAAGGAGCACTCCAAACAGGTCAGAGACAAAGTTGTGGAGAAGTATAGATCAGGGTTGGGTCATAAAAAAATATCCCAAACTTTGAATATCCCAGGGAGCACCATTAAATCCATTATAGCAAAATGGAAAGAATATGGCACCACTACAAACCTGACAAGAGAAGGCCGCCCACCAAAACTCACAGATGCACCAAAAATGCCCCAAGGAGGGCATTAATCAGAGATGCAACAAAGACACCAACGATAATGCTGAGGGAGCTGCAGAGAGCCACGGTGGAGATGGGAGTATCTGTCCATAGGACCACTTTAAGCCATACACTCCACAGAATGGGGCTTTATGGAAGAGTGGCCAGAAAAGTCATTGCTTTAAAAAAAAATCACATTTGGAGTTTGCCCAACAACATATGGCAGACTCCCCAAACACATGGAATAATAAACCTGTTTGAGTCAGCCAGAGGATTGAGACTGGGACAAAGGTTTACGGTCTAGCAGGACAATGACCCTAAATATACTGCTAAAGCTACACTGGAGTGGTTTAAAGGGAAATATTTAAATGTCCTGGAATGGCCTAGTCAAAGCCCAGACCTCAATCCAATTGAGAATCTGTGGTATAACTTGAAGATTGCTGTACTGTACACCAACATAACTCATCTAACTTGAAGGAGTTGGAGCAGTTTTGCCTTGGGGAATGGACAAAAATCCCAGTGGCTAGATGTGCTCAGCTAATAGAGACATACCCCAAGAGACTTGCAGCTGGAATTGTAGTGAAAGGTGGCTCTATAAAGTATTGACCCGGGGGGGTTGAATACTTATGCACACTCCAGATTTCTGTTTTTTCATCTTAATTATTGTTTATGTCAAAATAAAAAAAAAAAAACAATGTGCACCTTTAAAGTTGTAGCCATGTTGTGTAAATCAAATGGTGCTAACGCCCCAAAAATCCATTTTAATTCCAGCTTGTAATGCAACAAAACAGGACAAACAGCAAGGGGGATGAATACTGTGGCAAAGCACACACACACACACAGTGGGTATAAAAAGTGTACACATCCTGTTAAAATGGTAGGTTTTTCTAATGTAAAAAAATGAGACCATGATAAATAATTTCAAAACTTTTCCCACCTTTAATGTGACCTATAACCTGTACAGTTCAATTGAAAAACAAACAAATCTCTTAGGGGGAGAAACATAAAAAATAAAAAATGTACGATAAGCTGGTTGCATAAGTGTGCACACCCTTAAACTAATAATTGAAGCACCTTTTGATTTAATTACAGCATTCAGTCTTTTTGGCAAGGAGTCTATCAGCCTGCCTCATCTAGACTTGGCAATATTTGCCCACTCTTCCTTGCAAAAGCACTCCAAATCTGTCTGATTGCTAGGGCATCTCTTGTGCACAGCCCTCTTCAGGTCACCCCACAGATTTTCAATTGGATTTAGGTCTGGCTTCTGGCTGGCCCAATCCAAAACTTTTTTGGGGTCATTGTCATGCTGAAAGATGAAATTCCTCTTCATTTTCAGCTTTCTAGCAGACACCTGAAGGTTTTGGGCCAAATTGACTGGTATTTAGAACTGTTCATAATTGCCTCCACCTTGACTAAACCCCTCTTCCAGCTGAAGAAAAACAACCCCAAAACATGATGCTTCACCTTGGTATGGTGTTATTTTGGTGATGCGCAGTGTTGTTTTTGTGCCAAACATACCTTTTGGAAGTGTGGCCAAAAAGTTCAACTTTCCTTTCATCAGACCATAACACATTTTCCCACATGCTTTTGGGAGAGTTGATGTTTTTTTGCAAAATTTTGCCAGCCCTGGATGTTTTTCTTTGACCCTACCTCACAGTCCAGACATATGGGAATACGGGAGATTGTTGTCACATGTAGTACACAACCAGTACTTGCCAGAAATTCCTGCAGCTCCTTCAGTGTTGCTGTAGGCCTCTTGGTAGCCTCCCTGACCAGTTTTCGTCTTGTCTTTTCATCAATTTTGGAGGGACGTCCAATTCTCGGTAATGTCACTGTTGTCCCATATTTTCTCCACTTCTTGATGACTATCTTCACTGTGCTTCATGATACTGTATATCTAATGCCGTGGAAATTTTTTTGTACCCTTCTCCTGCCTGATACCTTGCAAAAATGAGATCCCTTTGATGCTTTGTAAGCTCTCTGCGGACCATGGCTTTGGCTGGAGGATGCAACTAAGTAAATGTCTGAACTTTATGTGAGGTTAATCAGAGTCATTTTAATTGATGGCAGGTGTGTACCCAAAAAGACTGAATGCTGTAATTAAATCAAAAGGTGCTCCAACAAAGTATTAGTTTAAGGATGTGCACACTTTTGCAACCAGCTTATTGTACGTTTTTAATTGTTGTATGTTTCTCCCCCTAAGAGATTTGTTTTTCAATTGAATTGTACAGGTTATAGGTCACATTCAAGGTAGGAAAAATTTTGAAATTATTTATCCTGGTCTCTTTTTTTTTTTTACATCCGAAAAACCTATCATTTTAACGAGGTGTGTTCACTTTTTATATCCACTATGTGTGTGTGTGTGTGTGTGTATATATATATATATATATATATATATATATATATATATATACACACATATATATATATATATATATATATATATATATATATATATATACACACACACACACACACACGCAGAGCTCAGCGTAAATGAGTACACCCCCTTTGAAAAGTAACATTTTAAACAATATCTCAATGAACACAAACAATTTCCAAAATGTTGAAAAGACAAAGTTTAATATAACATCTGTTTAACTTATAACATGAAAGTAAGGTTAATAATATAACAGATTACACATTTTTCAGTTTTACTCAAATTAGGGTGGTGCAAAAATGAGTACACCCCACAACAAAAACTACTACATCTAGTACTTTGTATGGCCTCCATGATTTTTAATGACAGCACCAAGTCTTCTAGGCATGGAATGAACAAGTTGGTGACATTTTGCAACATCAATCTTTTTCCATTCTTCAACAATGACCTCTTTTAGTGACTGGATGCTGGATGGAGAGTGATGCTCAACTTGTCTCTTCAGAATTCCCCATAGGTGTTCGATTGGGTTCAGATCAGGAGACATACTTGGCCACTGAATCACTTTCACCCTGTTCTTCTTCAGAAATCCAACAGTGGTCTTAGATGTGTATTTAGGATCATTGTTATGTTGGAAAAGTGCACGACGACCAAGGGCACATTGTGATGGTAGCATCTTCTCTTTCAATATAGAGCAATACGTCTGTGAATTCATGATGCCATCAATGAAATGCAGCTCCCCAACACCAGCAGCACTCATGCAGCCCCAAATAAGCACACTGCCACCACCATGTTTCACTGTAGGCACCATGCATTTTTCTTTGTATTCCTCACCTTTGCAATGCCATACAGTTTTGAAGCCATCAGTCCCAAAAACATTTATCTTGGTCTCATCACTCCAGAGTATAGAGTCCCAGTAGTCTTCATCTTTGTCAGCATGGGCCCTGACAAACTCTAGGCGAGCTTTTTTGTGCCTGGGCTTTAGGAGAGGCTTCTTTTGTGGACAGCATCCATGCATGCCATTCCTCTGCAGTGTACGCTGTATTGTGTCACGGGAAATAGTCACCCCAGTTTGGCTTTCACTGCAAAAAATTGAAAACTGAATTTCAGGAGAAAATTACTTAATACTAGTGAAGTTATTTTGCTGCATGGACAGATGTTTTTACTTGATAAGACATCTTAGAATAAGTCAAGTCAAGTTTATTTGTATAGCGCTTTTAACAATAAACATTGTCGCAAAGCAGCTTTACACAATTTGAACAACTTAAACATGAGCTAATTTTATCCCTAATCTTTCCCCAATGAGCAAGCCTGTGGCGATGGTGGCAAGGAAAAACTCCCTCAGACGACATGAGGAAGAAACCTCGAGTGGAACCAGACTCAAAAGGGAACCCATCCTCATTTGGGCAACAACAGACAGCATGACTGTAATATTAACAGTTTTAACAAGAAGTCAGTTTTGTTGATGTTATAAACTCTTCATTGATGGAAACTTGAGTGCAAAACTGTTCATGACACCTGCAGTCCTAAGGTTAGCAAGTCAACTGTAGTCCTCAGCCATAAAAGTATTACTGTAAGAGTCCAGAGCATCTGCAGTAAGTTGGTTTCAATCTAGAGCTAGGTTTAATAATCTCAGAATTGGTGTCTTGTATTCTTCTAATAGGAAATGCTAGATCGTTTCAACTATCTCATCTCATTATCTCTAGCCGCTTTATCCTGATCTACAGGGTTGCAGGCAAGCTGGAGCCTATCCCAGCTGACTATGGGCGAAAGGCAGGGTACACCCTGGACAAGTCGCCAGGTCATCACAGGGCTGACACATAGACACAGACAACCATTCACGCTCACATTCACACCTACGGTCAATTTAGAGTCACCAGTTAACCTAACCTGCATGTCTTTGGACTGTGGGGGAAACCGGAGCACCCGGAGGAAACCCACGCGGACACGGGGAGAACATGTAAACTCCACACAGAAAGGCCCTCGCCGGCCACGGGGCTCGAACCCGGACCTTCTTGCTGTGAGGCGACAGCGCAAACCACTACACCACCGTGCCGCCCCCGTTTCAACTATTTTCAAGATATTTTCACTTGCTAAGATATAATTTTTTGCAGTGTTCTATTTCTTTAGATAACTGCAGTGAACTTGCATGCCGATTTTATTCAACCCTTCTCATCAGAAGACGCTCCTGTTGAGGTGTTAACTTCCGTGGATGACCTGGGCGTCTCTGTGAGATGGTTGCAGTTCCATCTTTCTTAAATTTTTGTCCCAATTTTGCTACAGTATTCTGACTGATAAGTAAAGCTTTGCTGATCTTGTAACCTTCACCTTTGTGGTGTAAAGAAATTATTTTCTTTGGGGAATTCTGGAGGGACAAGTTGAGCATCACTGTCCATCCAGCATCCAGTCACGAAAAGAAGTCATTGTTGAAGAATGGAAAAAGATTGATGTTGCAAAATGTCGCCAACTTGTTCATTCCATGTCTAGAAGACTTGGTGCTGTCATTAAAAATCATGGAGGCCATACAAAGTACTAGATGTAGTAGTTTTTGTTGTGGGGTGTACTCATTTTTGCACCACCCTAATTTGAGTAAAACTGAACAATGTGTAATCTATTATATTATTAACCTTACTTTCACGTTATAAGTTAAACAGATGTTATATTAAACTTTGTCTTTTCAACATTTTGGAAATTGTTTGTGTTCACTGAGATATTGTTTAAAATGTTACTTTTCAAAGGGGGTGTACTCATTTATGCTGAGCACTATACACACACACACACACACACACACACACACACACACACAGCCTAAAAACGGAGCTCCCAATGAGTGTAAAATGTGTTAGTAAATAATTCCACGTTACTTTTTAAATTAAAAATCATCATTGGATAAAAAAACATCGATCTTATGTAAATAAAGATACAAATTTCATTGTCTGGTGGTCAAGCGTTTATGAGATATATTGCCTTGCATTTATGATCCGGTTCCCTGTGGTCGCAAAACCATAAAAAATTGATTGATGCTTTACCAAATTCTCTTAAGTATGAAGCTGCATTTCACTATGCATTTAACTGTACATGCTGTATACAGTGTCCAAACATCTAAATTTATTGTTCAGAATAAAAATGTTGTCCTTTTTTAAAAAAAAAAGTTTCCATGTAAATATCTGGCCGGGTCTATTAACATTACTAAGAGCTTTGTGTGTAAAATAGATTGGGGCTTGTAGATGACAAGATCAATGTAATTTGGGAAAATTTGTGGTCCAGTATCAGAGATGATCCAAGTTCAGAGGCCGTCATATTTGTAGATCAACTTTACTTTTTGTTTCTAGTTATATTTCACACACAAAAATTATTTTTTTATCGACATCATGGATTTATCGCATTTTGGGGGGGGGGGGGGGGGGGGGAATGTGTGATGGATATATTGCATTTTTGAAAAAAATAATCAGTTTTTTAAAATAAAATTTAAAAAATCAATATCTGTATTTGCATTTTTTGTTATTAAAAATAATAGTGCTATATTAAAGTTTCAAACAGAAAATAGTGGTTTTCATGCTGCAACTTTTTTGGTAAAGAAAGTACATTTTTTTCTTAAGTTTATTACAGTGGATTTATTGTGTTTTGGAACTAATCTCTTCATATAGAAATGACAGAAATTGTTATTGGTTTTAAATTACGGCTGTTAGCAATATATAAATAGCCGTTAAAAAAAAAAGAATAGAGCTTCTCCGTGATTTGTATGACTTGGCACATATGGCTTGGGAACACAAGACCAGCCATATTCTGCCCAGTTGCGTGTGTCTTTTCTATCATTAATACAGCTCAAAATTCAAATAAAAGTTTTTGAAATAATACCAGGCAATGGATGTTTAAATGCATGTGGTGCTGCTGTAAGACAGAAGACACACCTGCACCTGAAGGAATTCAGTATCATAATCAGAGTGTTTTTCAATTGCAAAGTCCAGGGTGTACAAGGAATTCCTTTTGGTGCAGGGTCACACAGTACAGGACAGCACAGTAACCAAAGAATACAATACAATGTAACATCTGTAATTCCGATCAATCCCACTCCTGCTCAATACTTGATCAGTCTCCTCCACTTCTGCAGTTATTATTTTTTATTTTGCCTATCCGCAATATTTTCTAATGAAGTTGAACTATTGGTAAGTTAAGCCATCTGACCAGGATAAAGCAGTTATGGTAATTGAATAAATTAAAGTGGTAAAAGCAGCACACAAGTAGAGGAATACAGGTAATTTATATTTTATAATATTCGAGATTATAATTTATAATATTTTTTCTTCTGCATAATTGAATTTAATACACTTCATATTTATTTCTGTGCTGAGCCAAATTGCAACAAAATTTCGTTCGGTGTACACTTGTTGCATACTGAATGACAATAAAGGTTGTCTAAGTCTAATTTGTTATGCTGACCCATGCCAATCTGCCTCATGGAAATAACACTGTAACACTGTTAGTAATTTTGATACATTATTAAATAAAGAACTCTATACTCACAGAACACTTATTCAAGGAACACCTGTACACTTATTTATGCAGTTATCTAAATCAGCCAATCGCATGGCAGCAGTGCAGCACATAAAATTAGGTGGACCAGCAGTTTTGAGTAATGTTTACATCATTCATCAGAATGGGGAAAAAATGTGATCTCAGTAATTTTGATCGTAGTATGATCACTGGTGCCAGACAGGTTGGTTGGAGTATTTCTGTAACTGCTGACCTCCGGGGATTATCATGCAAAACCATCTCTAGTGTTTACTCACAATGATGCAATAAAGAAAAAAACATCCAGTGAGTGGCAGTTCTGTGGTCAGAAACACCTTGTTGATGAGAGAGGTCAATGGAGAATGGCCAGACTAGTTTACGGTAACAGAAAGGCTATAATAACTCAGATAACCACTCTGTACAATTGTGTTGAGCAGAAAAGCATCTCAGAATGGAAGCTTGAGGCAGATGGGCTACAAAAACAGAAGACCGTGTTGGCTTACACTTTTGTGAAGAACAGAAAGCTGAGGCTGCAGTGAGCACAGGCTCAACAAATCTGGACAGTTGAAGACTGGAAAAACAGCCTGGTCTGATCAGCAGTCCAGGCTGGTGAGGTGATGAAGTGGTGTGGGGGAATATTTTCTTGGCACACTTTAATTTAGTAACTTTTTTGGCTCTGTAATATCACAATCAATCATTGCTTGAATGCCACAGCCCATTTGAGTATTGTTGACCTTGTGCGTCCCTTCATGGACACAATTCACCCATCTTCTCTTGGCTACTTCCACCATGATAATGCACCATATCACAAAGCAAAGCTCATCTCAAACTGCTTTCATGAACTTGACAGTGAGTTCAGTGGCCTTCCCAGTCATTGGATCTGAAAACATCAGAACACCTTTGGGATGTGGTAGAATGGGAGATTCGCAGTATGAATCATGAAAAAAAAATCCTGCACATGAAAAATCTGCAGGAACTGTGTGATGCCATCATGTCAACACTGACCAGAATCTCAAAAGAATGTTTCCAACATCATGTGGAATCTATGCCATGAAGAAATGAGGCTGCTTTGAAAGTAAAGAGGGCCCTACCCAGTGTTACTATAGTGTTCCTAATACATTTATATATTTTTAAAATAAATGAATACAATATGTAGAGGAAAAACAACCCTCCATTAATGTCAATGAGAGAGAGCACACACCACTAAATTCCTGACCAATCACACACACATGAACAGCCATGTGCAAATAATTAGGTACTGTATGAATTGCTGTGTTGCATGTTACATCACATCCACCAAATTAGTTATGGAAGACATGAAGTGGTGGTCTGCCAAGCTCACTCTTCACAAAGCATTACTATCACTGGGGCGCCTTGCTAGTCATTAAAATGCCCTTTGCTTGCATTGTTTTGGGCTGTTCAAATTGAACAAAGCATGAAACTGCTCAAACATTTCTTCTGGGTTTCCCGTGAAGTAATAAAAAAGGGTGAAAGAACAAAGGATTTGAACAAAAGACAATGGGAAAGGTGGTTCTTGAACCTTTCACTGCAATCGAAGGGAGCCAAGTCGAAGAAAGCTCAAGTTTGCAGTGATCACTTCGTGAAAGGTTTGTAAATTCCTCTGATTTATTTCATTTGGATTTGCAAATAATTTTTCTCGCCATCTTCCGTTATTTCTTGATGTTTTGGTGTTTCTGTGGATCTTTGTGAATGTACCTGGAAGAGAACAGCAGGGAGGATTGCGAATGAAGCAGCTGTGGTTTGTTTACACCTGATACTAATTCTTGTAGCATCCGAGCAACCATTGCAAAGACACATACAAAAAGCCCAAACATGCATACTTACCTGGGTATAAACGATACAAGATTTATTTTGTAGTATCTTGATCCCCAGATCTTTAACCCAGCCACAAGATTTACACCTCCATGCTCTTCCAACCTTTCATCTGTTTGGCCATGTAGAGTGATGTCTGCAGCACCAGGTAGTTTGAGATGTCCGGGAACTCAACAGTTGGATAATTTTCCAACTCATAGGAAAAGTCCTTCTTTGTTAATATGTAAGGATCTATCCCATTGAAAAGCGGCAACTTTCTGAAGGTATCTTGACTGTGCATTGGCCTTTAAACTGAAAAAAATAGTCGGAGACGGTTTTACTAGCTCTTTGCATAACGGTGGCTAAATTGGTTTGCCTGACCACCACTTCATTCATCAGAAGTAAACCCACAAGCAAAAGTCATGTGACTGAATACAACCTATTAGATATGAAAGCCACCTAGATGTGAAAGCCAAAGAAAATACTATTCTGCACATACAGTATTTTTCATGGGCATATTATAACATTTGTGAGGTTAGTTTGACTACATGGTTCCCACTGAAATCTATTTCTCTGAAAATGATTTCTCTGAAGTCTTAACACTACAGTAATAATTTTCTCGGACTATTAGCAAAAAGAATTAAAACTATTAATTGATTTATTCACCACAGCTTAGCAACAATATGCAGGTTTTTCAGGGATTGAGCAAAGGAGTTTTGATGACAGTGTCCATGAATTTACTTACGATGAAGCATTCCAGGATTTGCCTAAATTTTCATTATACAAAATGGGAATTCTTTTGCATATTTAAGATATTGGGGATTTTTGTTTTATTTGCATTGGTTTGTTGTGCTTGTATGCATTTATGTCTGTGTACATCACCAAGAATTTAAACCAGACTGTTAAAAAATAATTAAATAATTTGTTGTAATGTTGTATAAATTATATAATCTGTCTGTTATTTTATATGTTGCATAATCTTTTTGTACCATAAGTACAATGGTTCAGTTATCTTATGTTTTTGGGTGAAAAGCTTATTATTATTATTATTATTATTATTATTATTATTATTATCTCATCTTCATGAATTGCATCCCAGTGGGCAGTATGGATATCCAAACAAAAATGGTCCATGGCTGTTACTACAGTCAAAATTTGGGTTGACTAAATGCACGGTTGCTAACTTAAACATTTATGTTAGCAACTGTCACTACCCTAGACCTGGGAGATAAGGGAACTTTGTTTACGTACTGAAGCCAAGCGAAGATGTCCGATGTGTGTTACTGTTGTCCAAAGAAAACTACAGCTAAAAAAGCTCTACTACCAGATTACTTGGATAATCTTGGTCAGAAACAAGGGAAGGCTAGATATACGTGGAAATGAAAGTTTATTAGCAGTTGTAAAGGACCACCATTGTCCTTGTATGTGTTTTGTCATTTTGCCTGGGAAAAACAACATATAAATATGTCTAATTTATTCTCTAACTTATTCACAAATATTTCTATTTTTGTACGTGCTTTGATTTGATTTGTGTGTGAATTTGTGATTGAATATTGTGTGTGCTCATAGTATTGAATTTTGTCCTGTGGGTGACACCGTAGTTTGCACAAGGGGGAGATCTTTGTAAAAGTAGCCTGCAGGTGGGAGTGATTGGAAGATTTAGTTTTGTCACTCGTTTGTGACATGGATAGAGTGTAGAGCAGGGGTGTCAAACCTGATCCATAAAGGGCCGTGTGGCTGCAGGTTTTCATTCCAGCCATGCAGCAGCACCCTGATTTGGCTTATTCAATCAACTGACACACCCACCCTTTAATCAAGGGTGGGTGTGGCTGCAAGTATTTGACTGTGTGAAGACAGTTCAGTTGATTGAATGAGCCAAGTCAGGTGTGCTGCTGCATGGCTGGAATGAAAACCTGCAGCCACAATGCCCTTTATGGATCAGGTTTGACACCCCTGGTGTAGAGTGTCGGGTCTGAGACACACACAGCTGGGAGAGGCTGGCTTTAAATAAACACACACTTCTGGAGTGAAATAGTAGACTTCCGCTTGGGTGGCGGTGGTGTGTGTGTGGAGAGGTTCTTGCTTCAACAGTGATTGAACGGAACTTCTTCCCATTTAAACCTTCGAGATTTCGGCTGGGTGAAGCTTTGGGGGGCTGGAAGTGTGATCCAGGATTTGCAGGAAGTGAGTGAGATGGAGGAGATTGAGGAGGCAGATGAAGGTGGTGATCTAGCGTCAAGCTACTACAATGAGAGAAATACATACTCAGGAGAATGGCAGAGGGTCAATCGAGGAAGTAAGGAAAGAACTAGAAC